>NC_044313.2:36170418-36774346 GCF_007474595.2 Lynx canadensis | reverse complement strand
TTTATTGGCAAAATGGGAACAATAATTCTTGCTCTACCCACATTGTTGAGTTGTTGAGATGATTAAGTGAGGCTACCAGACATGAACAAAGCTCTGTAAAGAATAAAGCAAAAGTCCAAGAGTGAATAATACAAAAGCGTAGCTACATTTTCAAATGAAGATCAATTTGGAATCTTTGGGGGTTCATATTCATTCTAGTCCCCAATCTACATACTTGAGCAAGTAGTATGAGCTCTACAACACAGTAAGCAAAAACACGCCCGGACAGGACCTTCCCCATGAATGTCAGCAATTGAGAAAGAAGTATGAAAGAGGGTGGTGTAACTCTTAATCCCCAAACAGATAGGGAGGGATTACGAAAAAGACAGACAGCCCCATCCAAGAAAGAAATATTCCACAGTTCTCTTTCTAGAAAGAAAAGTCCTTACTCAGAAAATTGGAGGGGTCTAAAACTTGACTCTGCTTTTCACTAGCTCTCCCTTCAGTGGAACCACATTTTATGCCACTTACACGAAGCCTTTCCCATATAGGGAAGGGACAACTGCTGGCCAAGCAGACTTGTTCAAACACCAAGGAGATCTAAACAGTCTCTTTCTAATTAATGAGATGCTAAATTAATTCATGTGTATATATTAGAAGAATCATCAGACACCCAAAAGGGAGAAAACAGATAAAAGGGAAAGGTTTTGGTCAATTAACAGAACTGATTAGAGATAAATTAGCAAATAGGAAAGAACTTAAAACTAACTCTATTTCTCAGAGAAATTTGAAAATATATTATAGTCATAATATAAAACTATATTGCAATGCAAACTAAGCTATTAAAAATAAGCTAGCATTCTTAGAAATTAAAAAAAAAAACATAACTCCCAAAAATGTAAAATATTTAGAGCCATGGCTGAGGATAAAATTTGTTATCTGAAAATTAAAGTGAAGTTAATTTCCTTTAGGAGACAATGCAGATAGACAAAATAATAGACAACTAATGGAGAAAATAAAGACTTGTGGGAAATTATTCTATGGGTCCAATATCTGTCTAAAGGAGTTCCAAAATATAAGCATTAGAAAGTGGTGAGAGGACTAATTAAAAGATGATCATTTTTTCAAGCTAAAGAAAGTGACAGAAAAATCTCACCAAGAGGGGTGCCTGGGTGGCTTAGTTGAACACCCAACTTTGGCTCAGGTCATGATCTCATGGTTCGTGGGTTCGAGCACCACATCGGGCTCTGTGCTGACAGCTCAGAGCCTGGAGCCTGCTTCAGATTCTGTGTCTCCCTCTCTCCCTGCCCCTCCCCTGCTCTTGGTCTGTCTCTGTCTCTGTCTCTTTCTCTCTCAAAAATAAACATAAAAAAAAGAAAGAAAAAAAGAAAAATATCACCAAGAGCCAAAATGGGAAGAATGGGATAAACACAGAGATAGACATGTAGATACACATAGAAAAGTATACTGATAAATTTCAGATACTCAAATGTAAAGAAAATATTGTCAAAGATTTCAAAAGGAAGAAAAGCAGCTTATTTACAAAAGAAGTAGAATCAGATAAATATCAGATTCCTTATAGATTTAGACATTAGAAGGCAGTGGGAAATGAGCTTTAGAGTTCTGAGAGAAAAGGAGTTTAGAGTTTTATATCCAGCCACATTAGCATTCATAAACGCCTAAGATATAAATTTGCAAAGTCGGTCATCCACGAACTTTGCTAAAGTTTAAGAATGTATCGCAGCAAAATAAAAAATGAAAAGAATAAGGGAGGTGAGAAACAGTAATGAACGAAGAGACAAAATGTGCACTTAATCCAAAACAAGTATTAATACATAATGTACAAACAAATACTAGCTAATCTTCACATAATAGGTAGAGAGGAGAAAGGATGGCTGGGTAGCAGGGTAGGGCAGAAACAGGGTAAAATGAAAAAGAAATGATAACATGTTAAGCGTGTAGAGGTACCCACTAATTTTAGGCACTGATAGGGAAATATAAGTTTATATATTTTGTGTTAAAAATGTAAGGGTACGAAGGACAGAAGATTGGAAACCTCCCAATCGCTAGGTAGAAAAAAAGAACACCGGTAAGTCATTCTAATGAAAGATAAATAAGAAACAAAAATGGTAAGAAAGCAGATAGAAACTACAATATAAAATTGTGAGTATAACTCAAATGTTTGAGTAATGAAAGTTGTACTCACGGATTAAAGTATACTAATAAAAGGTTGAGGGGCACCTGGGTGGCTCAGTTAGCTAAGTGTCCAACTCTTGATTTCAGCTCATGTCATGATCTCACGGTTCATGGATTCCAGTCCCACATCGGGATCTGTGCTGGCAGTGGGGAGTCTCCTTGGGATTCTCTCTCTCTCTCTCTCTCTCTCAAAATAAATAAAATTTTTAAAAAAGGTTGAAAAACTCAGATTATATTAAAAAATCCCATCCTATTCTTTTAGTGGAAATACACTTTAAAAATAACAAAGAAATGTGGAATGTGCAGGGATGATAGATATAATAAGCATATGAAAATCACAAAAACAAGGAGTTAGTGGCGATATTTTTTTAAGGCTTATTCATTTTTCAGAGACAGAGTGTGAGTGGGGGAGGGGCAGAGAGAGAGAGAGGGAGACACAGAATCCAAAGCAGGCTCCAGGCTCCGAGCTGTCAGCACAGAGCCCGACGCAGGGCCTGAACTCACGGACTGTGAGATCATGAGCTGAGCTGAAGTCAGACGCTCAACCAACTGAGCCACCCAGGCGCCCCAAGTGTAAATATTAATATCAAGCTGAAATTCAAGACCTCAAACACAAATAACTTAACAGGACAAGGGGGAGATATTTCATATTAAAGAAAAGTATAATCCACCTTTATTCATTTTACAACATGGTTTCAAAACATAGGATGTAAAAATTATTAGAAAAATGTTATAAAAACTGGCAGAAATCCATTAATGGGAGATTCTACAGGCTTCTCTCAAATCAATATATTGATTAGAAAACAAAATAAGTATAAGGGTATAGGGTATGCTATCCATTACAGTAGCCACTGGACACATGTGGCTATTGAGTGCTTGATATGTGGTTAATTCAAATTGAGATGTGTTGTAAGTGTAACCCCACACCTGAATTTTAATGACAGTACAAAAGAAAAATAACGTAAAAACATCTATTTTTATATGGATTGAATGCTGAAAGAATAATATTTTGGATAGATTGGGTAAAATAAAATATATTATAAAAATTGATTTCACCTGGGGTGCCTGGGTGGCTCAGTTGGTTAAACGTCCAACTTCGGCTCAGGTCATGATCTCGCGGTTTGTGAGTTTGAGCCCCACGTCGGGCTCTGTGCTGACAGCTCAGAGCCTGGAACCTCCTTCGGATTCTGTGTCTCCCTCTTTCTCTGCCCCTCCCCTGCTCTGTCTCTCAATAATAAATAAATGTTAAAAAAAATGTTTTTAATTGATTTCACCTGTTCCTTTTTAAGTTTATTTACTTGAGAGAGAGAGAGAGAGAGAGAGAGAGAGGCAGACAGACAGACAAAGAAACTGAGAGAGAGAACATGAGCTGGGCAGGGGTGGGGCAGAGAGGCAAGGAGACAATCCCAAGCAGGCTCTGCGTTGTCAGTGAGGAGCTGGACGCAGGGCTCAATTCCACCAACCGTGAGATCATGACCTGAGCTGAAACCAAGAGTCGGCCAGTCAACCAACTGAGCCACCCAGGTGCACCCACCTGTTTACTTTTCTTTTAATGTGGCTACTAGAAATTTTAAAATTACAAATGACTCATTATATTTCTGGTGGTCAGTGTTGATACAGTATAAGCTTGACCTAACAGATCTATCCATTTGTAGATTAAATTTGTACCTAAAATAGATAAATAATTATATTCCAATAGCCATGAAATGCTTACAAAATATATGAAGTATTAGGTCTCTTAGAAAATATCAACATATTCTTCCAAAAAGAAAAAAATCAAAATCAAAATCGAAGAACAAATCAAATTAGAAAAAAAATCAAGTATGCTCCCCACATGGCATTATTATGGTTATTATTTAACTAATCCTTATGCTAATACATTTGAGACGTATAAAGAAATAATGACCATGAAATTCCCACTCGTCCACAGCCTAGCATGGATTCTTTAAAAACCACACTGATACTTTCTATTTTCAAGATGCCTTGATGAGAGTGTCGGCTGACTGCAAGTGGCAGGGAGATAACGTGTGTAGGTCAATGCATAGGTCAAATAAGCCTACAATGACAAAGTAGCATTTACTTGTCATCACAAATGGCAGATTCTAACCATCTTCTATTCAGGGCTAAGTTCATTGAACATCAGGTCTGACCAAGATCTTGAGCTGCACAAAAATGAGGAGAGGCAGCTTGGTGCAGGGTTTAATGATAAAGACTTCGGAATCAGGTATACTTGGGTTTGAGCCCTAAGTCTACCAGTTACAGAGCTTGGGCAATTTCCTTAATCTCTGTGAACTTCAGTAACCTCATTTTTGAAATGAGCTTAATAGTAAAATAGACATAATTTGTGTAAAATAAGCAGCACAGTCCTGGTATAAAGCAGCAATTAAAGAGAAAACATTTGTAACTAATAATGTTATTTTAGGAATCAGCTAAAATAAAGATCAAAGGAATTCTAGTTAGAAGGAACACAATGGGGAAAGGCAGGCAGCAAGAAACATAATTGTGTTCGGGGGGAAATGAAAGCAGTTTGATGTACTGAAAAGCAAGGAGGCACCAAAAGAACCAGGTCATGGAAAACCTTTCGATGTCATGTCAAGAAGCTCAAATTTTATTCAGTGATGGGTAATTTTTAAAAGGGGTCTTGACAAGGAAAATCTTTGAAATCTATAATGACAAAAACAGATTGTATTGTAGACAGATGACTTTCTTCATGAGGTGGTCAATGGATTGGTGGGGGTCATACACATATGTACATGAATATGCATATATGTACATATATATTCACATACACACGCATGCACACACAGACACAAGATAAACTTAGTGAAACTGTAATTATAAGGGAGGGGGAGGAGAATAAAGAGATCAAAGAGATCAAAGAGATCCAGTTTATTTCCAAAGTTTCTGCCTTAGGTAACCAGGAGGATGGATGTGTCTATAACAAAGATAAAGGACACATAAGAGAGAACAAAAGTGTAAGAGAAGACGAAGAGTTCAAGTGTAGACAGTGGAGATTCACGTGTCAATGGGGCATCTAACTATAAAAGTGTAGCAGGTATTTGTTTAGTAACATTCAAAATCAAGGGATGGCTGGAGGTATTGGTTTGTGAATCAGTGGTACACTTGGGAGCATGAACATTAGTGGGGCAGTAGAAGGAAGGAATGTCTATTAAGAAGCCTGGGAAAGTACAATTGAGGTAAGAACTGGAGATTTTGATGCAACAGAAAGTACAGTCAAAGAATACCCAAAAAGCAGAGTTGCCTGTAGGGTGAAAGACAACAAAAAGCGTCCAATAAGATGAGGACTGCAGTATCTTCTCCTTTAAGAAATGTTAAGCCACAAGATGACAAGTTTGAAGGAAGAATGAGAGCATGAATGGAATCATAGAGTGTTAAATATAAAGAAAGAAAAGCGGTTGCTAGAGTGGAAGATAAAATGAAAACAAAATTTTGGGTAATTAAGCTACAGGCTGCTGCCCACCTCAGGTCCGGTGTTCCATGAGCACAGCAAAACCAAAATGCTCAAACCTGAACTCTTCTTCCTCCAATTTTGTTTATGGAACTTTGATACACTTACAAAGAGGAAGAAAGGAGACCCTAAAGACAATAGTGTTGAAAGCAGAGGACAGAGAGATGGGAATGGCTTGTATCAAGATCATACTGAGGACGGTGTGTCCCACAACAGGCAGAGACAAACCTACTGCTCTGACCTTGGAGATGGGATGAATAACTCAGCTCCAACTTCTGCCTTGGTGATCAAACAATATCTCTTGTGGTGACTTCTTACAGACAACTCCTCATTCCAATTGCTATGGCCTCCTCGGATCTGGCTGTTCTCTTAGAATCGTCCCTCCTTCACCCTTGCTTTTTTCTCCCTTATAGTGAAATAAGGGAAATGTGTACTGTTCTATAATTAAAGTGTTCTCCTAGAGTCATGGGAATGAGTTTGGGCTTTTACAAATCAAAGCCTGGAGAAGTCATCTTTTTTTTTTTTTCAAAGTTTATTTTGAGAGAGAGAGACACACACCCACACACCCACCAGGAGCGCATGTACAGAGGGGGAGAGGCAGTTAGAGGGAAAGAGAGAATCCCAAGCAGGTTCCATGTTGTCAGCACAGAACCAAACATGGGGCTAGAACTCACGAACAGCGAGCTCATGACCTGAGCTGAAATCAAGAGTCAGACGCTTAATCAACTGAGCCCCCCAGGTGCCCCAAATACATCTTTTTCTTTCTGCTTCCTGACTAGTATTATCTATCACTAGATGCCTTGATTACAACCTCTACCGTATGCTTCTGTGAGAAGGAAGCACAGAAGGAAAAAGGTAGACAGCTTGGAAATAAAACTTAAGGAAATCAAGAA
Source organism: Lynx canadensis (assembly GCF_007474595.2). Classification (NCBI taxonomy): domain Eukaryota; kingdom Metazoa; phylum Chordata; class Mammalia; order Carnivora; family Felidae; genus Lynx; species Lynx canadensis. The sequence goes on along the minus strand of NC_044313.2, from coordinate 36,767,809 downwards.
ATGGTCCCAAGCAAAAAAGGTGTCAGAAGCTCAAGATGACGCAGCTAGCTATCTGCACAAAGGTCCAAGTAACAGGTATAGGGGATCAGAGTCACAGGCAGCTTGCTCTTCACTTCACCTCTTTTGAGTCACTTGTTTAGTTAGTGCTTCCTGCCTTGGGCAAGAACTAGTTAGTCCCATAGTGTGAGGCCTGAGTTAAAATAGTGGGGCAAACGGTTAACTAAGAGTTTAGTGAGAGAAAAAAGGGAACAGGGAACAAAAGAGCCTAACAGGATTATATTTCTCTGTATTCCAGCTTGTTGAAAATTAGAGTCATGCAATATGAAAGCTGGGAAAGTCCTTAGAATCAGGAAATACTAGCAATAATTGATCATGCTGTGTTAAGTGTTAAGGCTGTGTGTTAATTAGTTTATATCCATATAATCTTAAAAGTCAATCCACAAAGTCGACATTATTATGTCCATCTGACTGATGAAGAATCTGAAACTCAGAGAATTTAAATGATCTGCCCAAAGGTATTCAGCTCAAAGGTCTTCAGTAAATGTTTGAGAGAGAAATCAAACCCACATATGAAAGATTATAAAACCGCAGATGCATGCTCTCTTGATTTCTACCATATTGCTCTCTAATAGCCTAGCATGAAATTTCTGTTACTATCTAGAACCCACAACTGCAAAAAAATTCTAGTACAACCTTACTGCTGTGGCAACATGTGAAGTCACATGCAGTCACACAGTTTTAATTTAACATCCAATACACTTCCAAATGATATACATTGATATTTTCTCTTAGAACGACGGGCAATCTTGAAGCACCTAGCAAAACGTGTCTGTAATCTCTCTAGATTCTGTTTATTTCTGGCCAGCAAGGCACAGCCCAAATCACACTGCTTCAGTTTCTAATTTAATGGAACATTAAGCATCCATTTCTGGTACCTAAATTATACAGTCTCTGTTATTTATAGAGCTTACATGCGAAGTATTTAACTGGAAAATGGAAATAAAAACTAGGAAATGGATGGGTGGCTGCTACTGAGTCTCATCAGTGATCCTATAATATTATTAAATCCAGTAGGTAATGAGTGTTAAACAATTTACATTTTAGAAATTTAAAAATGAATATTTAATTACTTCCTTCTGTTTATGAGTTTCCAGTTTTTCTTTTTTTGTTCCAAACATGTGTTTCTGGAAATAGGTCAACTATACTCTGTATAATATTCAGGTATCTCTTGTTCTTGTTTTTTGTGCAATAGAACCCCATCTTTCCTTCTTACTTCTTTTTTCTTCCCTTCCTTCCTTCCCATCTTCCTTCCCTACCTCCCTTCTACACCTGCCTTCCTTCCCTCCCTCCTTTCATCTAAGGAAAGCAATATATTGTTTACGAAAAGATGGCATTCAACTCTTCTCATAATTAGACAAAATGAGTCCTCTCCTCACCTGGGAGAGGAAGAAAGGAAGGAGAAAGAAGAAACTCACACTTCATGAATAAACTCACAGGTTTGGAATCAGACAGACTAAAAGTCACCTCAGCTCTGCCACTAACCGCTTACTCTCTAGACCTGGGACTAATCTATCAGTCATGTCTTAGCAGGAGACAAATGACTGAAGTAACTGAAGAGAGTTTCAGAAAGAGATTATTTAGAAACTTGTAGGAGGATTACAAAAAAAAATAAACAAGGAACATAACAACCCTGTCAAATGAAGGATACTCCTACTATCCCCTAGCACGCTGGGTGGAAACAAGCTACAAGAGCTCCGTGAAACCTGGCAAGAAAGTGTCAGAAGAATAAATACTCCACCCACCCTTTTTCCTACCCTCTGATCTCCTGCCAGTGTTTCCCTTTTGAAGCCAGCTGAAAGTCACAGGACATGGGAGCCCACGATGCAGACCAGAGGCAGCCTCCCAAGGCACTGAGCAGATAGAGAGTAGATGTGGAAGGGCAAACGGAAAAAATTCTGCAGGATGATTATTTTTTTAAGTTTATTTATTTTGAGAGAGAGAGAGAATGAACAAATGCATGCAACGTGAGCGGGGGAGGGAAAGAAAGAGAGGGATAGAGAGAGAATCCCAAGCAGGCTCCGCACCACCAGCACAGAGCCTGATGTGGGGCTCAAACTCACGAATTGTGAGATCATAACCTGAGTCAAAATCAAGAGTCAAATGCTTAACCGACTGAACTACCCAGGCACCACTGAACGATGATTATTAGTAACAATCTCCTTGTATTAAATACAGAACAAAAGTGCCTATCTCAAAGTTTGTTTTGTTTTTGAGAACTGAAGAGGAGATAATGATTGCAAAAGCCTTAGGTCACCTCTTAATACATATTGCTTGCAAAGCAGTGATCTGCCAAAGAAGGAAACTGGCACTAATATGAAAGCCCCTGTATCAATCTGGTACCATTATTTCTAAAGTATTTTCAAGTCAGTATAGTCATCTGCTGCCTAGTCTATGGGAGCTGAGTTTGGGGAGTGGTGAGCCAGGCCACCTAAAAGCAGCCAGGGTGATAGCAGCACAGAGCAATGCTTTCCCACAACGATAGTTCTTAGCTCCTACAAAGTGATGAAGTGCTGCTGTGGGAGGCTTGAATGTGTGAGGTTTGATTTCTTTATCAGAGCGTCTAACAGGAACAAAGTAGTTTTTAAATCAGAGCCAAGAAAAAATGAGGCACTTGGGCTATATAATAGCATCTGGGAAGGCATATTCCTGTCCCCAGCCTTACCAGGACATAAGAACAAATAGGAAAGGGATTAATCAATAGTTTTACAGCTGGAAGCACTGATCACTTTTAGTTTCACCCAGATGGGAACATATTTTCACCTTAAAGGAAGGAATTCTCTGAGGTTTTGAATTCCATTTTCCTGGATTTGTAAGATTTTGTGACATGTTTTAAGTGTAAGTCTAGGAACATTTCAAATAACTCTCATCTAACTCCATCAGGTGTATACTAAAGCCCCAATTTTGCTAGATTGATACAATCACTGTCTGCATTTAAGAATCCGCGAGAATCCTTGGAGCAAAGATGGAGGAGTAGGAGGAGGACCAGGATTCCCAGCTAGATGAATATCAAATCATTCTGAAAACCCAAGAAATCAATATGAGGACTGACAAAACAAACTGCAGAACCAGAGGAAGAGAAGAGGCCACACTGTGGAAGGCAGGAGGTGGAGGGACTGGGTTTGGGGGGGAGAAATGGATAGCAGGTAGTGAGGAGGGGAGGGAGCCCTGGTCACAGAGAGGGAGGCGAGAGAGAGGACCACATAGGGGAATGCACGAGGAAAACACTTCCCCAAAGCCAATGACCAAGAAAACAAGAGAGGCTAATCTGTGTGAGGTTTTTTGTTTGTCCTGTTTTTTGTTTGTTTGTTTTTACAACTAATAGGGCTCAAAGACCAGAGTTTTAGAGGTCTGTAGTGTGTCTAGTGTGGAGTCTGATGGGTGCAGCACTGCTCCTGTGGAGGAGGGCAGAGAGCATGGGGGGGCGGGTGGCAAATGGCATGATCTGAGGAAGCCCTAGGAGGCACTGGGAGAGACAGTTCCCCCTTCTTGGAACACATTTGGGAGAGGTGGCATTGGCTCTCCAGGGACAAAAGAGCCGCAGGTACCATTTCTCTTCCCACATTCTCAGCATAAATCAACTTCAGTACTCAGCACAGTGCCAACAGAGGCAGCCTCAACTGCTTACACAAAGCTCCACTGCCCACACTCTGCTGGCGAGGCTTTTCTCCAGCAAGTGTGCTTGAGAACCAGTGCGGTGGGCCTCTCCCCCAGAAGGCAAGCACAAATCCCGTGCATGTACCATGTCTACTGACTACAGAGTTTTGCAAAGCTTCAGCTCTAGTGGAAATGGCATCAGCTGTCTTTTGACAAGCAGACCAGAACATACCTAGTCAAAACTCGCCACACTCTGGCCAAGGTCCAAACACTCCCCACTGGAGGTGAGGAGAAATTCTGCAGAGGACTGACCTGAGGGAAAGAGTAGACAAAACCCAGCAGAGTACACACAGCATACACCAGAGACACTTCCTAAAGTGCCCGGCCCTGGACAGTATGTGACCATCTCTTCATAAAGCCATAACTCTCAGGAGCAGGAAATATAAGAGGCTTTCCTAACACAGAAGAAGATAGAGACCTAGACAAAATTCCAAGGAGGAGGAATTCATCTCAAAAGAATGAACAAAAAAAGGTCATGGCCAGGGATCTAATCAAAACAGATATAAGTAATATGCCTGATCCAGAACTTAAAGCAACAATCATAAGGATACTAGGTGGGCTTGAGAAAAGCACAGAAGACACCAGAGAGTCCCTTACCACAGAGATAAAAGACCTAAAAACTAATCAGGATGAAATGAAAAAATTGAATAAATGAGATTCAAAACCAACTGGATGTAATGACCACAAGAATGGAAGAAGCAGAGAAATGAGTAAGTGATAGAGAAGATAAAATTATGGAAAATAATGAAGGTGAAAAGAAGAGGGAAAGAAAAATATTGGATCAGGAATGTAGACTTAGGCAACTCAGTGACTCCATACCATCTGGAAAAGGCACTTTGAGGTGATATTGGGACCCATGAAGGCCCAGTCCTCATTTATTCTCTTCAAGAAGATGACAGAAAAAGGGGGCAGAAAGTTTATTTGAGGCAATTATAACTAAAAATTTCCCTAACTTGGGGAAGGAAATAGACATCCAAAACCAGGAGGCACAAGAGAACTCCCATCAAAATCTACAAAAACAGGCCAACGCTAAGACATACTGTAGTTAAATTTGCAAAATATAGATACAAAAAAAAAATCCTAACAGCAGCAAGACAAAAGTAGTCCCTAACTTACAAGGGAAAACAAATAAGGTTACCAGCAGATCTCTCCACAGAAACTTGGCAGGCAAGAAAAGAGTGGCATAATACATTCAACGTGCTGAATGGGAAAAATATGTAACCAAGAATACCCTATTCCAGCAAGGCTATCATTCAGTATAGAAGGTGAGATAAAGATTATTTGTTTTTCGGGTGTGGAGTTTGGTGACCCGAAAAACAAATAATCCAGTGAAGAAATGGGAAGAAAACATGAATAGACACTTCTCTAAAGAAGACATCCAGGTGGCCAACAGGCACATGAAAAGATGCTCAACGTCACTCCTCATCAGGGAAATACAAATCAAAACCACACTCAGATATCACCTCACGCCAGTCAGAGTGGCCAAAATGAACAAATCAGGACACTACAGATGCTGGCGAGGATGTGGAGAAACAGGAACCCTCTTGCACTGTTGGTGGGAATGCGAATTGGTGCAGCCACTCTGGAAAAGTGTGGAGGTTCCTCAAAAAATTAAAAATAGATCTACCCTATGACCCAGCAATAGCACTGCTAACAATTTACCCAAGGGATACAGGGGTACTGATACACAGGGGCACTTGTACCCCAATGTTTATAGCAGCACTCTCAACAATAGCCAAATTATGGAAAGAGCCTAAATGGCCATCAACTGATGAATGGATAAAGAAATTGTGGTTTATATACACAATGGAATACTATGTGGCAATGAGAAAGAATGAAATCTGGCCTTTTGTAGCAACGTGGATGGAACTGGAGAATGTTATGCTAAGTGAAATAAGTCCTACAGAGAAAGACAGATACCATATGTTTTCACTCTTATGTGGATCCTGAGAAACTTAGAAGACCATGGGGGAGAGGAAGGAAAAGTTAGAGAGGGAGAGAGTCAAACCATGGGAGACTTTTAAAAACTGAGAATAAACTGAGGGTTGATGGGGGGGTGGAAGGGAGGGGAGGGTGGGTGATGGGTATTGAGGAGGGCACCTGTTGGGATGAGCACTGGTGTTGTACGGAAACCAATTTGTTAATAAATTTCATATTTAAAAAAAGAGAAGGTGAGATAAAGAGCTTTCCAGTCAAACAAATACTAAAGGAGTTCATGACCACTAAACCATCCTGGCAAGAAACATTAAAGAGGACTCTTTGGGAAAGAAAGATCAAAAGCAACAAAGACTAGAAAGGAACAGAGAAAATCTCTAGACATAATGTCAAAACAATTAATTGAATGGCACTAAATTCCTATCAATAATTACTTTCAATGTAAACAGACTAAATATTCCAAACAAAAGACATAGGTGTCAGAATGGATTAAAAAAACAATACCCATCTATAATGTTGCCTGTAAGAGACTCACTTTAGACCTAAAGACACTTTCAGGTTGAAAGTGAGGGGATGGAGAACCACTTATCATGCAAATGAACATCAAAAGAAAGCCAGAGCAACAATATTTATATTAGACAAACTAGACTTTCAACCAAAGACTGCAATAAGAGATGAAGAAAGGCACTACTTCAAACAATGGGGTCTATCCAACAAGATCTAACCAACTATAAATATTTATGCCCCCAACTTGAAACACCCAAATATAAAAATCAATTAATAACAAACATAAAAAACCTCATTGATAATAATACAATAATAGTGGGGACTTTAACACCCCACTTACAACAATGGACAGATCACCTAAGCAGAAAATCAACAATCAATGGCTTTGATTGCCACACTAGACCAGACGGACTTAACAGATATATTCAGAACATTTCATCCTAAAGCAGAATACACATTCTTTTCAAGTGCACATGAAACATCCAGAATAGATGACATACTGGGTCACAAATGAGCCCTTAACAATTACAAAAAGATTGATCTCATACCATGCATATTTTCAGATCATCATGCTTTGAAACTTGAAGTCAACCACAAGAAAAAATTTGGAAAGCTCTCAAGAACATACCTACTAAGAATGAATGGATTAAGTAGGAAATTAAAGGAATAAAAAATACATGGAAGCAAATGAAAATGAAAACCCAAAAGTCCAAAAACTTTGGGATGTAGCAAAGGTAGTCCTAAGAAGGAAGTATATTGCAATTCAGTCCTATCTCAAGATGCAGGATAGGTCCCAAATATACAACCTAAACTTACACCTAAAGGAGCTAGAAAAGGAACAGCAGATAAAGCCAAAGCCAGCAGAAGAAGGGAAATAATAAAGATTACAGCAGAAATAAATGGTATAGAAACAAACAAACAAAAAAACAGATCAACTATACTAAGGGCTGGTTCTTTGAAAGAATTAATGAAATTGGTAAACTCCTGGTCAGTTTTATCAAAAAGAAAAGAGACAGGACCCAAATAAATAAAATCACAAATGAGAGAGACCACAACCAATACCACAGAAATACAAATAATTATAAGAGAATATTATGAGAAATTATATGCCAACAAATTAGGCAATCTGGGAGAAATGGTTAAATTTCTAGAAACACAAACTACCAAAACTGAAACAGGAAGAAATAGAAAACTTGAACAGACTGATAACCAGCAAAAAAATTGAAACAGTTATCAAAAATCTCCCAACAAACAAAAGTCCAAGGCCGGATGGTTTCCCAGGAGAGTTCTACCAAACATTTAAAGAAGAGTTAATACCTACCCTTCTCAGAACGTTCCAGAAGATAGATATGGAATGAAAGCTTCCAAACTCCTTCTACGAGGCTAGTATTACCTTGATTCCAAAACCAAAGACCCCACTAAAAAAGAGAACTATAGGCCAATATCCCTGATGAAAATGGATATAAAATTCTCAACAAAATACTAGCAAATCAAATCTAAAAGTACATTAAAAGAATCATTCATCATGATCAAGAGGGATTTATTCCTTGGTTGCAAGGGTGGTTCCATATGTGCAAATCAATCAACGTGATACACCATATTAATAAAAGAAAGGGTAAGAACCATATGATCCTCTCAGTAGCAGAAAAAACATGTGACACAGTAGAGCATCCATTCTTGATTAAAAACCCCCAACAAAGTAGGGATAGAGGGAACATACCTCAACATCATAAAGGCCAGATACAAAAGACCCACAGCTAATATCATCCTTAACAGGGGAAAACTGAGAGCTTTTTCTCTGCCATCAGTAACAAGACAGGATGTCTGCTCCCACCACTGTTATTTAAGATAGTACTGGAAGCCCTAGCCTCAGCAATCAGACAACAAAAAGAAATAAAAGGCATCCCAATCAGCAAGGAAGAAATCAAACTTTCACTATGTGCAGATGACATGATACTCTAAGTAGAAAACCCAAAAGATTCTACCAAAAAAATTGCTAGAATACATAAATTCAGTAAAATTGCAGGATGCAAAGTTAATGTACAGAAATCTGTTGCATTTCTATATACGATTAATGAAACAGCAGAAAGAGAAATCAAGGAATTGATTACATTTGTAATTGCACCAAAAACCATAAGATACCTAGGAAAAACCTAACCAAGGAGGTAAAAGATCTGTACTGTGAAAACTGTAAAACACTGATGAAAGAAAATGAGGATGAGACAAAGAAATGGAAAAACATTCCATGCTTATGGATTGGAAGAACAAATATTGTTAAAATGTCTGTACTACCCAAAGTGGTCTACATATTTAATGCAATCCCTATCAAAACACCAGCAGCAATTTTTACAGAGCTAGAACAAACAATCCTAAAATTTGTATAGAACCACAAAAAGAACCTGAATAGCCAAAGCAATCTTGAAAACAAAAAGCAAAGCAAAGCTGGAAGCATTACCACCATTCTGGACTTCAAGGAATATTACAAAGCTGTAGTGATCAAGGCAGTATGGTCATGGAATTAAAACAGACATATAAATCAGTAAAACATAACAGAAAACCCAGAAATGGACCTGTAACTGTATAGTCAACTCATTTTCAACAAGGCAGGAAAGAATATCCAATGCAAAAAGACAGTTGGGGAAAACTGGACATCAACATGCCAAAGAATGAACCTGGAGCACTTTCTTACACCACACATAAAAATAAATTCAAAATGGATAAAAGACCTAAATGTGAGACAGGAAACCATCAAAATCCTAGAGGAGAACACAGGCAGCAACCTCATTGACATCAGCCAGAGCAACTCTTCTGAGGCAAGGGAAACAAAAGTGAAAATAAATGACTGAGACTCATCAAGATAAAAATCTTCTGCACAATAAAGGAAACAATAAAACTAAAAGACAACCTTCAGAAGGGAAGAAGATATTTGCAAATGACATATCTGACAAAGCATTAGTATCCAAAATATATAAAGAAGTTATCAAACTCAATACCCAAAAAAACAAATAATCCAGTGAAGAAATGGGCAGAAGATATGAATAGACATTTTTCCAAAGAAGACATCCAGATGGCTAACAGACACAAGAAAAGATGCTCAACATCACTCATCATCAGGGAAATACAAATAAAGACCACAAAGAGATATTACCTCACACCTCTCAGAATCGTTAAAATTAACAATACAGGAAACAACAGATGTTGGCCAGGATGTGGAGAAAGAGGAACCCTCCCACACTGTTGATGGGAATGCAATCTGGTGCATCCACTGTGGAAGACAGCATGGAGATTCCTTAATAAGTTAAAAATAAAACTACCCTATGATTCAGCAATTGCACAACTAGGTATTTACCCAAGGATACAAATATACTGATTCAAAGGGATACATGCAACCTAATGGTTGTGACAGCATTATCAACAATAGCCAAATTATGGGAAGAGCCCAAATGTCCATCGACTGATGAATGGATAAAGAAGAGGTGGTACAAATATACGATGGAATATTACTCAGCCATAAAAAAGAATGATATCTTGCCATTTGCATGGACGTGGATGAAACTAGAGTGTATTATACTAAGTGAAGTAAGTCAGAGAATGACAAATACCATACGATTTCACTTACATATGGAATTTAAGAAACAGAACAGATGAACATAAGTGGGGAGAAAAGGCAAACCAAGAAACAGACTCTTACTATAGAGAACTGTGGTTTGCTAGAGAAGAGGTGGCCAGGGGGTGGGCTAAATGAGTGATGGGGATTAAGAAGAGCATTTGTTGTGATGAGCAATGGGTGTTGTATGAAGTATTTAATCACTAAATTTTACACCTGAAACTAATATAACACTGTATGTTAACCGGAAGTTAAATAAAAACAAAGAATGAAGGGGAAAGTGAAGTGATAGAGAAGAGGAGTGTTGGGGACTACAGAAATAAAGCATTAATAATTTCAATGATGTTTTCAAACTTAAAGGCTCACATGGGAAGAAAAACCAGAGTAATTCAGAAAAAAAAAATCTAACAAAATAATCACTTCTGGGAAACACTATCCATCCACTAACTCAATCCATAGGTATTTATGTGTCAGACAGTGTTCTAGGTGGACACAGAAAAAGGACACAGAAAAAGAAAACAAAAGCCCTCCTGCAGTACAGTGAGCAAGTGACATGTGATGGTAGGAAAGGTAGGCATGAACTAAGTTAATGAGGCCATAGAGATTTGGGTAAGAAGGTTGCATTTTATTCTATATATAGTAATGTGGCATTAAAAACGCATTCACCTACAGGGGTGCCTGGGTGACTCAGTTAAGTGTCTGAATTTGGCTCAGGTCATGATCTTATGGTTCATGAGTTCAAGCCCTGCATCTGGCTCTTGGTTGTCAGCACAGAGCTCACTTCCGATACTCTGTCTCCCTCTCTCTCTACCCCTTCCCTGCTCACTCTTTCTCTAAAATAAATAAACATAAAAAAAATGATGCATTCACCTACAAATGACAGACTTCCTTCACCTAACTAAATTTTTAAAAAAGGAAAGATTTATTATCTCACATAATAAATTCCAGAAGTAGGGTAGCTCCAGAAATGCTCAACTCTGCACTTCGATTATGCCCTCAAAGACTAGGTATTTTATACCTCTTTTGTCATCCTTAACGTAGTACTTATGTGTTCATGGTTGCAAAAAGACTAACTAAGTTACATTCTACGACTTGCAGTCATGAAAAAACCTATAGAAGTAAGAGTTTATTAGGAGTAGATTTAATGGCAATAGCTGAAATAACCCAAATAATAATGGCTTAAAGAGACAAAAATTTATTTTTTTTGTACAGAAGAAATCTAGAGTATGGGTTAGTATGATTTGTCTCCATGAAGTTGTCAGACTCAGATTTCTGCCAGCTCTGTACTTCTCTCATTCCCAGGGTGAGGCCCCACCCTATCCTCAGTCGTGAACATGACTTCTGGAGAGCCAACTGTTTTACCTACCGTCTAAGCAGGAATGCAATGAGGAAGGAAGAAAATAGATATACCCCTGGTCTTTTGTGGGGGCAGGTTCTTGAAATGCACCCAAAGCTTCTACTCCCATCTCACTGAGTAAAACTCAACCATAAAGCCACACTTAACAGCAAGGGAATTGGTCTGTGATTTGTGGGTTGATAGCAGGACAGCTACATGTCCAGTTAAAAATTAGGAATTTATTAACAAAGAATAAGGGGGAAGATGAATATTGAGGAGAAACAGGAAGTCTCTGGCACCAGAAAATGTCTTCTCTGTCTCACTTTGTAAGTAAGGAAACTTTTCCAGATGCATCTGAACAGAAAGCTTAGTTTTATAGGCTTTGAAGACAGGAGAGGGTTTTGGAATCAAATCCCAGCTCTGCTATGGATAAGCTTTTGAAACGTATGCAGAATACTTTACCTGAGATTTAATTTGATAACATATAAAAGGGGGATTATAAATTCATAAAATTGCTGGGAGTATTAAATGAGATTATATATTACAACAAATGGTGATAATAATAATCATTAAAAATGATTTTAGAGTGGAGCAGCATTTCACTACTGTGGTCACAGTACTGACTAACATAGTCTAGTAGCTGATTTGATGTTTTCTTTGAATAATCAATGCTTCTGGAAGGACTTTGTTACCAGATGAGACTTTGACCTCACCAGCTCCTCTGTAGACCATGTGTATGAGCATAAGAACTTGGCCTTTGGTGCTAAAGAACACATAAATCCATCAGTCTTATTGTTGCCACCTTCCCTCCAGGAGGGCTCTGGGACAATTCAGAATGGTCTTAAGCTGGGAATCAGCTGCAAAATATAAATTTCCATAACATATGGTATAGAATATAACTAATGCTAAAGTTCCAAAAATAAGATGAAAATCCTAAAGGACTAAAAATACTTTCTTTAGACAACCTTTTTCCATACAGCTGCTTCTTTGTTAAACCAGCTGTTACTAACCCCCAAGAGTACCTCTCACACAAGTCTATTTTTTTTTTATGATTTAATTCTTAGAGCTCAAGCTGCATTGTGCTTGTAATGGTTTTACATTTCTACCACTGAAAGACAAAGAAAAGAAAAGGGGCAATGAAAGAAATAAGAGGCCAGAGGAAGATTTGTGAAGAGTCGTATATATCCAACACAAAGTATGATGGTGGGAGGGAGGGGCAGCTAGCAATACAGCCAAGAAAATGAGGATGAGAAAAATGAGTGTGTTCCTGATAGAATATTAAACAATTTCTGCACCACACTGACCAAACTATAGGCAAGTGTTGCATGTGGTATTTAAGAAAGTAATACCAGGAGTATAGTAAATGGTGAGAATCTCAGCTCTCACATTAACCGTGGGACACTGGTCTCAGGAAAGTCACCTAATGTCTTTGAACCTTGATGTCCTCATTTTTAGGACAGAAATAATGGTACTGCCTACTACATGGTACAGTTATCAGGGTTAATCCAGGCGATGTGTGTAAAGCATTTCGAACACTGCCTGGCAAACACACAGCCCATGATGAATTTCATCATTATTACAATTAGCTTTTTCAGAAGAAGTTCACACCTGTCAAGAAAAAAAAAAGCAACAGATAATAGACTGAAAAATAGGGGGAAAAATGCCCTCTTTCGGCATGGATCTTGTAGCCATAATCCTGTTCTCAAATGGGTATTTCTTTTTGATTCCCAAAACAATTTGCCTAACATTATTCAGCGCTACAAAGAAGGAAATTCTGTGACACTCTACAACATGGATGGCCCTCGAGGACATTATGTTAAGTGAAATAAGCAAATCACAAAAAGAAAAAGGCTGCGTGGTTTTACTTATATGAAGTATCTGAAATAATCAAATTCCGGGAAAAGAAAAGAGAACGGTGGTTTCCAGAGGTTGGCGGAAGAGGGAAATGGAGAATGATAGATCAATGACTAGAGTTTTAGTCATGAAAGGTGAAAAAAGTTCTAGAGAGCTATTGTACAACAAAGGGCATTTTATTAACTATAATGTACACTAAAAAAAATCTTTAAGATAATGTTTTTGTGTTTTTTCCTGCAATTTTTAACAAGAAGGGAATTCCAACACATGCTACAACATGAATCTTGAAGGTATTATACTACTAAGTGAAATGAGCAGTCACAAAGGAGCACATACTGTATGATTTTACTTCTACGAGGGACCTAAAGTAGTTAAGTTCATAGAGACAGAAAGTAAAATGGTAAAAAGGTGGTTGCCAGGGAGCTGGGGGGGGGTGGAGTGGGGGGGGAGAGGGGAGAAATGAGAAGCTGTTAAAGCTGTTATTTAATGAATATGGAGTTTCAGTTTACGAAGATGAAAAAGTTCTGGAGATGGATGGTGGTAACAGTTGCACAACAATGTGAATATACTTAACACCATTGAACTACATACCTAAAGATGGTCGAAATAGTAAATTTCATATTATGTATTTTTTACCACAATTTAAAACGACAGAAATCTGACTGCCTTTTCTGTGATGGAGTTTACTAGTGTGGCTTCACACCTGAATTGGTCTGATGGTGGCATAAACAACTGAGTACTCACACAGCTGCTATATTCAAGGGCTCACCAAAGCACGGGGCCCCACTTGCCTAATCATTGACACTCTATGTGCTGGGAGAAAAAGAAGTTTTGCTCAGATGAAACCTTCTGTGGAGGGCCCCTTGCCTGATTTGCCTTGTAGGAGAACAACAAAGGGTATTTTTCCTGGAAGGAAAAATGTGGATGTAGATTCTTAAGGTTTAAGAACATGGCAAAAGGATTTAACCATGTGTCAAGCCATTTCTCTCAGTCCCGAATAAATGTGTAATAAACATTTAGAGATGACATATTTTAAAGAATGTATTTATTGATAATTTTTCCCCAAGAAAGAACTGGTGTCTATCGTTCAACAGAAGGGTGAAGTGCAAAGTCTTATTTGGATTTCAACCTTCTTTTTTCAGACTCTGTGCCATTGTTTTGTTCCATGAAACCTGCATAAGGGTGTCACCTGTTGTTTCAGGGCCATCACTTAGGAATTCTTGAATTTATGTAAGCGTTTGATCAAAGTAGAGTACTTAGTTCAGAGCCTTTATGAGACAATTTCTATAGAAGCTTTGCTCCTCTCAAAAATAATGCTTCTCTGGCTGTCCAAATTCTTTGCATCCCTTTCTCTTCTGTAATAACCAGCTGCTTCACTCTATAAATGGGAGGTAAAGTTTAAAGTGATTGTAGTAGAAAGGGTCACCTTCTTACTCAGATCAAAAAATGCAAACAAGTAGAGGCACTTCCTGTGTAAAACCATCATGCCTATCCTGTCACCCAACAAGCAATAGTAATAATTTAGAGCATTACAGTTTGTCAATGTACAATATCATTTTGATTTTATAAGGTGGAGATCTTTTGAAATGGAAGTTAACGAAGAGCAAAGAGGCTTGCTCTTTAAATGTTTAGGAGAGAATTCAAAATAAAGAATTTAAAAGGCCAAAGAGTACTCAGAAATGGTAAGTATAATGAGTATCTTTTAAAATCATAAGTGAGCTTCCACAAAAGTAAGGGAAACGTCTAGAGTCCACAAAGTAAAGATTAACAGCAGAGTGTTAAATTAATACTTGCGCAATGGGCTTCCAAATGGTTGGCATTTGCAATCTCCATATCAAGGGTCTTGGGTTTCAGCAACCACACAAAAATTTGAGTTAAAGAATTGGGCTAGTCTAGAGTAAGGGAATTGTTACCGAAACTCCTGAGTAAAGCTGAGACCACTGAAGGATGAAACTAGTGGAAAGGAGAATTAGAAAAAAAAATTACGGATTTGCAAAGGGAGCTAATATAAAACTTTTCTTTATCACCATGGGCTTTGATAGAAAGGTGTTTTCATTTGTTTTGTAACTATAAGCTTGTCCTCATATGGAATTGGGTTCAAGTTTATGCTCCCCCTGTGGTCAAAAATACTTTGACATAAAACATTAAAGTGTCCAAAGCTAATAGCAGTCCAAGGATATCAGCAAAAGGAAATGAAAATCATGTTTGGGGATCATATTCTTAACCCAGGCCAGATCTCAGAAGCACAAAGCAAAATGAAGTCATTTAGTTGGAGAATATTCTCAACTATAAGACCCTCATTATATTTAACAGTTCAGCCAACCCCCATTTTAGGATCTTTGTATTTGGAGAGTTCCTTGAATGTGAATGTCATTTTCAAGAATGAATTTTATGAACAGATGAAGTTAAAAAAATCCTTTCGTTCTATTTCATGTGAACCTCCAAAACACACTCAAAGGAAAACCATGAGCTGGTATTGGACCTTTTTTCTAATCATGCTTGTTACAGATGTGGACATAGGAATGGATGTAGATTACAGAGATTTAAGTACTGTAGAGGAAGTATCATTTTTATTGGAAAGAGCACACCTTTTAGTATCAGAAGACCTAAGTTTCTCTGTGGCTCTTCTGATAGCTCCCAGTGTAAAACTGAGCACTTTATCTTTATCTCTCTGGAGCTCAGTTTCCAATTTCAGGAGTTGGACTTCCTCATTTCTAGCATCTTTCACCTCTAATATTTATAGACCTTGATTTAAATGTGTTACTACTTGAAGGCTGTGGATAATTTTACAGTGTAAATTTCAGGTGAAGGAGAAAACCTATCACAAAATACAGCATAAAATAAAACTATGAGTGACAGGCAACAAACAGCATAATTAAATTTCCAAGTACTTCAGACAGACTAAGTTCTGCTTAAAATATAAAAAATAAAACTAAAAGATGGAGTTTCATGTCAAATAATGGCACAGTAGTAATGATAACTACAAACTGGACAAAATACATAAGCCACTCCCTTGAAGTAACTGAAGAATGACAAAAAACAGGCCTGAATTGGAAGGGACTCAACACATAGAAGATGGGAAGGGAACTGTCTGAGATCCTCTGAATTTCTCATTTTAATGGCTTTTTGTCAAAGGGCAGGTCCCATTTGAGTCCACGTAGGATTGATACAACATGGATAAACATCTGTAGGCTTGTTGGCTTAAGCACCCAGAAGATAGAATTTGGAGACCACCATACCAACTGAAAGTGAGGAGGAGACTCCAGGAACAAAAGAAAACAACAGTGAAGGAGCCCAAAAATCAACATATAAACTCCGCAAATATTTGACCCCTGAACTACCCACACATGCAAGCAAAAGCCAACAGCAAAGCTAAGAGTAAAACATATGGAGTAAGATTTTAGCTGCTGCTTGTTATACAGGAGACAGAGTTTGAAGTTTATGTCCATTAAATTATACGGACTGCTTAAACCAAACAAAAAAAAAACATCAACACTCTTCAGAGGAATATAGCAAAATCTCAAATCTCTATAATATATACATCCAAATAGCAAGAAAACAAGCCAAAATTAACGGAATATACAAAAAGAAGAAAGAGGACCCATATCTAGAACAAAAGATAATTTCCTGATACTAACCATAAACTGATTCGGGTGTTGGAATTAGCAGACAAGGATTTCAAAGTAAAGGTTACAACTAAGCATAAAGATATAAAGGAAATATGGTCCTGATGAATGAACAAATAGGATATTTCAGCAAAGAAGAACCAAAAGATAATTTTTAAACTGAAAAGCACAGTATCATAAATTTTTAAAAACTGCTGATGTTATGAGCAAAGAAGAAAAAAAAGCCTCAATAAATTTAAACTAGATTTGAAAATCCAGTCTGATGAACAGAGGAAACAATTATTGAAAGACAAATAATCAGAGCCTCAGTGATCTGTGAGCCAGTATCAAAAGATCTAACATATATATGACTGGAGTCCCAGGAGGAAACAGAGAGCTAGGCAGAAAAAAATTTTTGAGGAAAGAATGACTGAAAAATTTCCAAATCTGGTGAAAGAAAAATTTGGTTCAAGCAGCACAGCAAACCCCAAGCAGTTGTAAATACAAAGAAAAATCTCACACAGGCACATCATAGTCAATTTGCAAACAAACAAACAAAAATAGAATCTTGAAGGCAGTCAGAGACATTATCTTACCAAAAGGAAGCAATAACAGAGATAACTGCTGCCTTCTCATCTGAATCAATGGAAGACAGAAGCCTGGGGACAATATTTTAAAATTCTAGGAGAAAAAACCTTATTGTAAAAGTGAGAATTCTATATCCAGTGAAACTATCCATTAAAAATATAGATGAAATAAAGACACTTTGAATCAATAAAAACTAAAAAAATCTATTGCTAGCTGACCTGTACTATAAAAACAAAACAAAACACTAAAGGAAGTTCTTTAGACTGAAGAAAATGGTAGGAAAGGGAAACACAAGTCTTCAGGGAGGGGTAAAGAAGATCAGAAATCATAAATAGCTGGGATACAAAATATATTTTCCTTTTAATTAAAAAATATATAGATGCTTGTTCAAAGTAAAAACGTTGTTATGTGAATTTTTGAAAAGCATGTAGATATAATACATAGAAAAAGTATAGCATAAAATTATAGGTAAATTGGCTTAAGGGGTTATAAGATTTCTATATTTAAAAAAATTTTTTTTGAATGTTTGTTTACTTTTGAAGGAGAGAGAAAGACAGCACGTGAGCAGGGGAGGAACAGAGAGAAAGGGAGACACAGAATCCGAAGCAGGCTCCAGGCTCTGAGCTGTCAGCAGGGAGCCTGATGAAGGGCTCTGAACCCACAAACCAAGAGATCGTGACCTGAGCCGAAGTCAGACACTTAACACACTGAGCCACCCAGGCACCCCAAGATTTCTATATTTTATAGAAAGCGGTATAATATTAATTTAAAGTGGACTGTGAAAAGTTAAAAATAAATATTGTAAACACTAAGCAACAACTAAAATAGGCAAAAAGATAATGCTTACAAGTCAACAGATAAAAGGATATTTTAAAATGTGAAAATCTAAACAAACGCAGGAAAGAAGGGGGGGAAAAAACCCCCACTAATGGTAAAAGAGATAAACAGTAAAATCAGAGATCTAATCATTTTAAATTCTAATATACTGATAATTACATTTAATGGGAAAAATACTTTAATGGTCAGAGACTGTCAAAAAAAAAATCAAACTATACACTTTCCGTAAGAAATGTTTTTTAAATATAAAGACAGATAAATTGACAGTAAAAAGATGGGAAAAGATATTGCATGAAAATAATAAGCATAAGAAGGCTAGGAATATTAAAGAAAGGAAATCAAAATAATGTGGGCTTTCCAAAAAGTTTTACTAGAGACAGAGATATTTGGATATTTCATAAGGGAAAATGATGACTATATAGGGAAAACATAACATTCATAAATATTCATGCATTCATAACAGAGCTTCAATATATACATATGTGTGTGTATATATACACACACACACACACACACATATATGAAGCTAAAAATGACAGATTTAAAGGGAAAAACACACGAATCCATTATCAAAGTTGGAGATTTCAACAATCTTCTCTGAGAAACTGATGGACCGATTAGGCAGAAAAAGAGTACAGAGAAGATCTGAAAAATACTATCAACCAGCATGATCTAACAGACATTTATAGTACACTACACAAAACAAATGCAAAATAGACATGTTGTTCTCTAGTGCACATGGTAATTTTAATAAAATATACCATTTGATAGGCTATAAAACTACTAATGAATTTTAAGGCAATTTTATACAATATATTCTTGTCATAATGGAATTAAATTAGATACCACTAATAATAAGCTATCTAGAAACTTCCATGGTTTTCCTGGCTTAACCCTGGATGTTAATTAGAATCATATGGGGGAGTATATTACCTAGCCATTACTGCATGACAAATTACTCCGAAACTTAACACCTTAAAACCACAAGCATTTGTTTTTTCACACAATTTCTGAGTGGCTAGGAGCAACTTAGCTGGGTGATTTTGGCTCACGGTCTCTCATAAGATTGCACTATCAGACAGGGATGCAGTCATTCAAAGGCTTGACTGGGCCGGAGAGTTGGCTTGCAAGCTCATTCATACGGCTATCATCAAGAGACCTTAGTCCTTTGCCTCATAGCACTGCTCATGACATGGCAGTTGGCTTCCCCAGAGCAAATGATCTGAGACAGAGCAATTAAGTCGGAAATGACAGGGTCTTCTATAACCTAATTATATCATCCTTCTGCACTATTTTATTAGTCACATAGAATAGTCCTTGGTACGATGTGGGGGTGGGAGTGCTAGAGCGGAATACAAGTACCACTAGGTGGGGACCATTTTGGAGGTCAACTACTATGGTGAGCTTTAAAAAAACACGAAACCATAATTCAACTCCAGGCCAATGAACTCAGAATCTCTATGGATTCAGAATTTTTTTCCTCTCTTAAGCTCCTAAAATGAGCTTATGGTTGCACAAGGTTGAAAGATATTTTAGTAGAGGAAATCCATTCTTAATCATCAAGAAGTGTCTGTGCATCAAGATCTGGGTACACTAAAATGAAACTCCCATCCCCAAAGGCAGGAAAGGAGTAAAACAAGGAGGAGCATAGAGTTTTACACATCAACTATTCAAACAGGAGTTCAATCAGTAAGATTTTTAAAAATATATTTATGGAAATTTCCATAACAGCACTAAATACCTGCACCCTTGGTAGGCAGCTAGCACTCCAGATTACTCCAATGAGAAGCCCAAAGTTTGAGAACCAAATCTTTGCATGATACTTGCCATCAGGGCCCACTTTCTTCCTATCTAATTTGTTGTTGGGGAAATTCTCATGGTCACTCAGGCTTTCTCAAATGACAGTTTCACTTAAGTGGCCTCCTTGAGAAACAGTTAAGCTGCAGTTGAAGGAGGGTCCTTGTAGCACCAGCAAAAAGAGGCTGTGTGTGGCATGTTCCGGGCAGCTTTCCAAAGCCTCGCACAAGGTCTCTGAGACTCTAAAACTCAAGATAGATAAGAAAAGTACACTTGACAACCAACGTGGGGCTCAAATCCGGATCCTGAGATCAAGAGTCCTGTGCTCCACCGACTGAGCCAGTCAGGCACTCCTCATGCTCATCTTTAGAAAATAATCTCCTTATATCCAGATCTCAGAAGCACAAAGCACACTGAAACCATTTAGCTGGAGAATATTCTCATGTGCAAGACCTTCATTATATTTAACAGTTCAGCCAGCCTCCATTTTAGGATCTTTGTATTTGGAGAGTACATTGAGTGTGAATTCATTCATTTTCAGGAATGAATTCTCAATTTTATGAATAAGAAGAAGTTTAAAACCAATCCTTTTGTTCTAGTTCATGTGAACCTAGAAAACACACTCAAAGGAAAACCATGAGCTGGGGTTGGACTCCGCTGCCATTTTTCTAATCATATGTGTTACAGATGTAGACAGAGGAATGGATGTAGATAACAGAGATTTAAGTACTGTAGAGGAAGCAGAATTTTTATTGGAAAGAGCACACCTTTTAGTATCAGAAGACTTCGGTTTCCCTATGGCTCTTCTGATAGCTCCCTCTGTAAAAACGGGCACTTTACCTTTATCTCTCTGGAGCTCAGTTTCCAATTTCAGGAGTTGGACTTCCTCATTTCTAAAGTGTCTTTCATCTCTCATATTTATAGACTGTGATTTAAATGTGCTACTCCTTGAAGGCTGTGGGTAATTTTACAGTGTGAATTTCAGCTGAAGGAGAAAAACCATCACAAATGAAAATGAAAACACTTGGAGCAGTAGGAAGCTCTTTTCTGGATATAGCTTGTGACCCAGATGCTCCTACAGCTAGCCTTTCTGGGGTGCAGATGGTGAAGTGGGGCTGTGTGCATTTTGAAAAGCAACGAGTTTTTAGTAAGATTTACTGGAACACAAATACCTCTTAGAGGCTGGCTAAAATACGACTGATAAGAAAGTCAAGTGTCTGCTAAACCCACTATATAAAAATTTGAATTTATTTTTAAAGAGAAAATGAAAAGAACAGGAATGATTACTTGTATCACAATAGAATTGGTCATGCTCGTGAAAAAAAAATCTTCTTAGGAATGTTTATAGCACTGCTAAGTGGTTTGCCTTTTACAAATCGCATGTATGATTCTGCATAATTCTCAAATTACGACTAAATTTTAGGAGCCCATCTTGTGGGAAATAAGGTGTACCTGTATCTCTAATGCATTCGTGAGCCCAGCTTTGGATATGTATCTTTCCTTTAGGACCCTGGGGGCTTCATGAAAGCCAATGTATACTGCCTGCATAAAGGCCCCCAGGTCAGAAGAAGATTTGCTTTGTTGTGGGAAATTTGCTGAATGTCCAAAGAAAATTTTAATTCCAGAGCTGCAATTCAGATGCATCAATCACTTTAGTATGTTAGTATTTACCAAAATGAACAGCTTCATTTTCCGAATTGAGATGTCAGAGATCGGCCACTGAAAGGAAGAATTTGGGGACCCAGTCTATTGTATGTAAATTTCTACTAGTTTACAGGAAGCTAATAACGGTAGATTTTATTCTTTCTGGTCATGAATTAGAAAGTGATGGTTTAGGTGACTGACTGAATCAATTTGAAATGTCCAGAGACAAGGTGAAGCGTAAATCCCATTCTTACTTCTTCCTTCAACCATGGAAGTGGTGTTTTCCTCAACTGCTTTTTGTATTTTACTCCCTAAACTCTGACCTACTAGGGACTACAGACAAGTGATATGGGATTTAGGGTGACAAGAGATAATGGAGCCCTTCTCCAAAATAAAGACCTTACATAAGGCCATTGGGAAAATTGTCACATTTGTCAGGAAATGAGGGGGACCAAGAGGAAGAATGTTCCAGATCACCCGAAGCTGGTAAAGTGATTTTCCCCCTAAATCTTAGTTCTTAACAAATTTCTTAACATTATAAATTTTTCTACCCTTCTGAAAGGAACACAATTTGGTTGAGCCTTTTCTTGATACTTCCAGGACATGCATACCAGTGAAAGCAACAGTGCGGTCCAGGGATCACACTGTTTCTCCCCTTTACCCTTTATCCTTCTACAATTTCATGCTGACCAATGCCATGTATTTTTCTATCAATCTTTCCATCTTTTAACTACATTCTCCACTATTTTCCTTTCAGTTTGCTCTTTAGTATGATGCTAAAAACAAACAAAAAAACCCAGCTCAAAGTACAGCTGTGTAGGGGAAAGATTATGGGCTACACTTTTATAAAGAAAAAAAAATAACCTTATCTATATGCTTATCTATGTTTATATCTTGAAGGAGATACATCTAAATATTGGTTTTCTCTGAATCATTAATTTTCTTTAGTATTTCCCCCCAAATTCCTGCAATGACCGTATATTTATCTTATAATTAAAAAACCCCACATTATTTTGATTTGCTATTTCAGTACACTTTACTGGTTTTGCATCTAGCTCTGCTAGTACATGGTAGATAAAATCTTAGTTAAGCATCACTAAAGGACCTTGGTTAAAACACCTCTCTGAGCATCAATTTCTCCATCTGTATAATGCCTCCTCTACAGAACTGAACTAAATAAACTGAGTGTGTGGCACATACAGAGTGATTAAAGAACTATCAGTCTCGTGTTTAAGGATTTTATGGTAATTAAGGGAAAAGATTTAAGAGACTAAAATACCTAGATTTAAAAGAGACTTTGTCAAAATAATGATTTTTTAGTACTTGATTTCTCCCAATGTTTGTGTCTCCTAGTATGTTCCAAAAAGCCTGATTTCTGAATAAGCAGATGTACTGTATCCCATTGAGTTGTAATAGTTTAGATGTAGGAGGAGGCTTCAGGAATCACTGAGCCCCAAACTTTTATTTTATAGTTGAAGATACTGGGAGAAACATTTATTTAAGTCTATTATAGCTGGTCTCCAGAGTACTCTCTGAGAGTAGATCGTTGCTTAGCTTTTAGCTGTTGATTTGGGATTATTTGCTATCACCTTCATAGGATTCCTGAGATCTTGGGCCTCGGGCTAGTGGCCAGAATGGAGAGGCGGCAGCTGGGGAGAGAAAACCAGAAACGAGGAAAGCAGCGCCGGAGAAGGCTTATGTTAAGGCATGAGCCCAGCAGCAAATCCACAGTGATAATATTTATCTTTAACTGTGGCTATAAATACACTTGCAGGGGGAAGAGCTCTTCCATGCAATTTTATAAACTGTGGGACTAGGCAAAACAGTTATTTTCTCACTGACATGCCGGGGGTTCCTTGTTTCAGGAGAACACACAGGCACGCTTTGCATCAGATCAGTGATGACTGCAACTCAACAAAACTCCCTGTGTTGCCTCTGGAAAGAGGCGGTGCTGTAAGAAGAAACAGTTTAGTAGGAACCTTGCATTATGTCCCTAAAGTTGGTGCTAAAGGTAGAGAGAAGTGAAGGAGAATTTCTGCACAATCATTTGTCTTAAGACACAAAATCCCTCTTGTTCTTAATTCTAGTAACAAAACTCATAGAGGTATTTGTATTTCTTAGACTAATGGCAGACATTTTTCCCCTTGGCTAACCATTCTCACAAATACGTTAATTTGGGGGAAGAGGAGTGGAGTGAAAAGAATTCCTTTTCAGCTTATGATGAAGTGTTAATTATTCCTTGGACAAGACTTCTAACTCTTGGGAACCAGCTCTCCCTTTGATGAAACTGTTTCTGTCTGTTGCTGTAATCTAAAAGCAGCCACCTGGCTTCAGGTCAGAGAGGGGGACAGAGCTTAATTAAGTTTCCCTAATACTGATTTAATTTTGAAAGACTTAAAAAAAATACAAACACAATAGCTGAGCCTATGATCTACCCGTCTCACTCTCTCACATCCCATAGTGCCCTCCCTTCCAGATTTTTTTTTTTTAGGTTTCTACATTCTGAATTTTAGCTTGACATTTTTTCTACTTAAAACGGTCTTAGGTGTATAAAAATCATGAAAGAAGATACAGTTCTAATGCCTTGACTCCAAGAGGCTCAATGTGCACAGATAAACCAGTGTGGAGAAAACATGAACATTACAATAGTTTAAAGACAAGCAGTTAAGAGAAATGTATTGGCCCTTGCCTGGCCAGAGGTTGTCAAACACAAAGGTTATTTAGAGAATTCTTATTTTCATCAGGAGACCAGGGCATTAGTAATGGCTGTTCCCATCTGGAGTTGCATGTCTTTGGACTGGTCCCTCTATGTCTTTGTGTTAGTCTCCTCATCTATAAAACAAGAGGAGGGAGAGTGACTTATAGTGTCTTATTCAAAGCACGGTTCAGTGCCCATGTGTAGATGATTTAATTCTGATCCTGACAAGTTAGTACAGAAATTGAGAATGGGCATTTACAATCACCAGTTTGACAGAATGATTCTACATCTTTAGAATCTCACCAATATTGGAGGTTTGAGTTGTGAAGGCTGTTCTACAACTTCATTCTTTTACAAATTCGATTTTATTACATTTTACAAAAGTATCAGTTTATGATGGATTTGAAAATGTCTGCTAGTGTATCCAAAGCTCTGAACAGACCTGAAGAGAACAAGACCTGGAAACCTAGCATTCCTGGACCATGTAACTTGTTCTTTCTCCCCAAATATTTATCAACACTGCCCCTGTGCATGCCCTTCTCAATCTTCATTTTTGGTATCGCTGCTAGGCTGCATGGATGCCCTCCTCACCCTTCTCTAGCTTGGGTCCTGCAGGCCAGGGCCACAATTCCCCACATGGACATCTTCTTCATCCCCTTCCTCATGCACTGGCACTGCTCTGGGTCATCAAGTCCCCCCTTCCCCCCATAGACCTCTCTGATGGTTTCAGGAAGGGATGGGAATTAAGGAAACAAGCAGAGGAAATTATTTTTTGTTAGAGATTTCCTACTTTAGTAAGTTCCTTTTCTTCCCAGAAAATGGTCAGCTTTTCTCTGATCACAAACATTCTATCAAGAACCTCCTTAAGAATCAATAGAACTCTTCAGACACGCTATAACACTTAGACCTCAGAAAGCACAGTGCCTAAAATTTAGGTTTTTCACTTTAGAAATGTGATGGACTATAGCGAAGAGACCACCTATAAACACAATCTAAAACAACAATGCACAGGGGTGCCTGGGTAGCTCAGCTGGTTGAGCCTATGAATATTGATTTTGGCTCAGGTCATGATCTTAGAGTTGTGGCATCAAGGCTGGTGTTGGGCTCCACGCTGAGCAGGAAGCCTAAGATTCTCTTTCTTTTTCTCTGCTTCTATCTGCTCCTCATGCTCTAAAAAATCAAAATAAAACAAAACAATGCACAAACAGCTACTCTTAAGAACTTTTTCCTTGATGTTTTTTTTGCAGACACTTCTCAAAATTGTTTCTCAGAGATTATGAAAATTTGCTATCTTGTCTTTTTTTTTTTGAAGGGAAGGTGGGGCTGATGTCTTTATTCCAGTTTGCGCAGCTCCTGAGATGACTACATATTAAAAGACGGCCTTTTGAAAAAGAAAGGCCATTTCTGTCACAGGAAGAAGTAAGTGTGTATAATTTGGGTACTTGCTACCTATCCTCTGCCTGTCGACTTGTGCTAACAATCAGCCAGAAAACATTCGGGCCTCCTAGAGGAGGAAAAACAGAGGGCAAAAATAAATAGGAATTTTTCATGCATTTGTTGAAGTCTGAGGTTTTTAACTGTTCATTCCCTTCTTCCCTCAAATGTTAACGATGCTTGGCAGCCCTTATTTCTTATTTCAGTGGAAGTGAAGCAGAAAATCAAGCCATCACATGATTTCTTTAAATAAGTTGACTTTTTTTTTTTTTTTTTCAACATTTATTTATTTTCAGGACAGAGAGAGACAGAGCATGAACAGGGGAGGGGCAGAGAGAGAGGGAGACACAGAATCGGAAACAGGCTCCAGGCTCTGAGCCATCAGCCCAGAGCCCGACGCGGGGCTCGAACTCACAGACCACGAGATCGTGACCTGGCCGAAGTCGGACGCTTAACCGACTGCGCCACCCAGGCGCCCCTAAATAAGTTGACTTTTAAAAATTCTTTCTCAAAACGCTAAGGCTACAATTCTTAAGTATGATTCTCTTGTAGGAGTAAAATTATGGATGACTTTGGTTTTGTTTTTATACTTTTTTCTGCATTTTTCAAATTTTGTACAATTGCATTTGCTACTACTTTAATCAGAAAACAATGTTTGCGTGTCATAAGATTTAAAAAGAATACTAGATTCTATAGGTTTGTCTTTTACTGAAGTAAAATTAACAAAGTTATATTAGTTTCAGATGTACAACACTGATTCAACAATGCTGTACATCACTCAGGGCTCATCAAGGTAAGGGTGGTCACCATCTGTCACCATATATGCAACGGATATTACTCAGCCATAAGAAGAATGAGATCTTGCCATTTGTGGCAACACAGATGACCTAGAAAGTACTATACTAGATGAAAAAGGTCAGACAGAAAGAGATGAATACCAGACAATTTCACTCATATGCATAATCTAAAAAACAAAACAGAGGATTCTAGATGTTTAAAGGTGAGAGAAAAAGCTCTCCTAAAAGTTCAAGTATAGACATGGTTATGGATATTGGATATTGAAACTATGAAATAGGACATGAAGTTTGGATTCTTAAGTTTATTTATTTTGAGAGTGTGTGTGCATGAGAGAGGCAGAGAGAGAGAGAATCCCAAGGAGGCTCTGCACTGTCAGCCCAGAGCCCAATGTGAGGCTACAACTCACGAACTGTGAGATCATGACCTGAACTGAAACCAAGAGTCAGACACTTGACTGAGCCCCCCAGGTGCCTCCTTTATAAACTTTCTCCTCTGTTGTGACACGACCCTGCAGACATATCATTTTTATTAGCTTCAGATTCTGTCTTATTCAAGGTTAAACATGGGACATTCTCCCCTCTGAGAAAGGTGCCCCACCTTCTGGCCCTGATTCCCCTTTACTGCACGAAGTTCCTTTTCCTTGGTTTGAGATTTGTCTTCAAGAGGGATTTAGCCCAACAGGAAATGGAGATGGGCCAATATTTAGTGACTCTGACCAAGGTAGAAAGCAATCCAAAGCAGACAATTCAGCACAAACAATCCACTCCAGGCCAAGATGGGTCAATTCATGAGGCCTTTCCAACTGGAACCAAGATCAGGGCTGCCCAGACCATAGAGCACGTGTATGTGAAAGGACCACATGCATCTTTCGGCACAGCCTTGGAAGGATGGCACCTGGTTAACTACCAGGTAGCCACAGGTCCTCCAGGTTGACTCCTCATCTCAAATGCTGGTATTCACCACTTTAGAGTAACCAGAAGCAAGCAGCATCTGTTTTTCTATCAGTACAGTGCCTGACTGTAGGAAGTCCTGTCTCATCATTACCCTTGGCTCTGTGTGACACCAACTTGGGGACTAAAACCAGATTCTGCTTTTCCTGCTAGATTTCCAAGAACTACATCGGGGAAATACAGGAATTTCAATTGATCATAACCTGACATTTTCTTTTGTACAAACAAGTAGCAAAATAAGTAGCAAAAATGTGTTTTAATGCTACCTGATAATGGGAAAGGACTTTGAGGGATTTTAATAGAAGCAGTGATCTCATCCATATGCGAACCATTCTAAGAAAATGTATTTGAAGCAGGCAACAGCCCATATGTCCTGAAAGGGCTGCTTTATTTAGATACCACATGTCACTTTTCGAGATGGAAAGGTACTCATCTCTGGAAAGCCTTCTCGGGTAAATACAAAAACTAAATGTGTTTTAGGTTTCTCTCTCTCATCTGTATATGCACTTATTATATCCCTTCTAATAGGTTATTATATTTGTTTGCATTTCTTCTCCAGTAGATTATCAGCTACTTGAGGGATGGGGGCCATAATCATCTTAAAGAAGATTGTCCAGAAGGAAGTAGGTGCTCAAATATGTGAGTCTGATAGTAAAATAGTATTATAGCCAGTATTTATTCAGATCCTATGATGTCAGTTAATAGGTCACATGGAGAAGCTCTTCTGGTCTCTATTAAGTAGGTGTTATTGCTGCACAAATCATACTAAGAGAGATGCTGGGGTTTGAAATGGGTACTGCACCAGGGCCTGTGTTGGTATTAAGCAGGACAGGTACCCCCACGCAGGCGGGCTGACACAGGAGCCGCACTTAACGCTACTTGGCAAGGTCTCGTACTTATGTTAAAGAAAGAAAAATGCATTGTCCACAACTTACATTTATTTTTAGGGTCACTTGTTGCTGTAATAAGATTTCAGGCCTCAGAAATCCTTAGGGTCACATGAGCACATCCTGAGTTGGAATTCTAGTTTGATCATCCATAAGCTACAAAATTTACCTTCTCTGAACCTCAGTCTGTTTCCCTTTAAAGAGGACAATAGGAGATACTTTGCAAAATTATTGAGAGGATTAACATCAATGTAGGACATTCTTGGCACAAAACAGGTGCTCAATAAATGTAGATTTTACTTTTTCTTTTTAAGAAAAACTTGGTCTGTAATGACAGCACTTTCATATTTTAATTATTCTGAAAATAGAATCATTTCTAAAAGAATTCCATGTGCTTTTGTCTTTTTAAATAGGCTATAGTGAACATAATTCTTTTTTCTCCTCATGGACCGAGGATCAATATTTCTGGCAGTTTTGACTCAATGATGCCTTCAGGCATTAATTAAATGATTGAGTCTTTTGTCCTTATACTAAATAACCTGAAATTGCACTACTTTGAAGTTTCATGGGTTTGTTCCCACACCCCTTTTTTTTTTTCTCCCAAGGAGAGAGAGGGAGTGATTGAGTGAGAGCACACTGGGGAGAGAGCAGAGAGGGAGAGAGACAATCTCAAGCAGGCTCTATGCTCAGCATGGAGCTGGACATGGGGCTCGATCCTATGACCTTGGGATCATGACCTGAGCCCAAATCGAGAGTCTGACACTCAACAGGCTGAGCTACCAAGGCAACCCTTCCTACCATTTTTTATGTAACTCTTATTTTTAGTTGGTCAGTTCAGTGTTTTTGTAGGATATCTACAGAAAAGTCCATGTACCCTATCTAGATTTGTTATATGCTCTTATACAGGGTAATAGTGATTTTTTGAATTGTATATAAAATTCTAGACCATAGACCTGAAGCTCTCCTAAAAAAATATGTTTCACTATGTGAAATTTTAAGTATCCATTTGGACTTCTACCAGGCTACTTCACACGCCCCCCCTTTCCTGAATTCTTGCTGCATTGTAAACACTTGCCTTTGTCAGATATGGTGACAGCTTGTCTCCACTTCTCCAAGTTGATACACAGTCTGTCAGTCATTTGCATGCCCCGTGCATTCCTTCCACCCTCCACATTCCACATTTCCAGACTCTTACCTCCCCTACTTCTATATTTCAAAATCTAAATTTGGCAATCCCTAGTTATCATTCAACCGACCATTTTATTCTTACTTTCTTATCAGCTGTCAAAACAGCTGAATGCTAAACAATTGATCAGTTGCCAAAAACAGCATTAGGAATGGGGGTAGGAGAGGTGATTAAGACCAGCTCGGAGTTATTCACTCTGAGAAATCATCTTGGGATGAGAAAATGATTGCATTCAAAATAACGCTTATAAAAACGATCCACTGATCTTAATTTCTACTTCTCTCTCATATAAATCATGGGGGAGTTAACACACCATTGCATTTATCAGTGAGATAAGAACCCAGATTCATCATTTGGTGACAGAAAAGGCTTCAGCAGTTCCTTAAGCTTCTGTTTAAGGGACAGGCCAGGAGTTAACGTCAACCAAACTGCACACTGGTGCCTTTAGAGTCTTAGCCATGAAAGCAGGCACCAAGTATTGGGTCACAGAACCAGCACTTGTACAGCAAGACTCAAGTCTCTAGTCTGACCTTGAATTTGGTAAAGAATTTATGTTCCCTTGGCCTTTTCCAGCTTCAAGGTTGTAGCTGAGGTCACCCACCAACCAGTTAGCTACCCTTCCCTCATCCTGGAGCACCTAGCAGAATCCATAATCCTAAATCAATCTCTCGATATTCATGTATATGTAGTTAAGTAAAAATGCAAAGGAACTCTTGCAAATTATTTTTTAATTTTAATAGACTATTTTTTAGAGAAGCTTTAGGTTCACAGCAAAATTGAGCTCAAGGTACAAGTATTACTCCTTGACCCCTCACATGGATAGCCTCCTCCTTACCCACCGCCCCCACCAGCATAATATATTTGTTACAGCCATGAATCTAGACCCATTCTCATTCTCACCCAAGGTCAATAGTTGACTGTTGTAAAGAGGCCTTACTCATGTTCTAGTAAAGTGTAGGTAACGGGAGGCCTTCTGCAATCCTATGATGAGGGCCAGTCTTTTGGTAAGCCTTAGCCTCTGGACTGCAAACTTCACACATGTTTCTCAGTATCCCCATTCCCTTAGGTGGGTAGGACATGATGGCTAATGTGGGTGGAGTTGGGTATTTCCCATCCCCTAGGTTAGGTGGACTTGATTAATACTTTGTTCTAGCAACTTGTGATTCTTTATATTTGCCTGCCAGGCTCTTGAATGTTGGAAGCAGTGATTTTCTCCAGGACTTCTCTTTTCTTACAGATCTAAGAAAAGTTATTGAGTTTTTAGTTTATTTAGCTTTTTAATAGTTCTTAGGATGGAGCAGTGACATCCAAGTACTATTCGAATAGTACTAAGAAATATACAATAAAGGGTAAATTTTTCTCCTACACCAGTGCCTCTTCTCTTTGGAGTCAATTTCTGTTAGTGGTTTCTTGGGTCTCCTTCCAGAAATATCTTCAACCTCTACAAATGCATACATTTTAAGTTAATTTTAATTACACAAATAATACACTCATTCTCTGGGGATGGTGGTGTCATAAAATGAATTGGGAAGTATTATCTATTAATTCTGCAAGAGTTTGGGCAAGATTGTGCTCCTTCTCCTGTAAATATTTGGTAGAGTTGACCAGTAAAGTCATCTGGGCTTCTGGGCTAGAGGATTCCTCTGTTAGGCGATTTTTACAAATTCTTTCCCAAATTCTCTAAATTTTCTTCAAGCATATAGGACTAATCAAATGTTCTATTTACTCCTGTCTCCATCTTATCCACATTTTCAAATATAGTATCGTATGTTGTCTGAGTGTCCTCTTTCTGTTTTCATTCTTGAGTTGGCTATATATGTCTTCTCTCTTTTGTTCTTTGTTAACCTTTTCAGATGTTTACCAATCTTACTGCTATTTTATTTCTGTCAACTTTTGCTTCATAGATATTGAAACTATTCCATTACATACAAAAAATTTAAAGTGTTATATCTTTTTGATAGATCTCTCATTATGAATATCCATTTTCTTTTAAAATTTTTTTCTTTATATGAAGTTTATTGACAAATTGGTTTCCATACAACACCCAGTGCTCATCCCAAAAGGTGCCCTCCTCAATACCCATCACCCACCCGCCCCTCCCTCCCACCCCCCATCAACCCTCAGTTTGTTCTCAGTTTTTAACAGTCTCTTATGCTTTGGCTCTCTCCCACTCTAACGTCCTTTTTTTTTTTTTTTTTTTTTTTTTTTTCCCTTCCCCTCCCCCATGGGTTCCTGTTAAGTTTCTCAGGATCCACATAAGAGTGAAACCATATGGTATCTGTCTTTCTCTGTATGGCTTATTTCACTTAGCATCACACTCTCCAGTTCCATCCACGTTGCTACAAAAGGCCATATTTCATTTTTTCTCATTGCCACGTAGTATTCCATTGTGTATATAAACCACAATTTCTTTATCCATTCATCAGTTGATGGACATTTAGGCTCTTTCCATAATTTGGCTATTGTTGAGAGTGCTGCTATGAACATTGGGGTACAAGTGCCCCTATGCATCAGTACTCCTGTATCCCTTGGATAAATTCCTAGCAGTGCTATTGCTGGGTCATAGGGTAGGTCTATTTTTAATTTTCTGAGGAACCTCCACACTGCTTTCCAGAGCGGCTGCACCAATTTGCATTCCCACCAACAGTGCAAGAGGGTTCCCGTTTCTCCACATCCTCTCCAGCATCTATAGTCTCCTGATTTGTTCATTTTGGCCACTCTGACTGGCGTGAGGTGATACCTGAGTGTGGTTTTGATTTGTATTTCCCTGATAAGGAGCGACGCTGAACATCTTTTCATGTGCCTGTTGGCCATCTGGATGTCTTCTTTAGAGAAGTGTCTATTCATGTTTTCTGCCCATTTCTTCACTGGGTTATTTGTTTTTCGGGTGTGGAGTTTGGTGAGCTCTTTATAGATTTTAGATACTAGCCCTTTGTCCGATATGTCATTTGCAAATATCTTTTCCCATTCCGTTGGTTGCCTTTTAGTTTTGTTGGTTGTTTCCTTTGCTGTGCAGAAGCTTTTTATCTTCATAAGGTCCTAGTAATTCACTTTTGCTTTTAATTCCCTTGCCTTTGGGGATGTGTCGAGTAAGAGATTGCTACGGCTGAGGTCAGAGAGGTCTTTTCCTGCTTTCTCCTCTAAGGTTCTGATGGTTTCCTGTCTCACATTTAGGTCCTTTATCCATTTTGAGTTTATTTTTGTAAATGGTGTGAGAAAGTGGTCTAGTTTCAACCTTCTGCATGTTGCTGTCCAGTTCTCCCAGCACCATTTGTTAAAGAGGCTGTCTTTTTTCCATTGGATGTTCTTTCCTGCTTTGTCAAAGATGAGTTGGCCATATGTTTGTGGGTCTAGTTCTGGGGTTTCTATTCTATTCCATTGGTCTGTGTGTCTGTTTTTGTGCCAATACCATGCTGTCTTGATGATGACAGCTTTGTAGTAGAGGCTGAAGTCTGGGATTGTGATGCCTCCTGCTTTGGTCTTCTTCTTCAAAATTCCTTTGGCTATTCGGGGCCTTTTGTGGTTCCATATGAATTTTAGGATTGCTTGTTCTAGTTTCGAGAAGAATGCTGGTGCAATTTTGATTGGGATTGCATTGAATGTGTAGATAGCTTTGGGTAGTATTGACATTTTGACAATATTTATTCTTCCAATCCATGAGCAGGGGATGTCTTTCCATTTCTTTAAATCTTCTTCAATTGCCTTCATAAGCTTTCTATAGTTTTCAGCATACAGATCCTTTACATCTTTGGTTAGATTTATTCCTAGGTATTTTATGCTTCTTGGTGCAATTGTAAATGGGATCAGTTTCTTTATTTGTCTTTCTGTTGCTTCATTGTTAGTGTATAAGAATGCAACTGATTTCTGGACATTGATTTTGTATCCTGCAACTTTGCTGAATTCATGTATCAGTTCTAGCAGACTTTTGGTGGAGTCTATCGGATTTTCCATGTATAATATCATGTCATCTGCAAAAAGCGAAAGCTTGACTTCATCTTTGCCAATTTTGATGCCTTTGATTTCCTTTTGTTGTCTGATTGCTGATGCTAGAACTTCCAGCACTATGTTAAACAACAGAGGTGAGAGTGGGCATCCCTGTCGTGTTCCTGATCTCAGGGAAAAAGCTCTCAGTTTTTCCCCGTTGAGGATGATGTTAGCTGTGGGCTTTTCATAAATGGCTTTTATGATCTTTAAGTATGTTCCTTCTATCCCGACTTTCTCAAGGGTTTTTATTAAGAAAGGGTGCTGGATTTTGTCAAAGGCCTTTTCTGCATCGATTGACAGGATCATATGGTTCTTCTCTTTTTTTTTGTTAATGTGATGTATCACGTTGATTGATTTGCGAATGTTGAACCAGCCCTGCATCCCAGGAATGAATCCCACTTGATCATGGTGAATAATTCTTTTTATATGCTGTTGAATTCGATTTGCTAGTATCTTATTGAGAATTTTTGCATCCATATTCATCAGGGATATTGGCCTGTAGTTCTCTTTTTTTACTGGGTCTCTGTCTGGTTTAGGAATCAAAGTAATACTGGCTTCATAGAAGGAGTCTGGAAGTTTTCCTTCCCTTTCTATTTCTTGGAATAGCTTGAGAAGGATAGGTATTATCTCTGCTTTAAACGTCTGGTAGAACTCCCCTGGGAAGCCATCTGGTCCTGGACTCTTATTTGTTGGGAGATTTTTGATAACCGATTCAATTTCTTCGCTGGTTATGGGTCTGTTCAAGCTTTCTATTTCCTCCTGATTGAGTTTTGGAAGAGTGTGGGTGTTTAGGAATTTGTCCATTTCTTCCAGGTTGTCCAATTTGTTGGCATATAATTTTTCATAGTATTCCCTGATAATTGTTTGTATCTCTGAGGGATTGGTTGTAATAATTCCATTTTCATTCATGATTTTATCTATTTGGGTCATCTCCCTTTTCTTTTTGAGAAGCCTGGCTAGAGGTTTGTCAATTTTGTTTATTTTTTCAAAAAACCAACTCTTGGTTTCGTTGATCTGCTCTACAGTTTTTTTAGATTCTATATTGTTTATTTCTGCTCTGATCTTTATTATTTCTCTTCTTCTGCTGGGTTTAGGCTGCCTTTGCTGTTCTGCTTCTATTTCCTTTAGGTGTGCTGTTAGATTTTGTATTTGGGATTTTTCTTGTTTCTTGAGATAGGCCTGGATTGCAATGTATTTTCCTCTCAGGACTGCCTTCGCTGCGTCCCAAAGCGTTTGGATTGTTGTATTTTCATTTTCGTTTGTTTCCATATATTTTTTGATTTCTTCTCTAATTGCCTGGTTGACCCACTCATTCGTTAGTAGGGTGTTCTTTAACCTCCATGCTTTTGGAGGTTTTCCAGACTTTTTCCTGTGGTTGATTTCAAGCTTCATAGCATTGTGGTCTGAAAGTATGCATGGTATAATTTCAATTCTTGTAAACTTATGAAGGGCTGTTTTGTGACCCAGTATATGATCTATCTTGGAGAATGTTCCATGTGCACTCGAGAAGAAAGTATATTCTGTTGCTTTGGGATGCAGAGTTCTAAATATATCTGTCAAGTCCATCTGATCCAGTGTCTCATTCAGGGCCCTTGTTTCTTTATTGACTGTGTGTCTAGATGATCTATCCATTTCTGTAAGTGGGGTGTTAAAGTCCCCTGCAATTACCACATTCTTATCAATAAGGTTGCTTCTGTTTATGAGTAATTGTTTTATATATTTGGGGGCTCCGGTATTCGGCGCATAGACATTTATAATTGTTAGCTCTTCCTGATGGATAGACCCTGTAACTATTATATAATGTCCTTCTTCATCTCTTGTTACAGCCTTTAATTTAAAGTCTAGTTTGTCTGATATAAGTATGGCTACTCCAGCTTTCTTCTGGCTTCCAGTAGCATGATAAATAGTTCTCCATCCCCTCACTCTGAATCTAAAGGTGTCCTCAGGTCTAAAATGAGTCTCTTATAGACAGCAAATAGATGGGTCTTGTTTTTTTATCCATTCTGATACCCTATGTCTTTTGGTTGGCGCATTTAATCCGTTTACATTCAGTGTTATTATAGAAAGATACGGGTTTAGAGTCATTGTGATGTCTGTATGTTTTATGCTTGTAGTGATGTCTCTGGTACTTTGTCTCACAGGGTCCCCCTTAGGATCTCTTGTAGGGCTGGTTTAGTGGTGACAAATTCCTTCAGTTTTTGTTTGTTTGGGAAGACCTTTATCTCTCCTTCTATTCTAAATGACAGACTTGCTGGATAAAGGATTCTCGGCTGCATATTTTTGCTATCTAGCACCCTGAAAATCTCGTGCCAATTCTTTCTGGCCTGCCAAGTTTCAAAAGAGAGATCAGTCACGAGTCTTATAGGTCTCCCTTTATATGTGAGGGCACGTTTACCCCTTGCTGCTTTCAGAATTTTCTCTTTATCCTTGTATTTTGCCAGTTTCACTATGATATGTCGTGCAGAAGATCGATTCAAGTTACGTCTGAAGGGAGTTCTCTGTGCCTCTTGGATTTCAATGCCTTTTTCCTTCCCCAGTTCAGGGAAGTTCTCAGCTATTATTTCTTCAAGTACCCCTTCAGCACCTTTCCCTCTCTCTTCCTCCTCTGGGATACCAATTATGCGTATATTATTTCTTTTTAGTGTATCACTTAGTTCTCTAATTTTCCCCTCATACTCCTGGATTTTTTTATCTCTCTTTTTCTCAGCTTCCTCTTTTTCCATAACTTTATCTTCTAGTTCACCTATTCTCTCCTCTGCCTCTTCCATCCGAGCCGTGGTGGTTTGCATTTTGTTTTCCATTTCCTTTAAAGCGTTTTTCAGCTCCTCGTGACTGTTCCTTAGTCCCCTGATGTCTGTAGCAAGAGATTCTCTGCTGTCCTGTATGCTGTTTTCCAGCCCAGCGATTAATTTTATGACTATTATTCTAAATTCACTTTCTGTTATATTATTTAAATCCTTTTTGATCAGCTCATTAGCTGTTGTTATTTCCTGGAGATTCTTCTGAGGGGAATTCTTCCGCTTGGTCATTTTGGATAGTCCCTGGTGTGGTGAGGGCCTGCAGGGCACTTCCCCTGTGCTGTGGTGTATAACTGGAGTTGGTGGGCGGGGCCGCAGTCCGACCTGATGTCTGCCCCCAGCCCACCGCTGGGGCCACAGTCAGACTGGTGTGTGCCTTCTCTTCCCCTCTCCTAGGGGCGGGATTCACTGTGGGGTGGCGTGGCCCGTCTGGGCTACTTGCACACTGCCAGGCTTGTGATGCTGGGGATCTGGCGTATTAGCTGGGGTGGGAAGGCAAGGTGCACGGCGGGAGGGGGGGCAGGCTTAGCTCGCTTCTCCTTAGGTGATCCACTTCAGGAGGGGCCCTGTGGCAGCCGGAGGGAGTCAAATCGCTGCCGGAGGTTTGGCTCCGCAGAAGCACAGAGTTGGGTGTTCGCACGGAGCGAGCAATTTCCCTGGCCGGAGCCGGTTCCCTTTGGGATTTTGGCTGGGGGATGGGCGGGGGAGATGGCGCTGGCTAGCGCCTTTGTTCCCCGCCAAACTGAGCTCTGTCGTCCGGGGGCTCCGCAGCTCACCCTCCCTTTGTCCTCCAGCCTTCCCGCTTTCCGAGCAGAGCTGTTAACTTATGACCTCCCAGACGCTAAGTCGCGCTTGCTGTCTGAACACAGTCCGTCAGGCCCCTCCGCTTTTGCAAGCCGGACTCGGGGGCTCTGCTTGGCCGGCGAGCCGCCCCTCCGCCCCGGCTCCCTCCCGCCAGTCCGTGGAGCGCGCACCGCCTCGCCGCCCTTCCTACCCTCTTCCGTGGGCCTCTCGTCTGCACTTGGGTCCGGTGACTCTGTTCTGCTAATCCTCTGGCGGTTTTCTGGGTTATTTAGGCAGGTGTAGGTGGAATCTAAGTGATCAGCAGGACGCGCGGTGAGCCCAGCGTCCTCCTACGCCGCCATCTTCCCAGAATCCCCTAAAAAATTTTTTTTTAATATTTATTTTTGAGAGACAGAGTGAGGGTGGGGAGGGGCAAAGAGAGAGGGAGATACAGAATCTGAAGCAGACTCCAGGCTCCAAGCTGTCAGCACAGGGTCTGACGTGGGGCTCAAACGCATCAACTGTAAGATCATGACCTGAGCTGAAATCGGACACTCAACTAATTGAGCCTCCTAGGTTCTAGGAGGCCCCTCTATTTTTCTATTTAATATTATTTTAATTAGTCAAATCAGTATAGGAACAAATTTTCTTAATTTTTGTAAATTTTTGTTATGTTGAAACTTCGTGTATTCATATACTGGAATTTCATCTCTTGAGGAAGCATGTATATTTCCTTTTATCCAATCTGACAACCCTTTTTATTTATTTTTTAAAGTTATTTATTATTTGTTTTGAGAGAAAGAGAGGGGGAGAGAGAATCCCAAGTAGGCTCTACATTGTGAGGGCAGAGCGCAACATGGGACTCTATCTCACAACAGTGAGATCATGACCTGAGCTGAAATCAAGAGCTGGTAGCTTAAATGACTGAGCCACCCAAGGCACCCCAATTGTTATTTTTATTTTATTTTATTTTATTTTTTTTTTGGGACAGAGAGAGACAGAGCATGAACAGGGGGAGGGGCAGAGAGAGAGAGAGAGACACAGAATCGGAAACAGGCTCCAGGCTCTGAGCCATCAGCTCAGAGCCTGACGCGGGGCTCAAACTCACAGACCGCGAGATCGTGACCTGGCTGAAGTCAGACACTTAACTGACTGCGCCACCCAGGCGCCTCGCCAATTGTTACTTTTAAAATGGAGCATTGGGGTGCCTTCGTGTTTAGTCGGTTAAGTGTCCGACTTCAGCTCGACTCATGATCTCACGGTTTGGGAGCTTGAGCCTCGAGTTGGGCTCTCTGCTGTCAGCACAGAGCCTGCTTCAGATCCTGTTTTCACCCTCTCTGCCCTTCCTTCCCCCACTCACACACTCAATCTCAGAAATAAACAGGAAAAATAATTAAATGAAGCATTTATTTATTTATTCCATATTTCTTGTACTTTAGTTTAAATCTATCTTAGTATTTGTTTTCTATTTATCTCTCCTTTGATTTCTTTTCTTCCTTGTGGTTTTATCATTATTTTTTGTTCCTGGTCCCTTTCTTAGTTTATTATATATTCTTTCACTATTCTTTTAGTGGTTATGGTGAAGTTATGATCTATAACCTTCATTTATCAAAGTTTTATAAAATGAGCAATCTATCACCTTCCAGAAAATGCAGGTACCATAGAATAATTTAATTCATATCACCTAGCTACTCACCAGATCTCGTGCTATTATTGCATGCAATTTATGTATTAAGTCCCACAAGATATTATTGTATTATAAACTCTACATTAATTTTGTTTTTACTATATATTTACCCCCTTTGTTCTTTATTCCTTTCTGCAGAACTTTGTACTCATTGGGGGATAATTTGTCTTGTGTTTGAAGAATGAACTTTAATATATTCTTTAGTATGAATTTGGTGATTAAAGGCTCTGAATTTCTTGTCTGAAAATTTCTTTATATCTCTTTCACTTTTAAAGCCTATATTTGCTGATATAGAATTCTAGGTTGTCCAGCATCATTCTCTACTTGAAAGATATTATTCCATGGTCTTCTGGCTGCCATTATTTCTGTTGAGAAATCATCACTAATCTTATTGTTACTCCTGTTCAGATGATATGTTCTTTTGTTTCCTGGCAGCTTTGAAAATAGTTCAGATGTCTTTAATGTTTAGCATTTTTCCTATGATGCACTTACACATGTTTTCAGTTATTTTTCTGCTTAGAGGTCTAGTTAAGGTTACTAGCACTTACTGAATCTGTAGATTGATAACTTTCCAAACCTGACAAAAGATACTAGTCACTATCTCTTCAAATATTTATTCTGCCCTCTTATCTTTCTGGAGCACCAACTGGGTCATTGTGACACCTTTCCTCTGTGTTTCATATGCCTCTTAGACTCCCTTTACTATTTTCCAGCCTTTGTCCCTCATACTTGAGCCTAGATTTTTGTCAATCCTATCTCCCAATTAAACTCATTCTATTAGCTTCAGTTTTTATATTTTCTTAGTTATATGCTATTTTTGGTTTCTTTTTAAATTCTCCACTTGTAATTTCTTGGACATATTAAGCATAATTTTGTGTTTTTATTAAGTATGTGCCTTCTAATTTCAGCATTTGTATTTCTTTTGGGTTTAGTTCTAATATTTACTGTCCCTTGGCTTTTGATCAGTTTTATGTGCTTGTAAATCTCACTGTTTTTGATTAAGAGCTGAACATTACATGTCAAAAATTGTAGAGATAATTTGAAGTTCTGTATGATGTTATTTTCCTTCAGAAATAATTTATTTTGCTTCTTGTAGGGAGCTAGGCTGGAGCGAGTCTTCTGAACTAGGTTTGAGATGATTTAAAGATGGGCATCAGTCCTTCTGAGAGCTATTCTATTTGCTATTCATCATAAATTACATGGTGTACCCCATCAGAATCTCATTTTGAAATAGTAACTTTCTCCTTCATGATTTCTGTTTCTTTTCCCTTTCTCTTCCTTTCTTTTCCCTTCTAGCTCCACAGACTAATGAAAACTATGCTTGGTTTTTCTCCTTTTTAATGTTTATTTTTGAGAGAGACAGCAACAGAAAGTGAGAGAGGAAAAGGCAGGGAGAGATGGAGACAGAGAATCCAAAGCAGGCTCCAGGTCTGAGCTGTCAGAGCCCAACACGGGGCTCGAACTCACAAGCTGTGAGATCACGACCAGAGCCGAAGTCAAACACTTATCACCCAGGCACCCCCAGCTTTTCACCTTTTATTCAGTTCCTTTCTAAATAATCTGTAATCACTTAGCAGGTAAGTGATATCCTAAGTGCCTAAATAATTCTCTTAGCTTTCTTGTTCTTAGAGACTATGGCCTGAAAATTCCCACTTCCTTGATAGTTTTCCAGTAACTTCAGTCAGATATTTTATACATTTTGGACAGATTCTATGGAAAAGTTGATCTTAACCTATTATCCATTCCTGGCAGCAGAAACATATATAAAATTTGGAGTAAAATAATAAACAAAACCTATGAATCCGCCACCTTAAAATATTACAGATAAAATTAAACCTACCTGTGTCCTATGATGCCCTGCCAATCACCCGCAAGTAACCACAATGCTGAATTCCCTTAAGAATTACTTTAGTGTATGTATGTAAACCTCTAAGCAACATATTGTTTAGTTTTGCTTCCTTCGAACTTTACAAAAATGTATACTTTACGTAGTCTTCCAAGATTTGCCTTCTTCCTTCAATATGGTAGTTTTAAGATTTATCCATGTTCTTGTGAGTAGCTATAATTCTTTTATTCCTTCCACTTTATTCTTTATTATTCTTTCTGCTTTATTATATATTTTATATATCATATATAATTACATGTTATGTATTCATATATAATACATATTATAATTCTTGTATTTATGTTATATATTTAATATATTCAATGTATATTATACACTGAAAATTTATATATTATATGTAATTATACAATTTTATATTAATATATATTTATATTTTATTCTTTATTTCTTCATTGTTACTTTATTCTACTTTCCATATATATATATATACACACACACAATTTTCTTCTCAGTGGACATTTGTAGTTTGTATCAGTGCCTTTTAAAAAACTTAAAACAAGTTTTTACAAATATTCTTTTACATGTCTCATTGTCAATCGTCACGAGATTCTCTAAGGTACACGAGTGGGAATGGGAAATTTGTGTAAGAGCATATGTGTATTTGCAACTTTTTAGGACAGCACCTGGGTGTTTTCCACAGTTGGTTTATCAGTTTACTCACCAACAACTGCTTATGAATTTTCTTTGATTTGTATCTTCACTCAAACTTGGAAATTTTACTTCTAAACTTCTGCCAATATACCGTGTGCAAAAGTGTAATTACTATGGTCTTCACTTTATGTTCCTCTGGTTAGTAATGGGGTTCCACAGCTATTTAGGTACTGGTTTACCATTCATATTTCCTTCTCTATGAAATGCCTCCTCCTCGTGGATATTTTTACCCATTTTTCTAGATCATGAGTTTTTTTCCCCCTCTTTGCTTTGGTGCATTTTAATGAAAGGAAAATTAATAATTAGAATCAATTACCACCTCTTCAAACTGGGCAAAATTAAACTTCAAATAGTTGCTGCAGTAGGAAACACAAATGCTTTCTTCATTAAAGTATATTTAAAGTAATGTTTAAAATGAAAATTAAGCTCCAAGTCAGACTCTGTATTGGGCATGGAGTCTGCTTAAGATTCTCTCTCTCCATTTGCCCCTTTCCCTTGCTTATACTCTCTCTCTAAAAAAAACCCAAAAGATAAAAGTGTTTTTTTTATTCTATTTTTTGACATTTTTTCTATTGAGCATGTCAGTCTAGAAGTCTTTTGGCAATTTCCTTGCAACATGAAATTTTATGCAGTGACAAATAAGAAACACCAAAAGATCTGTGTGTTCCTCTGCAATATGATGAAATTTTAACAAATTTTATGGCACTGCTAACAATAGGAAACAAATTTTCAAACTGTAAAACTTAAATTACTATTAGTTGAAGTTTATACTTCTGTTGTGAAAGACTAACAAGATTTAAAAATAAATTGCCTTGATTTATTTTTCTATTTATGAGAAATTATTCAAAAAGGGTTTTTTTCCTCTATTCACTTTTAAGTTGGCACTTGGCACCCTTGGGTTGGGGCAATCCCAGCCTCCTCAGCACTACGGCAGACTTGCCTTCCATCAAGAAGTCACTAGTCTGTATGTGGACCTCAAGGGTCCTTTTTTCCGGAGGGATTCAGCCTTAAATTGGCTGAGTCCTTCATTCATTCAGTCAGTCACTCAAATATTTACTGAGGGTAGCCTAGGTGGCTAAGTGGGTTGAGCATCCAACTTCGGCTCAGGTCATGATCTCAAAGTTCATGGCTTTAAGCGCCGCATCAGACTCTATGCTGGCAGCTCAGAGCCTGGAGCGTGCTTCAGATTCTGTCTCTGTCTCTGTCTCTGTCTCTCTCTCTCTGCTCCTCCCCCCACTTGTGCACGCGTGTGCCCTCTTGAATAAATAAACACTTAAAAATATATTTATCAAGAGGCTAGTGCTAGGCTTCTTTTAGGCAATAAAGATTCAATGGTGGGCAAGATAATCAAGATCCTGCTCTCAATAGGACTTAAAGTCCAAAAGAGAGAGAGAAAAACAAAGATAAAAGAAAAAAAGATTATTAAGGAAAACATCAGGGAGTTCTATACCAAGAATACATGGCAGGTGATTTGATGGAAAATAACCAGGTGGCCACAGAAAGACATGTGCAAAGGTCAGGAATAACAGCACTGACAGAGAAAGCAGACAGGGCATGGTCCCTGAAGGACAGGTATTTCAGAAACAGAGTAGCACTAATGCTGAAGAGGGAGATCTGTATGAGTCAAGTCAGAAAACTAAGCAGGGCAGGCTAGGTAGGTCTTTCTAGGGTAAAGAATTTGGGGAACATTTCAATTGTAATGGCGAAACACTGGAGAATAGTAAGTGACAGGCATCATGTGATTTGAATTTTTCAAAGAGCACGCTGGCTGCAGGGCAGTGAATGTATTATAAAAGTAACATTGTGAGGGGTGCTTGGATGGCTCAGTCGGTTAAGCATCCAAGTCTTGGTTTCTGCTCAGATCATGATCTCACATTTCCAGAGTCTGAGTCCCGATCGGGCTCCATGCTGACAGTGCGGAGCCTGCTTGGGATTCTCTCTCCCCCTCTCTCTCTGTCCCGCCCCCACTCACTCTGTCCCTCTCAAAATGAATGAACTTAAAAAAATGGAGAAGTAACATTGTAATGGGGTAAATAATATGAAGTAGATTTCATAGACTCACACCCATCAAACATGCAAATTCATAATGACAATAAAAACAAAAAAATCTAAAAATTTTCTTCTTGTAAGTTTCCAAAGCACTGGCTCATTATTCTGAAAATTGGTAAACAAAGAGCAAAGATCAAACATTCATCTTATCTTTCCTATATAAAGTGGCTTTCAGGATAATATAGTTACTGAGGGAAAGTTCTTTATAGAGGAATTTCAGTCAACATATGCAGGTAAAAGGACAAATTTTTAAAAATTGCTTTTTGTAACCAATACTGAAATCATGGATCTAGGCAGTGGCAATCCCTGGTTCCTAGAACACTTAAGCAAAAAGTTATTTGGTACAAAAAACAAACAAACAACAAAAACTAAAAAACATTGTTTTATAGTTTCTTCTCAAATAAAAATTGAATTAAATTGTAGCTATTTCAAGCTAAAAAGAAAAAGGTGGATGAATCCTAAAAAAAAAAAAAAAAAAAAAAAAAAAAAGTTATTTGGGAATTGTATAACTAGTGGACCAATCTGTTATCACAGGAGCTCCACAGATTAATCTCATTATCACTTCAAGGGGGACAACCAGATATTAGATAGTCCTGGTATGATACAACTGAAAGTACATAGCGCATCACCTGTAAGGTCCAAACTAAACCGGACCTGAATATAATCAAGTCTTTCAATCTAACAATCTAAGGAAAAAAAAACATGGAGAGATAAGTATGTTTAAAGAACTATGAAGATTCAATCAGCCAATCCAGAATGCAGTTAACACTATAGGACCAATAAACTGGTTTAACAAATGGAAGATAAAAGAGAGGATATTCTAGATTAAAAGTGACCCAAGAAGCAT
The DNA here is from genome assembly GCF_007474595.2 of Lynx canadensis. NCBI lineage: Eukaryota > Metazoa > Chordata > Mammalia > Carnivora > Felidae > Lynx > Lynx canadensis. Next base: position 36,723,727 of record NC_044313.2, on the reverse strand, counting down.
ATGCAAAGTGTGGACCTTACCTGAAGATTTATTAAAACAGAACAACCATACAAAGATATTTTGGACACTACCTAGGAAATTTAAGAGTGGGCTGAACATTGAATGATGTAATAGAATTCCTGGTGTTTTTGGTAAGTGTATAGTGGTGTTATAGTTATGCCAAAAACATACGTCACTTTCTTCTACTGATACTACTGGAATATTTACAGTGAAATTAAAGTCTGTGCTTTCTTTTACAACACTCCATCGATTGGGAAAGAGAAAGTGAAGGCAATAGATGAAACAAGACTGGGAGGGTATTAATTATTGAAACTAGAGGAAGTTTTCACGGGGATTCATTGTAATGTTCTCCCTAGTTTTGTGTATGTTTAAAAATTTCACTAGTGAGGGATGCCTTGGTGGCTCAGTCAGTTAAGTGTCTGACTTTGGCTCAGATCATGATCTCCTGTTTTTGAGTTCCAGCCCCTCATCGGGCTCTGTGCTGACAGCTTGGAGCCCGAAGCCTGCTTCAGATTCTGTGTTTCCCTCTCTCTGCTCCTCCCCTGCTCGCACTGTGTCTCTGTCTCGAAAATGAATAAACGTTAAAAAAAAATTTCTCTAGTGATAACAAACAAAAAATAGTATCCAATCATGGAATAAGGAGAAAAGGTCAATGCAATAGTGGGTGAGGTAAGGGATAAGAGCAGACTGGACCTGGGTAGACTTTGAAATAGAAAGTGTGGATGGATTCTGAATACATGGTGGAGATAAAGTAAGTAAACTTTGTTATTGGTTTAATTTGAGATGGGGAAAAAATTTAAAAAATGGTGCCTGGATTTTTAGTTTGAGTAAACCAGGAGAAGGATGATGCTGTTTTGAATTGGGGAAAGCAGAGAGAGTAACAGGTTGCAGATTCAACAGTTCTGTTTTGATCTTGTTAGATTTAAGACACCTAGTAGACATCTAATTGTAAGTAGAAGTGTTCTAATCTAATTCCAGGATTATACCAGGGCTAGTGGTAAAAATGTGAAAGTCAGGGCACAGTTGGCATTTAACATCATGAAAGTGGATAAGACTGTGTAGTGAGAGAGTGAAGCTAGAAAAAAAAGGAATTGCAAGGCTGATTTGGGAAATGCCAGCATTCAGAGTTCAAGCAGAAGTACTGAGTTAACAAGGAAACAGAGTCCAGGAAAGACTGCATCACAGAAACCAGAAAAAACTTCAGAAAGGATAGAGTGACCAGTGATATTAACTGTTCCTTAGAAGCCAAATAAAACAAGCATAGAAAAATGACTATCAGATTTGGTAATATGAAGATCAATTTTGGATGTGAGAAGCCGAACAGGAACTGGAAAGAAAAGGCAGATTTGGAATAGAAGCAGGACAATGAAAGATTCCTTGTGTAATGATTACCACAATCAAGCTAATTAACATATTCATAATTTCACGTATTTACCATTTTTGGTACATGTGGTGAGGACACAAGATGAGGATACTCATTTAGCAAATCTTTTATACAGTATTGTTAACAATAATTACCATATTGTACATGAGATCTCAAGAAGTTTTTCATCATTAACTGAAACTCTGTACCCTATAACTCCATCACCCCATATACCACACTACATACCTTAAATACGTACAACTTATAGTCAATAACACCTCATAGATTGCATCTCTGATTATCTTGTTTTACAGGCATGGCCAGGTCATGCAGAGGTAGAGCTCAAGACATCTAGGTCAACTTCTCAGAACATAAATGTAGCTGTTACGTTCATTTATAAGAAAGGACATGTCGTCATTGTATGTCAAAGGATTCAGCTGCAACTGATAGTGACATAGCCATAACAATGTAAAAATTAAATTGAGGAAGTAAAGTAGGTGAATGTGTGTGGCACCATTCGTAGTGGGATTAAATGTATAAAGAACAAATGTAAAATCAAGAAAAAAATTTCATATGGTTATACTTAACCTCAGTAAGTTTGTTGCAATATTTTTAGAATGGAACTAAGACGACCAACTTTTTAGGACTTCTCAAGAGATGACATTTATGAAATGATAAATATCTTGTGTGAGATATTATGAACTATTTACACTTGTGACAAAGAGTCTTTTAAGTATACAATGTCCAGTGAGTCATAGAAACTTCATTAGACATTATCTTATTTAGTAGCACACACTGGAGAAACATACTTCTAATGGCAACAGGAACTCACTTTCCTTGAGCTCATTGTTTCCATCAAATGAGCTAAGTGATGTAAAAAATATATACATCAAATTTATTTAAATCAGCTCAAGTAGAAAACTTCTCTTGATTTTGAGATATGGTTTGCAAATGATACATATTCATTGGAAGTTTTGCTTTTTGCTAGAACAATAGATGGTTTAGCATAGGTGGTCATGTTGACTTTCTATATAATCCAACTCAAGTCATAGGAGGAATATTCATTTTTCATTTTTTTAATCAAAAATTTTTTTATTGTGCCAGAAAACAAAAATAGAAATGAGTAAAAAGAGAGAGAGAGAGACAGCGAGAGAGCACACACATGAAAATGTATCTGGAAACAAAATGAAACAGGATGAAAGAATCCTTGAGGACTAAATTATAATCATAAATTTGGCATTATGGGGAAGAGAAGTTGTCATACATGTAATCAGAACTCTTACCCCCAAAGCATTGTACTTTTGATAGGACAAAAACAGATGGAAAAGACTGCAGTATAAGACTAGACTCTGAAGGGACAAGGACCCTTCGGTATCCAGAGGCTGCTCTTTTGCTCTATTGTCTTACGACAGGTCCTGTTCCCATTATACCCCCTATCTCCATTGTTTGGAAGGTGAGACTCAAAACAGTTATTTGTTCTTCTTCAAAACTGCTGATTCTAGGGCCAATCATAGACCGAGTCTCTGATTCCTTATTTTACAAGCACAGCCAGGCCATGCAAAGCTAGATTTGGAGACACTTAGATCAGCTTCTCAGAACATAATTGTAGCTCTGACATTCATTCCCTAATTAACCACAACCAGAAGCTTACCACAAGAAATCAATGCTTCTTATACATGTTCTCATTACAAACACTAATAAAATAGTCCCATAAACAGTTTTCCTTTTACCCTGAAAAATGGAAATAAGATGTTCAACCAGAAAAAAATAGCTTTCAAGCCTTATTAAGAGTGGTAGGGAAATATAAATCTGTGTCCCAATGGATGCAAGCTAAACACATCCTTTAAAGAAGTCAATATTAGGAAAATGTGTAAAGCAAATAACTTGGCACATCTGGTCAAACAGTTTAAAATAAAAACTTTAGGAGATACATAATGAATTTTTAGTGATTATACTTCTTCCAAAGAGTGCCACTAGAGACCATTTATTGGAAAAGACAGATCACATAGCATTCCTGTAATGTTCTAAGAACTATAAAGTCCAGCTTTGTTCACTTTCCCTAAAATGGGATAATCAGCAACCTAACATCTCAGTTCTCATAAGCCGAGTTTATAATTGGAACATGAGCCTTCCTACTGTGACTGTTGTACAAATGAAAAGAAAATCTCATTGGACTAAAGAGAGGATGGGGAAAAAAATAAAGCAAACACCTCAAATAGAAAATCACTTAAAACCTTTTGTGCTATTATTTCTAAGGTTAGCAAGCGGCTCTTTGCAGCTGGCTTCATCAAGTAGTGGGGCTCTTTCTCCATCCATCCCTACATTCTAGCTGCTCTGCTACTTGCTTTGGTAAACAGAATGTGACAGGAGTGAGAAGTAACACTTCATATATTCTGAGCCTTGGCCACAGTTTTTTTTTTTTTTTAATGTTTATTTTTGAGAGAGAGAGAGAGAGAGACAGAGAAAACGAGAACAAATGGGGGAGGGGCAGAGAGAGAGACAGAGATACAGAATCCAAAGCAGGCTCCAGACTCTGAGCTGTCAGCACAGAGCCCGATGTGGGGCCCAAACTCATGGACCATGAGATCATGACTTAGGCCAAAGTCGGACACTTAACCAACTGAGCCACCCGGGCATCCCGGCCAGGAGCAACTTTAAAGCTTCAATTCTTGCCTTCCTGGAATTAGTGTTATCATGTGAATGAGTCTAAGCTAGCCTGATGAAGACATTATGTGGAGGACATTGAAGGTATACAGCTGAAAGCCCACATAATCCAAGGCATGTTGAATGAGTCTGCTTTAAACAATCCAGCCCCTATCCAACTGCTGCCTTATAGGTGAGCCCAGGCAAAATCAGTACATACAAACCAGAGCTCATCTCAAATTGCTGACCCACAGAATCATGAGAAAATGAAGAATTACTGCTTTAAGGCACTATATTGTAGGGTGGTTTGTTGCTCAGCAAAGCTTAACCAATACAGTCATCCCAATGTTGCCCTGTGCTGTCTGTCTCTTACTGACACATGACACAATTAGTCAAACAGAAGAAAATGTCTTTCACATTTACGACCTTCCATGTAAATGCTAGATTTTTATTTTAAACCACAATCAGGCATCAAAAGTGGGCAGGCCTCAGTCTACAAGAATTCAACACTATTGTCCCTGTCATCAAACCAGCTTCCTTTATACCTACACACACACACTCACACACCTATGTGGACACGCACATTCACCCTTATTTGCATTGCAGCGTGAGAACCATTGGTACTAACCTTGATACACTGAAGTATTTGTGAGACCAGAGTAAACCACCCTTGGGAATCAGACAGCCAGACAAAATTGAGTTTAATTTTTTCTATTATTCCCTAAATCTCTTTTCCTGTCAAAGTCTGATTCCCCCTCCCCCACTCTTCCCTTTGATATGTCATCTAACCATTTCACTGATGACCTATTTGAGTTAACAAGCTTCCTCTTGCTCAAATGCAAATATCTTGGCTAGGTGGGCAGGGTTGTTAAGGATCAGTCTTTTAAATCTTTCTGTGAATTTGTTTAAGCAGCATCTTTTTGCCATACGCAGGTCTGAGCTAGCTGTAGAGAAAACATGGAGGTTTTGAGTGGAAGTGGGAGGTAGGAATTTGTGGCCTTTTGAGAAGTACAGCAGATCAGGTTGAGAAATCTTAGCATCATAGTGTCTTAGGACATTCTGACAGCACGGGCTTCCCAAGGACCTCAGTTAAAGGAGGTAGAAAGGATATATAACAGAAAGGCCTGAGAACATGTAAGGCAGATTTTTAGTTAAAATATGTCCTAGAGCCTTCTCATTTTCTACCCTTAGTCTACTCCCTAATATTGACACCAAGGGCTAACAATGATTATTTAAGAAGGAATGGGCTTTTTCTCATTAAGCATTAGAACAGGCTAGCTCAGGCATACTGTCTTTTTTTCTAAATTTATTTATTTGGGGGGGGGGGATAGGGGCAGAGAGAGAGAGAGAGAGAGAATGAATATCCCAAGTAGGCTCTGCACAGTCAGTACAGAGCCTTATGTGGGGCTTGAACTCATGAATTCTGAGATCATGACCTGAGCCACCCAGGCACCCCCTCAGGCATAATATCTTTTAATGTTGTACTATGAGACATGTTTCTGATGTGTCAACTCACTGGTGGCATGAGAGGAAATTACCCAAAAAAGGACCAAGAATAAAAGACTACATGCCACAGAGAAGAAGTTAAGATAAATTCCTCAAACAGGATGCTTTACCAAAGGCAGGCTCATTTAGCTCCTCACAGGGTATCCTAAGTGTTTTATGGCTGATACATTTGCATCTCATCTGATGCATGGTGTTTCCTTCCTCTTTTGTTTCTGCTCAAAAATTTTAATGACCTTGGCACAGTACATTCATCAAAGTCCACTGCAGTTGTACATGAGAAGTAGGACACTATTCTCATCTTACTGATGAGGAAAGGCCCAGACAGGTGGGGTGAGTTGCCTAAGTTCATCCACCCTTCTGCACTATACCATGTTGCCACTACATAATTACCCTTTTTCTCTTCCTGTGGTGTTGGCCAGACTTGTGTTTAAGTTTGTACAACTATCTCTTTCATGTTATTTAAAACCAACGAAAAAATCCCAAACAACATCTCTCACCTATGAGCACTTCTCTTGCTAGGATTCTTCTCAGACTTACCAAACCCATGTCTAAGATAAAAATCACTTGTGTATAAGTTTTACAGGTCTTCGGGGAAACTCAGTGATTTAAGTAGATTTTTCTGTCCATATGTTCTATAGAAAGTCTTCAAAAATTCTAACTTAAATTCACTTACTTAAAAAAAAAAACCCAACAGGTCATATCAATTTTGTTAACCCTTTCAAGGAACCATTTTTTCATATTCTTGATTTTCTCTGAGTTCCTATTTTCCATTCATTGATTCTGCTCTAATTTTTCCTTCTGCTCACTTCAGATTTGCTCTTTTTCTGGTTTCTCAAAGTATAAGCTTAGAATATTGATTTAGCTCTTTTTTCCTTTTTTTTTTTCTAATATATATATCATATGCTATGAATTTCCCGCTAGGGGCTGTTTTTGGGGGCATTCCACAAATTGGTATGTTTTGATTTTCAGTTAGTTTAAAATAGATTTTAATTGCTCTTGAGATTTCTTTTTTAACCCATGTGTTATTTGAAGTGTGTTGTTTAATTTCTAGGTATTCTGGGATTTTCCACTTATCCTTCTGCCGATTTCTAGTTTAATGCCATTTTGATTCGGAGGCAGACACTGTATTCTTTTCAATTTGTTAAGGTAGGTCGTATGGCCCAGAATGTTCTGAGCTTGAGGGGATTGTTCTTTTGTCATCAGAATAAGTAGTCTATAGATGGTCAATTATATCCAGTAGATCGATGGTGTTATTATTGCCTACTATTTTACTTGATTTCTTGGTATTCTGCCAGCTAGATCAGTCTACTTCTGATAAAGGTATGATGAGGCTCCAGCTAGGATACTTGATTCATCTGTTTTTCCTTGCAATTCCATTAGTTTTTGCCTCATTTAAATTGACATTGTTTTGTCAGTTACATACATGTGAGGAATTAGGTCTCCTTGCTCCCAAGTCTACTCTTTCTGAAATTAATATAGTCAATCTTTTTTTTTTTTAATGTAATGCTAGCATGGTATATTTTCCTCCATTTATGTACTTAAACATTTTTTTTTGAAAACAGATTTTCAAGAAAACTATTTTAGACTTTTATCAATATGATGTGACTATTTGGTTCGTATTTCAAAAATCACAATTTTAAAATCATTTTTCCATCTTCTTTCACTCTCAAAATCAACCCTGTTGGGATGATAAATTATATCCTTGCCTAGCCCCTCATCAAGAAACAAATTCCTCCTACTGTGACCCAAGTCATTCTTACAGACAAGCCAATTATTTTTTGTTGGAATGAGAACTAGTAGCAGTGAGCTCCACTTGGAAGTATATGTAACCGACTATAACCTCCTTGTTTCAATGTAGAAACAGCACTAGGCACTGATGATACTTGTCTTGGGAGTGACAGACACGCAGAGAAAACATTAGATTAAGCTATAATAGAATAATATCATACTACCCAAAGCCATCTATAGGTTCAGTGCAATCCCTATCAAAATTCTAGTGGCATTTTCACAGATACAAAACAATCCTACAGGCATCCAAATTGGTAAGAAAGAAATGAAGCTCTTTTTGCAGATGACATGATACTATCTACAGAAAACCCTAAAGGCTACACTAAACAACAACTAGAACTGATAAATGAATTCAGTAAAGTCACAGGATATAAAATCAACGTATAGAAAACTGTTGCATTCCTATACACTAATAATGAAGCACCAGAAAGTGAAATGAAGAAAACAATCATTTGGGGGTGCCTGGGTGGCACAGTTGGTTGAGCCTCTGACTTAAGCTCAGGGCATTATCTTGCAGTTTATGAGTTCAAGCCCCGCATGGGGCTCGCTGCTGTCAGCACAGAACCTGCTTCAGATCCTCTGTCTCCCTTTCTCTTTGCCTTCCCCCTTGCTCATGCTATCAAAAATGAATAAAATGTTAAATAAAAACATTTACAACTGGATCAAAAGCAATAAACATCTAGGAACAAAGTTAACCCAAAGAGGTAAAAGGACCTGTACTCTGAAAACTATAAAAACACTGATGACAGAAATTCAAACACAGAGAAATGGAAAGACTTGACATGCTCATGAACTGGAAGAACAAATACTGTTAAAATATCTGTATCACTCAAAGCAATCTACACATTTAATGCAATCCCTATCAAAACACCAACAGTATTTTTCACAGAACTAGAACAAACGATCCTAAAATTTGTATGAAACCACAAAAGATCTTGAAAGGCCAAAGCGATCTTGGTAAAGAAAAACAAAACTGGGGGTTTCACAATTCCAGATTTCAAGTTATATTACAAAGTGGGAGTAATGAAAACAGTATGGTACTAGTATAAAAATAGACACAAAGATCAATGGAAAAGAAAACCCAGAAATAAAGCCACAATTATACAGTCAATCTTTGACAAAGGAGGAATAAATGTATAATGGGAAAAAGACCGTCTCTTCAAAGAATGGTACTGGGAAAAATGGACATCCACATGATGAACAATGAAACTGGACTACTTTCTTTCACCATACACAAAAATAAACTCAAATGGATTAAAGACCTAAATGTGAGACCTAAAACCATAAAAACATTGAAGAGAGCACAGGCAATAATCTCTCTGACATCCGTATAGCAACATTTTTCCAGATGCATCTCCTGAAGCAAGGGAGATAAAAGCAAAAATAAACTATCAGGACTACATCAAAATAAAAAGCTTCCGCACAGCAAAGAAAACAATCAACACAATTAAAAGACAACCTACTGAATGGCAGACAATATTTGCAAATGACATATCTGATAAGGGTTAATATCCAAAGTATATAAAGAAACTGTTACAAATCGGGTGCCTGGGTGGCTCAGTGGTTATCTTCTGACTCTTCATTTTGGCTCAGGTCATGATCTCATGGTTCGTGGATTCGAGCCCCACATCAAGCTTTGCACTGATAACATGGAGTCTGCTTTGGATTCTCTCTCTGCCCCTGCCCCCTGGTCATGCACTGTATCTCTCTAGATCTCTCTCAAAATAAATGAATATTTCAAAAAACCTGATACAATTCAACACCCAAAAAACAAATAGTCCAATTTAAAAATGGGCAGAGACATTAATAGACATTTCTCTAAAGACAATACACAGATGGCCAACAGACACATGTGAAGACATTCAACATCACTCATCATTAGAGAAATGCAAATCAAACCACAAGGGGCACCTGGCTGGCTCAGTCCGTGGCATGTGCTGCTCTTAATCTCAGAGTTGTAAGTTCAAGCCATACAATGGGTGGGGAGATTAAAATTGAACCTTAAAAAAAAGTAAAAAATAAAAAAATACATAATGAGCTATTAACTCATACCTTGCAGAATGGCTATAATCAAAAATACAAGAAACAAGTTTTGGTGAGGATGTGTAGAAAAGGAACCCCTCTTGCACCGTTGGTAGGAAAGCAAACTGGTACAGCCACTACGTAAGACACTGGAATTTCCTCAAAAAATTAAAAATGGAACCACCCTACAATCCAGGAATTGCACTACTGAGTAGTTACCTCAAAAATACAAAAACAGCCAATTCAAAGGGATACACGCACCCCTATGTTTATTGCAGCATTATTACAATAGCCAAACTATGGAAGCAGCCCAAGTGTCCATCCAGATAAGTGGATAAAGTTTTATACACGCACGCGTGCGCACACACCACACACACACACTCAAAAGGACTGTTATTCAGCCATAAAAGCTATAAATCTTGCCATTTGCAACTAAATGGATACAGCTTGAGAGTATAATGCTAAATGAAATAAGTCAGAAAGACAAATTCCTTATGGTCTCACTCATATGGAATTTAAGAAAAAAACGAGCAAAGAAAAAAACGAGCAAAGGAAAAAAAAGACAAATGAAAACACAAGCTTAACTGTAGAGAACAAATTGATGGTTATCAGAGGTGGTGGGGGTGGGGGAAGGGAATTTAAAACTACACTTATGATTAAAAAATGAAAAACATATAATGGTGCTTATATACATAGCACTTAATTTTAATATACTTTTCATTCTCAGTATTTCATACATAGACAATTTAAATAGTTGTCTAAATTAGACAAAAAACACTAACAAAAATGTTTCATAATACATGTTATTGCTTTTATACACTAGAGAAAGCCATTTGACTTGATGATAAGACAGTAAGCCCTCGACATCAGACATACTCTTCAAGGAAAGAGAAAAACAAAGTCCTAAATTTGTATGGCATCTCATACAACCTCAAATAGCCAAAGCAATCTTGAGAAAGTAAACAAAGCTGGAGGTATCACATTTCCTGATTTCAAACTATACTACAAAGTTATTGTAACCAAAACAGTATGGTACTGGCATAAAAATAGACCCGAGCACACCAATGAAATAGAATAGAATGCGCCCTGAAATAAACCCACACATACACAGTTAACTGATGTTTGTTAAGGGAGCCAAGAATATTCAACAGGAAAAGAATAGTCTCTTCAATAAATGGTGTTGGAGAAACTGGATAATCAGAGAAGAATGAAATTGAATCTGTATCTTACCATCACTCATAAAAATTAAAATGTGTTAAAATTAAACATAAAATCTAAAACTGTGGAGTTCCTTGAGCAAACAGAGAAAAACCTCCTTCACACTGGTCTTCAGCAATGATTTTTTTCAATGTAAGATCTAAAGCACAAGCAACAACATCAAAACAAGCAAGTGGGACTTACCAAAATTAAAAAGCCTCTGCATAGCAAAAGAAATCATTGACAATATGAAAAAGCAACATATGGAATGGGTGAAAATCTTGGTAAACCACATATTGGATAAGTAGTTAGTATCCACAATATATGAAGAACTCATACAACTCAATAATAAAACGATAATTTAAAAAATTGACAGAGGAACTGAATAGACCTTTTTCCAAAGAAGATTCAGGTCTTCCAAAGAAAAACTGAACAGACATTTTTCCACACATGGCCAACAGGTTAGATACATGAAAAGATGTTCAACATCACTAATCAGGGAAAATGCCAATCAAAACGACAATAGGATTCAATCTTACCGCTGTTAGACTAGGTATCAAGAAGAGATAGCAAGTGATGATGAGGATGTGGAGAAACAGGAAACTTTGTGCACTGTTCAGTATATCAACAGAAATTGGTTCAGTCACTATAGAATACAGATTGCTTCTTGGCCTTTTGGCTAAGATCAAGTGTGGAATACAGAATAAAGTTTCCTCAAAAAATTAAAAATAGAACTACCATTTGATCAAGAAATCCCACTTCTGGGTATATATCATCCAAAAGAAATGAGACAGGATGTCAAAGAAGATATCTGTATTCCCATATTCACTGCATATTCAAGGTAACCAAGATAGGTAAACAACCTACGTGTTCATCAACAGATTAAGGAAGAAGTTGCATTATATACATACAATGGAATATTATTCCACCATGAGAAAAAAGGAAATCCTCTTATTTGCAACATGAATGGACTTTGAGGGCACTGTACTAAGTGAAATAAGTCAGAGAATGACAAATACTGCATGATATCAAGTATATGTGGAATCAAAGCAGAGAGTAGAATAGTGTTTGCCAGGGGCTGCAAACTGGGGGGAATGACGGTGATGTTTGTCAAGGGTACAAACTTGCAATTAGAAGTTCTGGAGATCTGATGCAGCACACAGTGATTATAGTTGGCAACACCATGTTATATACCTCAAAGTTGCTAAAAAACTACATCTTAAATGTTCTCACCACAAACTTATGGGACATAAAAGACGTGTTTGCTAATGCTACAGTGGTAATCATAGTGCAATATATAAATGTATCAAATCAACATGCTGCACACCTTAAACTTCCATGTTTTATGTCTATTATCTCAATGAAATATAAACAAAAATTTTAAGATGCTAAATTTTGTATATACAACAGTATTTCAGAGACTTGGTTGATACATTTCAGAGATTCTTCCCTCAATACAAACAACTACATGAAACCAATTTAAAATATTCTGTTGAAACATCTGAATGCTAATATCCATAAACAAGAAATGCCTGTGTAGCAGACTTTCTGCTTTATGAAAAGAGTGATATAAAACATCTGGCCGCACAATAGGGGCACAACTCAATTCCTACTGAAACCAAATCTGTGATATAAACATAGGTTTTACCAGTCCTGCTTTTAAAACAACCGTCTTATGCTCAGCATCTTTCAAGATATCCATTTAGCAGAATCGTCACCATGGTAACAACATGAACATGCTGATTTGTATGTGCTTTCTTATCTAAGGCTGAATGACCAAGGTAGACCACTTGGCAGCTGATGTTTTCATTTATAACAACATATGCTCCCCACAGAGTTCATAAAATTGCTCATCAGACCTTATGAATCAGTTAATGTGGTAGCCAAAAAGGCTGGTTGATCTTGCTCAAGCTCTGGATATTTTGGGCATCTTATAGACCAGTGCGGACCACTTTATTTACTATATGTTTTTCAAAGTAGCAGTACGCTAGCTATGTCTACAGGCCTCATATGGTAACTGGCTCCAATAGTAGGATAAAATCATGTAGATGATCTCAGCAGAAATTAAAGATATTCAAAATATGCAGGTAAAGAATTAATGTTTTTCTATTTTTAGTTATTGAATCTCATAGACACAAAACAAATTTTTCATGTGTGGTGATTTTGAAATAGAATGATGACTGTTGCTTTTCTTGTCTTCACCTAACCTGGCTCTAAAATTTGCTCTCAGGAAGAGTGAAATTGGCATTTGAAAGCTGATCAATAAATACCAGTTCAGTCAATGAATGAAACATGAGCGCTGGTCAGTATTTTTAACAGGAAGTCCCCGCTTGGAAATTTAAAAAAGAATATTCATTAAATATGTTTTTGTACAGGTGCCTGGGTGGTTCAATCAACGCCTGACTTGATTTCTGGCTCAGTTCATGGTCTCACAGTTCGTGAACTCAAGCCACCTGTCAGGCTCTGCCCTGGCAGTGCAGAGCTTGCTTGGGATTCTTTCTTTCCTTCTTTCTCTCTGCCCCTTCCCACTCATCATGCACACTCTCGCTCTCTCAAAATAAGTAAACCTTAAAAAATTTACCTGTAGTTTTACAATTTGTAATACATAATCACATGAATTTCATTTTAATCCAGTGAGAAGTTATAATTAGAAATGAATAAATATGAGGCTAATAGGGATTATGTAACTCAAAGACACAGAACAGCTAAGTGGCAGATTAGAATCAAGTATAAGGTCTTCTAATGCTAAGTTTCATGTTCTTTAAAATTCAATATAGTCCCCCAATATAGTAGATGGATTTGAAGAGTGCTAGGGAAACAACACAGCAATATTTTATCCATTTTCTTCATGGCTATTTCTGAAGAGTTGAGTTGTTGAATAAATAAATGTTTAAGTCACACATTTTAATTTTAGAGAGAGAGAGCGAGCATGAGAGGGGGAGAAGAGTGGGGGGTGGGGGAAGACAGAGAGAGGGAGAGGAGAGAAAGACCGAGACCAAGCAGGCTCCACACACAGCACGGAGCCCAACAAGGGACTTGACCACAACCCTAGATCATGCTCTGAGCCAAAATCAAAAGGTGATGCTCTATCGACTGAGCCACCCAAACAAAACAAAATTTTAATAATTTAAGAAGAAAATATAGAAACTATATTTTGCACATGGATAGAAAGAAGCTTTTAAGTAAAACACAGAAAAAGAACAAACCATAAGGAACGGATTAGTATTGTATTATCACATTAAAATTAAATTTTTATTCATTGTAAAGAACACACAAATGAACTTAAAAGGAAATCAAAGACTGAAATAAGTTATTTGCAGTGCATAGAACCCAAAAGAATTGTATTCTGAATTTTTAGGCAAACTCTACAATTCCATGACCTAACAAAACTGAGCAAAGGAACAGGAATGTGAAACAATGGTCAACTTTGCTGGGATTACATATTAACCAACACTAGGAAATGTAGATTTAACCAACAAAATACAATTTCACATAAGCTATTTTGGTAGCCTTATCACTCTAGAGAGAAACACTGACCAAGGCACAGTAGCTTTGATTGAAGACAGATAGCTCAAGATGGTCATTCAGGAGAGAGCTGGGCAAGATAAATATATTCACCCCACCCCCTTACCTCATTCTGATCTCCTCCTAGGGCTTCCATTGGATAACCTAACCAGAAACTGGTCTAGAAACTAGCTAGAGGGATCTGAACATGTTGACATGTGATACACTGTGATATACTGTGATATACAGCAGATATATGCTATCACAGTATAACAGGTAAAGAAGGGTAGAGACTTCATCTGGAGGAATGAATTAAAGATATTTGGCACAGAGGTTCTGATGCTTGGTGACCAAAAACTGACAAATGTCTGTAATTATTAAGTGTCTTTGTTTAAAAATGTATAATGTGCATATGTGGAAAAGCAAGCTATTTAAACATTTAATGGGGAATTTATAACTTCTTTTACATTATTACAAAAAGTCTAGTATTAAGTACTAAATAATAAACCTGACTTTTGATTCTAGTGCATAAACTTTCTACTAGAAACATGCTTTACAAAACAACATATTCTACAAAACAACATATTCTAAAACTAGATTACAAAAGCAGAGCATTTTAACAAAATCATTTTCAAATAATTTTTTTTTGCTACTTTACAAAAAGCGTCCTAAAGGGATATCTATTTTTAAATAATTTCTAGAAACAGTATAGGAAGTATACTTATTCTCACTGTTCTAAGGATTCTTCACATTCTAGAATTTTTATTTTACACTGTTGCTTTCATCCTTGGCAAGTAGTAATCTAAAATGTAAGAATTCATTTTACTCACTTGACTACTTTTTTAATTACACTTTTAATGGTACTGAAGGAACATCCTCACAGCTTAGCTCTCTCTGGATTTAAATGGAAGTGCATAAATTGAAGTCCAATGGAAGTATTTCCAACAGTGTTCAAATGAATTTGGAAATGGCTTTCTTTACTACATGAGCCAGGTGGAATCCATATTCGTTAAGGTAACCCAAACTACTAAATGTTTAGTTCTTAGTTCACTTCATCTAACACTTATATTTTGAGTGCCTTCTAAGTGTTCTTGACGTTTAGGCTGTATCACTGAGTTATACAGAAAGATTCTGGTAGTCCTGAAGCTCACCTGCTAGCAGTGGAGACAATAAATAATAAATGTAATAAACATACATGCTGTATCATATATTAGAAATGGATACATACTGGAGGAAAGAAAACGTAGAGCAGGATAGGAAGGACTGGGATATGGGGCATGTTGCAGAGTTAGTATTAGCTCCATTGAGAAGGTAATATTTGTATCAAGATTTGAAGTGTTGGAGTTAGCCAAACACATAGCTGGAGCAAGAACCTTCCAAAGAGAGGGTTCTTTCACATCTTGTAATAGGCCACTTATCCAGGTTTCATTTTTAAGTTCCTTACAATCATATAAGACATGAGCTTTTAATATTATTTGATACTAATATAGCTTTTTAAAGACAATCAATGAATCATCATTTACTCAATTACTCACTTTCATATTACTCCCCCACCATTTTTACTCATGCTGTTATTATTTGAGGCCAATCAGTCCCCATGACCGACTTGTCGAAGACACAGACAATCTTATTAACGAGTCATTGCCTAACACCCTGCATGACTCAAGAATATCTTGAAACAACAGTTATCTGGATTGCCAAATCCAGGAAGAAGATTAAAGGACATTCTTTAAATAGATATAGTCAGTAGTACAGCATTTAATTAAACAGATTTCTATTAGGGGGTGCAAATGTCATTCAATTGGCTCTGGTAATGCTGTGATTAGTCATTGAAAGATATTGCCTAAGCCAAATGAAAGTCCAGACTCATAAGCTTTCTAATAATGCACCTACTCTAGAATTCATCCCCAAAGATCAACATCAAGTTCACTGAGCAGTTTTCAGAATATCACATTCTACTTCTTGAAAATTCAGACAACAGCACCATTATTTTATCCATTATTCTACCACATTTCTGGCTTATTAGAATTTGTCAAAGATTACCAGAAGTGTTTCCTTCAGAACTGATGTGGTTCAAATTTTCAATCCCTTCTGGAATGAGGGAAAACCTGGCATACCACCACACTGTTGGTGTGATAGAAGTTATTACAAATAACCTGATGGTTAATTTGGAATTAGGCACAACAAGTGATATCTTGATATCCCACTTCCAGGGGTGTATGTATTCTAAATAAACAATGAAAGCTATACACAATTTTATGTGAAAAGAATCTTTGTTGCAGCACTTTTATAATAGGGGAATTTTAGAGACAACCATGTTCAGCCACCATTAGGAGCATGTCAATTAGGAGAATTAATAATAAAGTATGCAATATCTACAAAGATAGTAGAGAGCCAAGCAACCATGAATAATCACGTGTGGGAGTCCTTGGAACCAGGCAATCATTAAATTTTTTAAAGCAAGTTGAAGATTGGGACACAAATTATAACCTGAAACTAGTTTTATACACATTAACATGTACATATGTATGTATACAGATGTGTGTGCACGCACACGTACAGAGAAAGAAAAGTCAGAGAGAGACAATAGAATGTCTTTTAGATACTGGGGTGCCTGGGTGGCTCAGTCAGCTAAGCATCTGACTTCGGCTCAGGTCATGATCTCACACTTCATGGGTTCGAGCCTTGCATCGGGCTCTGTGGTGGCAGCTCAGAGCTTGGAGTCTGCTTTGGATTCTGTCTCTGTCTCTGCCCCTCCCCTGCTCAGTCTGTCTGTCTGTCTCAAAAGTAAACATCGAAATTTTTTTTTAAAAAAGAATGTATTTTAGATACCAACATCAGGCTATAGGAATACTATATTCCCATATCTTTCTAATTCTAATCTAATATCCTCCAAGCCTCCATTCTCTGGATAATTAGAAAATTTAAGTTATCATTGTTTATGGCCTCCTGCCCCTCAAAGGAACTTAAAAATAAAAACTGAATTTAAGCAGTGCCATAAAATATAGGTAAGGACCGAGTTATTAATCCACAATAGTTAGCATCTCCTCCATTACTCCTAAGCCACACCATATTCTTATCAAGTATGGTCCCTACCATTTGTCTTGCAAACACACCTGCTTCTGGAAGTTTCAGGGACAGTGGTCATAGTAGCTCCCCCACTGGCACACAGGTGGCATCCTAAAACTATTTCCCAATCTGGAGATCTCTCCATTCAGGGGGAAGAAATCAATTCCCCTGACTCATTTTTTCTTTAAGTTTATTTAATATTTTGAGGGGAGGGGCAGTGAGAGATAAGAGGAGAGGATCAAAATCAGGCTTCCACTCTCAGCAAAGAGCCCATGCAGGGCTGATCTCACAACTGAGCCAAAACCAAGAGACTGATACTTAATTGACTGAGCTAACCAGGTGCCCCTCCCCTGACTCTTTCTCTCAAATGCCTCCTTCAGAGACCACTGAATTTTCAGAAAGGGAACTGAACCCAAAAACTCTTGACTTCAAATGGGCTTGGAGGAAGTAACTGGAAAATCGATTCTTTTTCCTTTTGGTGGAGGTAGGGAAAAGAGATCTTAGCCTCTTTTTATTTCTTAAATGCACACCCTATTACATAAAAAAAAAGTAGAAAACTTTAAACACCGGCAAGGCAGACAACAAAATAATGTTCATCATTGGGTGCAAGGAGGGTGAGCGGCTTTTTATTTAGTGATGTTGTTTTTACTTTAGGTATTTTCCTAATTTTCTACAATGAACTATAGAATTAGATTAAAATTATAATTAGAAAAAATATTTCATGTTTAATGGAAAGACCATTCTAAAGTAGATTGATAGTTGCCCCCCCCCTCAGAATCAACAGGTATACTGGCATAAAAATATGCTAAATGTTTATCAGGTAAGAATTATTGACAGTCAATGTGTTATGTCTAACTGGATCAGTGAATGTAGAATCTCAGATCACATACGGAGAGAGAAAGTAATGTAGAACTGTGAAATAAATGAAGCCATAATTGAGATTTAAAAAAAATTAAGGGGGCGCCTGGGTGGCGCAGTCGGTTAAGTGTCCGACTTCAGCCAGGTCACGATCTCGCGCTCCGTGAGTTCGAGCCCCGCGTCGGGCTCTGGGCTGATGGCTCGGAGCCTGGAGCCTGTTTCCGACTCTGTGTCTCCCTCTCTCTCTGCCCCCCCCGTTCATGCTCTGTCTCTCTCTGTCCCAAAAATAAATAAACGTTGAAAAAAAAATTTAAAAAAATAAATAAATAAATAAAAATAAAAAAAAAATTAAGGGTGTGGGGATGTGGGTGGCTCAGTGAGTTGAGCATCTGACTCTTGATATCAGCTTAGGTCATGATCCCAGGGTTGTGGGATGGAGCCCCGCATCGGGCTCTGTGTTGGGTGTGGATCCTGCTTAAGATCTCTCTCTCCTCCTCTCCGTTACTCTCCCCTGCTAATGCTCTCTCTTAAAAAAAAAAAAAAAAAAGTGTAGGGGTGAGGATGGAGAGACAAGTTGCTTGGAACTAAATAAACCACTTTTATGGAAAGCCTACTTGTGAACCTTAAGAGATAGACAGCTAAAAGGAAAACAGTTTGGTGGTAGAGAAGAATCTGTTGACATTTTGTCAAGGGCTATGACCTGGAAAAGGAAAAAAAAAACTGTCAAAATACTGGACAACAGATTCTGTGCTACCATAGTTTTCCCTATCATATTCAGTCAGCAATATACTAATCTCTGTTGAGTTTTCCTTCAAAATAATTTCTAGTCTATCATCTTAATATTCTTAGTACTGCCTTTCTTGACCATTTACTTCTTCATAGAGCCAACAATTTTGAGGGCCTACTATGAGGATTACAGTTTTAGAGAAACATTAGAAAGATAATAGGAAAACCAATTTACATATGGTGGCTAGGTTAAGTGTTTCAGACAATCTAGAAATGCAGAATAAGAAAATGTTTTTTTCTTAGTCCTGTGGATCAAAGAGGCCACAACAGGTTGTGAACAATGGAATAACAATGTCAAAATATGATTTCCAGTAACATGAATTTAGCAGCAGGAAATATTGGATGGGGAAAACTCCGGGGTAAAAAGAAAACAAACAGTTAAGTGGCTTAAATGGTGCTGCTCTCCATGCAGAAGCAGGGCCAGGGCTTTCATTCCAATCAACTATGTCTAATCTCATTTTGGTGACTTTAACGTTCCATCCTACAACAGCCTAGTTTTCTGGTTTGTAATTTCCTCACTTCTTACTATTTCTTCTAGCACCATTTTCTACCACCCACTTACAGAGTCACATTCAAGCTTTGGTCAATACAAAAAGTGGCACCATTCCATAGGAGCCATCTGTCACTTCTTGTTCAGCAGGATTGATTTAGTTTCTCTGGCTCAAGAGGTGGGAGTCCCTCCATCCTTCTCCACTCCAAGTATGTCTGTTTGGAAGGGTAGGAAATAACTGTCCTTGGTAAAGACTATTCTCCTATCCAGTATCATGATTAATTAGCATAATGCCACAGTAGGGAAAAACACGTCAGATGAAGAACTCAATTCTTCTCACTACTCGTTTCTTCTTAAATGAACTCATAGCAAGGAAATGCAGACTTCTGATTCTTATTTTCCATGATTGAATTTTTTCACAGGGTTTATAACCAATTCTGTTGATTTTGGACTAAAAGTTCCAAGAAAAGGGCTTCAAGACCACACTAAACTCTTTGGTCATCAGCTTTTATAATCAGTCCCCAGATATGGAGGCTGCATATTTGTGAGGAGTAGGTCAAAAGCCCTTCATTTTCATCATAGTAAATTTATGGAAGGATTTTCTTTTCTCAAGCTGCACTGACTGAATTCTGGTCAGAGTAAGTCTTCGTGACAAATATTTCCATCCAAGTTTAAAATTCTGTTTCTGTTAGTAAAATGTTTTTCTTTGTCAATTATAGAAGACATTTTGTCACATGTCAAAAAATACTGACTCAAATCTAATTCCTCTTTAGTATAAATCAGTAAAATCTAGTGATAAGGACTTACAATGAATATGAATATTATAACATTTCTTAGTTATAAATGACTATTGCAATCTTCTTTGGGAAGTGATTGAAGTACCTTGCATACATCTCTCTTTTTTCATACATAGGATAAAAATAAATATTTTAAATTAGAACGAACTTTCTATAGGAAATCATTATTCATGGGGAATGAGACAATCTTTCGAAAAATGTTTAAGCCAATCCTTTCCTAAAACCATAAGAGGTTGAATTGCAAATTGTAGAATTAAAAAAGCAATGAGCAATTTAAGGGCAGGTCCAGTAGGGCACTCCAATTTATCTTTTTAATTTGCATCTACCTTAGTAGGACCAACCCTATAACTTTTCTCAATCTTGGTAGAACTTAATGTCTGACCTATATAATGCACAAATCATATTTTATTTTGGAAAGTATCTTTTGTTTAATTTAAATTCCAGTTAACATACAGTTAATATTAGTTTCAAGTGTAGAATTTAGCGATTCAACACTTAACATACAATACCTGGTGCTAATCACAAGCACAGCACTCCTTAATCCCCATCACCTGTTTAACCCATGCCCCCCCCCCCCCCCCCCCCACCCCAGTAACCATCAGTTTGTTCTCTATAGTTAAGAGTTTGTTTCTTGGTTTTCCTTTTTTCCCCCCCATGTTCATTTTTGTTCTTAAATTCCACATGAGTGAAATCATTTCTCTTTCTCTTACTTTATTTCACTTAGCATAATACAATATAGCTCAATTCATCTCGTTGCAAATGGCAAAATTTCATTTTTTTTATGGCTGAGTAATTTTCCATTGTATAAATACCACTCCTTCTTTATGCATTCATTAGTAGAAAGACATTTGGGCTCTTTCCCTAATTTGCCTATCCTACTGTTGATAATGCTCCTATATGCATTGGGGTGCGTGCATCCCTTCAAATTGCTGTTTTTGTATTCTTTGGGTAAATACCTAGTAGTGCAATCTCTGGATTGTAGGGTAGTTCTGTTTTTAACTTTTTGAGGCACCTCCATACTGTTTCCTAGAGTGACTACACCAGTTTGCATTCCCACCGATGGTGTAACAGGGTTTCTGTTTTCTCCACATCCTTGCCAACACCTTTTGTTTCCTGTGTTGTTACTAAGTATCTTTTAAGGACTAACACCGTTTCTCTATTTTTAAAACTTTCTTTAGCACTTAGCACTATCTTGAAACATAGAAACATGGTACATGTGATTAAATATAACCATAGCTAATCTTCCTGATAACAGCTTTAGTGTATTAGGTTATTTCCAACCTTGTACATATTAGACTCACTTGGATAACTTAATGGAGCTAAGGAACCAGTAGATACTGAGGTAGCCTATCAACTACATTGCTCAGTACTCTATCAGTTATTTAAAAGGCTTTTTAGTATCCTTGACAACCCTATCAACTAGATGGTAACACTCTATTACACAAAAACAGCTGACATTTGCTACTTGCTTACTATGCACCAAAGTTCTAAGTACTTTTCACATATTAACTGATAAGAGGCAAAAGACTTAAGGGATTTCCTGAGATCCCAAGCTAGCACATGGAAGAGGCTGGATTTGAACTCATCTTTTCAACTCCAAAGCTTTTTTCCCTGCATCATGCTGTCTTCCAGCAGAAAATTTATTTGATCGTGTATGGTGAAAGGTAACAGCTTCACATTAGTTACAATCTCCAGCTCTCTTCATTCCATCCATGTAAATTGTCTTTGTCTTCTGATTTCCCTTCTGAGGATCCTGGTTTGCCCAAAGCCGCCTCAGCCAATTTTTGAGGTAACTTCAAGGCTAATGTAGTCCAGATTTCTATATTTATCAAAACTGCTGAGATCCATCACCTGATTATTGACCTACACAGTCCAGATGCAGGGAATATGAGAGTAGTCCCTCAGTGAGACAAATAGTGTTACTATCTTGCATTATAGAAGCCATTGACTCTATTCTTTTTTAAAATTTTTTTTTTAATGTTTTTATTTATTTTTGAGACAGAGAGAGACAGAGTATGAGCAGGGGAGGGGCAGAGAGAGAGGGAGACATAGAATCCGAAGCAGGCTCCAGGCTCTGAGCTGTCAGCACAGAGCCCGACATGGGGCTCGAACCCACGGACCGCGAGATCGGGACCTGGCTGAAGTCGGACGCTTAACCGACTGCGCCACCCAGGGGCCCCCATTGACTCTATTCTTAGAATTGTCTTATTTTCTATACTGACCAGCGTTAATCTTACAGGAAGTCCGTTCAGTCCTTCATGACGTTTCCTATTTTCCTATCAGTCCCCTTTCCAGCTGTGCTGTGGAATAAATTTAGTCTCTCCCTCATATCTGAGCAAGTTTCACTTCACACTTTACAACCATTAACTAGAACCATAATCACCATCCAACCTTCTCTGCCTGCTCCTCAAATCCCTTGCCACAAAACCACATGCAGGGGTTCTCGCCGAAGCTGGATTCCTCTGCATGCTAAAGGATAGGGTGTTTAAACGCCAAGGCCAAAATGAGCACTTAGCTCGCACCACATAGAAAATGAAATGTCCAGATAAATCACAAGGTGGAAAAGACAGAGGAATTTGCAGTGGAAAGCCTTGGGTTGTGGAGCTGCTTTTGGCTTTCACCAATGTGTATAAGACACTTCACCATCACGAACCTCAGTTTTCTCACTCGTAAAATGGGAATAATGGCAGGTGCATGGTAAGTTTGTAGTGAAGATTAATGAAACAATATACATGCCTCCCCAAACACAGGTATTAACCCACTGGTCTCCTTCCAGACCACGGGCATGCCTTTCCTCTGTTAGGGAAGTGAGGGCAGCATCTGGAGCTGCACTTAACCTTGTGAACACACTAATTCAGCAATGTGCAGCCCCTGCCACTCATGCCCATGGACGCATGCTCCTCAGGATCCCTATCAAGTTAACCTGGAGTTAAAAGACATCAGACACAAACTAGAAATCCTTTAAGTGCAACATAATGCAACAGTGAGGGGAAAGAGAAAAGAAATGTGAGATTTATGTAATAAATGTGTGTGGACAGAGAGGTGAGGCGGGCATCACCTTAAAGGAATAAAGTCTTAAGGATATGGTTTTTATGTCTAATATCCTTCATTAAAGGTCTACACCATCAGCCTTATTTAAGTAAATAGAATGAGAAAAGCATCATTTGCCCATGCAAAATGTCTCATGTGTTTCTATTTCCACTTCAAGACTGGTAGGGAGAAAAAAAACATGGATACCTCCAGGGCTTGGAATAGCATATAATTAGAGTTCCAACAACTATGTGATTAGCAAAAAATCTTGTGAAACTTTTCACATTTTATTTCTCATTTGCTCCTCTCCACAAATGAGATATACAAGGTATTATTATTGTCCCCAGTGTTGTACATGAGAAACTATGGACACTTCTCCAAAGCCACTAAGCTGTGCTGCAGAGGGAACCCAAATTTCAGTGGGTTACAGTGACAAGTGTTTCTTTCTCTCTCACATATATGAAAGCGGTCTCTTATCTCCTCCGTTCCCGCACCTGGACTGAAACAGCAGCCCTGTCTCATCTCCACAGCAGAGGTACAGGGCAATCATAGAATCCCATGCAGCTCTTAAAGCTTTTGCTGGGCTTATTAGCATACTATGCCCTGTTGACATTTCATTGGCTAAAACAAATCGCATATTCAAGATGTTTTAGGAGGAGGGAGAATATAATCCTCTTATAGGGGACAGAGTAAAAGTGGGGACAATATGCACAGAGAGAAACTATTACAGTTGGAATTAAAGAGGTTGTCTTATCCTTACATGCAGTACCTAGCACACCAGTGGTGATGAGCACAGCAGGCACTGAAAACATCTACTGAATGAGTGAATGAAACAAAAAAAGGATGAATGAATGTTATCCATTTTTTTACTGAATGTTCCTATGAAGTGAAAGATCAAGTTTGTAAAGTGGGCTGTCAAGAATGTGCACCTATGCAAGGTGGAATAAAAACTGGTTATTCTAATTTACCGTTTCCCCCAATTAGATGACCAACCATTTCCTTAATCATTAAGCAAGTATTTATTGTGTGCCCATTTTATGCCAAGAACTAGTTATGTACAGGGATATACATTTAAAAAGAAATAAAAACTGCCTGCTCAGATAAACCTTCTTTTCTAGTGCATTAAACTTTATTATTCCTCTGCCTGAATACACAAAAAAATAAAATATATGGACAGTCACATGATAATATATAGAAAAAAGGGAATCAGCTATCCTGGGGGAAGAGGATGGTTGTAGGCAAATTAATATTAAAAGGACTACAAGATAACAGGAAGATTCAATTTCTGACATCAGAGAAAAGGTGCAGCTGAAGGTAAAATTCTAGAGTCATCAGTGTATAAATTCTTTAAAGCCCCGAGACTGAATGTAATCATCAAAAGAGTAACAAAGGCAAAGACCAATGTTTACAGATCAGGGAGATCAGAAGGAACCAGAAAGGAGACTGGTAAAGTAAGTAGATGGAAAACCAAAAGGGTGTGGCAAAACAAAGAAAAAAATATATTATAAGGTAGAGGGAGAGACCAACTAATGAAATTAGGTTAGAAATCAGATTTCACAATATGAGATCATTGTTGGTTTAAAGTCTAAACCAAAGCAGTTTGGTGCAGTGGTGGGATTATAATATTGACTGGCATGAGTTCAGGAGGAAATGGAGTGGGGTTCATTTCCCAGTGAAATATTAGCCTTACATAGGAGTATGGGCAGTTCATACAGTTACAGGCAGAAAGGCTGACAGGATCGTGAAATCTTGGGCAAATTCTCTCTGGACATTCTTAGTTTTTAAACAGAATCAGATCCCAACTGGACCACTTTCTCATACCATACCCAAAAATAAACTCAAAATGGATTAAAGACCTAAATGTAACACCTGAAACAATAAAAATCCTAGAAGAAATCACAGGCAGTAATTTCTCTGTTATCAGCCATAGCAACATTTTTCTTTTTTTTTTTTTTCATAGCAACATTTTTCTAGATATGTTTCTAAAACAAGGGAAAGGAAAGCAAAAGTAAACTATTGGGACTACATCAAAATAAGAGCCTTTTGCACAGCAAAGGAAATAATCGACAAAACTAAAAGACAAGGAGAAAATATTTGCAAATGACCTATGTCATAAAGGATTAGTATCCCAAATATATAAAGAACTGATACAATTCACCCAAAAGACAAATAATTATGAATGGGCAGAAGACACGAGGAGACATTTCTCCAAAGAAGACATTCAGATGGCCAACACGGCAAGATGCTCAACATCACTCCGCATCAGGGAAATGCAAATCAAAAGCAAGCTATCACCTCATACCTTTCAGAGTGGCTAAACGTAAAAACAGAGGAAGCAACAAGTGTTGGTGAGGATGTAGAGAAAACAGGAACCCTCTTGCACTGTTGGTGGGAACGCAAACTGGTGCAACCACTGTGGAAGACAGCATGGAGTTTCCTCAAAAAATTAAAAACATAATTACCCTTGGGACACCTGGGTGGCTCAATCAGTTAAACGTCTAACTCTTGACTTCAGTTCAGGTCATGATCTCACAGTTCCTGAGTTCGAGCTCTACATCGGGCTCTGTGCTGGCAGCTTGGAGCCTACCTCAGATTCTGTCTCCGTCTCTCTCTTTCTCTGCCCCTCCCTGTTTGCTCTCTATCTCCCTCTCAAAGTAAGTAAAAATAAACTTTTAAAAAAATAGAATTATTCTATGATCCAATAATTTCACTACTGGGTATTTACCCAGAAAAAATGAAAACACTAATTCAAAAAGATATTTATACCTGTGTTTATTGCAGCATTATTCACAATAGCCAAATTATGGAAGCAGTCTAAGTATCCACTGCTAGATGAATGGATAAAGAAGAGTAGGATATATATACATATATATGTAATGTATATACATATATGTATATGTATATATGTATACGTATATATGTATATACATATATATACACACCATACATATGTGTGTGTATATATATATAGTGAAATATTACTCAACCATAAAAAAGAATAAAATCTTGCCACGTGCAACAATACAGATGAACCTAAAGAGTATAATACTAAGTGAAATAAATCAGAGAAAGACAAATGCTATATGATTTCACTCACATGTAGAATTTAAAAAACAAAACTTGGGGCACACAGGTGGTTCAGTCAGCTAAGAGTCCAACTTTGGCTCAGGTCATGATCTCACAGCTTGTGAGTTCAAGCCCTGCATTGGGTTCTCTGTCATCAAAGCCTCAGTTCCTCTGTCCCCCTTTCTGTCTGCCCCTCCCTGGGCTTGCATTCTCTCTCTTTCAAAAATAACTTAAAAAAAACAAAGAAACAAAGCAAAAAAAAAAAAAAAAAAAAAAAAGACTTAACTCTAGAGGACAAGCTGATGGTTACCAGAGGGGAAGTGGGGGGAGTTTGGGTGAAGGGGATTAAGAGTACACTTAATCATGATGAGCACTGAGTAATGCATAGAACCACTGAACAATTATATTGTACACTTGAAACTAATGTATGTTAGCTATAATGGAATTAAAGTTTAAAATATCTTACAACAAGGGTGCCTGGGTGGCTCAGTTGATTAAGCATCTGACTCTTGATTTCAGTTCAGGTCACAATCACAAGTTTCGTGGGTTCGAGCCCCACTTCAGGCTTGGCACTGTCCGTGCAGAGCCTGCTCGGGATTCCCTCTCTCCCTCCTCCCATGGATGCACTCTCTCAAACAATCTTGAAAAAATAAATCTTACAATAAACAAACAGAATTGGATCCAATGCCATTAGCCAAGAAAGAGATTTAATAGAAGTGAAGATATTAAAAACAAAGACGACAGACCCAAAATAAAGTCACTTATGCTAATCTCTGTCTCTAAACCAAGACTTAATTGTACTTTCAGCTCTCCCCAAAATGGAATTTTAAACCTATCAGTCAGGAATTGCCTGATCAGCATTAACTAGATAATCTGCCTGACAGACCTGTCATCCCTTAAAGCAGAGTAACCTTGAAACAACCAACTTGATTTTTTGCCTAGTATAACTTCCTTGCTCCTGCCTGTAAGAAGTGCCTGTAAGAAGTCTTCCATCTTGTGCACTCCTTGGAGCTCCTTTCTATCTGCTAGATGGAATGCTACCCAGTTCAAGTGGATTTTTGCTGAAACTCATCAATTTTTAAATATGCCTCAGTTTATCCACTAAGAGTTTAAAATACATACCTCAAATAGACTGGCAAGATTAGCTGCTATGTGTACTGTGGCAGGATATGTACTGCCGGGCTGTGGTCAGGTACAGACATGATTATGGTTGGCAAGGATGTGTGCTTTTCTCTAGGTCCATTCTACTGCGTGGGAGAAGAGTTGGGGTTTTGCCCAGATGAAGATGATAAAGGGAGAGAGTGGCAAGGGAGTCAGGGCAGAGTGTAAGGAAAGATGATGAGGGACTCGGGAACGTAAGCTATGTGAGAAGGGAAACGAGAATGCAGAGGTAGCATTGGGCAATGAAAACGAAGTTTCAGTAGATGATACATCCTGGAGGTGTTGTGTTCAGAAAACGGGATGCTTGAGATTGGGATTATGTAGATACATTGTAGTTCAAGGTAATCAAGAAGTCAGTGTGTGACCTTGGGTTGAATGGGTTAAACTAGAGTTGAGAGAGATCATTGAAGCAGACAGTATCAAAAGAAATGAGAGACTAGGGGCGCCTGGGCAGCTCAGTCGGTTAAGCATCCAACTTCAGCTCAGGTCACCATCTCACGGTTTGTGGGTTCGAGCCCTGAGTCGGGCTATGTGCTGACAGCTCAGAGCCTGGAGCCTGCTTCAGGATTCTGTGTTTCCCTCGCTCTCTGCCCTTCCCCCACTCGTGCTCTGTTGCTATCTCGAAAATAAAGAAACATTAAAAAAATTTAAAAAAAAAAAAAAGAAAAAGAAATGAGAGACTAAGTTTTTGAAGGCTTACCTGAATCCTTCACATTGCTATTAAAATCACAAAAAAAAAAAAAAAATGATGGCAAGAATAGAATGGAAAGAGTTCACTGAGCTAGAAGGTAAAAGCTGAAGGCAAGAAGGAGGGAGGATTGTGGGATCCATGGATGACCATGGCAAGCAGACAGCAGATGTTATAGTCTAATGATGTGTAGTATAAATCTGTGCTGTGTGGCAGGGAAGGGAGATTAGGGGAAGAGGAAAGGAAAGTAGTATAAAGTGAAAATTGAGGAGCAAGGAGTACACTGACTTCCCCAGGGGCCAATGGCAGGAGGGCTTGAGGCAAGAGAAAATACCCACCAATTAGAAGTTCTGCAGGGGAAGCAGAGCACTAAGGGTGACCCAGTTTTCAGTTAGAGCAAGACAGTAAAGCAAACATTTGGAGAAGAGTCTGAAGATATTGAGGGTTTTGCCTGTGATTGATTTTCAGTTTCAGAGTGTATAATGGCAGGGTTATAGGGGTTGAGGTAGGGTGAGTGATGGGTTAGGAGGGGTCGCTATGGAGTGACATGGGAATGAGTATCTCAAGGATAATTGATGACTTGGCAGTCCCAGTCTGCTCTGGATGACCAGCAGCGGAAACAGAGTGAATACCAGCAGAGGGTAGGGGACAGGGTATGTTTCTGGGAGTGTTGGTGTGGAGGCCAAGGAGTTGAGGTCCTATCTGGACTGGCCAGTGCTCTCAGGATTCTTCTCATTCCTATGGAAGTCACTGGCTGTCCTGTTTGCCTCTTACCTCCATATCCTCCACTGCACAGAGATGGTGTTTGGTAAATATTTGCTGGCTGAGATCAATCCCTGTGTGTGACAAACCATCAATTTGAACACTGGAGATACTGTGGATGAAGCAATTCTGAACACCTTGGAATGTCTGTGGAAGTTTTCCGTGTCAGAAATCCATCCTGTGATAGACACGGTTAAGCTTCAGACGACAGAATGATCTGAAAGTGAATCAGCACTGACTCACAGATCCAGCTCATTTCACCTGTGGTGCTCACTTTAAGTCACAGTGACCTTTTCTGACTACTTGTAATGGCAGCACAGTGGGGACTGCAGTTCCTGGATAGTGTACCATTAATAGAGTGCTTAGTTAGTACTGTTTCTTATCCCCCAGAGCGAAAGGGAAAGTGAAACAAAAGAACAGGGATTTGGTACCACATTTTCCTTCACTCGATTGAGACACATATCTGAAAAACAGTATAAAATTTCCCATTTTTAAAGGGTAGGCTATGCAAGCTGATTTTGGTCTTTTTCAGATAGTGAAGGACTTTGTAAAGATATTACAGAAGTTATTACTTTTACTCTTACAGAATAAAAGGTAACAGAAACATAGAGATCAAGACATCCTGAAGTAACTCCAGCAACATTCTGATTACAGAGAGCTTCCATTTTTCATAGAGATTAGACCAGGTTAACTTTTTTCTTAAGTTTATTTATTTATTTTGAGAGAGAGCATGAGCACAAGCAGAGGAAGGGGAGAGAGAGGGAGAGAGAGCATCCCAAACTGACTCCACACTGTCAGCACGGAGCCTGATGGGGGACCGAACTCATGAAGTGTGAGATCATGACCTGAGCCTAAACCAAGAGTCGGGTGCTCAACTGATTGAGCCACCCAGGTGTCCTTAGACCAGGCCATCTTAAATCCTTTTCAACAAAAAGTTTGTGTCAACCTGTAAGATTTGAGTCAAATACTGTTTTAATTGAAGTAGGAAGCAGGCCAAATACTTTTATGGTGTTCTCAACTAATACAGATTGAATTGTATGCCCCCAAATTCATGTACTGACACTCAAACCCACAATGTGACTGTATCTGAAAAAACAATCTTTACAAGATAATTATAAATGCAGTCATGAGGGTGGGGCCTATAAGAAGAGAAAGATCTCACTCTCCCCCTCAATCCCTCTCTCCACCGTGTAAGAACACAGTGAGAAGATAACCATCTAAAAGCCAGGAAGAGAACCCTCAGACACCTTAATCTTGGACTTCCAATCTTAAGAACTATGAGAAAATAAATTTCTCTTGTTTAAATCATCTGGGCTATGGTATTTTGTTATGGAAGTCAGCAGATTAAGACACCAATCTGCCCAGTTCTCTTGAAATGTGTGTTCCTGAAGGAATCATGGATTCTTAGCTCATTCTTGATCCAGAGATGAATTCTAAAAACTTATGAAACAATAAAATATTTGCTACAGGAACAATGATTTTAAGAAACATCAAGGAACTTTAAGATCCTTCCTCAGACTACTAGTGGTTTGTTGGTATGACCCATGCTAACCAGGGCACCACCAACATGCTGAGTAAATGAACCAGTGGGTACAAAGAACCTGCTGAATGGTGAGGCAAGATGAAAGAAGAAAAACAGTGGATAATATTTCGCCTTCTAGAACTCACTTTACATGAAAGCCTTAACTGTCTTTAGCACCCACCTTCAGGCTTGGTATGTGCCAGAATCTTAAGCAATACATAACCTGTTTATGCTTTTTATGAGCCCTGTATGGGGCTCCGTGCTGGGCATGGACCCTGCTTGGGATTCTCTCTCTCCGCCTTGCTTCCTCTCCCCTACTTGTGCTCACTTGCATGTGCCCTCTCTCTCAAAATAAGGAAGCATTAAAAAAATAAAATGACTGACTTGATACTGGATAAGTCAGTGTCAACGTTTGCTCTTCAGACCAATAAAGGCAACCACATTTTAAGGCCACTGTAGACTTAGGTGCCTGACATTCAGCAATACTCTCAAATACGTGTCCACACGTAAGTTACTTTAACATTCTTAGTAGTACTACAAGTCAGGTTATCCAAATTTGCAATGTTCCTTTCAGTTAGTTGATCTTGTTAGAAAAGCCATAAAATGTTACAACTCTTATTACAAGTGAAAGAAAAAATTTGGTCAAAATGACAGGTCTGTTCTCTAACTAGTCTGTAAGAGACGTGGCCAAGTGGATGCAAACACTGGCTCTTGGGGAAAGGAGTTCATTGCCTCCCTGCCAAGGCAGCCACATAAGCACATTATTTTTCTCTTCCAGAACTCCAGATGGCACATTTTGCACCATGTTAATCTAGAAAAGGCCTGGACTAATTGGCTCCCACAAACGTGTGAACTTTGTATTTAAAAAATATTAGTGTTCATCTGAGCATCCTGGACCATTCAACAAGAAACAGTCTCTAACAATTGTGTAAGAAATTGATGACATGTGCCAAGTTCCCATCAACCTCTCTTAACTACTCCTTCTCTGGCTCCTTACTTGGTGCTCTTTGATCTAGCATTTACTCAGTAGTATTTCTTCCTTCCCCAGGAAGGTAACGTAGGAATAGCAAAAGACTATTGATTAAGTGTTAGAATGAGTTTAACTCCCAGCTGATCCGTTTAATAGCTGCAAGATCTTGAACAAGCTATTTCATCTCTTTATAACTCAGTCTTATTTCTATTAAGGCGAGAGTAACAGTACCTAAATACAGGATTATTAGTTAGATTAAATGAAATAATATTCCAATGCCTATGTAGGTCTCTGGCCAATATGCCTACAGTAAGCAAAGTGTTAGCCATTATTATTTTCTTTTTGCATTTGGGGATTTTCATAAAGTAGGTTTTTAACCTACTTTTCTTGGTCTTTTATCTTTTTCCTTTCTACTTATAAGGATATTAGGGTGAGAAAAATTGGCCTGCTTCTCCTGAAGAAATTTTATATTAGACAACTGTCCTCTTGAGGGAACCCCTCAGCTGTGGGTACACCTCCTTACCCTTTTCTCTGGTATCTCAGGTCTACCTTGTTTTCCTGTTTTCCATTACTCCTCTCCTCAAGTCAAATGACCATTTCATCTCTATTTCTATGGAGAGTTTGAACCACCTAGATTCTGCTTCACTACCATCTGAGCATCATCCCTATGTTCAACTGGACGATGTTCTTAGCATGAATCATTCTCTTCGTCCATGAAGCTGGCTGTTGTGTGACCTTTGCTTTAGAATAAAGGTGTTGGGAAATTTTCTTAACTTTGCCCGTCTGTGCCGTGTTGTAAACGAAATTCATATTTACTGAATTTATGGAGGCTACTGCTAGATTCTTACCCCTTCACACTTCGATACCCTTTCTTGCCTATGTCTTTCAGCTTTGTTTGAAATCATTCTTGTGTTTGCTCATTCTCCTCTGACTCCTTTCAGTCATCTTTCAGTTGTCCTTAGATGCCAAGCTATTTCTGGGCTCTACTTCTGCTCTTACCTGTTTACTTGATCAATTTTTATTCACTTTGTATATCTCAACTTAGGTGTCAACACTTACTGGGATCTCTTAGGTTTATCATTTGATGTGTTCAGTGTATACTATGCTTCTGTGGGACGGGTTTATTAAAATTACTTGTCATGGCTGCTTCCTCCACAGGTATTTTGTTCAATGATAACTCAAGCACCTACCACAGTGGCTGGCAGAGAACAGACTGAGTAGACACTTGCATGAATGAATGTATGTGTGATTTGCACACCTTCTTCCCATTACTATGCATGGTGTAACATAGCCTGTCTCTGACTAGTTTCTTTACCAAAACTCACCAGCCTATGCCCATAAAATATGCCAGAGGGTTCATCTTCTCTACTCCAGAACTTTGTATTGTTATTTCTTGGTCTAAACTCAAATAAGCTTGTTTTCTAAATTTCCAGAGATTCAAAATACATCTTTACTCAATCCCCAGTATGTAGCTTCTACTTCATCCTTAGTTGGCCCAGCAGGATCACATGGTCTCCATCCATCAGAGTGTGTCTGACAATCTAACTGGGAAGCTGCTCTCAACACCTGTGAAGCAAGTGCTTGTAGTCAATCTCCTCTTGACAATGTTCTACAAAAAGGCTCTTCCTCTCACTGCAGTCCACAGCATTGTTTTTTTTTCTTATTATTACACTTTGTCTTTATGATCTTTGCTGAAAACAGGAGAGGTACATATAAGCCTTGTTCAGATTGGCTTCTGCTACTTTTGTCCTACTTGTGTTTAGCAGGCCTCTTGGGACTTTAGACTAGCACCATCCACCACATCCCCTGTCATCTTGGGCAGGCTTCCACCTGGCTGCAGTTCTTCCAGTTGTCACTCTTCCTTCTCTGTTAACCATCCTTCCGTGCATTTTTTAATGCATCTTTTATGGCTGTGGAGCCCAACATGGGGCTTGAACTCATGACCCTGAGATCAAGATCTGAGCTGATGTGAAGAATGAGATGCTTAACTAACTGAGCCACCCAGGTGCCCCGCCTCCCCGCCCCCGCCTTCTTCTGCACTTTTTTAAATATCCCTACAGACTGTGGAAGAAACACTTTGATCCTTAAGGTCACCTGTGAAATGATCCTTAAGGCCACCATCAGGACAAAAATTGGGGAAAACCATGGTGGTAGGGTCCAAATCCTGCACTCCAGGTCAATCTCCAATTGGGGTTTACCATCTTTTCTCTGAACATATAAATATATGTTTTTGTATAAAATTTTATTCCCCCCAAAAATGCTCCATGTGAATTGCCTATAAAAGAAACATAGCAGGTAAAATTCAAATTTCCTAGGGAACCTTGGGCATTTATGTGCATGGATAGGGAGGTGATGGGACCTGACACCAGAGTCCTACAGTCATCTCAGTATGATCTGGAATGACTGTTAGCAGGGCCCAGAAGTCTGGGTGGCCAGTCACTCGGGCCAGTGGCTGATGCATTATTATGATCAGAGGGGAAGATGGAAGGAAGGTGAAAGAGAAACTGAGGGACGTAGACTAAGTTGAGAATAAAGTAGGGATATGTAGCAAAGAAGAGTGAGAGCACAGTTGTGGGTTGCAGGTTATAGTTTTAAGATGTTTAATCAGTACTGAATTCTTTTAATTACATTTACTTCCTAGACTATGTTTTGGACAGCAGTGCTATGCAGAGACTGGATCATATAAGATGTCAGGGTGTTTTGCCTTGGGGTTGGTTTTCAAAAAAAAATTTTTTTTAGGATTTCATTTCTTGCCTGTGATTTTGTTCTTAGTCATAATTCTCAGCTATGTATCCAATTAACAAAACCAACACAGATCTACACCAAGGGTGCATTTTCACCATGTCTGCCTGACTTGGACACAGGATGCAAGGGAGTGGGCCTTAGACTAGAGCCATCGTGGTTCTTGGAATACAAGGAAGTTGTAGGTTGGGAATGTGGGAAGTTGAAGATAGTCAAAGACAGGATTCTGTAGGCAGACTTGTACAGCATCGCATGAAACTGTAAATTGGAAAGGAATGTAGTTTCTAATTTGAAATCCATGGATGCTCAATTTCGTAAGATTTCAAAATCCTTTACGGACACCAAGTGGAGGCCAATAGCAGACCTTAGAATGGCTGCACAGTGTGACGGCTCTGCTGCCCAGTGAGACCAGTTTCCCTGAGGACTGGACTGTTTCCGGGGAACTTCAGAGAAACAGGTCTTCAACCCATTGGTATAAATTTTCTACCACCAGAAGCAATATATTCTCAGGAAGAACCAAGGGGATGGCTTCAATATGCTGGAATGAGGCTGAGATATGCTTATGCCAAGGGAGAGCCCACACGCTTTCAGGGCTGTTCCCAGCCAGAAAGACAGTTATCCCCAGGGAGAAATGCCACACTTCTCAGAATAAGGGCATGGCAGGCAGGCAGTGACTGGGACTGACAACACTGACCTTTGACCTGGTATTGGTAGACAGGGCAGAATTGCTAAAACTAAGTGCTCAGAGTGGAAGAACTCCAAGAGTGAATTATTCAACAGGGCTGTAAAATGATGCTCAGAATACCAAAACCAAAAAGTTGGTGGAGCAAAGAGAACAAATTTGAGTCCAAAATCGCTAGTCAGTCTTGTAATTTGTGGTAACCTCAAGGGATTTCCAGAATTCCCTCTGTAAGTGAAGCTAATTAGGGACCAGGGATGGAGAAAGGGGTTCATGTCCGGTTTTTCAAAATGAGGCAGAATATTGGAACTTTGCTCAGTGATGCCAAGAGGGCTCAGGCAGTCAGGATGCTGTAGGAGATCAGGTCTCTGGAAGACAGACCTACCCTCCTCAAGTAAGGTCTAGCTAAGTGCAGTAAGAAAGCTCCTTCATCTCAATTTGGGGACAGACTCCTGGAAGGTTGGTGGCTGAATTTTAGGACTTGCACCCAATCAAGTTGGGTTGCTGTAATCATTGCCTTGTATTTTCTCTACTTGCATGGAGGAACACTCTAAATAACTGGGCCCAGGCTGTTCACAATTTTAACAGTTGGAACAATCTCTGCCTTCAGTTAGAGCAGTAATAAAACAACTAGTAGACCTCGGTTCCCAAGAGGTAGATCAATTAGGAAGTACATAATATTTCTCACCCTTCCAGGGTCACAGACCTTCGAGAGGAGAAAACTGTAACCTTCAACTACCATTTTACCTGCAGGAAATTCTCCATTCTCTGAACACAGAGATTGCAAGAAGGGACCTAATGGGACATCAGAACTATGTTTCTCATGCGTTTCCATAGGCTCACTCCTAACAGGGGTGGTAGAGGGTCAGGAAAGACAGAGCGACTGTGTCTTCCTGCTATTCCCCCTGATAAACCCCTAGCCCTCCAACGGCAGCAGAAACCATGAAGGCCTGGCAAGGATCAAAACACGGAATGGGAAAACGTTTGTGGGAAGTCAGGGAGAGAGAAACAATACAGGCAAAGATGGTCTGGATAATTTCTAGGGTTGGACAAATTAGAATACATAGACATCAAGTTAGGGTAGAGATAAAAAGGGATTTGATAATGTTTCTTCAGGTTATGAATTGAATCTGTTAATGTTCTTTGAAAATAACAATCAAGACATTTAAATTACTTTTTGTTCCTGGCTTATGCCTTGAATACAACCCGGCTCACAACTTGAGCCCCCATAAGATCTAAAATCTGTGGTGCTTTATTAATTGACTTAGTTCAGGCTGCTATAATAGAACACTGCAGACTGGGAGGCATATAAACAACACACACTTATTTCTCACAGTCTGGAGGCTGGGAAGTTCAAGATCAAGGAGCTGGCAGATTCAGCATCTAGTGAAAACCCACTTCTTGGCTCACAGAGGGCTGTCTTCTCACTGTGCTCTCACATGATGGAAACAGACACAAGAGCTCTCTGGGGTCTCTTATCAGGACACTAATCTCATTTAGGAGGGCTCGGTTCTCATGACCTAACCACCTCCCAAAGGCCCCACCTCCTAATACATCACATCAGGGATTAGGAGTTCAGCGTATGAATTTTGAAGGGGCATAAGCATTCAGTCTACAGTAGTCACAGAAAATATAGAAAAGTAGTATGCGTTTTTGTTTTTGGTAAAATATAGAGCAGTTAAGATCTCATCAGGTGATTAATCTGAGATTAAGAGTTTCTGCCAATATTTACGAGGAGGAAGGAAAATTCCATCTTTGACTAAGCATTTCTTAGCGATATTATTTCGTGTGTGTGTACATGATTACTGTGTGTTAAGTACATGTGGTAACTTTTAAAAATATATACTAGGCTTTTATGAATGATCACTCCGTTTTTTCCAATTTAGATATGTTCCTAGTGGAGTCCTATAATACCCTTTCTAAATTGCTTTTCTCCTTTCCCTAAGCTTGCCTTGCCATTTTCTCTTCCCCGTTTCATTTTCCAATATATTCTTCCTTTACTCACTTTGCCTTTCTTCATCTCAGCCCTTCTCTCACCTTTTTCTGCTCTTTCATTTTCCAGTCCCATATATCAAATGAACCCCAAAGGACAGCAAATTAATTTTTTTGAGGAGTTCCAAGAAGCAAACAGCCTGAATCTGTCAGGGTCAGTCAGGAAAGCCAACCCTATGAATTATGGAATAAGGGAGTTTCTACAAGAATTCTACTTTACATGGCCGTGGAAAGAGCTGGATGACCAGAGACCAGTCACCTGTTGAAGCACCGGTGAAGGGAGACAAGCCAGAGCCAGCAGGGAAATCCGTGAAGCTGGGTTTGTCTAGCTGCTGGGGGGACCACAGAGGAAGACTGGTGGCAGTCTCTTGACGACCGATGCTGGGTTCGCGGTTGGTTACCAGGGCCGCCAGGGAAGTAGAAGAGCAGCACTCAGAAGAGGGAAGGCCAAGTTCAAGCTGGGGCCCAGCAGCATCCTGCCTCTGACTCTCACTGAGGGGTGAATGAGAACCAGCTTGAACCTGTCAGTACCTCTGCATCTGTCTCTCACCCCCCAGAGCCACAATGACCTTCAGAAGTAATAGTGTTGCTTCATGTCTCCCCCCGGCCAACTTTAATCTGCAACTGTGCAGGACAGGGAAGGTAGTCCAGCTTACGATACAAAGCCACCACAGAAACTAAGCATGTTTGTATCAGAGATTTGAGAATAGGTAAGAGAATTTGTAAATGCCATCTTCACACAATTGTCTTTCTCCATTGGGGTCAGAGTCCCCCATAGCAAGAGAGACTTCATGGGATCATCTGTTAGATTCATTTTGGTCTTCTGAAATCACTTGGACAAAAGAGACCTAGTAGCCGCCTTAGTGCTAATCATCTAGGGAAGTCAGACGTAAGCAGACAGTGTTAACATAGTGCAATAGGAGCTAGAATAAAGGCAAGCCAAGGGTGCTATGGGAGCACAGAGAAGGGGCCCCTGATGTGACCTGGCTGGGAAGACCATGGGGTCCTCATGAAGCAGGTGAGGCCTGAACTGAGTCTTAAAGAATAAGAGTTTATCAGAAAAAGGGTACCATGGACAAGTGCATGGAGTAAATGGTTTGGGGTTCCTGGAAGTTAAAAGTGTGTCCATGGCAATGAGAAGAGTATAGCAAGGTAAGCAAGGCTGCCCCTAGAGCAAGTGGGTTGTCAGGCAAATATATTCTGCAGGACCCATATTTGTATAAGTAATTTGATTAAAACTATGTTACAAATATATAGATCTATGTAAGGTATAGTGATTTATTTAAGAATAATGGTTGAATGACAAATTTACCATTCAGAAAGTTATGGCAAAACAACACATCTTCTCCCATGTCCTCTCATGACCTTTTCAGACCACAATCATGGTATTACGAGAATGTGATATTTGTATATGGATTGGACATCTGTATACCACACAGTGCCACAAATAGGAAATACAGGTGAGGGGCCAGGTGGGATGAGAAAAGAATTCCCATTCCTGTAAGTGATGCCTGTCCCTTGACCAGCTCAAGACTGACCAAGGACAAGACAATGACACCACATGCATGAAGATAAGAGAGGATATCGACCAGAAGGGGCCATTTGTGTTGCGATCCTAAAAGCCCTGAGATGAGACATAAGCAGTCACCTGCAGAGAACTACCTGACTAGTGGCGTGGAGACTATAGGAGGGGGTGCAGTGTGGCAGCCATGAGGGCCACACAGGGTAAAGGACACCTGCCACCACTCCCACTACCCAAGGGTAGCACCAGTCAGAACACTGATGGGGGAGCGCCAACACAGGGGTCTACACATGTGGCTCAAGATCAAAGGTCATCACTGGAGCTGTCAAAAGACCATAGCCCTGAACTCATCCTTCTAGTGGCCCATTTTCATGCCATCATGCTAAAGAAATACTGTGCCATTCACAAGAGTGATCCTGGAATCAGGACCAGCCACAGGTCCAAGACAACCCCACAGTCTGAGTCCTCATGTTTCTTGGGGCGGGGGGGCAGGGGGTGTGGGGTGGGATATCCAGTCAACCTCATAGGTTGCAGAGTACTTTGAAGGGAATAAATGAGGACCCTCATGGGTCCCAATGTCACCTCCAAGCGCCTTATCCAGGTGGTATTTCCACCCCATCTAGTGTCAGGATTTCCAGGAAGGGGATTTAGAAAATTTCAAGCAAGGTGCCATGAAGTGCATAGGCCTCCTGAAGCCTAAACCTAGGTCAGGGCTAATGCCTGCCCAGGTCTCAGGGCAGTGCTGGAGATAGCTGAGAGCCAGCACTTAGAATACCCTGCTCAGGAAGTTAAATTTTATCTGTAAGTTTGTGTTTCCAACATGTGTTCATTTTCCGTGCATGGACTGTTACCAGGCAAAATTTTGTTTAGAGACAGAGAGTCACTGCATACAAGTGGGGGAGAGGCAGAGAGAGAGAATGAATCCCAAGCACGCTCCACTTTCAAAGTGGAGAGCCTGATGCAGGGAGTAAACTCACACACAAAACATTGAGATCATGACCCAAGCCAAAGTTGGACGCTCAACTGACTGAGCTACCCAGGCACCCCAGGTAAATTTCTTTTAATTGTGGTAAAATAAAAGGAAAACACTGGACTTCTGGTGGCTTTTAGTGCATTAGTATGAATTTGCAGTGTTTTATCAAGAAATAGACTACCCATCCTTTTCAAACGATCTTTAAAAATAACCCATGAAATCTTTAAGCTATTACGAACTATATTCCTTAATTATTATTCCACAGATCACACTTTGGGAAAAGCTACAACAGACACAAAAGACATTGCAGAAGTTCCATGCAGGACAGATTTTCAGTTTAGAAAAGTCACTTATGGTGGCAGGAAAGCAGATGGTTAGGGGAGAGAAGGGGAAAGATCAAGAGTATAGGTTAGGCAGATACTGCAAAAATTAGTCAAGGGATGACGAAGTCTGAATGAAGCCAGTATTAGCGGTAGAGGGCAGTCACAAAATAAGCATGTTTCTTAGGTAAGTTAAACTCTATGCACCTGGTTAAAAAGAACTAAATCAAGACAAGAGCCGTTTAACCATTTCGAGCTATTGAGCATGACCCTGTACTCAAGAGCAAATGCCAGACTGTGTATTAGACGGTCTCCTTGGAGTCTTAGTTATCAAGTACATTCTTTTCACGGCCAACTAGCCCCTCTGAGGAGGGCTCTCATATTTAAGGATATGTATTTTCCGGAAGATACTGCCTTTAGACAAAAGTCAATCACTTCATCTGGGACTCCATCTGTTCCATTGCTGCAGGGAAAACTGGTTGTGTTGGACTGAGAGTATGTCAGGCTCTGATGTGACAACATCCTTAAGGTAATCTCAAGGGTAATTTTGACCATAGGTGATTGTTCTCCTGTGAAGAGGACTTCAGAATATGTAGGTTGTAACCATATCCACAGATAACACTGGAAAGCGCAGATCAATCCTTTCTAAATTTAGTCATGTGAGTCTGTTCCAACCACACATAAGCAAATTTGCATCCTTGTGGTGGACTGAGTGTCTGTCTGGGTAATCTCTAAACAAAGACAGAAAGCTGAAGCTGAAGGGGATGGAATTAATTGGTCTTCTGGGAAAAACTAAACTGCTGAGTTTTTTGATAATGAAGCTCAAGTTCAGGGAGGGAAACTGACCAAACTTGGCCCAGTATGGCAGAGTTGAGATATAAATCCACATCATCTTATCTTTTTAAAAATTTTTTAACTCTACTGAGGCTGCCTGGGTGTCTCAGTTGGTCAAGCGTCCTGACTCTTGATTTTGGCTCAAGTCATGATCTCAGGGTTCATGAGTTCAAGCCCCACATTGGGCTCTGCAGAGACAGTGGAGAGCCTGCTTGGGATTCTCTCTCTTTGCCCCTCCCCTGCTCTCTTTCTATCTCTCTCAACAATAAGTAACTTTTAACTCTACTGACTATAAATTTCTTAGCATACCCTAGTAAGAAGGTTTTTATGAAAAAACAAATGTTATTTTCTCTTCATTTCAAAAGGAATGCAAACTTGAGTGGTATGAAATCATATGGTACAAAAGTATATCACCCTCATAAGCATGCCCTGCATTTCGAAACACCTCATGTCTTATACAGAATAGAAAAACTCAACATAAACAGAAAACATCTGCATTTTGAGAAGTTTTTGAGTGTACTTTTCTGAATATTTATCAGAAGTATTCATTCTACCTCTAAAGCAGAAAAGAGTATCTCAACTTCAGAAACATACACACACCACTTTAACACACCATACCAGGAGCCAAGTCCTCAGTACAGCAGTGCCTTTTTAGCCAACAACCTATCTGCATACTGAATTGTAGCCAAACATATGCGGTTTTCATTTGGCCGGTTGGACTCCTGAGCCGTTTTGAGCACTCGCTGATACAATCCAGAGCAGCCCTCAACCTTCTACAACAGGAGCTCTTAATTAAGCCTAAGAAGAAATGGAATGAAGGATAGGTGGGCTGGGGGTTGGAGAGAAGAACAGCCAGGTCCCTCACTGATGGGGACTCGGTCAGCCAGGCAGACACGCAGATCCCACACCCCTTCTATAGACAGGTGTCCATTCTAGAAAGCTGAGGAGTGGCAGAGCAATGGCTGCTATGATCGGCTTGGGAAAGACACAGTGTCAGAGTGCTGTGATGCTGGACGTGACCGATAGAGAATAGGACCAAGGGGACTATGACAAAGGAGCCAAAGGGGCAGGAAGCCGAATGCTGCTGTTTCAAAGCTGGTGATGATGTTGTGGCAGCACCAGTCGTGCCAAGCATGTTGGCTGTAGCAACGCAGAGGCCCCTAAAGGTGATCTGCAGAGGAACAAGGTTCCAGGGCCAATATCGAGCAAGAACGTTCAAAGAATAAAAGCGAGCAACCCAATTTCCTCTTTCCTAGAAACTTTAGAGTGCAATAAAAATGTGCTGGAGAAAAGGAAGCTATAGAACAGAGGATAATCCCATCTATGTTTAAAAAAATGTACACGTTAATGTGTTTGCACGTATACATACAAGTGTGTGTGTGCATACGCACATAAACACAGATAGGTCTGAATAACTATACAGAAATGCATGAAAGCATACCACACTGACCCAACTGTTTACTACACTAATCTCTTATCAACTAAGACTGGTGGAGGAGGGCACTCTTTCTTCATTACACACATTAAGGTTTAAATTGATGGCAGTAATGACAGATGTTACTTTTAGTGTTCGCTCCTATTTCTTTTTAAAAAAAATGTATATATTTGCAGCTGCGCTTAGTTGTGGGAACTTCAGAAAAAATTCTCCACATTTGTTGTCTTCATTTTCCAACTCCGTAAAATGGGCATGCCTCTCCGAGAAGGCAGAGAGATGAAGCTTGAACAAGTTGATGCTAAGAGTGTTCTGTAGGTGAGAAAGCAATAGGATATAAAGAGGAAATTGACCTTTTTCTTTTTTGAGAAAGGAAACCAAGAAGATACCTAAAATACTCCCGTAGGATTGCCATTCCAGAGATGGAGGAAAGCTTTATCTTTGCCTACTTCCCTTCAATCCATGGTTTTATCTGGGTGACAGTCTGTGTGGATTTGGTCACACCTCAAAAACTTTCTTCATGTTTTCACTGTAGGTTGCCTGCTCTGTCTCTACTCTGAACTCAGGAGAGCTTATTAACATGGTTAGCTGAGAGGTGGCCAAGTAGCTTCATTTAGCCCTTGACTTGCTTTCTCTGTTCTGTTGTTCCAGCTGACAGCCCAGAGAAGCAAGAGAAATGAGAACATACTAATTAAAAAGATAAAACTGGGCTTTTACTTGTTCTCACTTAGAAGCTTTCTCACAATGTAACACTAAATATGCAACAGGAAAAAAACTGATCTAACGGTCACACGCCAATCATGGCAACAAATACCAAAGCTTTATAAATGAGGCTTTGTGTTTTACTCCTAACATGCTCACTTACCTTTCCTAACTAGAATCCTTCAACTTCAGCCCCTGGGGTTTACCCACAGAGCATCAGCTTTCAAATTTCATGATCATGGTAAGAATTTGGAGTGCCTCCTTAAAATGTAGATTCCTGAACCTCACTCATAGTCTGATATAGCTTAGGTCTGGGGTACGTCCCAGGAAACTGCATTTTAACCTGCATCCCCGGTGATTCTAATGCAGGTAAGCTAAAACTTGGGGTTCTACTGCAGTGGCTTCGGGGACCTACAATAGGATACAAACCACAATCCTCATTTTACAAAGATAACAGCCTTAGATATATCAAGCATTCATGGGTTAACAAATTACATTAAATATACATTGAAGGCCTACGTGTTTCAAGTGCTAGGTGGTAAGGATACTAGCATAAGACAGCCTCCACCCTGGAGGAGTTCATGGTTATCTTTTAGGAACCGAATTTTTGCTGCACTCCCCCCATGCACTATGTGACCAAGTGATACACTGTTACGACCATTACTTTTAGAATCATAGGACAGTGTAAGACAAAGTCTTTGCAACGGTTTCATGTTTGGGGCAGAAATACTACCTAAATGACAGTGGACGAACTATGAAGTCTGTAGACAGCTTACGATGCAAGCTGTTTTATCTGGTGGGAAACAGGAAGTTGATTAGGGGTGTTTATACAACAGGAAAGTACCCTTTTTTTTTTTTTTTTTTTTTTTTTTTAATTTTTTTTTTCAACGTTTATTTATTTTTGGGACAGAGAGAGACAGAGCATGAACGGGGGAGGGGCAGAGAGAGAGGGAGACACAGAATCGGAAGCAGGTTCCAGGCTCTGAGCCATCAGCCCAGAGCCCGACGCGGGGCTCGAACTCACGGACCGCGAGATCGTGACCTGGCTGAAGTCGGACGCTTAACCGACTGCGCCACCCAGGCGCCCCGGAAAGTACCCTTTCTATTTGGCAGAATCTCAATATGTAAGCCTTCACAGGAGGTTTAACCCTTTGGACGGTCATGTTGAGCACTTTGAACCTAAGGACTTGGAGCAAAGACAGAGGGTCTCTGTCACAACATTCATTACAGAGATTGCAGACAATGTGCAGCAGCAGGGGTGAGAATTAAGACAGCAGCAGTGAATGGACAGTGTTGGAAGTTTCTTTGGAAGCATCAGAAGCAGACTGTTTCTAGGTGTGAGATGACCTCCTTCAGCTCCAGCCCACTCTCTGTGACCAGTTCCTTCAACTTTCTGATGGACTCTTTCCAATAAACTTATTTTCTACTTCAGTTGGCCAGGTCAGTTTTTGTTCCTTACAACCCAGAACCCTGACACCGAAACTAGTACCAAACATCCTCAGAGAAATGGCAGAGGAAAGGCCTGAGACTGGATATATGGACTATGTGAGCTGAAAGTCCGGGAGAATACCATCAACAATGGGAATCTGAAAGACCCCAGAATGCAACGCCCAGTGAGGTTAAGTCTGTCTGGGATCAAGTTGCCACTTCTATAGAAAAGTGAAAGGAATATAAAAATCGAGGACTACAGCGTTTGCGGTTAGTCTATCACTTTACTGGAAAGCTCACCAAAAACAACAAGAACACAAACTCAAAAACAGTTGCCCAAATTCTCAAAGACACTCAAAGAAACCAGAGACTGCTTATGACTAAACTGAAAATGTTTTATCTGTTGATGCAGGGTGCCTCAGAAGATGGTCATCTGTTGAATTCACTGCCATTGTTCTGGGACTGTTAGTAGTCCTGGGAATACACAGGAGGTTTGGGAAAACTTGGAGTACTCCTATTCTTCACCTGTCACTGAACATCCTCTGCCAGCCTATCATTAGGTTGTCCTTTCTTGCTTCAAGACACTGTCTTCCCTCACCTAAGGGAATTACCTTAAGGGAGCTAGTTTTTCTCATGTTTCACGCTTTTTCCTTCTTTGTTTCCAGAGTTAAGTCAGATAAGAAAAGGGAGACAATGTTTATGTGCAAAATCTGTAGTATTCTGCTAATTTATATCTAATAGAATCCATTTCCACATGTATTCTAAAGATTCTAACAAAGATTGGTCAAGTGGGGATCACCCTAAATTTATTAATGTGAGTACCAGAAATTCTACATTAAGCATGCTAGTCAAACAGCTGAGAGTAGTTCTCTATCTTTACTCACGTGGCTGATGAAATCCTAAATAACATATGGTGCCCATAGATCAATGTGAAATGCCAGTAGTTCTTTCAACTAAGGTAGAGGAAGGAATCCAACGATCAAAAATAGACGTTATGGAGTACTGTTGACTTGTATAATATGAACAACCATATTCATTCCCCAATTTGCTTCCCCAAAGGCCCAG
The DNA here is from genome assembly GCF_007474595.2 of Lynx canadensis. Classification (NCBI taxonomy): domain Eukaryota; kingdom Metazoa; phylum Chordata; class Mammalia; order Carnivora; family Felidae; genus Lynx; species Lynx canadensis. Next base: position 36,678,816 of record NC_044313.2, on the reverse strand, counting down.
AAAGTAGCCACTGTAGCAATGCCCCGAGAAGTACAGTGCCAAGAGAACTATCAGCCTGGAACTGTCCTTTGGAAGATGAAAGGAACTTCGTTGCATGTTACTAAGGATGAAATTAGCACCTTGATTTCAGAGTGGAAGAGAGAATTCTGAGGTGACAAAAAAACAAGTAAAATGGGATAATCACAACAGACATGGCCACACATGTGCCAGATGGCATCTATCTGCCATCATGATCAGAATACTCTAACCCCACAGGGATCTTAATTTTTATTTGGACTTTGGATACCTAGGTCTAAAATAGCTGTGGACCCACTAAGGTCCTACTCAATTTGTATTGACAAGAGCAGAAACCCAACAAACTTCTCATCAGTGAACACAGATCTGATTGGGGGATCCATGAGAGTCATAGTCCTTTTTCCTTTTTTCCAACCTGAGTCGGTTCAGAGACCCAGAGCTCTTTCAAAGTGAAGATGGTATTAAGGAAACACCTTGAGAAGTGGAGAATTTTTCCTTCCATTTAGAAGGAAAAATGGACAAGCTTTGGTACCTTGGGAGACACAGAGGTTGAAAGATGCGAGACTTGGGGGTTTTGTTTTTATATTTATTATTTCCCTGGAAAATATTTTTGTTGTTCCTTTGTATATTGTTATACAAATGTTCTGGCGTTAACATTTTTAACTTTTCCAATTTTTAAAAGAGCATTTAAAAGGGGCTTTTTCTATTTAACTTCACAAAACTTGAAGACAAACACAAGATACATTAGAATACCTATGTAATAGCCATTCTTTCTTATCCACTTCATTATTTACCAGAAACAACCTGGTCTATGACTTAGTAATTTAGAGATTTCTTTTCCAATGTTGTGGTTACTCATGTTTCCAAAGATTTTTTTTTTCAATGCCAGATGAGTCTGCATTACTATCAGATTCTTACCTGTCTTCCCAGATGGAATGTTTTTCTTTTGCATTTGGAGAAAATGTTAATTAACGTATTAGGAATGTATTTGGTACATTTGGTTGCAAATGCAAACAGTCTAATCTTCTATTCATTAGAGCCTTTTGTCTGAATCATTCAAGTGAGTAACAGGTTGCACTGAGACATCACCAAAATGATTCAGTTCTCCTAAAAGTACTCCTTTTGTTTTTCTGGGAAGAGTTATGTATTATGAATTACTCAAATTGCATTTGCATTTCATCACCATGGCAACTACTATGGCAACACTTGAAGGAATGGCCATGTTAATTACTTCACTGCATGAGAGATTTAGGGCAAATTTTTTGTGCGGAACTTAGCGGAGAATACTAAATGCATCCATAAGAACTAAACATCAGCAGAAGTTTTGTATTCTGGGGCTTTACGTTGATGTTGGAAGAACACCAGCGAAGGGGCAGAGGCACAGTGACATGGCTAGACCCAGTCTTCCCCTTGGGGGTTTTATTCCCTTGTCATTCATGTCATCCTTTCCCCGGGGGAGAGCACAAGTGGACGGCAGGAAGTCATCTATCAAGTGCCAACGATGCATCAGGTGTTTTCTGTGATGTCTCTTAATCTTCCACAAGTGCTGAGGGGCTGAGAACTATGGTCTTTCCTCCTGACAGATGAGAAAACCAAAGCTCAGAAAAATAAGCTCATTTCATCATTTATCTAATAAGCACTATCGTTCTCTGAAGGTAACATGGACCCAACCTTACAAATAGAATTAGGGAAGCTGAGATTTAAAACAAATCTGACTCACTCCAGATGCCATGCTCTTTATACTGTATGATATTGTCTCCAGGCAGCAGTGAGTTGCAGTGCATCTTCCCCAATCTGAAGTCTTGCCTGACAAAAGCAGGGAAAATTACATATGAGAGACAGAGACAGAGAGACAAAGACAGAGTGTGTGTATGTGTGTGCGTGTGCACGTGTAAGAGAGAGAGATGGTTATGGCTGGATGGGGAGAAGATCTTTCCATACTCATGGTTAGAAAGGGATGTAGAATGTACTCTACAAGGAAGCAGAACACAAGGTATAATATCATTTACTGTAAGAAAGCCCCTCTTCCAAAGGAATATCCTTTTCTCCACCTTCCAGGAAGACCAAAGCCTTAAATGCAATGAGACCCAAATGTTAAACTGGCAACAAAATTGCAATTCAATGAGTAAATTTCATGTGTATAAAAGACTCGAAGTTCCTTACCTTTCTCAAGAATCATGCTCATAAGCCAATTACCTTATTTTTATCTAATTAGTTTTAAGAGACAACAGTAAAGGAGAAACTCTGAAAATTAAGAAGTTACTCTTTTGTGGGAAATGTCAACTTAAGGGAAATCTCCATTTATAAGGATGCCTCCTTTCCGTACAAGGAAGAGAAGCCGGCTCACTGTCTAGAAACTCTCGTCAATGAAGAAGGAAGCACCTTACATCCTTGTAACAATCTTATCCTCATTCATATGCTTTCCTGACAGCCTCCCATCATTGGCATCCACCTCCAATATCCTCTTTTGTCTTTATTCCTTGTAAAATGAGGTTATGTATGTTATTAAATTGTTTTCTTTCTACGTTTATCTTTTATTATGGGGGTATGGGGATGGTCTCAGCCAAGAACCAAGAAGGGTAGAGTGAAGATTCTTTTTCCTCCCCTTCAATAGTTTAGACTGGGAACTCAGAATGAAAGGCAGAAGATCATTTGTATCCAGCTGTCCTGAAATGGTGCCCCAACAAAAGAAGAAAGTGTTGCTACAATACTACTCTCAAACCCACCATATCTCATCACAAATAGTGCATTAGGTGTAAGGATTCCCTGATGAGAAAAATCAAACACAGCCTCTGCAATCATGGATCCGGCAAACCAGGGGTAGAGACTGGCAACCCAATGATAAGGTGACCCCACCAATATATGAAAATTGCAAGCCTGTATGAAAGAAATCTCACTTTGCTGTGAGAAGGAATATTGGCTGGGGGCACATCATGGTCTCTGGTGTCAGGGAAGGCTGCCTCTAAAGTAGATTCTGAGATGCCTGGGTGGCTCAGTCAGTTAGGGGCCTGACTCTTGATTTCGGCTCAGATGATGATCTCATAGTTTGTGAGTTTGAACCCCCTATCAGGCTCCATACTGACAATGCAGAGGCTGCTTGAGATTCTCTATCTCCCCCCCTCTCTCTGCCCCACCCCTGCTCACGCTCTCTCAAAAAGAATCTTAGTGGAGGTCTACATCTGTCACCTTTTCTTTAACCTAGCTTCTTTGTATGTATTCTCAATCTCTGTGATTCTACAATCTGTTTGGTAAAAAAGGAAAATACAGAAGTTATCTTTTTCTTTCTCCCTCATCCCCCAATCAGGAGATTCTATTCCTCTACATCCAAAAATTTTCTTCCCTTTGCCAGCTGAGCAGCCCTTGCCCATGCCACCAACATCTTTATCTGAAATAGCTCAACAGCCTAATCAGTTTTTCTGCCTCAGCTTTTGTCCTTTTCTTGACTCTGCCAATTCCAACATTTTCTCTACAATGCAGAAGTGATTTCTCAAAAACGCCTATTTAACAGAGTCACCTTATGTTAAATCTCTTAGGAACTTCTCATTGCCATTAGGATGGAATGCAAACATCTTAATATGGCTTGTAAGACCCTTTAGGATCTGCTCATTTCTGCAGCCTCTTCTCTTTCTGCTTGCTCTGTATCTTCTAGTTATCTTTCATTTCTCTCCATGCCTGGAATCAACCATGTATGTTCTCATTTTCTACCATCCTCTTCACCTATCGGCAACCTCTTCCTCCTTCCTTCTCTTTGTCTCTTCTATACCTGGATATCTTCCACTAATTGTCCAGGTCTTAGCTCTCTGAGGTCTCTTCTCTCTGTGTAAACCTGAGGCCCCCAAAACTGGGGTTAGAAGTCACATAGCACCTATCACACTGGATCATAATTACCAGTTTTCTCTTGTCTGAATCTCTTACTAGATTGTCACATGATGGTAGGAGCTGCATCTTTTCTTACTGTATCTCCAGCAACGGAACAGTGCAGGTTCATTTTAATGGCTCACTAAATATTTGCTGGAAGAACAAAGGAAGGAAGGGACAAAGGAATGAAGAGAGGCACAAAGAACAGGAGAGAGGGTGAGAGGGAGGAAGGAATCTTCCGGGATGGCTCATTGTTCTTCCCGTATTTAAATGACTTTTAAATGGTATAGGAGACTTTGCTCATCAGCTTAAAGCAGCATGATACACTTAATTCCTGCAGCAAGAGACATGTTCTATATTTGCACTAATACACTAGTCACAAGCCACATGGGACTACTGAGAATGTGAAATGTGCTCAATGTAACTAAATAATTGAATGTTTAATATGATTTTATTTTAAATGTAAACAGTCCATGTAGTTGGTCGCTACTACAATGGACAGCACAGGCTTGGAGGAGCCACCCGCAGCGACAACATCCTCTGGTCCCATGCCCAACCCCTCCCTCCCATTTCTGCTCTCCTGCTCCTCAATACCGTGTTCTTCATTACTATTTTCTGACTAGTTTTAGGAATTCCTCTAAAATTCCCCTTTGCCATGCTGGGCAGTCGAAGTCAAATGCAGCAGATAGAATGCCATTTACCACTTCATTTTCAACAGCCTTAATGAGGGTCATTTTGATCTCATAAATACTGGCGAGTGATTTCTATATACATGATCAAGACCTGTGTTTTTCCAAAACATTTGATATATGGTAAAATAAGCATATGGCCTCTCAAACTATTATGTGTATTGCTCCAAATCAGTATTAAAAAAAACAACAAAGATTTAATTTGAATATTATTCTGCATTCCTTTGATACACAGAGGAAACATGATGGAGAAGAGCAAAGGGCAGGCAGGCAGAAAGGAAAGAGACAAGCATTAGAAAATGAATACATGGTCTTTGCCTCTTCACACAAAGCCTAGTGGTGATCATCCTACAATTATCATTAGAAAAACAGTGAGAACCAAAGGAACATCAAAAGACTGGGCATCAAAAGTCTTCTTACACACCATATGGATTTGCTTCGACAAATTACATAATATATCCGAACCTCTGTATTTTTCTTGCCTACATAGGGAAAATATAGCTACTCTACTTACTTGGTTAGGTTTTTGCAGGTTTCACATGAAACAGTGTATGACAAAAGGACATGCAATGTAAGTTACTCTGTTATACAAGAGGACAGGATTTAAAATTTTATCCCTTCCAATAAAAACTTCCAGATGGAAAATAAACAAGAATTTTTTTTCATACTTCTTAACAGCCAAACTAGTTTACTAACCTACCTTCAGTCACTGAACTTTACCCCCCAAAAATATAAAGGAACATATATATATCCTAATGGCAGATATATATATATGTGTGTGTGTGTATGTGTGTGTATATATACACATATATATATCCTAATGGCGCATATATATATTTATATCCTAATGGCATATATATATTTATATCCTAATGGCACATATATATCTCCTAATGGCACACATATACAGATATATAGATATATGTATCCTAATGGCATATATATATATGCATATCCTAATGGCGCATATATATATACACACATATCCTAATGGCATATATATATTCTTTTTCTTATCAATATGTATTGCTGGGAAATATCTACTTCCACACTTGTCCTGGAGTCTGGAAATAGTATAACCTCATACTAAGGGCCAGATTATGTCTTAGCTGGGTTGGGATGAAGGGAGTTGTCAGCACAGATGTGGAATTCAAAACAAGGTGAGTCCATCTTTTGCTCTCTCCTATCTCCTATTTCCCCTGTAAGTATCCACTTCAACGTCCATATTGTACTAACTTCTCTCTTTGAGCAGGTGTCTCCTTACCCTGAAATGTTATAGTCCAGAATCTACTTGCTCCAGGGGTCCTCTTTAGCTTTGAAAGATGCTATCCATTCAATAGTCTCAATTAAGCTTCCAATACAAGGCTAGCAATATACTCGATGATTTGTAAAAGGGAAGGAAACACCCTCAAGATGTTTACAATCTGGAGGTGGAGCTCATATGCATAGACCTGACACAATGGGATAGCATAGAGCATACTAGGCAAGAATGCACTCTGCCCATATGCAATTTAAGACTCACAGACTTTCCAACAGCACCCCCAGAGAATTATAATTGGAGCCACCCATTTTCAATGTCATTCCTACTTTGAATAGAAAGAATACTGACATTTTGTAGGTGAAAATTCAGTTTGCAAATTTCATTTTCAGTATAGAAAAAGTGAGGAGAAAATTAGAGCCTACACACTAGTTATACATGAGGATTCTTTTAGGTTAGATAAGATTATGTGACTGCTATATCCAACATATATTTCTAAATTGATTTTACTCAAGTTTAATTATACATGGTGTGGTGTATACTGTGTGGGAAGATTCCACTTCTTTTCTGATATATTTCCATTACAAGAATATAGTTTCATTAAATACATCTAGCATCTCTAAAACCTCTCTATATAAGCTATGACTCAAATGAAATATTACCAGTTTCCAGAGGTCTGTACTAAAACTACACCCATCTAACCAACTGTGACTCATTTATATGTACACAGTTGCTTCCTGTGTTCATTTACTCATTCATCCAACCACCAACCCATCAATCCATTGATCCATCATGGATGAAGTCTGACATGGAGAAATAACAGGGGCTTAGAATTGGACCTGGCTTTTAATTCTGTCTCTAATATTTAATAATTATGTGTCTGGGTCTCAGTTCCTCACTGTAAATGAAATTAATACATATAATACCTAGCCAATAAGTTACCGTAGCAATACACAAATACAATACTTGCCAAAGGGATAGTTCTTGAAGTTTAATTTCTAATTATCTAATCTTGATTCAAATGATGAAAAGTAAAGCAGTTATTAACCTTTTACTGAGGAATTCCTTCTACAAAATACTTACATGATCACATATCCTCTATTAGAAGACGACAAACACAAACCATGGTAATTGTTAGGGTTCAGAGAGAGTATTTTGGTTTCCCACATACTGTATATTGGAGATAATTTTAGATTGGTCAGCACAATCTTGTTGGTGATACATTCTGATTTCCACCGTGCCAACTCATGTCTTCCTAAATAGAGTAGTTAAAAACTAAGTCTCTCTTTAAAAAAATAATTTCTGGGGCACCAGTGAGAAGCTAGCCTTGCTCTGGCAGAGCAGCCAGGAAGGTAGGCTGTCTCAGTGCATGTCTTTTGGTTCATCTCATGCTTTCAGAACCAACCCAGTCTTGTCGTTTAATAAGTAATAAAAAAAAAATGGGGGTTCAGCAATAACCTCCAAAAGGAATCATCGGTGTTTGCTCTAGGCCCAGCTCTGTCCACCCTAAAAAAGCCAGAGGCAACGGATGCCATTTCTACATTTTTCTGTGTGCAGATAACCCAAGTAAATAGACATTTACTTAGTGTTACTACATGTTTAACTCAGTCTAACTATGTAATGGAGTTGGGAGAATTAAGCCTGGCATATGTAAGTGGCTTTGGTTAAACTCAGAAGTCATTTTTGAAAAAGAAAAAAAGTGCCTAGCAGAACACCACATACATAGCAGGAATATAGCAAATAATTAGTTTCCTTTCCCAAACTTTGATTCAGCCCCTATTATGTGTCATGCACCATCCATCCTTGACCAAATAAAAGTAGGTCTCTGCTGTGGAGGGGCCTATATTCAGGGCTGGAGGAATTCACTGACATAAATAACTTGAGTTTCTAAGTGTAAAATGAAGCTACAGCACACTGTGGCCTCAAATAGAAGGGAGGAACTCCCTCAGCTGACAAGGGGGACAGGGAGGTTCATGGACAGAGTGGATTGTTCTCAGAAATGGGAATGACCAGGTGTTCACAAGACTAAGTCCATGTCTGTCTTGTGCTTGACCTTGCTGTACTGGCTGGGTCTTGGGATCACTCCCTGCCCGTAAGGCAGCGATTGGTAGCAGAACAATTACACACATCCTGGTTTTGCTACTCTTGAAGCCATTCCTGCTCATTCATTTTTTTTTTTCCATCAAATATTTACAGAGAAACTACGAATGTGCTAGGCACTCTAAACAACAATAATGAAATAGATATTTATTGTACTCCCGGGAGCTTATAACAAATAACAATAAATAAGTTAATAATTGGAAACAATTTAACAAAAACTCAGACAGGCTTTTGTGAATTACAATACAAGCTATGGAGGAAGAGGACGAGGGAGCCGACAAACAGGTAAAGCTCCTCCAGGTGCTAGCAGAGGCCTTTCTAAGAGCTCATGTTCACAGTGGAAGCATGAACATGGACAAGGAATGAGGTGAGAGAGGATTGGGGGCACAACTGGCAGGACAGCATTCCAGAGAGGAGGAGCGTGTGCTAAGGGCCCAGGGTTGGGAGCAAGTTTGGCAGGCTCCAGCTCTGGAAAGGAAGCCACAGTGAGGATGCCCGTGGCATTTATTAAGGAGAAGGCCGCACAAAATCCTCAGAGCTGATTTCCATCCACTCCTAGATGTTCTCTATTTAACTCAGGTGAGAGTAATGGCAGTTACTGAAACATAAGTATGCCCTTTCTCTTCTCCCACTGCTCTCCCCCATTCACACAGACCACCTGGCTCCGCTGTTCCCTGAGCTCAGCAGGCAGGCGGTGCCTCAATGCCTTAGCATCTGATACTGTCTCTGCCCCAGTGCTTTTTGCCCAAATCGCCCCACGGCTCAGTCCCTTGCTTCCTTCAAATGCTTGCCCTCTCACTGAGGCCATCTCCACCCACCCCTGTCTGAAATCTCACCTCTCCTGGCCCTGCACACACCAACTTTCTCTTTCTCAGTTGCCATTTAGCCTCTTCTGAGGAGCTAGAACATGACCTGATTGATTCTGTTTAGTCTCTCTTCTCTAGACTGTAAGCTCCATGAAGATGGGGATTTTTGTCTGTTTTGTTCACCGCTATGTCTGTAACTTCCATAGAGCTGTAGCAGGCATCACAAGCTAGCAGGGGATGCTAGTTAAAAGTGCTGGTGAATACGTGCCCATGAAATCACAAAAATTTCATCAACAAACTGAAGTCTTGCATTGATGAAGTTGTGTTCAATTTTGATTGTCCTTGCTGTGCATCATGTATTAGTTGTATTGTGACAAGGTTACACATCCATTGATTACATTTCAATTTGAAATTCAAACATTATTAAAATAAAAGGCTTTCTCTGAGATTCAATTCTATAATAATTGTAACTCTTGTCTTCTGGTATTGCTATATAAACTGTATATTGTAATGAATTATATATAGAAGGTATAATGGAGAAAGTGGTCTTAACAGCATGTTTCATTTTGCTGCTGTTTTATATTTAAAAACCAGAATGCAAGCAGGGAATTTGGAGGGGCGGGCGGGGGTTGTCTGTTTTCCCACTTGAAGAGTTAAAATGCAAAATAGAGCACCATTATAAGAAACCATACTAGCCAGATAGACTTGTCTCCTTGCTAAACTTATGGTGTCTAAACTTTTCATTTTTGGTACTTACTTGCACTGAATGTCTGCAGCCAGAAGCCTCTCATGCTGTGGGATAATGGAGGAAAGTATATACTAACACACCCCCGAATGGTATTATTAACTTCTTATCTTTGAAAATACAGGGAGTCATTTTTTTTCTCCTGTTCAACTCCAGACTCCTTTCTCCAGGAGAATGCTGTACTTTTCATCACTAGGACAAAAATCCTTGGAGGCTATATTATTTCTGGCTCTAGTCATGTCAAGTTGGAGCCAAGAAGTCCCCTTCCGGAATGTTAAGTGCGGGGGCGGGGGGCGGGGGCGGTTAGGGTATCAATCCAGGCCAGTCAGCTAAGACACGGAACATACGTAGGCGGGTTCTAGGGTCAAGGGAATGAAAAAGCAAGCAGGACCTGGAGAACAAGGCAGACCAAGTGACCTTTGCCCTTGACCTCTGAGGCATTTGATCGTATGGGGGCCTGTAGACACAGTATTTTCCTGGACCCAACCTCTGTTGCTGATATTCCCTTGACTTACACGAAGATTCCAGGCAAATAAAGTACAGGCTTAGTTTAGAAGGATGGAATATAGTGATAAGACTTGATGGGTCCAAAGTCAGGGATAAGTATCTTTCAGAACAGTACCATCTGTCCTTCTAGGAAGCTACAGGACTATATCACAATGGTAGACATTAACCTATAAAAATCTAACGCTAGTACCACATTACAACTTGATCAAAAACTCTGGCAAGGTGATGATTTTTGTGTGTGTGACAATGTCTTTTCTGGTGATGTAAACATTCTGGCAATTCTACCTTCATGTAAACTCCAAGTGATGCTCACCCCAGTCAGTATCTTATACCTGGTAGTCCCTTGATACATGCCCATCGATCACTGGATAAGGGAATGAATGATAACCAAAAGAACATCCTTTTCTAGCAAACATTGGCATTAAAGCAAGTAATGAAGCTGCAAGTTAACATGTGACAACTTGGTTTCTCTAAAGGCTTTTGATACAAAGGTTCTCAAAGAGGTTAAACATTCCATTTTTTAAATTAAAAAAAAACAATTTAACAATGAAACAATTTTTTCTTAGTGCTCAATTATCAAATACATTTAAAAGACAATTTCTAGGGGCACCTCGGTGGCTCAGTTAAGCGTCTGCTCTTGAATTCGGCCCAGGTCATGGCTGGAGGGTTGTGGGATGGAGCCCCATGTTGGTCTCTGCGCTGAGTGTGGAGCCTGCTTAAAATTCTCTTTCTGCCCCTCCTCCCCACTTACACTATCTAAAATAAAATAAAATAATAAATGACAATTTCTGATCATGCATAAACAATATGGACTTTAATACACAGAGAAATTTAACTGCGTATGAAGTTGTCTCTTTGCTAATTTTAATTGCTTCATAGAGTAGCCTCTCCATTGGTATAAGAACCAGTGTGCCCACCTCGGTCCTCCCTTCTGCTCTACCTCCCATAGGGGTGAAGGGAGCAATTCAGAGCAGGGATGGAGGAGACTTTGTCCTAGCTAGGCTGCCCTGTCCATGTGTCTTTGGAGAAATCACTTGCTATCTCTGGGAGGCTTGCTTTCCTCACCTGCAACATCACAGAAGAATGCCTGCCCTATCCACCACCCAGATAGTGTGGAAAGTGCTTTGAAAATGAACTAGACTACAAACACAAAAGGCTGACATGAAGCATCAGAAAGAGAGGCCCTTCCTACTTCCTTAGAGACACACCACAGCCATTAGCCTCCTCCTGACTTCTAATTCTAGGGAGGTGGGCCTCAGCTGGGAATAAAAGGCACTCCACATCTCATCTTGTAAATCCAAACACCTAACTGCTACTCTCTTATCCTGTTTGCTGTGTCAGGACAGAGCTGACCAAAAAGGTTTATTTCAGAACACTTAAGAAAATCCCACCCTGCCTGCCTATATAAAGAAGGTTGGGGGGGGGGGGGGAAGGTTGAGGCTAGGGAGTGTCCCAAAACAAAGATCATGAAATAGTAACTATTATGGACTATGTTGTGTCTCCAAAAAATTCTAATGTTGAAGTCTCAACCTCCCAATACCTCAGAATTTGACTATTTTTGTAGATAAAGCCTATAAAGAATTAAATTATGTCATTGGAGTGGACCCTAATCCAGTATTACTGGTATCTTCATGACAAGAGGAGATTGGGAGCAGAGACAGGTGTAGAGTGAAGATCATGTAAGAATACAGGGAGAATGCAGCCATCTGCAAGCCAAGGAGAGAATCCTCACCAGAAATCAACCCTGCTGATACCTTGATCTTGGACTTCTAGCACTCAGCACTATGAGAAAATAAATTTCTGTTGTTTAAGTGACCCAGCCTGTGATGCTTGGTTATGGCAACTTGAACAGACTAACAGACTATGCCTGAATCTTTCTCTCTCCATGGGAGAAGGGGATACATTGGACTTGGCACTTCCACCTGAAAGATTATGCCCAAATCTTTCCTCCACTAGGTAGGGTCAGTGGCGACAAGTCTGAAGGTTGTTGAGTTGCTGGAACCGCAGGGTACCTGATTATTTGACACCTCCAGGATAAGAAAGGGAGCAGGAGATGCAAGGTGAAACCGGGAGGGAATCGTCCACCATTTGGTGTAGGCAGAACAACACTTGAGTCTCCTTTGGGCTGAATGGATGCTGCACAGAGTTGCTGGCTTCTCCTAGGACTTCTCACTAAAGCAAGGAGACCTCAGGTGCAAGACTCTACAGAACATTTGACATTGGGAGGGGAGGAGGTGCACGGGGTAAGAATCAGCAAGAAACCCAACCTTGGTAGACACCCACACCAGGGAACAGTACAGGAAAATGCCCTCACCTAGAGGAGCTCCTGAACAAGCCACAGGTGAACTGTTCTCAGCAATCCAGCAGTTGGACATGGATGGCCTAGGGAGGGTGAATGACCAGTTAGAAACGGATATAAAACCACAGCAACTTACTGAAAAGGAACGGTGAACTTGCCACCATGTTGGCCATTGGAGAGAAAAAAATCTATTCTCTCCTCCCATCATCAGGGAAGACAGCTGAGAGGGCAGGTTATCCTACTAACGGTTCTGACAATTCCAGGGTGTGGGGGACCTGTACCACTAAGCAATTCAACACCAGCTGGGTGTCTCACAGTGCATTCCTGACACTATCTTTCCCTGCCCATTTCAAACACTAGTGGTACGTCCAGGTTGTCACCTATGCTTCCGACTGACTGGGCGAGGACACAGGAGGTTCCAATGACCACCTCTTCAGGTTTGATTAATTTGCTAGAATGGTTTGCAGAACTCAGAGAAACCTTTCAGCTAACAGCCAGATGAAAGAGATGCAAAGGGAAAGGTATGGGGAAAGGGCACTGAGCCTCCATGCTATCTTCCCACTGTCCCCAAATCTCCATGTGTTCACCAACTTGGAACCCTCCCTAACTACGTCCGTTGGGTTTTTACAGAGGCTTCATTACACAGAGACAACTGAGTAAATCATTGGCTGTTGGCAACTGAATTCAATTTCCAACCCCCTAATCACGTGGTTGGCTCCCCTGGCAACCAGGCCTCCTCCTCCAGTTACCTACAGGCTACCCAAAAGTCACCTTATTAACACAACAGAGACACCTTTGTTGCTCTTCTCACTTAGGAAATTCCAAGGATTTTTGGAGCTCTGTGCCAAAAAAAAGAGGGACAAAGACCAAATATGTATTTCTTGTTCTAAATCACAGTACCACTCCTTCCTTAACCATTCCTTTCTTTCCCCCAAACAGCTCTATCCTCCAAGTCAGGCCCATGAATGGGTAAACGGAAACATCTCAGTAATACAATTGGATTACAGAAACCAAGGGACTGGCCTAAATTTTAAGTAGAATTGAGGAGGCAAAAAAAAAAAAAAAAAAGGAAAAAACCCCCACAAAACAGCACCAAGTGAGTTCAGTCTTGTGACTCAAGGGAGAGGTGTGTATCCATTATGAAGCTTCTCAAACACTCATAAAAAATGAGTAGTAGAGCTGTTTGGCAGATATTCACTCAAACCTAATAAATCTACTTCCCACCTCAGTGTTTCTTCAAAATTTCCTAAATTACCTCATTCTCATAACCTCATTCCTAAACTTTAACCTCACCTCTGCCAACAGACTAACAGTGTGATACTGAGCAAGACACCCTCTCTGGCATCTCCCATCTGTACAATGAGGATGATAATCCCAGTTTGCAGGGAGGTTGTAAAGAGCAAATGATAGAGAGCATTCAAGATCAAGCCTGGTACATACTACATTCTTGACAAATTATAGTTACTACTATTAACAACAACAATTATGAGTAAATCTTACATCCTAGGAACACTAATCTGTCACTGTTATCCAAACAGATATTCATTCCCAGCGCAAGCTCTTTGTCTAGAAAACATGGTACCGTAGGGGTCAATGGCAGGCCACCTCACAATATGCCATTTTGGCATGATGATTATTTTAAATAAAAGTGAAGACACATCCTGTACAAGAAGGATGCTCAGACTCACCTCTGTCCCCTTGAAAGCAGGAAATAGGGGCACCTGGGTGGCTCAGTCACTTAAGCATCAGACCTCAGCTCAGGTCATGATATTATGTGTGAATTCGAGCTCCGCATTGGGCTCTGTGCTCACAGCTTCGAGACTGAAGCCTGCTTCAGATTCTGTGTCCCACTCTTTCTTTGGCCCTCCCCTGCTCATGCTCTCTCAAAAAAAGGCAGGAAATAAATCTCCCATGTGAAAGGTACCCTCCTTGTACCAGGAGGTAAAGACACATTCTTAGAGATAGAAAATTCAGAGCTGAGAAGGCTGTATAAACAACTTTTGTTACCTTTTACTACTTTACTGCCCCAGCCCAAATTCTGTTTAGAATTCTTTACCAGTAGTAGAAGCAGGTAGTCAAGTTCTTACAGGATGCCTGGAGGCCAGCAAAGAATTAGTCACAGCCAGATCTGCAAACTCAGAGGCCTGTCCTGGCAGCACTCCCAAAGCCACAAGAGGCCAGGTCAAACCAGACAGTCCAAGATGGCTGACAAAGTAGATTGGAAACCCCTGACCACAGAAGGAAGAAAAAGCACAAAACTCTGCCTCCAAGAAATCCCTACCCCTAGTTCACAACTGTCAATACAAGATGGAAACCCAAACCCCAGGGCTCACAGTTCTCTCTTGAGCTTGCCTGCTCTCATATCTCACGAGTGTACTTTCATGTCAATCAACTTTTGTCTCTCTGCTGTGTTGTATCTGTTCTTGAATTCTTTCTTGTGGCAAGACCAGAAGCCTTCATTGACATCATTGGGATGGGCTGGATTGAGGCCTCAGGGTATGGGGTCTCCCTACTTCACCTGGCAATACCAACTAAAGCTCCCCAAGTTAAATTTTCTTTGTCCTGTCAATTCATCACAAATTTGTTGTCTTTTTGTCTCAAGAGACAAATATTGCTTGCCTCAGCCATTTCTTTAGGTTTCAATTTTGTTATTGGGTAATAAATACCTAGGTTTTTTTTTCTCCTTTTAACCTGTCTCATGTAAATTTAATTCTTAGTCCAGCTAGAATAACCTTGACCATTGGAAAATTTCTTCCTCCTCTTCAGCACCTACCCCATAACACAGCACCATGAGGTACACGTCAAAGGTCGCCTTTTCTCTGAAACCTTTTTTTAACTCTGTCTTTGTACCTCCTTCATCCTCTTCCCAATGCTACAAAAGAAACTTTTCTTTTCTACAAAAGAAACCTTTGCTGGGTTTTGTTCAGTTTTCTGAGAAAGTAGTTAGCACATTAGTCTTCTGACCTAAACAACAAACCCTTCAACAGCTCAGTTTTGCACCTAGTAGGTAGTATGTGCTCAGTGTTTATTACCTTGAATTAGATGGTTAGCTGCTGCATTCTTACCTACATGAGGTGTTGGACTAGAATGATGCTCTGGGTGGGTTGCATCAGAATCATCTGGAAAGCGTGTTCAAATGCAGGTTCCTGGGCTACACCTTCACTGAGCTGGACTCAGCCAGTCAGAAGGGGTCCAGGACATTTTAACAATCACCCACTCTTCCATAAGCCAATTAGTATATAAGTGAGACACCCACAGAATGTTCCAGCTCTGGGATTCCATGATGACAGGAGTCAGATTACTCACATCTGAGTGTGCCCTTTGCTCATTTCCCAATTCAACTCTTTGGCCTGTTTTTAATAACGAGAAGGAAAAATAAAGACTTTGTTCCTTTGTTTACAATGTAGCAACCAATTTTTTTTTTTTTCTGACAATCGACTGCTCATGGTTGAGTACAAAATTGTTTTAGCATTCAAGTTAATTCAACATTGATGAAGCATTTCTTGAAATTATTCAAAGCCCACAAACTAGTTTTTTGTTTTTGTTTTCTAAAAACAGTCTATCATGCATCACATACACTACTCACAGTTCAAAAGCTTATTTCCAGAAACTTTAGGAATTGGTCTCCCACTCTAAAGGCCCATGAGTAGGGGCACCACGGTAGCTCAGTCAGGTAAGGCTGTGACTTCAACTCAGGTCATGATCTTGTGGTTCCTGAGTTTAATCCCTGCAATGGTGTCTGCGGTCAGCACAGAGCCCACTTCAGAGCCTCTGTTCCCTTTGCTCTCAAAAAGGTAAACATTAAAAAATAAACAAATAAAGGCCCATGAATATAATTCTGTGAGAGTGATGCACATCTCTGACCTACGAATCTTGCATTTCAAATCTGGTCACTTCCTTCGTATATATTCTCTCTGCTCCCACCCAAGCTGCAATAGTAAACACTACATATTCTTTTAAACAAATGAGAAAAGGTTATTTAAGAATGCAGTATCATCTAAAAAGGACATACATTAGAATAGTCCCAGGTATTAAAATAGAGATTACCAGGCCACTTCTCATTTTCTGAACTATGTAACATCCTTTTACACCACCAACCCCCTCAGTTCCCCACCAATCCTATGCACCTGGACAATAGAGACCAAGTGCTAAACCCTCTGGAGAAAGATCTTAGACCTTTGGTCACTAAAAAGAAAAGGAAGAAGTAAATAAAGCAGGGAGCTGGTGGCTGGAAAGTTCTGTCTTTACCTTGGTGCCTTCTACCAATCAAGAAAAGTTGTTCATATGTCCCTTCCCTGCAGAAAAGTGTAGGAGAAATTAAATTGGGCATACTTCCAGTCCTCAATTGAATTGCTGGTGTACTCTAATTATCCTGGGGAATTCTGATTGAAAATTCAACATAAATATGCTATGTCAGCAAGTGTAAACAGTGCTTATTAAGAATGCTGTATCTCATAATAAACATTAAATATACTTTTTCCTTGAAACTTGTTAATTATCTTTGCTCTTCTATAAGTATTAGAAGATGTTCTCTCTTCAGGTCCTAGGATACTCAGCTACCTACCACCAAACTTGGGTTCCTTGAGAGACAGATCTTAAGAGACCTTCACAAACACATTACATTTATCCTTAAACATGACTTCTTCCCCCAAGTACTATCCTTTTCCACCTTGAGGAGGTGTAAAGGTCCACGATTAAAAGTCTTGACCCTGGGGTGCCTGGGTAGCTCAGTCTGTGAAGCATCCAACTCTTGATTTCAGCTCAGGTCACCATCTCACTATTTGTGAAATCGAGCCCCATGTCGGGCTCTGTGCTAACAGCTCAGAGCCTGCTTGGGATTCTCTCTCCCCCTCACCCATGCATATACTCTCTATCAAATCAACTTAAAAAAAAAAAAACAAAAAACCATTGACCTCAACATGGCACATGTACCACCATTTCTCACCTGTGTCCACAGCAAGTTTTTATCAGCTGTGTATAGCTTACATAATAATGTAATCACCAGTTTATGTTACATGCAGGTTGAGAAATAGACTATCAGTGGTCACTTAGAAGTTCCCTCCCATGTGCCTTGTTTCACTGCTCTCAGAGAAAACCACTGTGCTGACTTTTAGAGTAATCATTTTTCACTGTCTATTTGTAGTTTTACACCTACATGTACATATTTAACCAAGTTAGTTTTGTACTATTTTTGTCCTTTACACAAATGAAAACATATTGCCTATATATAGATCTCTGTGTGTGTGTATTTTAGATTTGCGTCTCTTGCTCAGTATGTTTGTAACATTCTTTCAGTTGATGGCACGCAGCTGAGGTTCATCATAGCCAATGTTGTATACTATCTTGCCACATAAATTAACCATATTTGATCTTTGCCACCATTCTCTAAAGACAAACCCAGACCCTTACGTGTTTCTGAACACAGAGCTTGAAGACTTTATTACAAATTTTTCAAAGCTGGCATATAAAGGAAAACCTGTTTGCCATTTCCAATACAGAAGGGTCCCCTTCACTTATCTTTCTTAAACCTTAGAATTTGGAGAAAGCCTCTAAAAAGCCAGCTCTTAATTTCCAGTCCATGAAGCCACCTTGGCTCTTGTAGCCTTCCAGAGTCATGGCTACCCCCTGTGCAAGAGACCTATGCAGTCTCCAAATACAGACCTTCAGGCTAATGATCAAAACTTTAAGAAAACATGTTTGTTTTTTTTTTAATTTTTTTTTTTCAACGTTTATTTATTTTTGGGATAGAGAGAGACAGAGCATGAACGGGGGAGGGGCAGAGAGAGGGAGACACAGAATCGGAAACAGGCTCCAGGCTCTGAGCCATCAGCCCAGAGCCTGACACGGGGCTCGAACTCACGGACCGCGAGATCATGACCTGGCTGAAGTCGGACGCTTAACCGACTGCGCCACCCAGGCGCCCCAAGGAAACATGTTTTAAAAAAAGAAAGAAAATTAATCCTTCCCATCTTCAAAAATATTTTTTTTTTGTTTATTTCTGACAGACACAGAGCACAAGCGGGCCGGGGGGGGGGGGGAGGGGGGCAGAGCAAGAGGGAGATACAGAATCCAAAGCAGGCTCCAGGCTCTGAGCTGTCAGCTCAGAGCCCAACACAGGGCTCAGACTCAGAGTGAGATCATGACCTGAGCAGAAGTCTGCTGCTTAACCGACTGAGCCACCCAGGCAACCTTGCAATCCTTCCCATCTTCTAACCAAAATAGTTTTATTTCTAAGATGACTATTTACTCAAAATATCATCAATGAAGTAACAGTGATAAAAAGAGTATCTGGACATAAAGAGAAAAAGACTACATAAAGCTCACGAATTTTAAGTTCAACACTAAAAACATCTGCAATTTTTCCAGACTTCTGTATCACAAGAGGTATTGAGAATTTTCTTGTTTTGCTAGTTCCCTAAAGGGGTTCTGAGGAGCAAATAAAATATAGAGAAATCAGGCTGAATTTTCCATATATATGCTAAGAAGTCCAGTTCTCAGTTCCCTCAAAACCAGAGCAAGCTCATGACTAAAGCCCAGAAAAGAGTGGCTCTTCCCTATTCTCCAGCAAAGCAGTCTCTGTGGTCCATTATGTAGCCCTTTTACCTCTTTAAGAGTAATACATGAATTCCCTAAACCATACCCAATTCACTCAGTGATTGTTTAAAAGTGAACAGTTACATTCTTCCTCAAACTTGATATGTGACTCAGGAAACTTAGTTATCCATAGTTGCCTCACTAGTAAATGGGGGTGTGGGGCCAAATGAATTTCGACATTCCACTGCACTGTTACTTTTTAAGTGTTTTTTTTTTTTTTTTTTTTAAAGAAATATACACCCAACATGGGGCTTGATCTCATGAAACAGATCAAGGGTCACATGCTCTACTGACTTAGCCAGCCACACATTCACATTCTTTGATGGCTACTTTTCCTCTCTCTAGTTTGAGGGCTATAGGTCAGATTGACAGCCTAGTATAAAGTATGTTTTTACAGAGGCCGACTATAATTTTTCCTGAAAGCTTTTGTTATTGTTTAGCCATGCAGTTTCCAAGTTCCTCTATGAAGCTGATGATTAATAAACAAGCACATAGTGTAATAAAACATGATTACTGCTAATTTCTTAACTTGGCTGTCAGTCCCTGCCTAGTGGCTTTGCAACGGAGAAGGGTCACAGCAGATAGTACTTGTTGGCTCCCAGTACCCATTTCCTCTTTTTCCTTTTGACAGACCCTCATTTGGGAGCTCGTGCAATGTGCCCAGTTGGAATCACAGTAATCTCATTTTCTTTCTGGATTGCGTACACAAGCAGGCGTAGAACTCCATCTTGGCCAATGAAGCCTACGATGATGACTGCCAGGTTCTTCTGGAGATGGCTTTTCTCTCTGATGAGAGATAGAAATATAAAATAAGCTAAGAAGTCCAGTTCAAGTAGATGACTCTACCCTGACACCTCTTCCTTCCTGCCTTTGGATTTTGTCTTCTCAGAACATGATGGTCAGAGCTGTGTTAGCTCATTAGCAACATGAAGAAAGGCAAGAGTGAAATACTGAAGGTAACAAAGCTGAAAGAGCAAAGATCCTTCAGTGACATTGCTGAGTGGCTGAATTATCCACGGAAGCACAGACCCCTATGTTTTGTTACACGAGATTAATAATTACTATGGAAGGCACTTTTATACAAGTATTCTTAAACATACCATGTGAGGCACACTTCCTCACACAAGGGTCTAAGAGGTCTAAATGGCATTGCTTTGAGGACATGGATGCCCCCAGGCCTAGCCTCACAGTTCATGAACTGAAATGCAGAGGATGAGATGTCGAGGATTTGGTCCTCTACCACCTCCTAGCACTGGTTTTAGGCAAATCATTAAAATAGAGGGATTATCGTGGCAGCCCTCAATCATTCCTCAATGCCCTCTCTTCGGCAGAGTTGTCCAGTGGGAAAATGAGGAACATACTTAGGGTGCAAAAAAAAAGCATAAAACATGAAAAGTCTAGTTTTGATAAATACTCCAGAATTTTACAATAAGGAAATCTAAAGTTTTTTTAACATCATATATGCAGAAGTTCCACAATTTATCTTAAAACATTGCTCTGAATTAGAGTAACTACAGTGAAGATTTGGAGTGCATGTTTTCGTCCAGCTCCTAGCTCATCCTGGGCCTACTGAAGACAGGACTTTGCAGGCCATCGTAGGTAGTGTAGAGCCACTGACTAGTCCTAGTCAGAGGAATGGGACCAGACGGAAGGCAGAATTTCAGAACTGCTAGGGCCTAGGAAGTACTGTCAATTCCCTCATCTTTCTTTCTAAATGGGAATGTTCATCTTCCCTTCCTGTTCCTTCCCCACAAGTGCACACTGGAAGCATGAAGATTAAGATAAACTTGTCTCTTTACTTCATAGGTCACCAGACCAAGACATGCCACTTCTGAACCCGATGATTATCCACGTCATCTGGCAATCTTGCACCGTGCAAAGGATTAAGCTCCCAGATGGGACTGTGACTTGTCTTCCTACAGAAGTGGTTCAAAGTGCTTTTGACATAGACAACAAAATAAACCAATTATTTGGTAATAAAGAAGGCAGATTGCAATGAAGATCATTTGTGTTCATCCAGATTATTTTTTCTCCTCTCCTTCCTGGGAAAATTAGAATTTCCAGTCACCTTACAGTTTGGCAGGATCATAAACCACTTTTATTCAGTGAAAGAAAAAAAAAGTGATAGGAATCTCTTCTAGGCCAAAGTTTTTTGAAGTCCATGTGCCATACTTATAGTTTTCTCATCTCCTTTGGTGAGAAATGAGATTACATTTTAAGACAGTGGCCTACAAAACCGAGGAAAGCTCCAGACAGAGGAAACCGCCTCCTATACTCCATTAGATTTTTAAGGAGTTTGTGGTTCTCAACCACTGAGCCTTTGGGAATTTGTTATTAAAGCAGAACGTACTATATTCTAATATAATCATGTTATTGAGAAAGGAGGAGCCAAACCTTGCCAATACTTAGAGCACTGATGCCCCCTTGCTAGGCACTATGCCTCTTGAACGCCCTAAGACAACCCCCTTATGCAGTGCACCAGGCCCACTTCCTCTGACAATCCCACTACATCCACAGTCTAGTCCCTTTTCACTGGCCATCAAAACAACTTCCTCTTATTGCAAACTATGTACCAAACAATTCACATTTAAGTATTACCATTACAATAGCAATCCCACATTTCTTAAAATATTTTGAGAGAGACACACAGAAGATGAGCACAGGAGGAGCAGAGAGGGAGAGAGGGACAGAATCCCAAGCAGGCTCCACACTGCTAGCACAGAGCCCGACATGGGGCTCTAACTCACCAATCGTGAGATCATGATCTGAGCCAAAACTAAGTCAGATGCTTAACTGACTGAGCCACCCAGGCACCCCAGTCCCAGATTTTTTTTTTTCAAGGGAGAAAGTCCTCTATTTTGCTTACTTGAGCCTGTGTCCTGTATCTATCTATCTATCTATCTATCTATCTATCTATCTATAAGTCAGTGCCTCCAGGAACACTTTTGCTTAGAATCTTATAAAAATGACAGGATTTATTAATAGCTGACATCACTGTAATTAAAGCTATTTATAGTTAATTTATATATAGCTGGAAAACTATACAGAATATGCAGGTGTATATTATCTCAGCCTCCGTTTTTTTTTTTTTTTTTTTAATCTCTAAGGAATGGTGATCATCTCTAATCAGAGTAGTTTCACAAATACCATAACCCCCTTGATCTTTTTTCTGCTCTGCCTGAGCAGTCCTCAACATTTCACCTCACACTGTTCTGTGGTGCATGCTAATGTTGCTTCAGGGTCCACATTCCTCTTAAATACTTGTCCAAGTTATTTTATATGCACATAAAAAAAAACCTTCCCATCAAATTCTTTTAGAAATTAAAGACATTATCTCATTAAATCCAGAAGAAGAGAATCCTAAGATGTATTCTGATCAGGGCTCAACAATTTCACCACAAACCCAGGTTCTTTCCTTTTCTCTGCTCTCCCTCTTTCTGCATGGACTTCATTCTATGACTGCTCCTCTTTGTGGTCCCAAGATGGCTGTAGACTTTCCAGAAGTTATGTTCAGATAGGATAGTACCTAGCCCAAGGTAGAAAGAGGATGCTCACCTCCCCATATCCCTTTTCAGGAAGCGAAATCTCCCTCAGAAGCTCCATGAACACTTCTTTCTTTCAAGTTTCACTGGTCAGAATCACATCACACATCCACTTCCAAACCAAAACTGGCAATGGGACTAAGAATTTAGAACAAAAGTCCTCCATGAGTAGTGGGTGGATTTCTGGCAGATCCCCAGACCCTTTCAGGCAATCTCTGAAGTCAAAATCAATTTCGTAATAATGCTAACACGTTTTTTGTCTTTTTCACTGCATTGTCATTCACGATGATGGTAGGAGATCAATGATAGCTAAAACTACTGTATCAGCACAATCCAAGTAGAGGCACTATACTATATTAGCAGTTATTACATTCTTTATTGCCATGCACTTGCAGTAAAATGTCCTTGATAAAGCAGTAAAAATTAATACATCTTGACACTTGAGCCTACATCTTTTAGTATTTTGTGTGATGGAAATATATGCATGAATTATTTCTGCTGCACATAAAGTACATTTATCACCAGGAAAAAAAAAAATCACATGTGCAACTGTTTGAATTGTAAGCTGAAACAGTTTTTCAGTGGAATACTATTTTTTTTTTTAACAAAACCAAAAATGACAGACAAACCGTAATTATTCAGACTTAGATATTTAGCAGAGATTCTCTTTGGGAATGAAGCAATCCTGCCACTTGAGAGAAAGAGGGTGGGCAGAAGGGAGGGAAGAAGAAACAATTACTAACTGTATTAGTTGACAATGAAAATTTTAAGTTTTCAGGGGGAAAAATAGTATTGTGGAAAACTTGTTTCTGCTACCATGAGCTTGATACCTTCCTGATACTGAAGACTTTTCTTATGAGATGTTGGGGGGAGATTACTGCATATGATTTTTGTGATTTTTTTTATATTAACATTTGAAGAAGAGCTGCCTAACTGTAAACCAACAGTTTTTTATATGTTTATTCATTTTTGAGAAAGAGACAGAGAACAAGCGGGGGAGGTGCAGAAAAAGAGGGACATACAGAATTCAAAGCAGGCTCCAGGCTCTGTGCTGTCAGCACAGACTCGACACGGGGCTCGAACTCTCGAACCGTGAGATCATGACCTGAGCCAAAGTCCAACTCTTAACTAAGCCACCCAGGTGTCCCGAACCAACATTCTTCTGACAACCAGAGCCTAATGTGAACTTAGGTACGGCTGAAAGTTCCATTTACTGTGTAAGATAGGTCAGTGAATTGTTACATGACAGGCAAAAAGTCCATTAACATGGTTTTAGTTTCATCAATCAACCTTTGAAAAACTGCCACTTTTCAAGTTTTAGTATAATATCAAGGAGGAACATCCATAATTAGCTGAAAACTTTTCTTATTAAAATATTTCTCCCTTTTCCAGCTTCATATATGTGAAAGAAATATTTTTATACTTTAATGAAAACATATTGCAATAGGTTGAATGCAGAAGCTAATATGAGAATCTCTTGCACCAAATATAGTAAAGATGCTTGCAAAATTGCAAAACCATTCTCTCATTACTCATTTCATTTGTTTAGAAGAATATAGTCATTTTCCTCAAAAATGGTACTCCTGTAAACATGTAGATTTATTTTAACATACATTTATAAGTTTTTAAAAATATGCCAAAGTTTTTGTTTCTACAATGATAAATGTCGATAGATATAAACCACAAAAGCAGCTCACTGCAGTCCTCAATTCTTTGAACATCAATGGCTAAGGCTAATCAGGACCCATCATCAGAAGTCATCAGATGCATTTCTGGTGTATAGGAGGATGCATGGACAGATGTTGAGTTTCTGTTGGCAAAGAAAACGGGAGCATCTAATACAGTTACAGTGGAAACTTTCACTTTTCTCCAATATGGCTGCCAGTGCAGTAATTAATAAGAACGGCTTTGTGACATGGCAGCTCAGTCTCTCTCATTACCAGGCTCTGCAGCTGTGTTCTCTGCCAGGTTTGGCCCCTCTAGCTCTAACTCTGCAGCCTGATTTGTGAGAACACACTCAGTAAGGGGTTGTTTCCTCTTACAGCACTAGGTCTCATATGGCCATGATCACAGATGATGATACTTGTCTCAGTGCAGCCAGAGGGGAGAAGTGTGGAAAAAAGAATTGAAAAATATTAATAAACAGTTACCTACAGGCAGTGGAACCTTTGTATTCTCTTTATAGCAGCAGCATAGGAGCAGTAACCTGGTTGGAAAGAAGAGTCTATAGGAGTTGTTTAGAAACTGTATTTGCTGAGCAAGCATGCAGTTTTAATCCATGCTTTATATTACAGATATGTAAAACAGCAAACCTTGGTAAAGATGCTTTTTTTCAGCATTTAGAATTCATGTCAGGTTTAGAAAATGACAACTATCCATCTCAATAAGTGTGGAATGACCTAGGGACGGGGCAGATGATCGATATTTAAGAGTACGGAAATTAAAAGGGGACTCCCCTATTCCTAACATACTCTTTAATATTGCCTCTTTGGAGGAGGAGAAAAGTCAAGGGGTCATGGAGTAAGATGCAAAATCCATTGCTAAGTCAAGGACACTAAATAAATAGCAATACTCAAGAGTAACATAGGGTGAACAATTTCTGGTACTTTCGGTACTTGAGCAATAGACAAAGTGTAACAGGTGTCAAGAGAAAGAGAATGAACTTTTGCTGGTGACGTAGCTAAAAAAATATTTTCCCCTGCCTCCAAGATTCAGCACACGTAACACATTTAATAGAGTCCTAGCAAATGTTGAAATGTTGATCACAGAGGTAATAGCATCTGCAAGACTCCACAAGCTTGCTTGAGAAAATGATTGAACAATAGGATTTGGGGTAAGGGAAAGACATTGGGAAGCCTAACTCTACTCAGGAGTTGTTACCAATAGAACAGTCTCCCTCATGTAATATTTGATACATCTATTAGATAAACTCATTATCTAACCTGTCTAATATAACATTGAACCGAAAGCTCTCGCTTCAGGTCTCAAATATCCCCAAGAGTTTCCTGAGAAGTCACTGGAAGGTGGTATGCCATCTAACAATATTCCAGGAAATTGATTAACTAGGGGAACTCCTTAATCTCACGGATGGATGAACTACAACTTACTAATTTAACAACAATTACACCACATGTAGGTACAGCATTTAACTCTTTACAAAGCAACCTTATTCTGTCATCCTCAGAGCATCTAACCTGGAATTACCTCACCTTATCCTACAAACCATATGCTTTATCTCCTTTTGACAGATAAGGAAATTAAGGCTTTAACAATTTGCCCCTGATTCATGAGCAAGTTGGAGCCCAAAGAAAATTTAAACCCAGGTATTCCAAATTCCACATCACAGCTGCCTGCTGTTTACAAACTTGCCCTGCTACATCCAGAAATAGGAACATAGCTTCCAAAGTCATTTGACTTGTTGTTCACGTCATGACATTTATGTTTCGATATGGAGAGGCTCCCGCAACCCCCCCCCCTTCCTCTAGCACTTGGTTGGGCCTGACTGGCAGCACTTACTACTCACCGTCTTCTAGCACTGGTGTTGTGTAACATGCTTGCATCTCCCGACAACTCCTGAGAGAGGATGGTGACTAGCCTCAGTGATCTGAGGCCCCCTACCGCAGCTCAGTCCCTGGCCTATGATAAGAGCTCAGTAAATATTCATCCCTGGTTGATGAAATGCTCACCATTCTGCTCTGAGGGCTGAATGGTTCCATGAGAAACTCATCCTCATGACAAGTCAATTATCCCATGAAATTCCTTTTGTCACCTGAATACAGATTTGATCCTTCAGAAGCAGCCTGAATTCAGCCAGGCCAGCCAGCACTCCCAGCCCACTGGGAAGACAACGAGATGTACTTCCTAGGTCCTCTTCAATGGACTTGGTGCCCCAGCTGCTGGCAAGTACTGTCATCAGACCATATTCAGCATCAGCCCCTTCGGGAATTACTGTGACTGCCCCTTCCCCACTTCCAGGAACACTCCTATCCATGACAGATCTGTGTGGGGGTTATAAAGGCCTGGCTATCTCAATTCAACATGGGACAAACTCCGAAGGGCTATTACAGCTGGAGGACTCCCTTTGGGGTCATTGGTCATTCATTTCATCATTAAACCAATATGACAGCTCAACATCACCCTCTGCCCAGCTTTTCCTCCTCTCCCTTCCCTGAAAGTGGCTCTCAAGCACTCCCCCAATAAGCATTCTGCAGATCGTGTCCATCTTAGAGTTCCCATTCTGAAACACCTTCACTTCTCCCAGGATTAGAAACAAATTCAAAAAGAGTTCTAAAGGTCTTCCTTATTTCTGGATTCGCCTTGTAGAATTAGAGCCAGCCATAGCACTGCTGCCTCTCCCCTTTTGTATAGTGAAAATAGCTTTCCTCTGATTATAAAAGTAACATAGGCTCAATAAAAAGTATTTTAACAAAACAAGAGTACAAGTCATGTGAGTATTAGAATACTGCCTTCAATACTTGGGTGATGATCCTTTCATCTCTATGTACACATACACACATATATAGTTTTACAAAAATCTGCCAAACTCTATCAATGCATAGTTTGTAATCATGGACACCATATATTATGCACAGTCTCACAATATATATTATACAGCTTTCTGGTTTCACCTAGCTTTCCCTTCTCACTGCTCCCCTTTTTCTTTACAACACCTACACATAACACAGGTAGGCAGTAGTATTCAGTAGGTCTCCTTATGTTGACTTCCCCATGATGTTATCTCAAATATGTGCAGACACACCACAGGTATTTTTGCCACTGTTTTTCAAAAACAAAATTATTCCTTTGTATCTTGCTATTTTCACTTACTATATTATGGTCATCTCTCCAAGTAAAGTGGTATAGCCTCATCTTGTTGCATTGTATTCCACCAAAGGAATGTGCAAGTCAACTAAATATATGAACTTTTTTTTATGAATGTTGGCATTGTTTCTAGGTTTTACTACTCCAGTGTTGAATTAAACATCTTTATACTAGTGCTTCTATTTCCAAGAGATATGTGCCCAGAAATGGGACATGGGAATACTGTGGCAAAAGATGTGTACAAGTTTATGTGTGTGTATACATATATAGAGATATCTATAGAAAGATCTATTGGTTTCCTTCCAAAAGAGATATAAGGACTCATAATTTATCAAGCAATATTTGGGTGGGTGTACTCCTTGTGCTGCTATTCCATGCATAAGTATTATCACTTGTTAATCTGATGATTATATATCGATATCTTGCATTAATTTGTATTTCTCGGCACACTAGGAGTAATTTTCAATACATGCAGTGGCCACTGGATTTACACATTTTGATCCTTTCTACTTTTTCTGTTTTTGACTTTGATCTCTCTTCAGAAATTGTTCATAACTAGCCTTCTCAAATTAAAAAAAAATGTTTTTAATGTTTACTTTTGAGAGAGAATGAGAGACAGAGTGCGAGCGGGGGAGGGGCATAGAGAGAGGGAGATACAAAATTGGAAGCAGAATCCAGGTTCTGAGCCGTCAGCACAGAGCCCGAAGAGGGGCTTGACCTCACAAACTGCAAGATCATGACCTGAGCCCAAGTCGGATGCTCAACCGACTGAGCCACCCAGGCACCCCTAGCCTTCTCAGATTTAAAAAAATTTTTTTTCAACGTTTATTTATTTTTGGGACAGAGAGAGACAGAGCATGAACGGGGAGGGGCAGAGAGAGAGGGAGACAGAATCAGAAACAGGCTCCAGGCTCTGAGCCATCAGCCCAGAGCCTGACGCGGGGCTCGAACTCACGGACCGCGAGATCGTGACCTGGCTGAAGTCGGACGCTTAACCGACTGCGCCACCCAGGCGCCCCACAGATTTTAAAATGTAAGTAGGAAGATGGAAGTCGTACATGAACTGTACTGATAACAGTGAAGCAGGGACGGGGAACGTTGTTCTAAAGGACAAGTTACCAGGGCTGATTAGAGGCAACTAGAAGGGAAAGAAAATAACATTGTTGAGCTACGCTACTCTGCTGTAGGTGCTTCACCTATCTTCACTTCTCATTTTCTCAACATCTCCGTAAAGTTGGTAGTATCATCCCTCTTACACAGGAGGAAACTGAAGCTCACAGATTTTCAGGAGTGTTTCAAAGTCACTTAGCTCCTGATTCATAGCTGGAACTTTGTGAGCCAGAACCCCTGTCCTACCACCACTCCACACTGCTTCGCAGCATGCTAGACTTTTTATAGGCTTTTATCTGTCCCCTCTCCACATAAGGCATCAGGTCCTCTGTGAGCTTCTCATGCTCCCTTACAGGATTAGCAAAGTGAGTCCCACCAGGGCCACGGGGGTAACAGCTAGGGCAAGAGAACGTCTAATATTTTAAAGGATTGGAGGGATGTGGAAAATAATTTATCTGCTAAAAATATCTATGGCATGAAGGTGCTACAATGTTAGAAATCCCAACATCGAATACTTTCTCAGGAAACTATTAAATCACCAAAGCTCTTTGCAGAGCACTAACAGATGTTGGTATTTTAAGAATTGATTTTTCCCCTGAATTTACTGTTCTCTTATAGCTCAACGAGCTTCCTTATGACAGATATTTTCAATAAATTAAAAAAAATTTAATGTTTATATTCCCTTGAGAGAGACACAGAGTGAGAGCAGGGCAAGAGCAGAAAGAGAGACAGAATCTGAAGCTGGCTCAAGGGTCTCAGCTGTCAGGACAGAGCCCAATGCGAGGCTTGAACCACAAAACCGTGAGATCGTGACCTGAGCTGAAGTCACTTAACCAACTTAACCACCCAGGCATCCCTGAATTCTTTGTCAGATAATTTCTTGATCTCCATGTATTTAGGGTCAGTTACTAGAGATTTATTAATTTCCTTTGGTAATGGCATCTTTGCCTGATTTTTCAAGATCCATGTAGCCTCTCATTTGTGTGCATTTGAAAGAACACACACCTCTTCCTGTCCTTACAGACTTATTTCAGCAGGTAAAGACCCTCTGCTGCCAGGTCTCCTGACTGATGGGATTGCCTCCAGAGTATCAGTCAAGGGAGACTGGATCCAGGTCACATGGCTTCTGGTTGGCAAGCCTACTATTTCCAGGGGCATGGTGGATGTCTCCTGTGCAGTTCTTGGGACCTCAGGACTAACTCTGAACTGGCAGTAAAGAGGGGCTGGAGGTGGGTCACCAGACTGCTGCAGGGGCCTGCAGTTCCACCTACAGTGGGGTGGAGGGCGAGCCACATGCCAAAGAATGAAACCGGACCTTTATGTTACACCATACACAAAAATCAACTAAAAATGGATTAAAGACTGAAAAGACAGACCTGAAATCCTACAACTCCTAGAGGAAAATGCAGCGAAAAATCTCCTTGACATTGGGTCTTGAAAATGATTATTTGGATTAAACACCGAAAGCAAACCCCAACAAACAAAAATACAAGTTGAAGAACTAAAAAGTTTTTGCCCAGCAAACCACCAACAAAATGAAAAGGCAACCTATAGAAGGGGAGAAAATATTTGCAAACTATATATTCAATAATGGGTTAATAGCCAAATATATAAGGAACTCCAACTCAATAGCAAAACAAACCAGCAACAAAAACCACCAAGACAGACCAAATCAAAACAAAAACGCAATTAAAAATGGGCAATTGACTTAAATAGACATGTTTCCAAAGAGAACATGCAAGTACCCAACAAGTTTATGAAAAGATTTTCTACGTCACTAATAATTAAGAAAATGCAAATCAAAACCACAATAAGGTATCACCTCATACCAATTAAAATGGTTATTTTGAAAAAGATAACAAGTGTAGGTGCGAATGTAAAAAAAAAAAAAAAAAGAAAGGACACGTGTGTACTGTTGGTGAGAATGTAAATTGGTACAGCCACTATGGGTAACAGTATGGAGTTTCTACAAAAATAAAGCTACCACATGATCCAGCACTCCCACTTCTTTTCAAAGCAAACACAATCAGTCTCTCAAAGATAGATCTGCATTCCCATGTTCGTTGCAGCATTATTCACAATAGCCAAGACATGTAAACAATTTCCATGTCCATTGACAGATGAAGAAATTACCTATTTAGAATACTGCAGAGCCATAAAAACGGAAATCCTACCATTTACAGCAATATGGATGCTATTGTAAGGATATCATGCTAAGTGTGTGACCACAGTTGTATATGGAATCCAAAAAACTGAACACAGAAACAGAGGAGTGGTCCCTGAGGGTTGTGTGGCAGGGGAAATAGGAGATACTGATAAAAGGGTAAAACTTTGTTATAAGATGAACAAGTTCTGGAGACCTAATATATGGTATGGTGACTATAGCTAGTATATTATACACATGAAATTTGCTACGTAGATCTTAAGTGGTCTAACCACATACACACATACACATACACACACACACACACACACAGTAACTATATGAGGTTATGGATAGGTTAATTAGCTTGATTATAGTAATCATCTCAATATATACCTGGGTCAAAACATCATATGGTATACTTGTATACATTTTTTGTCTATTATACTTCAATAAAGCAGGAAAAAATGAATAGATTATTATACGGTAAGTCCCTTTCATCTTGGACATGTCAGCCTTCTTCTTTGTACCACATTGTGGTTTCTTATTCAACAAACCTGACAACAGTGATAATGATTGTAATAATTTTATTATAATAGCAGTATTAACCCTCATTCTTTTCATACCAAATTTTGTGAACTGTGGGTTTTATTATAGCAGGGCTTCAAGGGGGCAGGCACTTTCTTATTTGCTTTTACGAGCATGGTCTCTTTTAAACCTAAGTGTAGATAAAGTCTCATGCGTTAGTCATACTAACCTAAGGTAAAGAGGACATATATGGTACATTTAAATTATCCTCTTCGCTGTCCACTGTCAGCTGTAACCCCTCAAGTTTTCTGTCCTGTTCTGTGGGTCACTGTTGGATAGTTTTACTAATGGCTGGTTCCACTTGCCAAGTAAAGAGAGATGGTGACACTTGGGAAAAAAAAAAAAAAAAAAAAAGCCTGCTCTAAGTAGGTTGCCTGCATACGCTATCTTGGAAAACCTCATGTTCTGTTCATCAATCTCTGCACTGTAGGGAGGGTAAAAGTGAAACGTGCTTGGCTCTTGCTCCCAGCACTTGCATTAGCAAATTATTGTCTGGTTGCTTAGAAGTCCATCTGCTCCTGCTGGGTGTTTCGGTACTTGGAGGTCTAAGCCCCGTAAGTCACACCCAGTTACTGCCAAGGACCCAGATTCACTGCAGAAGAGGTGATTAAGGCTTCCGTGTGAGAAAAGGGCCACAGGAATAGATGACTTTCCAGAGCTCTGATTGTATCTAGATGACCTATGGCACATTGAAAAGAAGGATGCACAATTTACAAAGAACTTTTTTTCTTTTTACAGCTCATATACTTGTCCACTGCAGTGCAGTTTTAGGTCTTTACACTCTGATCCCTGCATTACAAAGGGAAATTGGGGCTTTTAGTGGAATGGTTAGTGGTGTCAGTCTTTTGTATGTCTTTCTGAACCAGCAAACACAGCAGGGCAGCATTCTCCTAGGGCTTCTCTGTCCGGGCTGGGCAGACTGGTGTGTATAGGATTGCACTCATGGATCAGCTGCTGACCTGGGGAGACTCTTCTCCTGGCCTCTCCAATGATTTGCTGCTGTCCGGTGCGCACTTAGTGGCTTCCTTTTTCTGGAAGCAGAAGTCTCAAGTTATACTCTGAACGGGCTGTTAACCTTCAAAATCAACTGCCTTAGATTCCTCCCTAATGTGGCGGTTCCATTTTCCTTGTCCTTACTGCATGTCCTTCACTGGTTTGCTGAAAACATCCATTCCAAACATCTCATCTGCAGCAACATTCTCCCTTCCTTAGCAAGGAACTCCTACCATATGCCAGTTCTTTGCTAAGTATGGACACTTGAGCTGCATCAGCTCAGGAGAGCTACAGATGGAAACAGAACTCTTGCCCCCACTTTCCATGACCCACACTGTGCACCCCTTATGCTCAGGAGTATCCAGAGAGTGACATACTATATAATATGGACTGGAAAATTAGTAGGTACCATATTGAAGTACAGAAAACAATCCAGTATTAACTGCAGAGTGGCAAGGGTGTTCCTGGAAAAGTAGTGCTGAGTGAGACTGTTTCCCTGATTTAGGCACTATCTGGGCAATGACACAATGCCCATTTTAGCTGTCCATTCCCCATGAAGAGGAGCTATTGGACCCTGACCATTCCAAAGCTCCAATAATGCTCTTGGGTGTCACCACTTACAGTTTCAAACATTTTCCCTACGTTCTGTTTTTCCTTCAGAGTTCCTACTACGGTCATTGAAGATGGGACCTGGGGTTTCTAAAGGGCAAATTCGGGGGGGGGCTCCTGGCATGAGGGGGGAGTCAGTCGGTTAAGCATCCAACTTCAGCTCAGGTCATGATCTCACAGTCCATGAGTTTGAGCCCCGCGTCGGTCTCTGCGCTGACAGCCTGCTTCAAATTCTGTGTCTCCCTCTCTCTCTCTGCACCTCACCAGCTCACACACGGTTTCTCAAAAATAAACATTAAAAAATTTTTTTAGAAAGGAAAATTCTGCCTGTCCTGAACCTCACAACTTCCAATACCTTCAAAGCATGCAAGAGGTTGGGTTTTAAACCTTTTCTGAGGCAAAGGTATATAACTGCTCTTTCTAGCCTCCAAACCACTAAGTAGTAATTTTTTACTTTGGCACACCACATGCCACCTCTTCACTGTTGGAGGTAAGACCTGCCTTACTAGACCATGGTAAGGATGAAATGAGATGACGCTAGGAAGCAGGGGACAAAAATGAATAATGAATGCTAAGTTGTAAATGGCAGCACCAGTATTGTCATTGTCATTACTCCATGTAATAATTAGTTTACACATAAATGAAACTTTGATGCATTTCCAATGTAGTAATTTTTAGAGCTATTGTTGAGTGATTCTTAGCATTCCTTGGAATATGTGAAACATAAGAGTTCTCAGCCAAGTTATATTAAGAGGTTAATTTAGTAGAAATCAGTGTGTGTAGGTACGTACGTGGGGAAGTGTCAAACATTAAGTGGGTAGATGGCATATACACATTAAACTCCTCAGTGTGAAAAACTGACATTAAAAAAACTCCCCTCATGCAAAATCCTTGTAGAATCATCCTTCTCTCAAATATCTGTATAATTTCCTAGGGGTACCTTGCTTCCATTTTCAGCTTATAAGCATTTTCTAGAATTCTATTAAACAAGTCAAATATTGGATGCAGACAAATTAATTCCCTTTGAGTTGGGCCTCCAGAAAAAAACTATTTCTCCTCTTGAGGCCACTTCAACTCCATTCGTGCACCTGTGCCACCATTCAGTTGGCAGTTAGTCTCTTTACTCCCTTCCTTTCATGGAAACACCGTTGGTACCTACTGCTCATCTGATTTACCATCTCCCCAAGACCTTGAGTTTGCCAGGGAGAGGGAAATTATTCTTTTTTTGAATTTTTGTAATTATTTTCATTTGTTGTATCATAGATCCTGCCTCAAGAGATTCCTTTTTCCCCCCGTTGCTCTTCAATTGCCCTCAGTGACCACTGAATTCCCACAACTCTTTGCTGTAATCATGCTGCAGAATAGCATCAGTGTATCAGTTGGACCCATAACTGGAAGAAATTACTGCAGCTTCCCAAAATACATGGGCTACTCCCCCAAAGTTACATATTTGAAGAATCTGAGTCATGAACTATGTGATCTATATAAGCAGAAACATTTCCTAAGAGAAATTACCATACACCACAGTTTTATTTTTCTGAGACACAAAGCGTGAGAAATAATGGAATTAATACATGTCCATGCAAAGAATAAACCATTACTCATAACAATAGCACATTACTTAGGAGCTGACAAGAATTACTAGGGCACTTCTTGCAACGGAATCTACATGAGCAATAACTGAAGAATATGGCTCTCTCTCACCAGATGGCCAATATATGCTATTGCAGTTACCTAGCAGAATTCAGAATCACAGAAGATCATGTAATACAAAGCCCCTCACCATTGTTTCTCAGACTTCAGTCTGCTTATGAATTACTGGTAGAGTTTGTTAAAAATTTAGGTCCCAAGACTCAGAGATGTTAGGCAAGTGCAAATTCAGGTAGAGACCCCCCCCCCAAAAAAAAAAAAAAAAAAAACAACAACAAAAACATCCACCTGCATGTTTACTATGCACCCTAGGGAGTTATGATGCACTTACTCCATACTTGAAATAACATTACTTTGACACTGCTGACAGAGAAAGTAAAATTCAGAAATACGTATCTGTATACCCAAGTTCAAAGACCCACTTATCAGCAGAGCCAGGACAAGGAATGATTCATCATAATCATAAGTTAAATGTTTCATGGGACATTAGAAACCAATCTCCTGCCTCCCATGCAAAAGTGTCCATCATTTGCCTCATCCTTACCTATGCCCCCCATCATGCAGGCATCTTTAAAATATTAAGCATCTACTATGGTTAAGACAGTAAGAGTAAAAGGTTTAGAGACAGACATCTGGTCTCTTCCCTCAGGAAGCTCAGAGTCTAGCAGATAATTGTTTATAGATAGAAGAACGTAGTATAAAAACAATGAAAGAAATGACTTTATTGGAACAATTCTTAGGATCCACTCAATATTTATAGAGTTAATGTGGTAAGAATGAAGACTGGCATTTCAATATAGTAACTTCTCCATTTTTTCTTTCTCCATAAATATTTTTTATTATATGCCATGCACTATGCTAGGCATCAGGGATACAGAAGAAAATATAAAAGACAAGGTCTCTGAATTCTGGAAGGGTAACTTCTAATGGAATGAGAAACAGATGATTAACAAAAATCACATAATTAAAACAACATTACAGATCAGATAAGTGTTCCAGAGCAAACAGGGAAATGCAATAGAGTCAGAGGAGGAAAAAGAGGCGTTTCAATGTGATGGCCAGAGAAAGCCACTCTGGGGAAATAACTTTTATCTGATACATAAAACCACACAGAGACCAAGTATGTAAGCAAAGAGCTGATAAAAACAGCGTTCCAGGTAAGGGAACAGCAAGTGCAAAGGCACAGATAAAGGAATAAGCTCATTAAAAGGATAGAAGCGAGAACAGTTTGATATTTGAATAGAATGTCAAGCATGACAAGCAAGTGGTTATAACAGTTAAGTCCAGGACGTAGTCAGTAGCCAGAGCCTTTGGGATTTTGTAGGCACAAGACGGAAACTCAATTTCAACCAAGTGGAGCAGTTGGTCATGAAAAGCACAGAGATTACTCAATTTGCATTTCTAAAGCTCACTGGATCATCTGTGAAGAATGGATTAAAGGGGAGGATGAATGTAACAAGGAGAACAAGAGACTACTATTTATTGTTCAAGATGTTTCATGCTCTGAGAGTAAGGAAGGATATTCACCAGGAACAAGAAGAGAGGAGGGTGTCCATCAAGACGTCATTGGCCATTTAAGTAGTAGTGTACACAGTGAGGCACAGGCTGTCCAGTCTGGCACCCAAGACCATCCACCCCATGACCCAGCTCACATCATTGGATTTGTCCTCCTACCTGTGTACCAAGCAGAGCAGACTCCTGGTCTCCAAGCGTCCTTACCATGTCCGGTGCCATGCTGATTCCTTCCCAGTTTGTTCATGCCAAAACTCTTATCTTACATGTAAGGACTTACACATGTTTCTCCCTCCACAAAAACTTTTCTCTCAATCACATACACCTCTTTTTCCTTGGAGAATGCATCTCAATTCACACAGTTATGCCCAGCAGTATTGCCATTCATTTCTTTATCTTTCCTTCCCCAAGAGACTGTGAGCTGCTTAGGGGAGAAATGGAGTCTCACTTTTTATTACCCATGATGCTTTGCACAGGACCTCAGAATGGAGGAAGCCTTCTAGCACCTGAACTTAACTAGCTCCGGAGCTTCATTCCTAGCTCTCACCCGCTGCCTGACCACATGCCGTTCCAGCTTGCAGTTCTGTGGAAAAGACCATGCTACATTATGCCCTGGCCGTTCATTCCTTTTCTATCATATGCATAGTATGCTTTACAGCCTCTCGTCTGGCCACGAATGCCTCTTCATCTCTCAATACTTAGCCAAGGACCAATCTCTTTATGAAGTATTTAATAGCATCCTCACCCTCAAGGAGAAACTGACAGCTCCCTGTTAGAGGTCCTCCTCCATACCATATAAACTTCAAATATAACATCCGGTACATATTATTTAAAACACAGTATCTTGCAAGGTATTGCTAATTTATGTAAATAAGTAAATGTAAATGCTAAGTTGACAATAAGAAGCACAAGAGAAAAACTACACCCGACAAAACTACCAGTTTTTTATATGTGGAAATCCCTGAGTTAGCAGAGAAAGCAGAGTCTGAAAAGACTGGATGCTCACCTAAACCATGACATGAAGCTCACCAGTTCCAAAGTCCTGCATATATGCACAATACACCAGCTTTGTTCGTGTACCCTACTCTTAACCTATACATATTCACAGAAGTATTAGTAAAAAGCCTCTACTGAAGAGACAAGGAAATCAGAAGCCACAGAGATAAACAGAAGGATAACACAGATTCCTGTTTAACTATAATTTCTCCAGAAAGGAAAAAATGCTATAAAAAGGAACATTCATAGCATTTCAAAAATAGCTCTTAAAATTAAACACACGTGCAAGCAGAAATACACATGCCTACACACACATACACATACAGGAAAATACAACTGGTAGATCTCAAAGATCTCCATCAAAAGAACAATACACCTGAGAAATAAAAAGTAGTATTAAAAAAAAATTAGAGGATTAATCGGGTAATTCAAGTACCAGAAAGAAAGTATAGGAAAAAATGGAAAGTAAGCAATACTGAAGAAATAGAAAAAATTCTCAAAGCCTGGGCTTAGTAGTTGAAAACCCTAAGGTACATTATTGTCAATTTCAGAGTTCTGGGTTTAAAGAGATCTAGAGAGATCCCAGAGGAAAAAACGTAGATAATTTACACATAATCAGAAATAAGAATACTATCAGCTTTCTCATCAGGAATACTGGAAACCAGAGAACAATGGAGTCATGTGTTTAAACTTCTCAGGAAAGTAATTTTCAGTGTGGAAGTCCATCCTCAATGAAACCATGATGGAGCTTAAGATAAAGACATGTTCAAGGACACCGGGTCAGAAAGCTACTGGAGATGTTTTCCTTACAAAAGGGTAGTTTATCAGGAAGCAAGGGATTTAATCTAGGCAGAGGAAAAAACAGAAGTGAAAGATATTTCTAGAATGATAGTAGAGGGAAATCCTGGGATGAAACCTGCACAGCAGACCTAGAAATAAGTATCTCAAATGGGCCGGGAAAAGACTGCTCTCAAAGGAGAAAAAAATGTAACTGATCAAGATTATCTAGTATATCTGATCACGGTAAAAAAAACCAAAAAAGTTTGCAAAACTGTCATATTATGGTGATGAGCACTTAAAACAATGAAAAGCACCAATTATTAACTCTAGGAAGGCAGCAAGCAAGAAAATATGATCACAGCATATCAGGTGATGCACATGGAAACAGCATTGTCAAGATGATGTAAATACTAAATACTGATAGAACCAAGTTCAGATGTAATTGTACTGAGTGAAGAGGGAAAGGAAGTATGTTGGAGGTGGTTGTAAAATGCAAGTTACGTATTAGATCTTTCTACATCAAGAGGTAATCTAGAAAATGTTTTGTTTCAAAAGTCACAAAGATCAGTGTAGTATCAACTGCACAGAAATAGCTTAAAGATCAGCTGAAAAAACAGGTGCTGCTGGGGAACAGAAGGAACAAAGACAGGAATGAATTTAAGAAAAAAAAAGGAGTAACAGCATGTTTTATTACTTTTGCCAGAAACATTTAAACAGACTTTTGATGTAGGAACTATTGAGACCATTCTTCTACTCTCCCCTAGATAAGAGGGCAACATACAGAACAATAGGTTTCACTCTCTGAAAAACAGTACACTTTGCAAAATGATGATTTGTCGCTATACAAGACTCAGAAATGTAATAATTTTGAAGGTGTTTGGGCAGTTTTTATATAGTTTAGAGCCAGAACGTCCTTCCTGGGTACATGAAATCTTCCTTATTCAAAATCTCTTAAAAAAAAATTCATGGTATTTATCTACACCACAAACAGGATCAAAATAGGTTCATTCACTGATTATTTTACTGGTCACTAAGCATCAGGCACACCAATGTTGATCCTAAAAACAAAGAAACAGTACTGGTATGACCAGATTTGCATTTTAGAAGATCCTGGGCTGTTCTATGGACTAGACTAAACTACAGTATCACCTTACTGAATACCAGAAATTTGCTGAGAGAGATTTTCAGGTGCTCTGATCTCACACACACACACACACACACACACACAGCCACACACAGTAACTACAGGAGAAATTGTTAATTGACTTGACTATGGTAATCATTTCACTATGTATATCACATCATTTTCCATACTTCAATCTTTTATCAAAAATAAATTTTCAAAAATCGGTAGTGAAGACTTAAGGACACCACAACCATTCAATTAAAAGGTTGAGAGACAAAAACCAGAGTGTTAACAGTGGAAATGAAGAGAATGTATTCATTTTAAATACATTTTGGGGTGATATCAAAATTTTTTGGTGGCTAACTGGGTTTAAGGATTGACAGAGGGAGGCACCAAGGATAGTTTCTAGTTTGGGTCAACTGAGCAACCAGCATGGTGGTGCCATTAATTGATATGGGCAACAGTTATATTACTGAACCACATGATGGTCTCATTTATGCCCTCTTTAAAACAACTAGGATTTCAGTGAGCTGACCTCTATGGAATGAGGCCTTTAGGATTTCAAAGAACATCAAGTCTCACTCTTGACATTTTGGTTTTGATCCTAAAGGAAAGGCTCTCTATTCCTACTTTTACTCAAATAAACCTTGAATAAATGAAGTTAGTTTGGGGCCAGGATTTTTTGTACTGAAACTAAAGCTGTCTTTTATTTTATTGCTTTCTTAGGACTTTAGCAGGGTTTGGGTCACCTGGGTAGCTCAATAAGTTGAGTGTCCGATTTTGGCTTAGGCCATGATCCCACTGTTCATGATTTTGAGCCCCGTGTTGGGCTCTGTGCTGACAGAACCTGGAGCCCGCTTTGGAATCTGTGTATCCCTGTCTCTGCCCCTCTCCCACGTGGGCTCACTCATGCACTCTCTTTCAAAAACGAATAAACATTAAAATTTTTTTTTGAAAAAAAGGGCTTTACCAGGGTCCTCTAGGCCTTACAAAGCATATCCCTAGTGGGCTGGCTGAGTGTTTGACTCTGTTTCCTAATCTCAGAAAACACATCAACAATTCAGGTGGCACTAACCAGAGCAAACCTAGAGGTCATCTGAGTGGTACGAAAAGCATATATATTCCTTTAGAGTTTTATTAAGAATGGTATGTTCTATGGTCAGGAAGATGTACAATGCATAATCTGCAGGTGGGGTAGACTGGATAGGGTTGGAATAGCCAATCAAATGGAACCTCAGGACTCCACAAGACTGAAGATGCGCATGGACCTGCTTTACACCTTGAGACTGTTTAAACTGGACAGAGAAGAACTGATTATTTTAATCATCTTCAATTGCACCAATTCTGTGAGGCCAATACTTCCAGGTGAGATTTGAATCCAATTTCTGATGACAGACTCTATTATGAAGAGGCAGATAATCACATGGTGGAGAAGGACAAGGGGGATTGGACGAGAGCACCATATGATGGAGCAGCATTCTCTTTCAGTTGCAACCAGTCAGCATCTGAGAGTCTGTCCAGAAAACTGGAGAAAACATCAGGCCAGTAACTAAATATGCTACTCTTGGCTTAAAATAAAATCAAGTGTGCTTTGAAACTGATAGAGGAGAGGTAAAAGTTGCTTTCCCTATCAGCAAACTAAAACCATTAGCTTCCTAAGGGGTAAATTAATGTGTCAGTGCCAAGCCAGAAATCCAGATTCAGACTCAAGATGGCCTCATTCTTTCTACTATGAGCATTAAATAGTCATTAACACACTGGGTCCTTTTCGCTGTCTCCATTGTGCTTGCCCGGACCAAGCTAAGGAAATTATTAGTATTTCTCTTCTCTACTTCATGTAGTTAAGACCTTTTCTCTCAGCTTGTGTAAGGATGTGTCTCTCAATGAGCTTGTATGACAAAAAGGCTTCTGGGGACTTCCAAAGAGGCAAGAGAAGAAAAAAAAAAAAATCAAAAAGTATTTCCCTTATGTGGAAAGGTTTCTGATGTTGAATAAATAGAGTATTTTAATAAAAATAAAGGCCTGTTCCCACGATGATGAGAAATCTCATGGGGGACAGGGAGCTCATGACAATATTCATGTTTACAGTTAGCAGAATTTAACAGGACAGAACATAAATACTGCTGAAACTTCAACATCTCACACGTTTTATAATTTTCTGAATTTTTAAGTATGAGAATGTGCAAGCTCCTATCACAATTGATTCTTCAGGAACCAATGAGTAACCCAATAAGGAGCAAGTATAATCTGAGCTAACAGACACACGCATGCACACACATTACTTTTTCCTCCACGTAATGTCCATGAAAATACCCTAAATAGCCTGTTAAAGTCATTTAAATTCTAATATAGTCTTCAATTTAGACATTAAAAAATAGGATACGCAAACCTCAACTACATAAACATTTTCTTAGCATTGTTCATGCTTCATCTGTAAGACAACCTCAGCAGTCCTCAGGCATATCTCACAGAAAGCTCATTTTTATTAAATTCTTAAAGAATGACAAAAACTTCCTTTCAGACTTTCCCAACTATGGCATTTGGTTATGCAAAGTAGATTCTCACCCATGAAAAGAAACATGCCTGAACTTGAGTGGTCTACGCAACAGGCCTTATAAACAAGGAGTTTCTTTCAATATAGTTTCTTTGTTCAAGTTCTCGCTCCTTGGATCACAGGCCAATATTCATTAGAGACCTGTTGGAACCCCACTGGGATTCTCATTTCAACGGTGCTCCAGGGCCCGTGTTGATGAGCACTGGGTTTGTCAGTCTTCTGAGGATATTTCGGTATCAATCTTTGGGAATAACAGCAATTCCTCAGAGCCACTCAATCCTTCTAACACATGTAAGTGCTGTACTGGATCTTTCCGGGGCTACATCACTTGCACTCCTAAGTTCTTAAGTTTCTCACGAGTAGGGACTCACATCAGGTAAATCGTGCAATGTAATAAAATGGTCTTTCTTGGGGCACCTGGTGGCTCACATCGGTGAGTGTCTGACCTCAGCTCAGGTCATGATCTTGTGTTCATGGGTTCGAGCCCCGCGTCAGGCTCTGTGCTGACAGCTTGGAGCCTGGAGCCTGTTTCAGATTCTGTGTCTCCCTCTCTCTCTGCCCTCCCCCTATCACACTCAGTCTCTCTCTCTCTCTCAAAAACAAACATTTAAAAAAAATTTTTAGAAAGTAAAGAACACAGTCTTACTTCTTCTCTCCACTCTTTTTCACGGTCTTTGTCTCTGCTCTGGGGCTTACCCCAGGAAGCACTAATAGCCCTGGGCTTGCTTTCGGCCACCCAGAACTTTGTCCCAGATCTTGCCTGCCTCCTCAAACCATACAATCAGTATTCATCAGGACAAAGATACAAATCAGGACCTACACAAACCAATGTGACTATCACTACCTCATGATATTAATGACAGTGGAATAACAGTCCTATTAACACAAGGGTGTTTCCCTGAACCCCCAGATGATTTCACTCTGTTGGCTACTATTCTGCTCATCATGTAAAAGAAGAGCACACTCATTACAATTCTTCCCACCCTGAATCCATAGCAGAGGATTCTAACTCATGGATTAGACTTCCCGAAGGAATAAAGTCTCAAACTCTTTGTAGAACCCTGCTTCAAGTAAGCAGCATTAATTGGTATTATTTACTGCTGTGTTCGAGTTACCCTAAAATGTTGTGACCTAGGTCGACAAATATTATTATCTCACAATTTCTAGGGGTCAGAGTATGGCTTAACTAGGCGCCTCTGAGTCAAGATCAAAGTTCAACTGGTTAAGATCTGTTTCCAAGCTAACATTATTGAGCAGACAGCCATAGGTCTTCCTTGACTGTTGGCCAGAGACCTTTATCACATGGTCCTCTACATAGGAGGTTCACAACATGTTTCTTGACATCTCATAGAGCTAGCTATTAACAGAGAAGGGGGAGGGAGAGAAAACTACTGCCTCATTCTAATATAGCTTCAGAACTGACACTATCAATCACTACTGCTGTATTTTGTTTGTTTAGAAGTGCGTCTCTGGGTCCTGTTGGTGATGAAGGGGAGGGGATTACACTAAGACGTGAAAACCAGGAGGCAGTGATCATTGGAGGCTATCTTAGACATGGCGTACCCTACTATTATCAATCAGTTTGGACATACAATATGGACCTCTACAAATTACTGTTAAATATTTTAACTGAAGGCATGAAAACTTGAGTTTAGTAAATGATCAAAATCTAAAATATTAGTCTTTCTTCAAACTTGTTTTTAATGGAAAAATTTCTTTAGCTTCTCTTAAAAATGAACTACTTGGGGCACCTGGGTGGCTCAGATGGTTAAGTGCCTGACTCTGGATTCCAGCTCAGGTCATGACCTTGCAGTTCGTGACAACCGAGCCCTGCATCGAGCTCTATGCTGACAGTGCAGAGCCTGCCTGGGATTCTCTCTCCCCCTGTGTCCCTCCCCTGCATATTCTCTGTTTCATTAAAAATGAACTGATTTTGGAAAACAGTCATTTCGTCAGAATTCCAAAAGAACAATACTAGCTAGGTCTGCAATGAGATTTCCTCCTGTAGATGATAGTTTTAGTTTTTTATTTAAAAATGTAATTAGCCATTGAGATAATAAAACCTAGACAGGGTGAAAGGAAAACAAATTATGATTTACCCTTCACAAATAAACAGTTTAGACTTTTCCCCCCCACAATTAGTACATTAGTATATGTATTAAACATTTTAAAGCTTCACACTTGATTGTGAACATTGTTAGCACTTACTCAAAGGGAAACAAAATTGGAATTGTTACTTGATCAAGTACATGTGAAGATGGCTCATTCACTTGCAGGCAGACACAGACTTGAAGGGAATAGCTGTAAAAAACCAATTGGGTCATAGCATAGTGTGGCTCTGTGGTGAATTTTTCATTTCTTACAAAATCTCTCACTGCCACAATGGTTTAGGAATAAATAGAAACCCAAGAGAGAAAGGCATAGTATATTTCTCTGCATACCTGGATTGAATGATTATGACAATAGCTGTGAGCCTTTTTAAGGAAGAACATACAACAAATCAATTTTCTTGTATGTTTAGCCTATTTGTTCAGTACTTTTTTTTTTTAAACTATTCTATTACCATGTTTCACTAATATCACTATTCCCACTACTGACTCTAACCCGTCTGAATATCCTTGGCCCCTTCACAGTGTTTAGGTTGGGTTTACTAGCAGAGTCTAAGAAGACCATGTTATACCTATAATATATCTTTAAAACTTGTATTAATAATATTAAAGCTAAAATATGTACCTCATTAGGTCATTGGGAGGACTGAGTGGGACAAGATTAATAAGCACTGGGACATAGCAAGCATGCAATGATGGTAACAATTGGAAAGGAGAGCAGGGGCCAATCAACTTCGCTGAGAAAACTATGCTTGCAGTTATTGTGTACAGCGATGGAAAAGAGGACTCTGAAAAAATCTTTAACCCCCATGGAAACATGTAAAGAGGGGCTGAAAGAAGACACCTGTCAGGTCAAGATAAATGAAAGAAGGGAAAGAATTTTTGAATTCTCACATTTGGTCCACATTTACTCCTTAATGGTTCAAAGGACATTTTCAGAAATTTCAGAAATCGAAAAAATCTTATTGCAATCACCTCAACTCTGACCTGGGAAATTCCTACAGACCCTCCTGTTTCCTCCTTGTGCATCTCTCCTGCATCTTGGTTCCCTTTGGACTCAACCTTACTCAATCTCATATTGTGGCAGAGATGGCTAACTATCTATTAGACATTCAAGTTCTCCTCTGTATGTTGAACTTTGGCTAGGAGAAGATAGATGGTTTAGGCCTGTGACTAGATTTC
The DNA here is from genome assembly GCF_007474595.2 of Lynx canadensis. Lineage (NCBI taxonomy): Eukaryota > Metazoa > Chordata > Mammalia > Carnivora > Felidae > Lynx > Lynx canadensis. Next base: position 36,634,231 of record NC_044313.2, on the reverse strand, counting down.
CCAGCTTCCTGCACAACCCTGTAACTAGTTCTTTGCAGTGGATCGTGAAGGGAAGTGGTGTCACTACCAGGGTGGGATAGTTCTCTTTCCCCACATGCTGGCTGAAAGAAAAGGGAAAGCCCAAAACAGAGGACAGAATTAGCCTGGGTCCCTGAGTAACTGCACGCAAGGCCACCTGTGAAACAGACACTAGGCTGTTATTCGAGTAAGAAATAAACTTTATATTGTGTTTAGCCACTGCAATTGGGAGCTTCTAAATACCAGCTGGCATTCTCTTAACTAATAGTTACCCAGCTCCAGACTAAACCCTTTGCTGCTGACCAGGGAACTCAACAGAACTCTGTCTCGCCCATTACTAATCAGCTGCACATACCCTCTGTGGGTGCTTAGGACTGTATCCAGTTCCCCAGCAAGGGTGCCAACCTGCGTAACAAACCCATCTACTCCTCTAGACCTCAAAAACCCAGGAAGAGAGAGGAGATAATGTGTTGCAAACAGCTAGCTCTGGTCTCTGCATCGCCTTGAAATTTCATTGTCTTGTCCCCAAAGTTCAATCAGAAAAACACTGCCATAAAATACAATTACTGGGGGTGCCTGGGAGGTGTAGGGACTTCTACTCAAGCCATGATCTTGTGGTCTGTGGGGTTCCAGCCCTGCATCGGGCTCTGTGCTGACAGGGTCAGAGCCTGGAGCCTTCTTCAGATTCTGTGTCTCCCTGTCTCTCTGCCCCTCCCCACTCACACTGTCTCTGTCTCTCTCTCTGAAAAACATTAAAAAAAAAATCTTTTAAATAACATACTACTGGATTTGAAAAGTGAGGCACAATTTAATGGATACAAGATATAGTAAAGCTAATTGTGGCATCAGGTGATATTAAATACTTCAATTTGCTAAGTCGAAGAAAAAAAGCAGGGGTATAAAATCCAAGTTAGTTGCCAAGCACCAACATGTTAGGTATCTGCTTTAAAGAATCAGGAGCCAGTATCCATTGATCTCAGTTTCAAGGCATTGCTGACTTTCTAGGATTAGTGAGGGTCCCAAATAACAAACACACCGCACAAGTACTAGTCGGCAGCAGAGAAAGGGTCATCTCCACTCTCTTTGACAGAAGGGCATTGTCAATTCCACTCTAACCATTTGATACTGACGGACTCCCTATAGAGTTCCAGGGTCCAGCAATTCACCCACAGGGCTGCTGAGACATAGTCCATTTGAACATATGCACAGCTGGTTACTGTATCTGCTACAAAAGGCCAGCAAAAATTACCTGCAGCTGTTTGTCCTAGTCACCCAAGACCTCTGGTGGTCTACACACAACTGAATGGAGGGGTTTTTTTTGTTTTTTTTTGTTTTTTTTTTTTTTTACCAAAAACAACTTCAAATGGAGTATGTACTAAAATGAGGCAGAATGCAGTTGATTTGGGACACACAGAGACAGGAGGTAATTACAATAGCCATCTCTAGCTTTAATTTTGTTAGTTTAAATTATTAAAGATTAAAGCTCATGAAATTTATGGCTTTTATGTATTAGGCTAAATAACAAAGCATCTTTCTAACCGTCATTCTTACAGCAAGTGTAACTCATAAAGCAGGCAAACCATACTTATTTAAGAGGGTGCTGGCTCTTACTGCAGCTTTTAACAAAATACTTTTACTACTGCTAAAACCAAGTCACCGAAGTGTAGTTAAATTGTTTAGATTCTGGTGAAATCACTATGGAAGCACAAATCTTGCATTAGAATAGCAACAGAAAAGGTTGCTGTTAGAAGGGAGTCAGTGGCAGTTGAGACGGTTCCTCCCTCCTGTCCCTCTTTACTCTCAGGAATGGCTATTAATGAATAAACTTATGGAGAAAATATGTGACAACTCTGATGGAGATAATATAGTCATAAAATCCATGTGCTTCCTAAGTAAGCCATAAACAGTAAACTCAAATTATACCTAATTACAAATTATCCAATCAATTAAACCATGAGAATCTGCATATGCCCCAGTGAAAACGAAAAATAATTGTTCTGGGATATTTTTACTAAAACACATTCACTTGAAGTAATTGAGGCAGTAACCACAAACATTCTGGTCCCTGCCAAGAACACGTACACGTTCTCAATTCTGCAGCTCAATGTACACATGTGAAATACAGCCCTAAATGACCAATGTATAGAATGTGACTTGTACCATACCACTGGCTGACCTGGACTTCATGACTTGATCCGCCTAGTGGCTTAAATGAAGACTCTGAACTTTGTTAAGGTTAACAAAAGGGCGTTGGTGACGGCCACTCTACTATCCCGAGCTAGATAAACATAAACTTTCACCAACAACTATTTCACTAATATTTACCACCTCAATAGTGAAATTTCTATATTCTAAATCTTAGTAATTCAACAGGCCTGATAGAAGGGCTTGATAAAGGGGTGAGGCGCCTGGCTGGCTCAGTGGTTAGGTGTCTGACTACAGCTCAGGTCATGATCTCATGGGTTCAAGACCCCGCATCATCAGTCTCTTTGCTCTGACAGCTCAGAGCCTAGAGCCTGCTTCAGATTCTGTATCTCCCGTTCTCTCTGACTCTTCTCCCCAACTGGCACTCTGTCTCTCTCAAGAATAAACGTTTAAAAAATTTTTTTCAAAGGAGGATAAAGTGAGAAATAAGGTAATGAAAATGTTGTAAACATCTGTGGCAAATACTGGGGAGGAGCTTCACATACATGATTGCAATTTAGTCCTTAACAGTACTACCATGTGGTAGAACTCTAATTGTTACTTTATAGATCCAGACTTGGGCTTCATTTTACCCAAACACCTAATGAGTGCTGGGCTGGAATTAGAATTTGTTTGGCTTCTAAAAGCCTTTGTCCGTACTGCTACATAATCCTCCTTCGCAATATCTCTGAGTTACTGTCCTTATTGGTGAAACGTAGACAAGCTTGTTAGTACAGGATCAAAGGATACAATTTGATTATGTTCCTACAAAACATGCCAAGATCTAGGCAAAAAGCGTGGGGTAAATCATAATTTACTACAAATTATGTATAAAATCATCATTTCGTCAAATTCTTCCTTTCTGACCAAACTGAATACATCCCCCAAAATAAAGATGATAATAAAACTTGGTAACTATTTCTCAAATATTGAAGGGGTGACAATAAGTCAAAGAAATAAGACCTAATAAAAAAAAGATAACTTAAGGGTGTTGCTGGTGCTTCCTGAAAGATTCTCAGTGTTGCCTAGATGTAGGGTGACTTCTCTTAGTCAAGAGTATAAGAGAACATCACCTAACCAAGGTTTTGGCAAGCAAGGAGGAAAAATCAACTTTATCCAAGCTGTAGCTTTCAATTTTAAGTCATCATAGGCTGGACAGCTCTCAGATAGTTTAGGCCAGGGATAAGAAAACTTTCCTGTAAGGGCCAGATAAATAATTTAGGCTTTGTAGGCCCTATTGGCCTCTATTGTAACTATTCTGTTCAGGTATATAGCACGAGAGCCTAGACAATAAACACCTAAGAGTGGTTGCATCCCCAAAAAAATTTTACTTACAAAAAGTATGTGGTGAGGGCCAAGTTGGCCCACAGGTTGTTGTTTGCCATTCTGGTTTAAGCTCTTTTTTTCCCCATGTTGGGAGTGGAGGAGGTGTGCTTAAGTTATTATCACTTATGAGACAATGGGTTTCTTGATGAGAGGAAAGAAAACAGGAGATAGAAGACAGAGTTGTCTTGATGCAAAAGCAAACAGGAGGTTTAAGTCTCCAGAGCAACTAAAAGGAACTATATAGGGGACACTTTAGCTTCAGGAATTCCTCATTAGCAAAAGGAAAGGCTGAAGTAGATCAAAGAGTTTGAGAATACTCTGTTCAATGAAGTCTTGTGAAGTCCCCATATGTAATACACATTAATCCACTCACACTTTAGTTACAACTCGAATGAGCAAGCCTCATCTCACAAGACTGATCTTGAGCCATCTAAAATGCCCATGACTCTTTCCTAAATATCTGAACTCCAAGTGTAGGTTGAAAGCCACCAGGGGAGACAAACATAAAGGCTCTATTTGTGACATTTTGTGATTGTGTGATTTAATTTGTATTTATTCCTGCTCTTAAGGTAGATCTACATAACACTACAACTATTCTCATTTTAAGATGTCATCTATGGCATCTTCCAAGTAAATATCTATTAGTCATTAGATCTCTAAAAGAGCAACATGGTTTGTTTAACACAGTGTTGCTGTTTCTTTCTGCACAACAAATTGCTCAGATTTGTTCAGCTGTTAAAAACTTTTAAATGAAAAATTAAAAAATTAAAAAAAAGTAAATAACACAATCCAATAGGCCTGGTCTTAGTGTCCATGTGAACTAAATTTCAGATTTATCCCAATTTTAATCTTGTCTTCACATGCTCAGGCTGCCATAACAAAACACCATAGATTCGGTGGCTTCACCGATAGGGATTCATTTTCTCAGAATTCTGTTATGATGCCAAGATCAAAACACAAGCATGGTCAGCCCCTAGTGAGATTCGTCTTTGCTACCTCCCTCTCTTCCTCCATCTCCACTACCTAAGGACACTGTGAGACAGAATCTACTGACAAGCCAAACTATGGACAGGTTCTGCCTAGATAACCTTATTCTCAATAGATTTTCACATCTTTGACATTTTAATCTAACCCCATCGTTCTAGTCAGACTTTTTATGATGAGCTGTTTTTAGGTAGTATCATTTGGAGGACAAGGAGAAAAACTAGCAATGTTGCTGTATGCTTGGAATGCATGCATTTACACGAAGTATCACTTCATTTTTTTTTCTTTGATTAAATGCAGGAAGCACTACTAGAGCATTTTTTCCTCCAAACACTAAACAGATTTGAATTTTGGGCTTTAACCCTCTGTTTCAAGCAACAAGTCTCTTGATTAGGAAGGTGTTTGCAGAAGTGGCCTTTCTGTAGCCACTGAATTGAGTTACTTCTGTGAGACTGGCCAACAGACTGACTGCAAGGTTTCCTATGAGGAAAGCACTGCCTGGCTAGTAATTGAGTTGGGGTTTCATCCGAGGTGGCAATTGTCTGGTGATAAGGTTCATCTCCTGCAAGCGCCTTTCTCTAGTGCCTAGCACAATGCTGGGTGCCAAGAAGCATGCCGTGGAGGTTTTCCAGGTGCTTTAAGCTCAGGATGCAGTCTCCCACCTGAGATTCAGGACCCCTGGGGAAGATAATGCATGAAACGCCGAAGGAGGCTGTCACTGCAATTATCTTTTTGGGAGGCAGAGTAAGGTCTGTTCCTCCAAGGATAGTGGTAGTTGTTTTTTCAGAAAGAAATGTGGGCCCTTTTAAGCACATTGGTCCTAGCAGCTGTGGTATTTATGTAGCATTTTCTTTTATTTTTCTCTCCTTAAGACCAACAATAAACAAAGCTTACTTTTTCTTCTTTTATAACTTCACAATACATGATGCAACAGTCACTGTAATTAGTCCAAGAGGCAGCATGGTCTTGCATTTATCCATTTTATCACCCACCGGAGGATACCATGTTTCCTAAATACTGCTGGTGAACTTGATGCCATTATGTGTAATTTCTCTTCCAGATGAGCTGTAGCACTTACTTTCTACTTCAAATACTGAGTTATGTTTAAAACAAGCCTCGCTTCTATCAAGTGATTTCCCAAGGCAGAGAATTCAAATCTAATTAACACATTGCTTTCCCCATCAATGTCTTCTCTGTGCCCAAATTGTTTAAGAAAGTACACAGGTGTCAAATCAAGCCTGGGAAACAATTTTTAGGTTCTGGTGGACATTAACGAAGATCGTTACTAAACTACTAATGTTAGAACAATAACCATAAGAGAACTAAAGATAATTTATAGAATGAGGTTTTTCAAGCCACAATGCAGGGCTTCTTGTCTCGCTCTGCTGTCCCACACATGCATAATACCTTTTGGATTTTTCCTCCTACAAATACAAATTTAAAAGAGACTTTTTGGAATTAAGTGCCTACAGTGTGACAATGTGTGTTAACAAGGTATATGGTTTATTTCTAACTGTCACAGCCCTAACAGTAAAGTATTACAGATATGCAATCCCTCACCCCAAATCCTGATAGCCATAGGTTGTTCAGAATTTAGAATTGTTTGGATTTTAAAAGATAATAAGGTACATGTATATATGTTCTATAACCAAACAGGATCAGGTAAAGTATTTGGGAGGCAAATTATCTGCAGTGAAACGTAAGTCATTATATTAAGTCAAATTAAAACACACACACACTAAAATGGTTCATTAATAATCACCAATGTACTTGCCATACATTCATTTGATTTTTTTCTCCAGAAGCTTTTGAATTGTACACGTGCAAATTAGCTGTTGTAGATGTTTAGGCAAGTTAAAAGAGGTTAAATACAAAGCTATACTGCTAAAATATAGCTGGATTGGGATTTGAACACAGGACTGTTTGCCTCCAAAGGCTATATTCCAATAAATGGAGAGTAATACAGATTAAAAAAAAAAAAGATCTCGGTAAGAGAAAGCAGAACAAAATAGAGGTCAGGCAGGGGGAAGAACAGGGCAGAAAAATAAAAGGACATTTAACCTAAGTAAAGAAAGAAATAGCCATGACATCCTCTGCCCAAGGGTAGCCAGAGAGACCATGAGAACAGTGATCAGAGACAGCAAGCGTTGGGGCACCTGGGTGCCTCAATCGGTTGCACGTGTGACTTTGGCTCAGGTCAGGATCTCCTGGTTCTGTGAGTTCTAGCCTGGTGTCGGGCTCTATACTGACAGCTCAGAGCCTGGAGCCTGCTTTGGATTCTGTGTCTCCCTCTCTCTTTGCCCTCCCCTGCTCACGGTCTGTCCCTCTCTCAAAAATGAAAAAGAAAAACAGAAAGAAAGAAACAAGAGCAAGGGGATGAGCAGAGTGGGAAGAGAATAGTGTGCCAAGGATCCCCGGAGAAAAAGATGGATTCTGCACAGACTGCCGGAGGCGGCTATGGGGATGACAAGAACCTTCTCGTTGTACCAAAAGTGTCTCCCATTTCCATAGCTCATATTTATTAAGATGTATTCAAGCAACACCTACCATGTGCCAACACTAGGGAGAAAGCTATGAAAAACATGGGCATATCTCTGCACTTCTGGTCCCACCACTTATGAGCTGTGTGGCAAAGTTACACTCCTTGGGGTTGCAATCTATTCACTTGTAAAATAAGGATAATATCTAGCCAAAAGATAGTAAATGGTGAGAATTAATATATTACATGTGAAGAACCAAGCACAATGCCTAGAACAAAGCAAATGAAATATTTGCCAATACTATTTAAAGGAATTTATCCTTTGAGAAAACTGATTCTCTAACCAAGAACTGTCCACCTTCTGGAAGTATTTGCAGAAAGCACACCAGACTACAAAGTACCAGCTTCTGGTCAAATATAATTGCTATTCAATCAGCAAATCCTGGTGAGTTTGCTCTATTTCAACTCCAACCCTAACTTGTGGTGTTATCCTGAATGAGTCATTTAACAGCATCTGCTCCCCCCTCTGTGAATTGACTTCTGCTCTTTAACTCAAGGGTATTGGAAGAGGCTTTAGGGATAAATGAAGGAGAATCACTGCTTTAGCTAATATGCTGCTCCAAAACGTGGGTTTTTTCGACAACTCTCAGGAATTTGTAAGATTAGGAAAGATACACCCTGAGATAAAGCAAGCTTCTCTTGCATGCTTGTACCTGAGAGGAATCTGTATGGGTGACCACAGCATAAGCAGAGAGAGTCTGAATTAATATTGCTTTTCTCAACCCTGTAGTAATATTCCCATTCAAAAATACAGTGCTCATTTGAATACAAACATTATTTTCTCCCAAGTTAGAAAATTGAGAATTGCTAAACGAATTGATCAATTTCAACTGCTTTTATAGTACAAGTTGATAATCCAAATAGCAGTCATTCGGTTTTGACAACATCAATAATATAATTTTGTGGGCAATCACTTTCATTGAAAACCACCTATGCTGCTTTGCCTATCTATAAGACGGCATCCTGCAAGGGAAAAGAGTAAAGATCTTGGGTATATCCAATGCCTTGGGTGCACAACTGGGAAAGGAACTGCTAGGAGATAATTAACTCCAAGTGTTTACTTACTATTTGCTATCAATGCAATGTGGAGAATCCATGCAAAATAGAAAGCTACTATTTTGAATACAGGAAATATACGTGGAAAAGCTGGAGTCATAGGACTATGGCACCCTATTATCTATGGGATAAAGTTCCTAATGTTTGAGGACAGTATCCGAGAGGCATAAAATAGTCCTCTTTTGTCTGTGATGCACAACTAAAGACATGAGACAGAATCTTAGAGAACAGATTGTCTCCCCACCAAATTAGATCCCATTGGTCTGAATTTTTTCCCTCTCATCATCCGCCAGTCCTATTCAACCACATTCCCAACCCTGCTATGAATTCATTTTTAGTCTTTGTACACTGTGTTCCCTTTGCCTGGAATCCTTTCCCATTCTCTAACCTCTTGGTTAACTCACCCTTCATGTTTCATATTATGACTAGGACTCTTCCCCTGATCTCCTAATGTCCTGGTTAGCTATCCCTTTTTGTGCTCACATAGCCCTTGACCTTCTGCATGGTAAAAGTTTCTCTCCTGATCTCTCTCTTCCACTTGACAATAAGCAAATTGAAGGCAGAGGCTCTGTCATATTCACAAGTGAATTCTCAGGGCCCAGCACAGCACTAGCACGGACACTTAGAAACTATCTGTGGAATGTTGACTGAATGAATGAGGCTACTTCCATGAATTAATCAAAGGATGACTGTAGTTCACTGTACCAGTGCCTGTATCAACAGCGCAACAAAAACTTATATGCAGCTTAGCAATGAATGTTTCAGGGGTGTTTATAGCCATCTACAGGACTGGCCACCATTTACTATCTTTAATTCTAGTTCAGACTTTAAAGTTTGGTTCTAACGTCAGTGAAGGACAAGAACACAGCTTGACCATCTCTTAGTTTTGTTGATGAAAATGAGCAAGAGTGAGAAATGAAAACCTCATTAGACTTGAAAGTATTTTTAGTTGGAGAACACTGGCTTTAGACTGCCAGCAAACCAAATGGAAAAGCATTGTAATGAACTGCATATATGTTAGTGAAAATGGTCAAGTGGGATCAGGATTCAAAGAACTGCCTACTATTTCTACCAAATCAGTCTGGTTGCCCAGCAACCACTCCATATGGGAATTGCACAGCATGACGACATAATAGATCACCATCTCAGAAGTGGACTGACAAGCCAAAATCATTAAGATGTGCAGTCTGACTTACATTAACCCTACGACGTTGGTCAACTGAGAATGAGTCTCATCCTTTGCCTACACAAAAGGTGAGGTCAGAAGAACACACAAATACTCTGGGTGTCCTGAGATACCTTGGATGTGTTTAAGAATAGCTGAATTCATAACATATACAGATTTGATTACCTCTGCATCCCGAACTCTTCCCATTGCACTAGTTTAGTATACCAGTGATAAAAGGTTTCTGCCTTGGCTGGCCTTGGCAGAAAGAGAAGACCTGTGTCTTTCTATGCCATTTCGGAGTCTCACATTCCTTCTGATCTGTCACTGTTACTACCCACTCTTTTTCCAAAAGAAGGAAAATAGCAAACTATAAAGCTAATAAAACAGCAAACTATAAAGCTAATATTCTAACTTTTTTTTACTTAAAAATAGAAGAAAATAACACTGTAAAAAAACTAGAAAAAAGGACATCAAGGGATTTATATACAAAATGAACAAATGAATACATAAAATCAAGTTACCATTTGTTAAAAATCACTATTCAGTTCTTATATATATTATGTATGCCAAACATATGCTGAGTGACTCCAAAGATGACCCTCTCACCTCTGCACAATGCTCTTTCAAGAAAGGCCCTTAAGTATATGAAAAATGCTTCTATCACTAGTAATAAAAGAAATACAAATGAAACCTAATAGCAATGTGCTATTCACCAATCCAGCTATGATTTAACACAATGCTAAAATTTAACATAGACACTGTCGTATATAGCGTGTAACATGGTGAATCCCAACTCTTGCCAATTTTTTCAATTATCATCAGAGTGGAATGGCAAAAGATGGTGAGTATAATAGTAATCCTCCATATTAGTCACTTAATTCACTACTTTCAGTGAATTATGGGCAATATTTGTAATTTTTATCTCCTGTTTGTTCTGATTATATTTATTGAAATATAACTTCATGTCTATTTAATGTAATTAAAATATTGGGTGTGCAAAAATATTCAGTGTAATCAAGGATAAAGTAAAACTCCTACTTTCAGAGACTGTTGGTGAGAATATTTTGTATAACCTTTCTAGAGTGAACCTAGGCATTATGCATAAAGAGCCTTTGAAAGCTGTCCTTTGACCTACTCCACGAAATCTGTCCTAAAGACATCATCACAATTTTTGGCAATTACAAACATTAAATATTGACTAATAATTTAGAGTTGTAAAAACCAAAGTGTTCTAATGTCCAAAATTAGATGACTGTTGTGTAGTTATGAAAGACAGAACAATCACAACATAGAACTCACTTTAAGATGAAGTGAAATTACCAGAATATCACACACACACACACACACACACACACACACACACACACACACACACTCTCTCTCTCTCTCTCTCTCTCTCTCTCTCTCTCTCTCTCTCTCTCTCACACACACACACACACACACACACACACCCCTCCCTGCCAGAGAGAGAGAGGAAAGGAAAGAGATAAAGAGAAGGCTTCTCTGGAATACAATATCCAAAAATAAGTGGTAAGTTTATTTAACAATCGTCAGTGTTTTTAATTCCCAACTTCTAAGTTTTCCTCAATATTCTTAATGTAAAAATACTAAAAAGTTAATTAAAACCTATACCATCTACTAATACTCTGAGCTTGAATTAGAGGACCAGAAATCATTTAACATTTTAGTTTAAATGTCTACAGTGCCTTAAAGCACTTAAAGCAAAGGAAGAAATATGAAGCTCTCAGATTTAAAAAAAAAAAACAACCCTTACAGCAACAAAGTGCCTTACAGTTTACAAATTACTTCCCAGAGAAGACAAGGCCAGTTTAATCCTGAAATGACCTTTCAGGAGAAAAGTCCTAATATTAAAACTTAAGAAAAAGAGCAGACAGACCTCACTGTTAGATGCATGAGGGCAGTATGTTGACTGACCTCACCCCATCTCTAACCCCAGCACTGAACTAAGCAGATGAGAAGTCCTACTCGGCCAGAGTCATGGGTTAGGTCATTAAGGTCAAGGCCTACACACAGACTAAGTTCCTTTGATTCTCAATCTGGCATACTTTCCCTTAAGCCATCAAAATAATCAGGTCCTTCTGTGAGGGACACAATACGGAGAGGAATTCCCTTTTTTCTGAGTTTTGCTAGGAGCAGCATAAAACACAGGTTTCCAAGTAGACTAAATTCGGGATTAAATACATAGCTATGTGTTTGCTATGTGATCTTTCCAAGCATCTCATGTGGAGCCATTAGTGTTCCTGTCCCTAAAATAAGAATAGTAATGCCAACACCTGTAAGCCTATCATGAAGATTAAATAAGATATGTACTATGTGCTTGGTGCCATGTGACTTTGGGCAGCTATTTGTTGCTCCTGGCAGGCATCACCCCCTGCCTCATCCCACTGATGCACAGGCACAGAGTTGTTTTAAGCCTGAATATCTTCCTTTTGTAGTCAAGAAGACCGAGTTGAATGCCTGGGTGGCTCAGTTGGTTAAGTGTCCAACTCTTGATTTCAGCTCACAGTTCATGAGAGCAAGCCCCACAGTGGGCTCTGCACTGCTTGGGATTCTCTGTCTTCCTTTCCCTCTGCCCCTCACACTCTTTCCAAATAAATAAACTTTATAAAAAATAAGAGTTAAGCACCATCCTACAGAGAACAAATATATAATACAAGTAGGAGTATAAATCTTAAAAATGCCCACTTTACCTAGATATTTTCTTAATACTCTGTACATTTGCTACAGCATGCTCAATACAGACCACTGAATGTCTTTTGATGCTAAATATAAGAAACTACTTGGGTAACAGCATTCGGTCACATGTTCAGCTTCAAGAATATTAACAGGGTAAAATGCTGTTTTGCCTGCATGTGACCAGGGCCTGATGGAAGTCTTTCTTTTTTATTATTTCCTTTTTAAACATGGAAAATCTGGCTTGAAGATATGCAATGGGAAAAAGCACGTACATTTTATTTTGTCACTCTGAAGGCTTTACACTAAGCCTAAAAGCTTTTGGCTAAAGTGAAAAAACACTAGAGACCCATTTTGAATAGCAAGAGAACCTGAAAAGATTTCAGCTCATCTGCAGTTGTGGTGGCTGGCAGGAGGTACCTTTTTTTAAATTGATTTTTCAAATGCCTAATCGTCATCAAGCTTGCAGATTTCAACCTTGTCAATAGAGTATAAGCAAACCTTCACAAAGAATGAGAATTTTGAAAAATTGTAAGTTATTTAGACTCCAAGTTTGAAAATGGGGAGATTGGAGACATTGACAGTAATCCTAAGGGAATGAAGGTTCCCAAGTAAACAGATAGAAGGCCAACTCTTAACTACTTGAACGAATATAGAGATTAGGCCAAGGAAAGGCCTCATTTGAACAGCTGCATGACACAAAACTCTTGCTAGAAATTTCCAAACTGGGCTTGGTTTCCTCTTCTTTGTCCACATCTGCTAGCTTTACAGTGGGAATGCTTGAATGAAATGTCAAGTACAAGGAAAGCTCTTGAAATTATCCCTAAGTCAGAGTAACCAATCCTTTAATAGTTACACTGCCACTAAATCAGGTTATCTGCAGTCAGCCTGGCTGGGTGAAGACTTTGGGTGCCCCCACCATCGGTCATTCAAAGTCAAAAGATTCTTGGGGCATCTGGGTGGCTCAGTTAAGCATCCAACTTCAGCTCAGCTTAGGTCATGATCTCACTGTTTGTGGGTTTAAGCCCTGTGTCAGGCTCTGTGCTGACAGCCTGAAGCCTGCTTTGGATTCTCTGTCCCTCTCCCACTCACAGTCTCTCTCTCAAAAATAAACATGAAAATAAATTAAAAATAAAGTAAAAAAAATCTAAATTATAAGATTAAATATGAGAAGTCCAACAAAATTCTCATTTTATCATTTATTACTTTTTCCCTTTGAGATATCTAATATTAAGTAATGGCCAGATACTTTTTCTCATTTCGAGATTCCCCTTGCTGGGCTGGTTCCCTGAACATAAACAGTCTACAGCTTAGATCATCAAGCACCAAGTGAGAATTAAAAAAATAAATTCAGTAACACTAACCCATTTGCTTTAGAAAAATTTAATTCATTAACAGTTACTGGTTTTCTTGCTCATCTACAATTCTTTGTTCACATCTCAATTAGGGCATTGAATACTACTGCTGTGAAATCATGCTAAATATTTCATATGAAGCATGTAATTTAGATTCTATTTAAAATGAGTTTCATAGTATATTCCAATTCCCTGTATGTCTGTATTCCCTGAAGGCAGAGCAGCTGTTACTTTCTTTCCTGTAGCTTCTGTGCTTCTAACAGTGCCCAGCATAGCAGGCACTCAATCAGTATCTGGGAAGTGACATGACAGATTCCGAGCAATCGGAGTTGATTTTCTCCTGTTGGTGTTACTGGTTACATCTTTCACATAAAGAAAGTTTTGAGAAGTTCCATGACTGTCTAAGGGCAATCAGTGGCAGAAATGGAAGGAGATCTTAGACGACCCTTTCTGATGTCCTGAGAGAACATCCTTTCCACCACACCACCCTATCTCCCAGAAACCACCTTCTTTAACTTCGTGACGGCTGAGTTAAATAGTGGCAGTGGTTGTAAACAACAGAACAAGTTTCTGACATGTGTTTATGTTGAAGATACTAATAAAAGAGCTGCTTCTTGTAAACTTAGCTACCAAGTTAGTTACATTTGCTCATAAATATGGATATAAACATTTGTTTGTCAAATCAAATATTGCTAATTCCCCCAGACAGAAGAATCACTTTTTGGTCTAGCAGAAAACTCTTTCCTTCCCACTTCTCCTAGGCTCTCAGCCAGTTTTCTCAAACCCTGAGCCCCTCAATGAGTCTAAGGATTTTGAGGTATAGGAGATGGAAGGGAAACGAATTTCTTGCAGGCTACTTCTGTTTTCTACACCTATCTCCCCCCTAAGGCAAGAGAGCAACAGAGTCATACACCTACTTTAAATGGAGAGAGGAAAGAATGGGAGGTGTAGGTCAAAGGGTAACAAGAAAACCTAAGTATAATAGTAAAATGAAGTTTATATCTCAAAAAGTCACATGTATTTTTTTTCCAAGTCAGGAAAAAATATTATAGCAAAAACCACAAAAATTAACAGAATAAAAATATATATCCCATCTCTGTTTTCAAAATAATAAACTTTACTACTAATACATAAAAACTAAACCATTCTTTTGGACTCTCATAAAAAGATTAAGTAGTTTGATAATAAGCTATATGCAAGAGAATAGAAAGACACTCCTGTTAAGATGCCAAAAAAATTTTTAAAAATGTCTGAAAAGCTTTCAACATTTCTTTTGACCCAGAAATTACATTTCTATGAATTTATCCATTGAAAGTAATCATATAAATTGACAAAGATGTTTGTATGAAGACGTTCATTACAACAAACTGAATGCCAACCAGTGGGGAAATGGTTTTAAATATGGGTTTCAACATGCAATGGCATCTCCTACAACTGATGGTAATAAATTAAAAGGTTAATAAAACAGTATTACCTTCTACCCTGCATAGGCTTATGTACATGTAAAAAGTCTGAAAATCTATGTAATATGAAAGGTTATTTCTGAAGACTTTTTTTATGTGTATTTTTCAGAGAGCAAGACAGAGCATGGGCAGGGGAAGGGATGAGAGAGAGGGAGACACAGAATTGGAAGCAGCCTCCAGGCTCTGAACCATCAGCACATGGCACAACATGGGGCTTGAACTCACGAACCAAACTGTGAGATCATGATCTGAGCCTAAGTCGGACACTTAACCGACTGAGCCACCCAGGCGCAACTGAAGAGATTTTATTTGACTCTTTAATTTGGTTGTATTTTCTGTGATTTCTGAATATTTATTATTTTTATGATTAGATATACCTTAAAGATTACAGTCATTTTCATTCTAGAAAAGAAAAGCGGGAAGGAAAGGGGGAGTATTGGAGGGAAGGGAGTCATCTCTTTCAGTAAAACCAGAGTCACATCCCATAACTCAAAGATTTGGCAGCCAAGAGTGTTCTTGGGGAGAAAGTAACAAGATCAGCATCATTAACAAGATCCTCAAAGGAACTTTGTCCTTTTGTTCCCCTGAAATTCTTCTCCATACTTAAGGTCTACGGACCAGATGGTAATGTGCTGCAAGGTGTACTGCCTCAGATACCTTCTTACCATTGGCCTGGTCTTTCTTTTTCAGGGGTTCCTCCAGGAGCCCAACCTCAGGTCCCATTATAAATTTAAGTTCAAAACTCCAAGAACTGCATATTCTTTCTCTCCATGTTCCCTGCTTTGGATTTATACCTCTCTTACCTGTCAAAATGCATATATCATGGTCTCTGCTAAGTAACAACTGACACTAGTGAGCTATTATGATTTAATTACAACTATTTTAGCATTCTATTTTTTTTTTTTTTTAAACAAACGAGCATGTTAGATGTTTTGGGAAAAAGAAATATCAAGCATGGTTGTTATACTCAAGCTTGGGAGACCACAAATAACTAAATAATGCCAGAGATTTATAAAACTAACAACAGCAATGTGAGCTATATAACAGTGAAGTATTTACGTCAACAGTGAGGTCAGATGAGTTGGAGGTTTGGAGGTCATATGACCAGAGTTTGAGACCCAGATCCTTCCCCTTCCTTGTTCAGACAAGGGATCTTAATTCCTCTGGGTCTCAATTTGTTTTTCAAGAAATTAGATATTGTAATATTAATAGCTTCTTTATGGGATTGAGAGAGATTATTTGTAAAATACTGCATCCATGGGTGTACAGGCATAATATCCTTCAAAGCACTAGTTTACTTTATTATGCCCTATGTGATCAGTTTCCTGATGTATCTCCATGTTAGACCAACCCTGTTCACTTCTCCCTGCCTTGGCAAGAATATTTGTGTTCAAATCATCAAGAAAAAGAAACCTGAGTCACAGAAGCAGCTGCACATCGAGTTTATCACTTCGAGTTAGACATCATCAGTGGCCCCTGGGAGATACTCGTCATTTCTGAGTGATAAAGAATAGAAGACTAAAGATTTCAGTTGAGTGACATGGATAAGGCAAACATGATGTGAACCTTTTTCATTTTTTAAATGTTTCGTTTAACCCAGTGTCTCTCAGTAACAAGTTTTCAGAATTCACAGAGAGGGAGACCAGTCTGTTTTATTTGTTTCAATATAGAACAAAGTTCCAGATGAACACTGAAATTAATAGTTTATGCCCTCTCTTGTACTCTCCCCACCTA
This sequence comes from Lynx canadensis, assembly GCF_007474595.2. Lineage (NCBI taxonomy): Eukaryota > Metazoa > Chordata > Mammalia > Carnivora > Felidae > Lynx > Lynx canadensis. The sequence continues at coordinate 36,617,710 of NC_044313.2, read as the reverse complement.
CTTGAACTGTGGCTTTAACATGATTCTGAAATCCCCAACTTACAAAATAAAAGAAGGTCTGATACTTTTTAAAGTGTTAAGTCTCTCAAGTAGCAGAGATACTAATAGAGATACTCCCCCTGCCAGCTTTACTGAGATATAATTGATCAATAAAAGTTATGTATGTTTAGCATCTAAATATGATCGTTTGATATACACATTGTGAAGTGGTTACCACAATCAAGCTATTTAACACCTCCCTCAGCTCACATAGGTGTGTGCAGTAAGAACCCCTAAGATCTACTGCCTTAGCAAGTTTCAGGGACACAATGCAAGATTGTTAACCAGAATCACCATGCTGGATATTAGGCTATCACATCTTGTTCATCTTACAATTCCAAGTTTATACCCGTAACTTTGAGAGGTCATAGAGAATAGGGCACTGCCAGGTGAATACAGACTGGCAAATACATTAAAGGGAAAAAAGCCAAAATTCTGCAAATTACAGATTTTGTGAGCTTATAATTAAACCATAGCAGAATCCTAACCTGCTTATGTATCAGGCAATTCATGAGCCTTTAGAACATAATGTTATGATCACTGGCTTACTAAAAGCCAGTCACATTGTAAACGTGAAAGAGATTGTAGGCTTAATTTATCTAAGTCTGTTAGAATGAGCAAGAATACTTTTTTTGTGCTTAACATTTGCTGATTTTCAAGCCACTTTCATGGTATTTCTTAAAACCTCATAACCTCTCCCTAGGCTAAAAATGGGTTTTTGTTCCAATTCAAATTCAGGAGGAAACACACAAAAGATAATTAAGGGTTACAAGGGAGCAAAGCTAGTGAATGGAAGAGCTAGGATGTTAGCTTGACTTGTGAAGGGTGATCCAGTGTCCTGGTCACCACAATCCCAATCTCTTTTCAAAGGCTGAATTTACAGGTGTGAAGGTATTAGGTGGTCCATCTACTTTGTCTTTTTTTAAACTTTTTAACAGTGGGATGACTCATTTCACAAACAAATACTATTTGCTTCAGTTCAAGAGTCAGTCAAACAGCTAAGTGGCTGAGAAGTAGGACAAATCATTCTTATATTGGTAACCATTCAAATCCCTGCATCTCTGAAATCCTGAATTAGAGATTTCTGTAATGCTTCAATCAAAAAGACCATATTTTTGCCCCTGGACATTGGCTATATACTATAAATTGCTTAATTTATGAACTATTGTTAAAGGAATTGACATTGCAACTTCAACCTAAATAATCACTGACAATTTCTATTGAAGTTTTAATTTTTTTTTTCTGGGTTAATTACTTCTTTTCTGGTTTTTATCATACAGGAGGTCATGATTTTGAAAATTAGCCATTATATTTCTGCATATTTTCATGCAATGAATCAGAATGTAAAGGTAGATATTTTAAGTGGATCACAGCCTAGCCATCTGACCATTATATCACCTCATAATTAAACCTTTGAAAAACTATTACTTTCTGAATTGATATGAACCCCTTTTCTCAATGCAGATAATCATCCAGCACCTCAAGTATCTCCATTTCTTTAGAATCCTGCTGAAAAACCCAGTTGAAATCAAGTTCCTTTGATATTTTTTCACCCAGTCTTGTATCTCCATTACTACCATGGCACTCCTCCACAACATGCACACATGCATGTGAAGCATGTTGCATATACCTGTGTGCACACAGAGCTATATAGTTACATTTGGAGAAGTTTGGAAGACTTCTTCAGGAACACATTTAAAGTCATCCAGGATTTAGTCCTGGGCATTTAAATTAGGCTAAAGCACAAACTGTCAGTGGAAAACAAATATTGTCCTTGCACTTCCAGTCCTATGAATTTTCTTGACTTTTTCCCCTTTTTTCCTCTTTACCCAATTACAATGTAAAACTCACTCTGAATGTTCTTAGCTTTGCTCATGTGTTAAGAAGTCCACTTATCTGTTTCTGAATTTTAGTGCTTCCCAGGACACTGTTGGTTGTTTTCCAAGCTTCTATGTATCTAGCCTGTCACCAGCAACATCAGCTTCCCCAAACCAACCTTGTCAGTGTGTGGCTCATCCCTTTGGAGAAAGGGAAGAGGGCCAACAGAGAGAGGACAACAGAGTGACCAAGCAGGAATGAGGATTTGTGAAATCTTTTGTTTCCCAGGCACAGCCCACTCCTCCAGAAGATTAGAGGATGCATTTTCCTTCGAAGTTTTTAAACTCTGCCACATTCATTAGTTAACTGGTTATCACTGTGGAAAATTCAGCTGGGACAAGGTTTGCCACAGGCATTATGTTTCAGTCATTTTTTAGGGCCTAATTTTCCCTGACAAAGCAAGTAAGGGAGAAAAGTTGCTAATGTTCAGCTAATATGTCTATTTAATAGCCAGTGAAATGCAGTCACGTCCATTTCCAAGAGTCATAAAGTGTTCAGTAGAAATGCTGGTTTATAACTATTCCGGGGCAATATTAGTTCAAGTATTTGGAGCACACATGCACGCACGTGCGCGCACACACACACACACACAAAATGTTACAGTGTTTGAAAAAGGAGGTCATGGGGCTAGTAGGGAAGAGCTCCCAATTTGGGCATAGATTTAATTCTGAAACTAAGAACCTCACTTCTATTACAAAGCTACCTTACCTATAAATTTGGCCCAAATAGAAAATTACTCAGGCTATCAAAATAAGAGATCTCTGACCACAAGTCCAACGTCAAAAGGCCTGCCACAGGGCCACTTCTTCCAGCGCTTGAGACTACCTTACTTGACTTTAGAAATTCTGATCTGCTCAAATGAGACTACACTTGGTTGTATATAGCATATTAAGACAGATTCATCATTAATATTATAGCATGAATCAACCTATCAGATCTTTTCTTAACAGGATTTTGTGGGACTAAAGGCTGTTCTAATTCTGTTAAGGAAAGTCAAAGTATAGAGAGGTGTGGTACTGCAAGGGAGGGCTACGGATGGTAGAGCCTTACAGAAGGGTATAGAGGGAAAAACAAAATTAAAGGAGTTTGAACTGTATGGATCCGTTTGGAATACATGAATTCTTTCCCCAATAAGTAAATACAGGTCTATAAATGTATTTTCTTTATGATTTTCTTAGTGACATGGTCTTCTCTGTAGCTTACTTTATTGTAAGAATACAGTACATAATACATATAACATAGCAAATAGGTGTTAACTGTGTATGTTACTGGTGAGGCTTCCAGTCAACAGTGGGCTATTAGCTGTTGTTAACCTTTTGGGGAATCAGAAGTTATACAAGGATTTGTGACTATGTGGTGGGTTGGCACCACTCAAGCCCACATTGTTCAAGGTCCACCTATACTCAACTGTCAGTGGAGCACAAAAACAGCCATAGACAACATGTAACAGTCTGCTCTACAATTAAACTTCATTTACAAAAACAGACAAACCAAATTTGACCTATGGTCTATAGTTGGCTGACTCTTGCCAGAAAGACCCACACAAGACTTATTTTTACATCGAGATCCTTTATCTCACGTAGATAGTAAAGCAGAACAAACATTAGATTTAGGAGCACCACCTTCCATTTCCGTCTCTAGCACTAAAGGCTGTGTGGTCTCGACTACCTTCCTTACCTCACTGGCCTCCCTGAGTTGTAACAAGGAAAAGGTAAACACCAACCTGTTTTAAGGTCTGAAATGTTTAAATCTCCTTAAGTGCACGGATAATTCTCATGAATCCTGTTTTCTCAAGTTTTGAGCCTCAGAAACAATTTCATTGCTGCAAATTATTAAAGGCTACACTTACCACATAAATCATTGGCATGGACCACTGACCAACGAACATGACTTCTTTATTAGAACACAGTATGCTAAAAGAAAAAACTAGTTGAAAGAACTTTAATGGCACACTGAATCTACTTTTAGAATTTTCATGTTGTATATCAAGCTCCCATGTCAAGTTCATTAAAAACCCAAGTTCGAGGGTCGCACTGGCTTTAGTAAATCATTCATAAATTGGGCAGCAACCCATCCAGCAAATGGAACCTCCATAAAGCTGCAGAAAAGGAAAGGTTTTTTTAAAGACCAAGAAGGAGTTGAAAAGGAAATTATTAGCCAAGAAAACATTCTCTTAGGCAAGGCTTTCCTCCTAGTATTGACCAGAACATTCCAGTTAGCAGTTAGACTAAAGTTTACAACCCAGCAGGGAGGAGAGGGGGGTGGCATTGAAACTGTGGTTAGGTATTAAGTCTTAGTTTACTGACGTGGGGCCTTAACATAATTGATTCCATTTTGGGCTTGTGGTTTGCTTTTTAACATGTTGTCTATCTCAACGGAAAAGTATTCAAACCTTTTAATACACGGTTCTTTTGAAACTAATTTTCTTAAGATTTGATTGAACTATATTTTATTAATGTGGCATGATTGTTTTAAAGTTACTCTAGTTAGGGGCGCCTGGGTGGCACCGTCGGTTAAGCGTCCGACTTCAGCCAGGTCACGATCTCGCGCTCCGTGAGTTCGAGCCCCGCGTCGGGCTCTGGGCTGATGGCTCGGAGCCTGGAGCCTGTTTCCGATTCTGTGTCTCCCTCTCTCTCTGCCCCTCACCCATTCATGCTCTGTCTCTCTCTGTCCCAACAATAAATAAAAAAACGTTGAAAAAAAAAATTTAAAGTTACTCTAGTTAACATTAAATATTGTTTTGGAAAAGGAGTTCAAATATATTATTGAAAACAAACCTATCAATTGTCAGACAATCGAATGAGCTGTCATCAGGTATAAACTACATTAGACATGAATGGTTGTTACAATGCTTAAAAATAGAAGAGCTAATAAAATATGTTAACTTAAAATTTATGATAATTAAACTTAGAAATGTTTCTTCATGACGAAAAGAAAAAAGTTATAATGAATTTTCTATCAGAGTATTCAAGCACCTGATCAATGTTAAACATGTTATTGAAAATGTGTACAAATTAAGCCAAACATGAGCATGAAGAAAGAAATAATAGACATTAGAGCAGAAATAGACTACAACCGAAAAAGCTCAGTGATACTAAGAGTTGATTATCTGAGAAGACAGGCAAAAGTGACAAACTCTAGGCTAGGCCAAGTAAAAAATCAGAAATGAAAGAGAAGACATTACAACGAATGGCACAGAAATCAAATGGATCATAAGAGACTATTCTGAACAATTGTATGCCAACAAATTAGATAATCTAGAAGAATGGATAAATTCCTAGAAAGATACAACCTATCAAGACTGAAGCATCAAGAAATGGAAAATCTGAAAAGACTCCTAACAAACAAGTAGATTGAACCAATAATCAAAAGCCTTCCAACAAAATAAAATCCAGGACCAGGTGGTTATAAAACCCATTCTGCCAAACCGAATTCTAGCAAACATTTCAAGAATGAACGCCCATCCTTTTCAAACTCAAAGAACTTAAGAAAAAGGAACACTTCCAAATTCATCTTACAAGGTCAGCATTACCTTAACAAAGCCAGACAGAAACACTACAAGCCAACTACAGGACCATACCCCTGAGGAACATAGATACAAAAATCTATGAGCAGACTGAATTTCAGAGCACGTTAAAAGGATAAGATATGTATACATTGCATGAGAGTTTGGATTCACCAACCCTGAGATAATTTCTATTTTTATAAATTTATAAAAGCCAACCAAACTATAAATTGTTTCTTGAATATATAACAAGTATTTTTAAAATGTTCATTGTGGGATGAGTACAGTAGAGAATGCTCAACAGACGCTGAGACATGAATGAGAGAACTAACAAGATACAGACCTTTTAATAAAGTGAGAAGACATTGTTACCTATTTTCACAGATGGGGTAAGGATCATGTCCAGAGTCCGGAAGCACAGCTGGTTACTGGCCAAGCTCAAACTACAGCCTGTACTTCTTAGTTCTTACTCTAGTCTTCTTTCCACTTTACTACTATGAACTCACATAAATAGACAAAGGTGATTTAATAATAATATAGGGGCATCTGGGTGGCTCTGTCGGTTAGGAGTCTAACTCTTGATTTCAACTCAGGTCATGATCTCTCAGTTTATGGGATCAAATCCCGCACCTTGGGATTCTCTCTCTCCCTCTCCCTCCCCCACAAGCACGCACTCACTTGCTCTCTCTCAAAATAAATAAACTTTACAAAAGAGTAATAATGCTATAGATAAGGCCTAAATTTGATGCTGTATGTGGAAAATTAGGGATTTCTTAGAGACATGCACAGAACAAGCCAAACCATGCTGACAGAGGTATGTATAAAGGGAGGAAGGGATAATGAGAGAGGTAAATCCTCCTAGGCAAAGGCAAAGGCAGTGCGAGGCACTGAGGCTTCAAAACAACAAAAAAATCAACTGTGGAACAAGAGAGGACAGTTTTATATATTCTCTTGACTTGGAAACTAGAGAAAAATGTAAGAAGTCTGGTTCATTCACTTATTCATTCAGCAAACATTCCTTAGCACCTACTATGTGGCACTGGCTGTGCTCAGTCCTGGAAACATGATCAATGAGCAATGTGTGGCACTAGCTCTCCAGGAGAATACTGTTTGACAAAGGAGACAGATGTTTGGCCTAACAAGAGCCTGCATGGAAGAGCAATTTTCGAGTAAGCAGAGTGTATGGGGAGAGACTGACCTAGTGAAGGAGGAGTGAAGACTTGCTAGAGGAAGTAATATTCATCCGTCAAGAGGATGAATCAGGCAGCCATGCAAAGGAGGAGGACAAGAGTTGCAGATGAGGAAACACTTGTACTACCATTTCTCTTGACTTCTCTGCAGACTTAACAGAACTGGCACATTTTCCTGCTGGGGTTTCATGACATCACCAGCTACCCTTTTTCAATCTTCTATGCAGGCTTGTCCTCTTTTCAACATCTTAATGTTGCTCACCCCCAAAATCTTCTGTCTACATTCTCACATTTGGTGACTTTTATCCAGATCACTAGCCTGATATCTAGGCCTGGTCTCACCACTGAGCTACAGATTAATGCGTCCAAAAACATTTCAAATCTATTGTTTATCAGACATTTCAAAAACAATATGGCTTACCTGGGGCAGCCCTCCATTTTTTTGTGTTGAGTGGATGAGCTCTCTTGGAACACACTCATGTTCATAAGAGGAGCCAAAGTTGGTTTAAGCACAGAAAAGGAAATGCATTTAAGCTCAGCTACTACTGAGGATGAGTAGTATTTAGCAATGTATTGAAAGAGAAAAACACTATTTCAAGCCAATTACACTCTTCTCTATTTTTGCCTTATTTCATCTCTTAACAATAATCATCCCTAAGAAGGCATAGATGTTTTTTTAAAGTTCTTTCTTTTATATGTAGCCTAAATTTTCATAAAAATTTAACAATATACATTCTCAGTAATGACATAATTTTACCAAGAAACATACATGAACCTGGGTCACTGGGACAATGTCAGTGATGCCAGTCATCCAGGTATAGGCATTAATTCTTAGATACTAGACTTGGTTTTGCATGGTTCCTCCACTATCTAGCTGAACATGTATAACCAATGAACTCTTGCAGCCATCTGAGTGAGTCATTGTGAAAGCCAAAGACAACAAAAGGGTTTGCTAACTTTTTTGAATTCCTAGGTATATGGCCTTGCCCTTCGGTTAAAAAAAAATTTTTTTTTAACCTAACCACATCCCCTCACCAACAGCTTTTTGTTGCAAATACAAAATACAATCATGAGAAGAGTGAATAGTTCAACTCTCAGCCTGATTTATAATGACAGTTTTCTGATACAAGGGAAATGAAGAATTGAGCAGATTCTGTGAAGTGAAAATTCCCAATTATGTTGTTCCCTTGTATTAATTAAACAGGTGCTAGGTAGTTTTCAGAGTAGCACTTCTGAGACCTCTGTTGTACAGAATTACTTACAGTAGTTAAATGCTGTGCTCCTCTCAATGCAAGCAGGGATACAAATCCTGATTGAACATCTACAAGGTACAACGTACCATTTTGTTTGGACTCCCTTGAGGAGTCACTACTAACCCTGAGGCACTTCTTGTATTTTACCAAATTGGTTTTTTTTTAAATAAAGCAAAATAGTCTGCTTTAGAAGGATTCCAATATTTGTCAAACACGCTAATGAAAAAAATTAAAGATCTTAACCCACTTCACTATCACCCTATTCCGTGATTTGCAAAAGCAAAGTATTTTCACTGGGTTCTGTATGCATAAATGATCCCTATTTTTAGAGTAGAATTTAAGGTCTCTCAGAAACTAGACCATCTCATCCATGCCCAAGAGTTAAACTAATCTAAGTCTGTGACTTCAAAACCTGCAACTTTTGACAAAACTTCATTCTGATTTCCAGAATAGAATTCTAAGAAACTAATCAATATTTTTTGTTAGTCATCTTTCAAATGCCTCACATATCAACCTATGTGCAACAAAACTTGTCATCTTCAACAAAACCATTCTTCCATTTATATTCTCTGTGTCTTTGGCTGAATAATCCAGTATCTCAAACCAGAAGCCAAGAAGTTATCCTAGAGTCTTTTTCCTTACCCCTCATATTCAGTCCACTACCAAGATCTTTGAGTTTCTCTACCTAAGTATGTCTAGAACCCTTTCTGCCTCTCCATTACCAATTCTACAACTCCAGTTCAGGCCTAAATCATATCTAAACAATTTACAATAGCTTCACTAAGTTGTTTTTCTTCTATCCATGTCCCTTCTTCCCCATCAGTCACATAGTCATGGAAGCCTGTGCTTATGGTCATGAGATGTGTGACCTAAACTCATTTACAATTCAAGTCTAAACTTAAGTAGTTTCCACTGTTTAAGCTTTCCTGGACTCCTGAAATCTTAGAATCTCATTTCAGTCTCTCTGTTGAACATATTAAAGATATAATAACCTTCCTTTCCTGACACATTTTTCTTTATATATCTCCCTATGAGATTATGCATTCTTTGAACTTAAGATCCTTGCAGCTTATCACTTACAATAGTGCCTGACATGTGGTCAATATGCAGTATTTTTAAGAAATTGATTTGAATCAATCAGTGTATGAAAACACAAGGTTGACCTGAAAATATAAGGCATTCTTTTTGCTTCAACTGCTTTCCAACTTGATCAACTGTTACTCTAGGATCCTGAGTCACCTGAGAAATTTGACATCTGAATCCTGTCTCTTAAGTTCTTTAAAGCCTGTTTTATGACATTTCCTGCAGAAAGAGGAAGTAGTGAATGTGAAGAATAGATACGTAAATGCATAGATGAATTTTTGCCTAGGTCACCTCCAGAGTCCCTTTCAGTTCTGTCCTGTGTCTCTTGGCCAAGCGCCAAAGCAAATATATGTTATTAATGAGTTATTTCAGGCCGTTTATCAGACCAACCAAATGACTGGCTTTCCTAAACACTGCAAGGCAGGTTAAGAACTGAGAGGAAAAGTACATGAAGCAAATCTGTATCCTCCTGTGAAGAACCAATCCAGGGTTTGGTTACAAAATTGGAATGTTCCTTTTGCCTTTACACTCCAGTGCCTTTACACTGAAGATTTGCCCACTGCTTAGGTTCAGTGGGCAAATAGGGAATGTGCCCAGCATATGGAGGCTTCCAAAAGTCACATGAACACCAAAAATTTAAATAGGACATGAAATAAAATCAAAGAAAATGAACCAGACCTTTTGTTTCACCTGGCCAGAGGATCTGTATTACATGTTACTATTTATTCAAATTCCTAAATTTTTTCTAAAATGTCAAGTGCAGAGTCACATAGTTTTGGAGTTCGACAAGACCTCCTTCACCCGGTGGTCAGGTGCTTCCCAGACACTGATCCTTAGTGCCCTGGGGTTCTGATGTGATACCTCAGGAACCAAACAGGAGAGCAAGATCCAGCCCCCTTCCCTTGCTTCAACTCAAGCAGCAAGTCTCTTGTCTATTGCATTTCTTGTTCAATAACGGAACTCCACACATGATTTCATTTGGTGGGGATGAAAGGATTCTGTGTAAAAGTTTAAAATATTCTGTTATTCCAAATTCCTTTGATTTACACAGAAGGAATCTGAGGCTTAGAAAGGTTAAGTGATTCCTCACTAAGTGGCCGATGACCAGGACCTGCCCAGGTATTCTAATGCCCATTAAAATGGAAGCAATAGACCTGAGAATACGTTTTAGAGCACAAGTGCCTGAAATCAAACTCTGCCACTGTCACCTGACTTTAAACAATTCATTTGTCCTTTCTTATCAGACCTCATCTAAAAAATGGGATTCATATTGGCACATGCCTCATAGAATTGTTTTGAGAAATCAGTGGGTTAATACATACCAAGTGTCTGGTACGTAGATAATAAGCACTGAAAATACTACCTGTTGTTACTACAACTCTAGTTTTCTCGAACTCAAAAACTTCAGGATTAGGGAACATGGTAGTTTCCTATTGTTGCTTTAACAGATCGTCACAAATTCAGTGGCTTAACACAAATTGGGGCACCTGAGTGGCTCAGCTGGTTAAGTGTCCAACTCAATCTTGGCTTAGGTCATGATCTCATGGTCCCAGGCTTGAGTCCAACATTGGGTACTGCCCTGGGTGCAGAGCCTACTTGGGATTCTCTCCCTCTCCCTTGCTCTTATGCACACATGGGCTCTCTCAAAGGAACAACAAAAAAACCCCACAACAACATACATTTAAGATCTTAAAGAGTTATTGGGATCAGAAATCCAAAAAGGAACTCAGTGGGATGAAATCAAGGTTTCAGCAGGGCTAGTGTCTAGGGTAAAATCTTTCTCTTGACTTTCCCAGCTTCCAGAGGCTGCCTGCATTCCTGGGCTTCTAGTCCCTTCTTCCATCTTCAAAGTCAGTAGGGCAACATTATCCACTCTCTCTCTGGTTCTGATTCTCCAGCCTCCCTCTTTCACCTATTTTACTTGTGTTTATGTTAGGCTCACTCAGCTAACCCAGGATAACTTCCCTACGTCAAGACCCTGAACTTAAATCACACCTACAAAGGCCCTTTTTCCCTGTAAGGAGATATATTCACAGCCCCTAGGGATTTATACATGGACATACTGAAGAGACTGTTACTCTGTGTATCATAGGCAAGTTATGTAAAATAAGCAAAACAGTTTTGTATAAGAGGGAATGGGGTGGACTGTTTATGCATTACCCAAAGGAAATCCTATTTTTTAAATATTAGACAAACCAATACATCCCAAACCTGGCATGGCATGAGTCCACTGGTATATGCACACGAAGCAAAGAAGAAAGGTGGTAATTTCCAGAATCTGTGTTACCTAAGAAACCTACATAATTCAAGATATTTTGTTCATAATGAAACAACATAAGTTTCTATCGAAATTCATACAGTCTGCTTCTTACATGTGTTAAATACCTGGCCATGGGAAATGACCCAGTTTTTCTCTCTATTGACTATTTCAAATTAAACCCTTTAGCAGCCAATAACCACAGGAGTCGTACCAGCAGGTGCTTCATCCTACACTCCCGTTTTATGTCTCTTTTTTAGCAATTACACCTGGTTGACTTGGAGATCCTCCAGGGATGGCATCTGTTAGCACTGTCTCCCTTGAAATACAGGCCCACGGTAGTTGATTTGCAAATGTTGATGAAAACCCGAACTGTATTTGTCTGTTGTCTCATGTCTTTGCCACCATATGCTAAGTCCAATTACATCTCACAGTTGGCAGTTGAAAGAAATGAAATAGTCAATGCAAAGAATCTTCCTTACCACTGGGGAAGTCAAATATTAAACATATCTCCTTTGTTGAGTCTGATTGTTATCATTGTTAACATGGAAAGTGGCTTTTTAAAGTGAGCACTAGAGAGAATCCAAGCTGGTACAGCCATTGTGAAAAACAGAGTGGAGGTCCTTCAAAAAATTAAAAATAAATTACCATATGATCCAGTAATTCCACCACTGAGTATTTACCCAAAGAAAATGAAGAGTAATTCAAAAAGATAGACGCACTCTCATATTTATAACAGCATTATTTACAATATCCAAGACATAGAAGCAACCCAAGTGTCCATCCATAGATGGATGGGTAAAGATATGGTGTGTGTACACACACACACACACACACACACACTGCAATGGTACTCAGCCTAAAAAATAATTAAATCTTGTCATTTGTAACATGGATGTACATAGAAAGCGTAATGTTAAGTGAAGTAAGTTAGAGAAATACAAATAACTAGATGATTTCACCCATACATGGAATTTAAGAAACAAAGAAAAAAAGACAAACCAAAAACCAGACTCTTAAATACAGATAACTGATGGTTACAGAGGGGAGGTGGATGGGGGTTGGGTGAAATAAATGAAGGTGACCAAGAGCACTTGTGATGAATCACTGAATCATTACATTGTACATCTGAAACTAATATAACACTGTTAATTATACTTGATTTTTTTTAAAAAAATGAGCACTAGAGGATCCTTCTGAGTATACACATCTGTCACTACTATATAGATTTGTCCTCATAAAGCAGGCGTTTCAAGCATGAAAACTAAGGGTCTTTGAGGCAAAGACATTGAAGGAGATTAGTAGGAAGAAGAGAGGTAAACAATAGATGATGAAGTTATCATGTGTCCCTACGCATGACAATGGGCATGTGGGAAAACAACTAAGGGTGATCGTCAAAAATCTTAGAAGGAAAAGGCTGGTCTTTGTCCATCTTTGGCTGCTAAGTAGATGCAAGAGTGCTAAAGCTAAGAGTTACAAGCCTTAATTTATTGAGCTTTCGTTTATGAGTCATTATTTACTCAACATATGGAAGGAAACAATTACTGTCATATGCCTGATTTTCAGAAAGGCAGCAAACTCCTAAACATGGAGACTTGCTCCACTGAATCAGTTCATTTGTCACTAAATCTCCATCTATAATGGCCACTATGACCAAGTAGAGAAGATGCTGGTTTGAGAGTTAGGCAGTTGCTTTTTAATTCTTGGCATATAAATTTCCTACTGCTGTTTTAATAAGTTACCATAAACCTAATGGTGTAAAACAATGAAATTTGTTATCTTACAGTCTTGGAGACTAGGAGTCTGAACAGAGTCTTATGAGGCTAAAATCAAAAGGTGTTTAAGGCTGTGTTTCTTCTGGAGACTCTAGGGGAGAATCTGGGTCCCCCCCCCCCCATTTCTAGCTTTCGGAGACCATCTGGCATTCCTAGACTTGTGGCTCCTTCTGTCTTTAAAGGGCAACACTCTAACCTCTGCTCTTGTGGTCACATTTCCCTTTTCTAACTTAGACCTTCTAAGGACCCTTGTGATTACATGGGGCCCACCTAGATAATCCCTGATAATCTACCCATCTCAAAATCCGTAATTTAATTCCATCTACAAAGTCCCTTTTTCTAGGTGAGGTGATATTGCCACTGATTCTGAGGATTAGGATGTGGGTGATTATTTTGTCTAGCGCAGATTTGTCAAGGAAGACTTTATTCCAGAAGCTACAGAACCAAATGTCCACAGAAGACAGACAATACAAATGAATGAAACAGACCAAGAAATGGTGCAAAGGGAAGTATGCTGGAGCATGAGTAGCATCCTAAAGCATTCAAATTTGAAAAACCGTGTGTAATTACCGTGTGGTTGGGGGAAGAAAAAAAAAAGGTCTCTGCTTTATGCCCGCTGACTTGCAGTCACTGTTTGAAACCAAATATTTGCCGTTTTCAAAGAGCCTCATTTGCCATAGAGGAGGTACTTTGTTAAAACAGCCACATGCACTCTGCAACCAAATACACACTGACATGAATCTATAAAAGCCTAAAAAGAATATGCTAAAAAGAATGAGGTTTAGAGCATCATGTTAGTGGAGAGACCCACCACCAACTAATGGGAACAGGCCACAAAGGAAGCTGACACTTGTAAGAAACAGAGGAAAAATAAAAAAGGATGGTGACCCTGTTCCCAGCAGGCTCAGAAAGAGCTCTCTGGCTTGGAGGCAGATGAGAGCCTGCTAAGTAGTCTGCAAGGACTGATGGCTCATAAATTTCTCAAAGTACCTACTGTGACATTGTAGCCCATGTTCCAAGGACACAGGAAGAGACAGCAGCAATGTCATGTTCATGCTGTACTTGAACTTAGAGAAGCTCTGCCCACTCCTGAGGTTTGGTGTGTGTTATAAGGGAGATAGGGATGGGGCATCACACTGAAGATGTTGAGTATCTGGCCATGCTAAGAAATGAATTCATCAGTTATGAGATTCCGTGCTTGCAGACACTATGAAACTTAGATCAAAATCAGGATTTATATCAAAGGTTTCTAGAGGTCTGGAACAGAATTTAATACATGGTAGCAGGGAGGAACAAGATGGACAGTCAGCAGAAGAAGACAATTAGGGCAGCTCATGCATGGGTGGAGGGGGGATTCAATTAGAATTCGTATGGGGAGAGACATGCTCTTCTATTTAAAAACCAGAGGAAACAAGCACATGGATGTCTGGTTATTAAAGCAAAGGCCGTATGATTGTCTAGAAGGGAGAAGTTGACCCAAAGGAAATTTTTTTTACACAGAAACCATAACAAATCTAAGTGTCTATGTAGGAGAGAAAAGAGGAAAGAGACAGCAGGAAAAAGATGACACAGAGGGAGAAAGACAGACAAAATGCTTTACTGAATGATTTGTACTCAGTAAGGGTGAAATTATGAATTAGCTTTTTCTGTTGTTATATGCTATCGTCTTCCAACAAGTTTTGTCAATCATTTTCCTGCCTCTGGATGAAATCCCAAACATAAAATGGCTTCTCCTGTCATTCACACATACAAGTGAATAGTCTGCTGATATGAAATTCTCAGTTTAGTCCTATCTAATACCAAAGCCTTATTCTCTTGTGTCAAACCCTCTTCCCTGTCCTTCTCTATCTTGGGCTGGCAGAGGTATGGAGAGCTGCAGAGGTGGGGGGGAGCTCAGTCAGCTTCTGACTTTCTCTCTGTTCCCCTCTTCAACTCACTAGGCTGTCTGGTTTTCCAGGGCTCAAGAGGAGGGAGAGGGGAGAGAGAAGGCAGAAAAGATTCTGCTTGATGGGTACTGGTAGCCACCAGAAACTCTTTCCTCGTTCCCCTCTCCCCATGTCCTGGTCTCTCATGGGACACTTCTGTGGAGTCTTCAGAAACTATCACTGTGCATTTCTCATCCACCATCCCCGTATCACAGGATATAACACCTCTACCACTTCTAGGTGGTTGCCCATGACTCTCCCCTCAGCCCTAACATCTAATGGTTCACCCCATACATGCTTCCCCTCATGGACTCACACACACTCCAGGAGATCCTTCCAGGCACCATCTAAGTAATGTAATTTCAGCTCCTACATCAATGTGTATCTGGTCCGTATCTAGTAGAGTAGACCATTTTGAATGCAGCCCTGTGTCTGCTCTCCCACCAGAAACAGTCTCCTTGAAGCACTTTCCTTGATAAATCCCAAGTGTATTTATCAGGTTCCTCATTATCAGCAGGCACAGGTCAAGCTCTACAGGTGATTTCCTAAAGCGTCCCTGAGGAGACATGAGATCAGAGTTAAACACCTCTCTACTTGTCTTCTATGCCTCCCTGAAGTTACCCACAATCTTAACATGGCTTATATAGATGGCTGAACACCTACCATTCTCAGCCTTTTGAATCCCTCCTGTAATTCTCAGATACAGGGAAAAGCCACAGTTAATATCCTGTTACACAGATGATACACATATATATTTGTGTGTGTGTGCATGTGTCTCTAGGTAGTGGCTAGCTGCCTAAGAAATATGGAATTGGAGCCCTAGAATTCAAAGGAAAGACACGAGGCTTGAGCAGTGGTTTCCTGCAAGAAAACAGATTCTAAGAAAAGAGCTGATTAACAACAGTGGGGAAGTAAGAGATTTTATAACAGTAATGACTGGCATTGGATTTTTAGTTGTTTCTGAATCTGGGCAGAAATGCCCTTCAGAGGGGCGCCTGGGTGGCTCCGTTGTTTAAGCATCCGACTTCGGCTCAGGTCATGATCTCACAGTTTGTGGGTTCGAGCCCCGTGTCAGGCTCTGTGCTGACAGCTCGGAGCCTGGGGCCTGCTTCGGATTCTGTGTCTCCCTCTCACTCTCTCAAAAATAAACGTTAAAAAAAAAAAAAAAGAAAAGACAAGAAAAGCCCTTCACAACACCCAAATCTTCAGGACAATTCTGTCACCATGTTATCACTGAATTAGTGCAGCATTGCTTTGGGAAACAAAGGAGAGGCGTTTTCATTTCCATTTAGGAAAGAAGGGACAGGACAGACTTGGAGCAGGCAGCATTTGTGGTGAAGTGATGGTCGGAGGTTCTTAATGATTTAGCCAAACAGGAAGTTACAGGCAATTTCAGGCAAGAGTTCACTCCACTTTGGAGCAACTTGCAGAATTTTTGAATTCTCCTTGGTATTTAGGTTGGAAGCTTGATGTATCTCAAGTGCAAGTCAAACAAGATGGTGCCTTCAGAAGGCTGGACAGCATGGAGGTATTCAAGATACATGTAACTAATATAGAATTCTGTGTTTTAAAGCTTTCTAGTATAAATTTGAGGTTGCAGAGTTTGATCAAACTTCACAATGTTCCACCATTATTAAATAGCCATAGACCAAAACCAACATCACAAGGATATCAAATACCTAAAAGAATCAAGTACAAACTACGTACCTACTAGCACAAATCGTACATGTTTTGTTGAAGAGTACTTTGAGGATTAGACTGGGTAATCCCTAACTTTTTTGAGCCTTTATGATTTCAGTGTTTTATTGCTTGAGCTCTCACTTCCATGGGCTCCAAGTTCCCTTATTCAGACCACATGCTTCCAAGTTTCACTTTGAGGTTGAGAATGGGATTCTGATGAGACGAAAGCCGAGGACAGGAAAATAATTGGTTTCCCTAGGACTCC
This sequence comes from Lynx canadensis, assembly GCF_007474595.2. Lineage (NCBI taxonomy): Eukaryota > Metazoa > Chordata > Mammalia > Carnivora > Felidae > Lynx > Lynx canadensis. Next base: position 36,600,860 of record NC_044313.2, on the reverse strand, counting down.
AGACGTTTCTTGCAAAGAAGGTAAAGGGCAGGAGGCAGATCCAAGTTTGGTCTCTGCCAAACTCACCATGACGCCCTGCATGCCATGTTAAGGTCAGCTGTGCTAGGCCAAGTTGCAGGTTTCCTCCCTATAGGCTAAAGTTTTGTAACTTCTGATATTCCAGGACCTTGTAGGTTGACTCATTAAAGCCACAGGAGAGTGGCTCACACCACTCAGACTTGCCCAAGGCTCATTTGTAAACCAGAAAATCAATTTGCTAATTTACAGTGATTCAGATTCAGCTACCATTTGTTTGGAACATGCTGCATGTCAAACATTGAGCTTAAGGCTTTCTTACTGGTGATCTCATTTAATCCCCCTGTCAATGGTCAATGGATGTCCCCAGAAGCAAGCCTAGTTAGAAAAATGCCTAAAGTTTAAAGAGTTTCTTGAAAATACTGAATCAAGGCAAAGAGAAATAGATGATCTGTAGAGGTAATCTTACAATATAACGATGTTCTGGAGTCTTTCTCTTATAATATATACCTGCTTATGATACATGTCTCAGTAAGGAAACCCAAACCTTCCCCCACTGGCAGTGGCAGACCCTGACTGATCAAAACTTTCTCCTAACCCTTTTCAGTATTTTATGCTGACACTTTGTGCCTCCCACAACATCTTATTCCCTTACAACCAGACTGCCTCTGAAGAAAATCCATGTGTAGTACATTTTTCTGAATATAGGAGAATGTCCCCCATCTCTTAAATAGATGCAAACTCTTTCCTGAACCTGACTGATCTCATTTTCCACAGTAGCATATATAGCAATTTACCTCCAGAGTAAATCTCTGGGACCTTCTAGACCTAGGCTGAGAGCAGAGGGTAACCTGTGCCCTCTGTGGCTTTAGGCATGGCATAAGGATGTAGGAGGGAGGAGGAACACAGATGGAAAAGATTCCAACTTTTTTTTGTTTAAAAAAAATTTTTTTTAATGTTTCTTTATTTTTGAGAGAGAGAGAGAGAGAGAGAGAGAGAGAGAGAGAGAGAGAGAGAAAGCAGGGGAGGGACAGAGAGAGAAGGAGACACAGAATCCAAAGCAGGCTCCAGGCTCTGAGCTGTCAGCACAGAGCCTGATGCGGCGCTCAAAGTCACAGACCACGAGATCATGACCTGAGCTGAAGTTGGATGCCCAGTCGACTCAGCTACCTAGGTGCCCCAAGAGATTCAAACTTTTAAAGTTTACAATCACATGGAAAAACTGTCTCAGCTTTATCAATGAGATTTTTTTTTTTAACGATTTGACAAGTTTATTTTTTTAATTTGTTTTTTTAGAGTACATTATTTAAATTCAAGTCAGTTAACATACAGTGTAGTATTGGTTTCAGGAGAACCCACTGATTCATCACTTATATCCAACACCCAGTACTCATCCAGCAAGTGCCCTCCTTAATGCCCATCACCCATTTAGCCCATCCTCCCCCCAGTCCAGCAACCCTCAGTTTGTTCTCTGTATTTAAGAGTCTCTCATGGTTTGCCCCTCTCCCTGTTTTTATTTTTCCTTCCCTTCCCCTATGTTTAAATGCCACCTATGAGTGCAATCATATTTGTCTATTTTTTTAAATTTATTTAAGCATTTATGCAGTGTCATGCACTTGGTATATAGAGATGAGTAAGTCATTTTACTTTCAAAGAACTCGTCCAATAGGGAACACAAACACTTAAGGAGAGGTTTCTAATACAGTGAGCTAAAGGTTAATGGAGGTACAAATATGGTACCACCAGAGAACTGAGGTTTGGAAAATTGTGACTATGTGGCCAAAGTCTCATAGCTAAAGTGACATTTGGGTGGTTTTAAATTAAGGACAAATTCACTGCACAGGAAAAGGAGGGGTAGTTAAAGAAGGGGTGAGGAGAAATGTTTAGGGAAGGCTTTCCAAGTGGAAGAAACAAAGCCCTAAGACACCATAGGACTTTTTAGAAAATGCATGACACTCGATATACTACTTACAGCAATTCACGTGAGTAGAAATGAGGCTGAGAATTAGGCAGGATCAAATCAAAATTGACTAATTGTTAAGATTAGAAGCTTGAATTGCAGTTGGTAGCCATTAAGTGTGTAATTTAAGCAATGTCATGTCATGAATGTATTGGCCTTTTTAAAAGAATACTATTAGGATTTGTAAATGTTACTTTGTTTTGTAACTGCTAACTAAAAATAACGTGTGAATGACAGTATTTGTTTTAGGGAAGTATATTAACTCTATCCTAATGTGTTTTATAATATTACTTTGATAATATTCTAAATATTTTGCAATGTGTTCTCTTATCTAGTATTTCCTGATATACCAACAACTTAATATATAGTATATAGTCTGGTATAGTGGGGAAGAAAGCTAAGCTTCGAGACAGAAAACTTAGCTAGAAAGAGGAAGAGTAGCAACTCAGAGCCATGCAACCTTGTTGAGTAACTTTTCTGAGATTCAATTTTCTCATCAGTGAAATGGGGATATTGATATTCACCTTCCGATTGACCATGAGGATTAAATTAAACAAGGGAGATAGCCCTTGGACACAAGTCTCCCAGGGATTCCAATTCATGAAACCTAGGGTGCTGTTAGGTGATATTTAACAAACCTTGCTGATCTTGAGTGGTCAACTTCAATCTAATGAGACAGCATTTGGGGTCATCCTAATGGAAACTAGGGATGGGGCTAAAGTCCAGACCCCCAGAACGATGTAGCTGCATTATTCAGAAGTGGTCTTCTAGCATAGCTTCATCAATAGCATGCCAAAGCCTCAAAATGAAAATTTATTTCAACAGTGTGTTAATATACATGGGAAGAGGTTCTGATTCCTTGACCCAAATGTGACTGGTTTGCTGCTTAAATAAAAAAAAAAAAAAATAGTTGAGAGAAAACCTATTCCAACCTCTTCCCCTCTTAATGAAAAAATAGAGCTTTTCCTTACCACAAACTGTATTCTACACTCCTAACCAGATAGAGTGCTATCTACTGATTTAAGGTTGATTTCCTGACATGAAAGTAAAATCCTGATTGAACGATAATCCCACTCAAGAGAAATAGGTGGATTCCCATTTCAACCCATATGTTCTATGTAATGAAGTTCTCAGGAGCAGGGCTCTTACTAAAGCTGTCAAAATACAAGCCAAAATATAACAGGAAACAAAATTTTTCCAAAAAAGTGAACACAGCCTCATTTATTAAAAATAGATTGTGTTTCTTATGATTCCAAGACCAAACTGAGCAGAATAAATGAATTTAAATAAGGCCATTCAAGTAGAAAGGAGGAAATTTGTTAGAATTATAATAAAAATCCAAGAAATTCCATTTCAGAGAAAATGCTGGGCTAGATTAACCAATATTCCTGCTAGGAAAAAAAAACTAAAAATTCTGGATAAAATGTGTTTTAAAAAAAAACTTCAAGTTCATAGTAGAGTTGAAAATATAGTAAGATATCAACTAATTCTAAGTCATGTAACTGGATCACTGAAGCCGCTTTGACTCATTGGCATTTACCAAACCTCCTGAAGATAAACTCCAGATATGACTGTTTTGTACAGGAAAAAAAAGTAAAAATCTAGAGCTTATGAAGTATAAAAACCAGCAGGAGATGCTCTTCACATTAAAACAGAACCTCAAAGGACTAACCCCTCAAGCAAAGATGAAACAATTAACTATGTGTCCCAACTACTCCCCACAAAGACAACTGCACACCCACCCTCAAAGAAAATTGCATGGAGAGTTGCACTGTGGAGAAGTGTCAAACAAAACAAAAATGCGAAGAAAAAAAAAAAAAAAAAACTAAAACTTGGTCATCAAAAAAATAAAATAAAAAGTCTCTCAAAAAATGGTCCCAGAGTATGACTGCCTTCAAGGACCTACCACAAGTAAAAACAAATCTTGTCTGGAGATACTGGTCTTCAAACTAAACCTCAAAGTATCATTTCAAATAGGTACCTTCAAGGACAAAAAGTAAAATAAAGCTGAGGACATATGGGAACCATGTACATTAAGCAAGCACCACTACAAAGAAAAGACAACAGAAAAAGATTCCAAAGTCTTCTGGTATTAGAACTGGAAGAACAGATTATTAATTAACTGTGCTTCAAATACTGAAAACCAAGACAAAATTGAAAATACATAGGTAATAGGAAAATGTTAACAGTGAATAGATTTCAATAAAAAACAAATAGTGTCTAAAAGTTTTAAACCTAATAACTAAAATGGAAAACTCCACAGTGGTGTTTGACAGCAGATGCAATAGAACTTAAGAGAATCAATAGGGGACTTCCAAGATGGCTGAGTAAGAGAATCCTAAGCTCACCTTGTCCCAGAAATACAGTTAGGTAACACCCACGTCAGGGTAAATAACCCAAAAAATGACCCCAAGACTGACAAAACAGCCTCCCACAGCTAAATGTAGAGAAGAGCATGGAACAAAGAGGGTAGGAAGGACACAGATGAGGTCAGGAGCTCATCTGACAGACCCATGGGACTGTCCACAGCAGGAAGGGACACCATGGATATAGTGAGAGTACAGGAACAGACTGCCATACTAGGCACCTCAAGCATGGGGGACCTGCATGGGGAAAATAAACCCCCCTCACATCTGCCTTTGAAAACCAAAGGAGACTAACCATCAGTGGGGCTTAACATCTGGAACTTTTGAAGTCAGCAGCTTTACCTCTGGGAGATCCAGGACAGCCATCGGAGTCCCCAACCCTAAAGGAACAGCACAAGAAACAGCCCTACTGAGATACTGCACACAGGCAGCCGTCCGAAAAACGGCTGGGGTATACAGGAGGGAGATTCATTTACAAATCTCAGACCATGTACTGGAGGGGCAGGGATCTTTGCAAGACTTCTCCAGCAACAGAAAAGCTGGTGGTTGCCATTTCTTTTCTTCTCACCATTCCCACTTATATGCCCCGACACATAAGGAACCAGTACAGCAGGAACACTCTTCACCTACCTTGCTAACAGCATGCTCCACCCACACATTCTCCTGAGGAAAGTCCCCCTCCATCCTAGCCTCTGCTGGACTTTTCCCAGGCAGCTGTAGGTCCCCTCCTGTAGCAGACCAACAGTGGACCTGGCTAGTACTACATGCCCTGCCTCCATGCTCTTCCTGCCAACAAGCCTTCTCCAGCCCAGCCTGCCTCAGCAAGAGTTTTCCAATGCAGCTGCAGGCTTCTTCCACAGCAGACCTGCCTCCTCCAACATCCCTTGATGGAAGTCCATCCAAGTGGTGTCACAAGCCTCCCAGTGTGCAAGCAGCTCCAACAAGGACTAGTAGTACCACACCAAAGTGACTTGTGCCCTGGAGAGGGGGAGATAACCACACATCCTAGTTTGTTTGTGGCCCCAGAAGTGGACTGGGGGCAAATTGCTGGTTGGACTGTAGGCCTCACTCACCAAAAGCTTCTCAGGGTACAAGAAATGGAAAGTGCCCTGCAATTTGTTGCTACAGTCCTTCTGACCAATGACTAGTAGGACTCAAGACCAAGGAGGCCCCAGACTGGCCCACTAACTCCACACAGACCAAGCCTTGCCCATAACAGGCAAAGAGAGTCATTGCAAATGAATGGATTGAAGGCAACTGTGACTGTGCCACTGAGTAGGGCACACACAACACACATAAGAGGTGCCCCTGAAGCACCAGGATGTAATGACAAGGGGACACTGCACTGCAGGAGCTCATCATCATAATGCCCCTACTTTCAAAAACAGTAGATGTAGCTGACTTTCCTAACACAGAGAAACAGACACAGAGCTACACAAAATGAGACACAATTATGTCCCCAATTGAAAAACAGAACAAAATCACAAGAGAGCTAACAGATAAATAAGCTTGATAGAGAATTTAAAGTAATAGCCATAAAAGATACTCACTGGACTTGATAAAAAAAGTGGGGAACCTGAGACCCTTAAAGAGACAAAAACAAATAATAACTAGAAATGAGGACATCAATAGCTAAAATTAAAAATACACTAGAGGGAATAATTAACTAAAGGAAGCAGAAGAACAGATCACCAACCTGGAGGACAGAATAAAAAGGATTCAAGCTGAACAGAAAAGAGAAAAAAATGGTAAATGAAACCAGACTTAGGGAACTCAGCAACACCATCAATTGTAATAACATCACATTATAGTATTCCAGAAGGAGAAGAGAGAGAGAGGCAGTTAGAAAATTTGAAGAAATAGTAGGTGAAAACTGCCCAAACCTGGACACAAAAATAAATCCAGATCCAGGAGGCACAAAGTTCTCAACAAAATCAACCCAAGGAGATCCAACAAGACACATAGTAATTAGAATGGCAAAATGTAGTGGTGATAAAGAGAATTTTAAAAGCAACAAGAAAAAAGAAAACAGTTACATACAAGGGGAAAAAAACCCATAAAGCTATAGGTTATTTTTTGGCAGAAATTTTGTAGGCCTGAACCAAGTGGTAGGATATATTGAAAGTGCTGGGGAAAACAAAACAATAAACACCTGCAGTCAAGAACACTCTAACCACCATAGCTATCATTCAGAATACAAGTAAAGAGTTTCCAAGACAAAAAAAAAAAAAAAAAAAAAAGTTAAAGGAATTTATCACCACTAAAGCAGCCTTAACAAGTTGAAAGGCAAGACCATAAGTAGGAATAAGCAAAGTAGGAAGCAGAAAAGCACTAAAATTAGGTATATCCATAAAAATCAGTCATGAGATTCACAAAATAAAAGGATATAAAGGATGACACCATATACCTAAAATGTAGGCAGGACAGGAGTAAAGGAATATATTTAAACTTAAGCAACCATCCGCTTAATATACAATACTTGATGCATAAGCTGTTTTATATAAATCTAATGGTAACCACAAATCAAAAACTAGTAATAGAAGTGCCAAAAATAAAAGGAGGAATCCAAGTAGAGCAGTAAAAAAAGCCAGTAAACCATAAGAGAGCAAGAAAGGAAGGCAAGAACTACAAATACCACCACAAAACAACAAAATGGTATTAAATACATACTTACCAATCATTTTGAATGTGAATGGGCTAAACAGTAAGCAAAGGCACAGGTGACAGAATAGATAAAAAAACAAAAAGACCCAAATCCTGAGCAAGATGGTGGCAGAGTAGGAGAACCCTAGGCTTGCCTTATCCCATGAATCTCAGATACTATTAAATCATTCTAATTACCCCAGAAATTGACCTGAAGAATGACAGAACAAACTCCAAAACTAAAGGGGGATAAGGGGACACGTCAAATAAGGTAGTAAATGTGGACACACGGTTTAGGGGAGAAACAGACCCTGGCTGCTGCAGAGAAGAGGGAGCCATGGTCTCAGAGGAGGGAGGGAGAGAGGGAGAGGAGCACACAAGAGAACGCACAAAGAGAACATTTCCCCATAGAAAATGAGGGGGGCTGAATTTGAATTCTTGCAACCAGCAGGACTTAAAGCTAAGAGTTGTAAACTCAGCAGGCTTGGCTGGGATAGAGCCTGGAGAGCACCATGCTGCTCTTGGAGAGAAGGCAGGCAAACAACTGGGGCATATAGTATGGAAACGTATCTGAAAAGTGCCCGCAACACATGGTGAGATTATCACTCTTCTCAAAGTGCTTCCCTCAGAGGCAGCATTCACTCGCACAACTTTCCAGGAACAAAAGAGCTGGCTGGTGCCATTTCCTTCGGCATCCCTAAGCACCAACCCAGAGCCACAGGTATAAATCAGCACAGGGCCAACCCTGGCTAACTTCCTTACACTAAGCCACACCCCCTGTGCTCTGGTAGGACTGCCCTTCTCAGTCACATTTATCTCACTCCCAGTGCCATAGGCAGCTTCCCCAGAAGACCGGCACAAACCCTGCTCACATCATGTCTCCTAGCTAGAGTTTTGCAGGGCCTCATTTCCAGTGTAAGTGGTGACAGGTCTCACTTCACAAGCAGACCAGGGCACAACTAGTTAAAATTCCCCATATTCAGACCAGGGACCAAACACTGCCCACAGCAGGCAAGGAGAGATTCTGCAGACAACTGGCCCAAAGGCTACAGCAGCCAGAACACAAAACCAGAGTGTAAGCAGCACACACCGGAGATACTTCCTAAAGCACCAGGCTCTGGGCACTACATGACTTCTTCAAAAGGCTATTACTTTCAGGAATAGGAGACATAACTGGCTTTTCTAACACAGAGAAGCAGGCAGACTCAGACAAAATAAGACAGAGGAATGTATCCTCAATTAAAGACCAAGAAAATGTCATGGCCACACATCTAATTTTAACTGTAACATGCCTGATGGAGAATAAAGCAACAATCATATAAGGATACTCACTGAACTTAAGAATGGAAGACGTCATTAAGACCCTTGCCAAAGAGACAGAAGAGTTAATAAACAATCAGAGATGGGGTGTCTGGGTGGCTCAGTCAATTGAACATCTGACTCTTGATTTTCGGCTGAGGTCATAATCCCAAGGTTGTGGAATCGAGCCCCCTATCAGGCTCTGCACTGAGCATGGAGCCTGCTAGAGATTCTCTCCCTCTGCCCCTCTCCCCCATTTGCACATGCTCTAACTGAAAAAAAATAATCAGATCAACACTGCAATAAATGACATTACAAACACTCTTGATAAAATGAACAGCAGGCTTGAAGAAGCAGAGGAACAAAGGAATGACTTAGAAGACAAAGTAATGGAAAACAATGAAGTTGAACAAAAGATAAAGAAAAATGATGTAAAACAAGAACTTAAGGAACTCTAAATCCAAACATAGTAAAATTTCTATTATAGGAGTCCCAGACAAAGAAGAGAGAAAAGGGGGCAGAAAATTCGAAAAATAGCTGAAAATTTCCCCAAATCTGGGGAAACAGACATTCAGATCCAGGAGGCACAGATAACTCCCATCAAAATCAACAAAAGCAGGCCATTACCAAGACACTGTAATTAAATTTGCAAAATATAGTGATAAAAAAAGAAGTCCTAAAAGCAGCAAGGCGAAAGAAGTCATTAACTACAAGGGAAAACCCATAAAGCAGGCTGGCAATCTTTCAACAGAAATTTGGCAGATCAGAAGGGAGGAGCGTGATACATTCAAAGTGCTGAATGGAAAAAAATCTGCAGCCAAGAATACTCAATCCCGCAAGGCTATCTTTCAGAACAGAAGGAGAGCAAGAGTTTCCCAGACAAAAAACAAAGTTCGTGACCACTAAACCTGCCCTGTAAGAAGTATTAAAGAGGACTCTTTGAGGGGCCAAGACTAAAAGTGACAGTATAAAGACAGGAAACACAAAAGCACTAAAAATGAAAATTTATGTGAAAAAAAAAAATCAATCAAACTCCCAACAAAAAGGAATACAATAACATGTACCTAAAATATAGGGAAAAAAAAAACAATGGGTTCAAACTTAAACAACTATCATCTTAATATATACTGCTATATGCACAAGAAGTTATATACAAACCTAATGGCAACCATGTACAAAAAGTACTAACAAACATGCAAAGAAAACAAATCTAAATAGATCACTTAAGAAAATCAGCAAAACATAGAAGAAATCCAATATAGGGATCAGAGAAAATCTCCACAAACCCTAAAACAAGTAATAAAATGGCAATAAATACAGATCAATCAGTACTCTGTGAATGAACACTCTAATCAAAAGACACAGGGTGACAGAATGGGTAAAAAAAAAAAAAAAAAAAAAAAAAAAATAAGACCCATCCATATGGTGCCTCCAAGAGACTTATTTTAGACCTTAAGACACACACAAATTAAAAGTGAAGGGTTGGAGAAACATTTATCATGTAAATAGATGTCAAAAGAAACCTGGAGTATCAACTTACATTGGACAAAGTAGACTTCAAAACAAAGACTAACAAGTGACAAAGGACACTACATCAAGAGGACAATCCAAGAAAATGTAACAATTGTAAATATTTACGCACCCAACATGATAGAACCCAAGTATGTAAAATAACATTAAAAAAGAATCAATAGTAATACAGTAACAGTTGTGGATTTTAACACCCCACTTATATCAATGAGCAAATCATCTAAACAGACAAATCACGGAAACAAAGGCTCTGACACACTGAACCAGATGGCCTTAGCCAAGATATTCAGAACATCCTAAAACAGAAGAGATGGTCTTTTCAAGCACACATGGAACTTTCTCCAGAATATATCACAAATTAGGCCACAAAACAGGACTCAACAAATCGAGATTGACATCATACCATGCACCTTTTCTAATTACCCTATCAAACTAGGAGTCAACAAGAAAAATCTGTAATCATCACAAATACAGGGAGATTAAACAACATGCTACTAAACAATGAATGGGTCAACCAGGAAACAGAGGAAGAAATTTAAGAAATACATGGAAACAAAGATGAAAGCAAGTCAGTTCAAAACCTTAGGGATGTAGCAAAAGCAATCTGAAGAGGCAAGTAGACAGCAATCCTCAAGAAACAAGAATCATCTCAAAACAACCTAACCTTATACTTAAAGGGCTAAAAAAAAAGAACAAGTGAAGCCCTAAATCAGAAGGAAGGACCTAAGATTAGAGCAGAAATAAATGATATAGAAACTAAAAAACCAATAAAATCAATGAAACCAGGAGCTTATTTTTCAAAAAAAACCAAATTGATAAACTTCTCGCCAGACTTAACAAAAAGAGAAAGGACCCAAAAAAGTAAAATCACAAACATGAGAGGAGAAATAACCACCACCAGAGAAATACAAGAGTTTTATGAAAAACTATATGGCCCAAAACTAGACAACCTAGAACAAAAAAATGGATAAATTCCTACTAACAGGTTAATTACCAAAACTAAAACAGGAAGAAATGGAAAACTTGAACATACCAATAACCAGCAAAGAAATTGAATCAGTAACCAAATTCCCAACAAACCAAAGTCCTGGACCAGACAGCTTCACAGGCAAATTCTACCAAACATTTTAAGAGTTAATACCTATTCTTCTCAAACTATTCCAAAAAGAGGAAGGAAAACTTCCAAATCCATTCTATGATACCAGCATTATGCTGATACCAAAACCAAATAAAGATATCACAAAAAAAGATAACTACAGATCAGTAACTCCAGTCACTCTAGTGAAAATAGATTTAAAAAATCCTCAACAAAATACTAGCAAATCAAATCCAACAGTACATTGAAAAAAGAAAAAAAAAAAAACATTCACCACAATCAGGTGGGATTTATTCTTGAGTTGAAAGTGTGATTCAATATTCACAAGAACAGGGTACATGACATTAATAAAGTGATAAGAACCATATGATCCTTTCAATAGATCCAGAAAAAAAGGATTTGACAAGGTACAATACCCATATATGATGATAAACCTTCCACACAGGTTTAGAGGGAACAAGTCTTAATAAAGGCCATATATGAAAAACCCACAGCTAATACTGCAATGGGAAAAACTGCAAGCTTTTTCTCTATGATCATGATAAAGACAGGAATGTTCAATCTCACCACTTTTATTCATCACACTACTCTAAGTCAAATCCACAGCAGTCAGACAACAAGAAATCAGACACATCCAAATAATCAAGAAGTGAAACTTTCACTATTTGCAAATCACGATAGTATATAGAAATCCCCAAGACTCCACCAATAAAGTGCTAGAACTGTTAAATGAATTCAGTAAAGTTGCAGGATACAAAATCAACATACAGAAATATGTTGCCTTTCCATTTACCAATAGTGAAGTAGGAGAAAGAAATTAAGAAATCCATCCCATTTACAATGGATTTTTCACAAAAGGAAAAAAAAAAGATACCTAGGAATAAACCTCAAAGAGGTTTAAGACCTGTACTCTGAAAACTAAAAAATATGATCAAAGAAATTGAAAAGGACACAAAGAAATGGAAAGACATTCCATATTCATGGATTGGATGAACAAAAGTTCTTAAGATGTCTACACTACCCAAGAAATCTACAGATTTAATGCACTCTCCATCAAAACACCACCAGCATTTGTCACAGAACTAGAACAATTCTAAAATTGTATGGAGCTACCAAAGACCCTGAATAGCCAGAGCAATCTTGAAAAAGAACAGAACTAAAAATATCACAATTTCAGATTTCAAGATATACTATAAAGCTGTAGTAATCCCAACAGAATGGTACTGACCTAAAAACAGTAACAAAGATCAATGGAACCAAGAGCCCAAAGACGACATCCAGATGGTTAAAAGACACATGAAAAGATACTCAACATCACTCATCATCAGGGACATGCAAATAAAACCGCAATGAGATACCACCACACACCCGTCCTAATGGCTAAACTCAAAAACAAGTATTGGCAAGAATGTGGAAAGAAATGAACTCTCTTGCACTGTTGGTGGGAATGTAAACTTGTGCAGGCACTCTGGGAAACAGTATGGAGGTCCATCAAGAAGTTAAAAATAGAATTGCTATATGATCCAGTAATTCCACTACTGGGTATTTACCCTCAAAATACAAAAACACAAACTAAGATATAGGCACCCTATGTTTATTCAAGTATTGTTTACAATAGTCAAATTATTGAAGCAACCCAAATGTCCATCAATAAAGTGGCACGCATGTGTTTGTGTATTGATATATGTATGTATATATGTATACACACATGCACCACACATACACACAATGAAATATTTCTCAGCCATAACAACATAGATGGATCTAGAGAGTATAATGCTAAGCGAAGTCAGTGAAAGATATACCACATGATCTCACCCATATGTGGAATTTAAGAAAAAATGAAAAAGTGACAAACCAAAAAACAGATTCATAATTATAGAAAACCAATGGTTACCAGAGAGGAGGTGGGAGGGAGGGGATGCGTGAAGGGGATTTAAGAGTACACTTATGATGAGCACTGAGTAATGTATAGAACTGTTGAATCGCTATATTGTACACGTGAAACTAACATCTGTTAACTCTACTGGAATTAAAATTAAAAATGAATGAAGCTCAAAGGATCACAAAATTGCAAAATATATGAAAGCAAGTTGAAGAGACATGGAGAACTGAGTGAGAAGGTCTAATATGTATTTAATCACAGTTCCAGAATGTAAGGAAAGAAAAAGTGAAGCAAAACTTTTGAGAAAACTGCTGAAAAATTTCCCAAACTAATGAATGACCCAAACTACAGATTCAGAAAGCCAGAGAAATCCAGGGCAAGGTAAGTTAAAAGGAATCCATGTTATGGTAAAACTGTAGAATCCTTATAACATCCCTAGGATGTTAAGCCAGACATCAAAGATTACTGTTTACAAAGAGGTTGTAGACTGTAAGGTAACCTCTCAACAGCAACAATGTAAGTCAGAAGACAACCCAACAATATCTAAAATTATTTTGGCTAGAAAGAAATTGTTTAATATTCTAAACCCAGAAAAACCTATTTCAAGATTGATGACAAAATTCATTTTTCAGGTAAACAAGTGCTACCCCCTCATTAAGACAAATCCATCAATTATACATGTCCTATGGAAGGAAAGCAATCTCCAGATGGAAGGTCTGAGATGCAAGAAGGAACCAAGGACAAATATAAAGTGGTAATTATGCAAAGTTGTCATTACCCTGGTTCTCTTCCTTCTGTTTTTTACTGTTAAGAAATTGCTGTCTTTTGAAGTCAACTCTCTTTGTTCTCTGGGTAATTTTAAGATGTATCTTTTTCTCTGTTATGCTGTGTCATTACAACGGAACTCAGCTACTAACCTTGGATTTTTTTTTTTTTGATTATACATCTGGCTTCTTGAATTTGTGAATTAGTGTGTCTCACACTCGTTTCCAGGCAATTTTCTTGAAAATTTCCTCTGCAAGTATTCACATTTTGTGTTCTCTTCTCAGAAAAATCTATGTATCAACATATATGAAGAACTCTTAAAACTATGTGTGTGGGGGGGAAACCACCTGAAAAATGGCAAAGCAGCTTGAGCAGACACTTCACCAGTAAAGATGTATGAATTATCAGTATGTATGACAGTATCATTTTTAATCACTACAGAAATTAGAATGACAGATACCACTACCTCATCGTCAAAAAGCTAATCATAGAAAGCAGTAGTGAGGATACAGAGCCAATGGAATCCTCAAATACAGCTGAAATGAATGTCAAGTGTTATCAGTTTAAAAACAGCTTTTCAGTTTTTTAATTTAAGCATAAACTTTTGATACAGGCATTTCTTTCCTTCGTATCTACCCAAAATAAATAAAAGCATATATCCATGAAAATTCGTGTGAATACTCAGAGCACTTTTTGTAACAGCCAAAAAAAAAAAGTTATTCCAAATGTCCACTAGTAGGGAAATGAATTACGGCATTCCCTTACAACGAAATATTATTCAGAAATGAGAAGAATGAGCTTATACACAAATTTCTAAGTTATGTAGAATCAAACCAGATGAGAAAAAGAGCAATAATGTGTGATTTTTATCAAGTTTTTATCACTATCTAGAAAATACAAGCTAATCAACAGTGGCAAAAATCAGATGAGTGACTGCCTGGGGGCGGAGAATGGAGGAAAAAATGGATTATGAAGAGGCATGAGCAAACGCCTGGGGTGACAGCAGGCTTGGACATGTCGACTAATAACCACTTTACAGGTGTGTATATGTGTCAGAATTTATCAACTGTACTTTTTAACCTGTGCTATTTATTGTACATCAATTAAAACTCAGATTTTTTTTTTAATAGCAAAAACCAAAAATGGTTATAGAAGATAAAGTGGTTGAGGAGACCTATGACATAAGTATTTGGTCACACTATGTGGACCACTCCTAGAAAGGTTTTAAGTGTGAAAGTCAAGCATTTTGAAGGCAATTATTTTCTGAAGATTGAACTGAATGACAGCTCTGTCCCTTTCACCTCTGTGATTTGCAATCAATAGCCTTTACCAATACAGATATTGACACATTCCAGACTTTCCGTACACCAGGTACTTCTCATGAATCCTCATTTTTTAACATCAGCTATTTATGGTTCCATTTTACCTATTAACATAACTGTGCATGGCTTTCCTTTTTTTTTTTTTTTTTTTTAAGTAAAGATAGTGGTCTAAGTTGTTTGAGATACTCAGACTATTAGTAACTTTAGTGTTTTTGTTTTGTTTTTAAATGCTACTTTTATAAAGCACGGTGGGGGGTGGGGGGAGGATAATGCTTATTAATTCAGTTCAATAAATTGGAGAAGCCACTTGTACGTTCAGTTTTCTTTTTAGAATGTTTGAATTCAGAAAAGGCATCATACGAAATACCTCTAATGGTTCTTTTGAGTTTGTGCATTTTAGTATGACAGTAATTACAAGTCTATGTACTCGACACTAAATTCTGTGGTTATAATTTGTTAAATGATGTTTATTCATATCACCAATGTTTTAAAACTTGTGTAAATATGTAATATTATAATGTAGTAGTGATGTACTGTAAATGTTAAAAAGAAATCTTACTACAATGTTCTCAAAACCTATGCATAGATCACAGTTCAGGTCTCTTCACAGTGACAGAAAAATTGTAAATAAACATACTCTAATTTCGTATGCAAAGATGTAATTCCAACGCCTTATTCTCTTTTGGAACTGCAAATAAATGTTAGAACTTCCCACTCTGTCTTCCCTGACTCTTAACGTCTTTTGGTATTCTCCATCTTTTTATGCCTAAGTGTTACATTTCCAGTCATTTCTCATCTGTCTTCCCATTTCCTATAAATTAGATAAAATCTAAGAGATAAGAATTTCATTTTGGTATCATTTTAATTTATAGAGTTTCTTGTGGGTTGCTTGAAATCAATTAGGTCCTGTTTTACTGTTTACCTTTGGCTGTACATATTTTCAAGCCTTCCCTGTATTTATACAGGCATAGGAACATAAGTGTTTTGTAATGTGTCTACTAATTTTTTATCTATTTGCAGATCTGTATATTTCTGCTGGTGCTCACTCATGGTGCCTCACTTTCTT
Source organism: Lynx canadensis (assembly GCF_007474595.2). Lineage (NCBI taxonomy): Eukaryota > Metazoa > Chordata > Mammalia > Carnivora > Felidae > Lynx > Lynx canadensis. The sequence goes on along the minus strand of NC_044313.2, from coordinate 36,584,913 downwards.
GTGTGCTTGGTTATTTTTGACTAGCATTGCTTAATATTCTTGAAAAATTATCTGTAACAATTTGAAGCCTAGAATGATTGTGTATTACTCCAGAGAAGTTCTGCAGTTGTGTCTGCATCTAGAAAGGCTTATCAGTCTGAGTACAATAAACTTAGTGAGTTCTGAACTAATCAGGCAATGTGAATCTGGCCTAAAATATATGTACAAGGGCACATCTCTGGCCACAAGTTTTCAGGAATATTCCGCCCCCACCCCCACTCTACTCCATTACAAAACAAGACTTGGAGTTGGGTGGAAGCTAGGCTTACTTTCAGGTCACTTTTATTCTGTGTATATGACTAATTAGGCCTAGTTTAATGTAAATAGGGTCTTCTATTAGACTCCGTGTGTCCTCGAATTTAATTTCTGTTCACTTTACTCTTTGATACTGTCTACATAAAAATTAAAATTGAAAACTTCACTCTCAGCAAGAGCAGCTTTGGGCCAGTTTACCTTTCTGGGTTTTCACTGTTCCTTCCATTTTAACTAGGTAATTTGTTAGTTTCATCAACTTTTTGATCATTTAAAAAAAATTTAATGTTTATTTTTGAAGGAGACAGAAAGAGGGAGTGTGGGCCAGGGAGGGGCAGAGAGAGAAAGACACAGAATCCAAACCAGGCTCCAGGCTCTGAGCTGTCAGCACAGAGCCTGATGTGGGGCTTGAACCCACAAACCGTGAGATCATGACCTGAGCCGAACGAAGTTGGAGGCTTAACCAACTGTGCCACCCAGGCGCCCCTCATCATTTTAATTATATTTTCCAAAAATATTTTCTCCAGCCAGTTTTCTTTAGGGTGTGTGATACAAGTGTATGGCAGTTGACAGGAGGGGACAAGGCTGAAAGCTTGGCCCATCACTATAGGAAACTCAAGTCTGCACAATGAACAGTTTTAAAAATGTAATACATGAACACACAAAGTTTATATGGTTGGATTCTTTTGGCTATAGATCAAATAATCCATGTGATTTGCGATCTGATCCATCATTCCATTATAAAAATATTAATCTTTTTCAATCTTTTTGTTTTAGAGGGTGGTCAAACATACAATATTTACAAATGGAAAGTGAAACCACACAAAAGAAACACCCAAGCAAATTGATTGTCTTTTTAGGTTTATCTACAAACCCTGTCCCCATAGCAACACAAGTACTTCTCTAGATTTCTTCCTTTATACTTTGCTCAGTCATGAATTTTCAAAGCAATACCTTAGGCATCTATTTTGCAATTAAATCAATTGCTTCATTGTTAACCCAACATTCGCTCTCTGTCCTTTCAGAGAATGTTTAAACACACTGATGAATTGAATAAAAACAGTTGCAGACTATTTATAGGAAAATAAGATGGGTGTCTTCTGAAATGTCAATATAATGTACAAATAAGTTTCTAAATTCAATTTTTAGCTTTTACAAAATAATGGCAAATCTTCACTAGTGGTAACAACAGTGTGATTTTTAATTCTGAGTTAAACCAAAGACTGAACTTGAAACTACATCAGTTCTGTGTGGATAATATTCACATTACATAAGAAATATTGGCAATGACTAGAACTGAGTATTTCCACCATGTCCACACGTACATATATAGGAATAGTTGACTATAACTGGATCAACAGTCCTATCGCCTCAAATTACAATAAATTTCTTGATTTCTATTTTACTAGTCTCTACCTTCCTTTTTTAACCCATGGCTGTGAAAGGTAATGAAGGGAAGAACTTGCATCTTCAAATAATTCTTCCCTTTCCTTTTGTAGCTCTATTTTTACCCTGACTCTTCCAAGCGGACCTAAGAAAGATATGAAGTATTATCTTGAAAATACATAAGCTCATCCTCCCAGAAAGCTCTTAACATAATATTCACCATTGATGAATGTAGAGCATCCCATGAGAGTCTAAAAAAAGATTTAGAACTCATCAATGCACGTGTTGTCAAAAGTGGAACAGATATGGGTTCAAATCCTAATTAACCGTGGGACCTAGGGCAAGTTATGGAAACTGTTTCAGTTTGGTCAGGAAAGCAGAAATTGCTTGAGATAGTTCAAATAGAAAAAGATGTAACACAGAAGTTGGAGAGTCAGAAAAAGCATTGGGTTGACAAGTGAGCCAAATATCAGGGAAGTCATTGCTGTGCTCAAAAATTCAAGAAGAATAGGAATTACAGCAAACTGCCACTGCTGATTCACCAGCTCACAAAAAGAAGTCATTCTCCTAACCTCACACCTGTCACTTCTGCAGTCCCTGAGCCTATGACACCACATCAGGAGCAATAGTGGCCTCTCTTCTCGCAAGTGCCCTTGTGGCAAAGTTTAACATGGTGCCTTGCTGTTAGCAGTTGCGGGGAATCTAGTGCCCAGGCTTTCCGCCTGTGAAACAGGAGAATCAGGGAGGGGGAGAGGAAGGGGAGGGAGTGTAGGTAACCTGCCAACTAAAAATCTAGCACATTCTATATTTCTCCGTGATTTCAAATGTTAATTTTTTTAATTTTTTTATTTTTAAAGAGATAGTCTAAGTGGGGGGTGGGGGGGAGAGGGAGACACAGAATGCCAAAGCAGGCTCTGCACTGTCAGCTTTGAGCTGGAGCCCAATGTGGGGCTTGAACTCCCAAAACCATGCGATCATGACCTAAGCTGAAACCAAGAGTTGGACACAACTGAATGAGCCACCCAGACACCCCTCCAATGTAAAAATGATTTTTTATTTTTCTTTTTTGAGTAAATCAAGACTGCAGATGGATCACCTGCTCCAATATTCTCTTGCATCAAATCAGCTAAAAGTGAGAGAAAAGATGTACACATGTAAATATGTATACACATTTATTCAGATAAAGCTATAAATGGTTTCTAGAAGATTTAAAGCTTAAGTACAGGAACAAAAATTGTTAATCATTGAAAGAGAATACAAGCAGGATCAAACTGATAACTCAAACAGCTCAAAAAATTCAGGACCATGTCACTGTAAAGACTAAAATCAGGATCTAAATTGCATTGAATTAAAAAGCAGAAAAGTGTTCCAAAAAATCAGTGAATTAAGAACTGAATTTAGGAAAGTAAGACAAGGACTTTTCACCCTTGCAAAATGGAACAGAACCAAGTTTCTGCATAGTTGATTCATTTTTATTAGTGGCATAAAGTTGGTTTTTCATTATCACTTTTAAACTTTCATCTAATTTAACAAATTTTGATTCAAATAGGTTTTGCATCACTATCCAAGTTCTTTAATTCAGCATTTAGTAACAGAGGACTTAAAGAAAATTGGTAAAGTTGTATTTTTCATTGTATTACCTCCGACAGTGATAATACCATTACACAAATACATGTGGGAAAATGCACCCTACTCTATACCCATCTTTAGAATCAGCCCTTGATTTATGTAAATCCTTCTTTCAAGGAAATGGTGTAAAGCAAGTCATATGCTGAATCCCAAGTATCTGTGCCTCTTCCCAGGAAGTGTTTGGGGGTGTTACAGATTTAATTGTGTCCCTAAAAAAGTATATATGCTAGAGTCCTAATGCCCAATAACTCAAGATGTGACATTACTTGTAAGTAGGGCCTTTACAGAGGTAATCAAGATGACATCACTATGGTGGGCCCTAATCCAAAAGCGACTGGAGTCCTTATAGCAAGATATTTGGACAAAGGGACAGACACACCCAAGAGGAAAATGATGTTGAAGACACACAGTGAGAAAGCCACGCGAATGTGGAGAGTTGGAGTGATGCATTGACAAGCCAAAGAATAGTAAGGGTAGCTAGCAAACCTCAGGAGCTAGAAGAGGCACAGACCAGATTCTCCTTCATAGCCCTCAGAAGGGACCAACGCTGCTTACGACTTGAATTTAGACTTCTAGCCTTTAGAAGGTTAAGACATTACATTTCTGTTCTTTTAAGCCACATCGTTTATGGTATTTAGTTTGGCAGCCCCAGGAAACTACTATAGGGGGGCTACACTCAACAGAATGGAATAAAATACCTTAAATTCAATGTTAGTGCAGAATGTAACCTTAGAACAACCCAGCCCAAAGCTTAGTTCATAACCCACTAATGTGCTAAAAGAATTTCCCTGCATCAGTAGCAAGCTGACTGAAAATTCTCGTCGTTACAATAATGGGCATATCCCTACAATCTAGTAATAATTCTAGAAAACTTTGGTTTATAACTTGAACATTTTTAAACTAAAATTAGTGCATTAAGATTCAACAGGCTGCTACCTGCTTGGTAATTTTGTCAATAAATATTTTTAAACTCCCAAAATTTTTAGGGAGAGCTTATATTGTCAGCTCATCATAAATCACTGTACATGGAGTTAGAGGACTTTCAATTGTTGCTCTTTTGTATCAATCAAGAAATTTGGAGAACCGCCAATACAAGTTAAAAAAATTCTTGATCACTTGTTCTTTAGTGTTTAGACTTTCTCTCCAGTTCTTTTTATAAAATCACTATGTTCTTTTTCTGCTGGAGACTAGGATCAAGTCAGAGAGGTGGTTCATGGGACGTTGTGTCCCTTCTAAATCGGCCATTTTTTAAAATTTGGTAACCATTGCCAGAACCTCATTCTACCCCTTCGCTGATTTTATCATTTTTTGTTAATGAGGATCAGTATCTGCTTTTGACATGTGAAGGGTTAGTTGCCCTATCTTACTATTAAAACATTTTTGTTTTTAAATCAAGATTCATTGAGTGATTTCAAATGATAGGCTGTCTTGAGATTTCTAATACAAAGTCTTAACTCACCAAAAAATTCATTGGATACTATCATCTCATTTTCACAAATAAGGGAACAGATTCAGAAACATTAAGCAAGTTACTTGATTTTAACATTGTTAAAACGGACAGAGCTGAGATTTGACCACTGCAAGTTTTCAAAGCTCATATGTTTACTCTTTGTGCTAGTGTTTCTTAAATTGGGCATCTGATATGGCCTGAAAGGTTGTGTTCCCCCCATATTCATGTTAACATTCTGACCCCCAAAGGGGGTAGTATATGGGGACTTTAGGAGGTATTTAAGTCATGGAGGTAGAACTCTTATGAATGGGATTAATGTCCTTATACAAGAGGCTCCAGAGAGATTCCTACCCCTTTGCCACGGAGGGATGTAGGGATGTAAGGTTAAGTCTTCAACCTGAAGAGAGCTGTCACTCAACTATGTTGGCATTCTAGTCTCAGACTTCCAGTCTCTAGAGCTATGAGAAACAAATTTCTGTTCTTTATATGTCACCCAGTCTGTGGTATTTTGTTATAGCAGCTCAAATGAACTAAGACAGCATCCATGGACCTCTGGGGTCAATTTTCTTTTTCCACAAGTCTAGGCCTATTTTTTTCTTTTAATTTCACAAAAGTATATCCTGAGGATTAGCTGGATGAGCCCTTTCCTGCTGACTGAGGACAGGTAGTTCAAGCAGTGATAGGTGCATTAGCATTTACAACTAAATACTTGCCAAGTAAAGGTCAAATCAAGTAGGAACTTGCTAGCACATGAAGAGTTTCTAACAGTTTTCAAAAACACATCCAAGACATGAGTCCTGTAATGACGTATGTTGGTAGAGGCATGCCAATTGTCAAGAATCTGCACAGCAACTGTGTCTCATGAAAGTTACCTTCAACCTGTAAAAATCTGCAATTCTGATAGACTGCCATGTCACTCAGGGGCTAGGCAGGAAAAAGAGGCCATATTCAAGGGGATAATGCAGGACAGAATTTAATTAACAGACTACAAAGGTATAGGCAAGGTTAAGTTAAATTCAGGAGAGATGGGGTAGTGATTCAGGGTAAATCATAGGGAGAAACTTTGAGAGCTTGGGGAAGGAGCTAGGACTCCAACTTGGAGAGTCAGCAAGCTGTGACCTTTAGTACAACCTGTCCTGACTCTTATCCCCATGTATCACCAATTTCCTGATAATCCCAACCCCCTGAAGCTAAACAGAAGCCAAAAAGCCTAGTCCCCTTAGTAGAGTCATACACACCAGCCTACCCGAGTACAAATCAAGGTAGGGAGCACTGAAGAGTACAGCTGGTGGGCCAAATAAAGGCACACAGCCTTGTCATATTACCTAAAGATGTACTGCCTAGTCATGATAATATTTGAATTAATGTCTTATTTGCTGGCAAGTATCTATTAATCTGAATTACTGGGTGAGAACAACATCCCAAGCACATGTTTCTTCCACTAATTGCAAGGAGATAAGTTAAAAGGACTCCAACAAGTTTCTTAATTCAACACAGACTTTAACAGACTTCTGGGGAAGATGGCAGAGTAGAAGGCTAAGCTCACTTGGTCCCAGGGATACAACTATATAATACCCACAGACAATGGTTATAAATAACCCAGACAGTGACCTGAAGACTAATAGAACAGACTCCACAGCTGAATGTATAGAAGAGGTTACATTCAAGAAGGTAGGAAGGGCAGACACATGATGGGGAGCTAAATGGATATGTGGGACTGTCCAAAGGAGGGAGGTAAGGAGAGGGAGGCTGTGGGCATGAAGACAGGAAAGATACAGTAAGTCCAGGAATCAGAAAGACAAACCCCTGTAACACGTGGCTTTGAAAACTAGAGTGGCTGAATTTCACAAGTTCTTACAATCAGTGAGTCTTAATACATGGAACTTTAAAAATCATCAGGTAGGGGCTCTGGGAAAGCTGGAGGGTGAGAGGACCTGAGTCCCAACCCTTAAAGAGACAGCAAAACAAACAGCCCTGCTAAAACACAGTAAAGAAGCAAAAGTTTGGAAAAACATGGGGGATAGAGGCAAAAGTGATTCATTTACTAATAACCTCAGAGCATGTGCTGAGGGGTAGGGATGGTCGAGAGACTTCAAGAACAAAGGAGCTGGCAGGCACATTTTTCTTCCCCTGTGGGTCACCCCTGTGACCCCATCCTAGATATATGGACACCTGTGGGAACCAGGATGGTGAAAACACTTTCCAACTAACTTGACAGCACCACTATCCCACCTCTTCATGCTTCTGAGGATCCACTCCCTCCAATCCAACATGCCTCAGTACCGGGGGGGGGGGGGGGGGGGCTGCAGGTCCCCTGCTCAAGCAGACTGGTGTGACCTTGCTGGCACCACCCCCCACTCCCACATTCTGAACTGCCCTCTCCGATACACCCTTGGATGGAGCCCATCCAAAGCAGCGTCACAAGACTGGCAGCATGCAAGCAGCTCCAACAAGAGCCAGCACCATTCCAAAGTGACTGCTGCCCTGGAGGGAGAGGAAGGTAACTACACACACCAGTCAGACTGTGGCCCAAGCAGTGGACTGGGGATAGACATCTGGTCTGAATACAGACTCCACTCGCCAACGAAAGCTTCTCAGGGTACAACACTGTGAAAGCACCCCACAGTTCAGTGCTACTCAATCTCTGGCAAATGCCTGGTCTGACTCAACTCAAGACCAAGGTAACCCCAGACTGGCCAACTACCACCACATGGACCAAACCCTGCCCACAACAAGCAGAGAGCAGATGACAAGAATGAAGAAAAATACAACTCTGTCACAACTGTAGGGCACATACAATACACATGATCAATACCCCTGAAGCGTTCTGGTGAACAGGGGACACTGAACTACAGGACCTCGTCCTTTCTAAGGCTGTTACTTTCAAGAGCAGGAGACTGAATTTCCTAACACAGATACACAGAATTAGACAAAAGGAGGAGACAGAGAAATAGGTCCCAAATTGAAGAACAGAACAAAACCACAGTAAGAGAACTAAACAAAATGTAGTTAAGTAGAGAATTTGATGTAATGGTCATAAAGATACTCACTGGACTTATGAGTGGAGAGCCTCAGTGAGACCTTAAGAGACAGAAAACAAAAAATAACCAGAGATGAAGACCTCAATAACTGAAATTAAAAATACACTGGAAAAAACTAGTGACCTAGAGAACAAAGTAATGCAAAGTCATTAAGGTGAACAGCTGAGAGAAAAAATAGTAAATAGATAAAGACTTAGGGAATCCAGCAACACCATCAAGCAGAACATCGCTTGCATTATAAGATTCCAGAAGAAGAAGATGAAGGGTAGAAAATTTATTTGAAGAAATAATAGGTGAAAACTTCCCAAATCTGGGCAAAGAAATAGAAATCTAGATCCAGAAGGCACAAAGAGCCCCCAATAAAATTGGCCTAGGGAGGTCCACATCAAGACACATAGTAATTCGAACGGTAAAAAGTAGGGTTGAGGGTTTTAAAAGCAGCAAGAGGAAAAAAAAAACAAACAGTTACATACAAGGTTAACATCATAAAGCTATCAGCTTATTTTTCAGCAGAAATTTTGCAGGCCAGTAGGGAGCAGTATCATTTATTCAAGTGCTCAAAGAAAAAAAACAAACCTGCCGTCAAGAATACATACTCTAACTACCAAAGCTATCTTTCAGGATACAAGAAAAGGTAAAGGGATTCCCCAAGGGAATTCATCACTACAGAAGCCCTATCAGAAATGTTAAAGGATGTTCTTTGAATGTAAAGACCCTAAATAGAAGTATGAAGCAGAAAAGCAGTAAAATTAGTTCTATCCATAAAAATCAGTCAAGGGATTCATAAGATAGAAAGATGTAAAGTAGGACATCATGTACCTAAAACATAGAGGGGAGCAGAGTACAGAATAAATTCATACTTAAGCAAATATAAGCTTAATATAAAATGCTATATGCATTAGATGTTATATACAAACTTAATGGTAACCACAAATCAAAAACCTGTAATAGATGTGCAAATAAAGAAAAAGGAATCCACTAAAGAAACCCAGCAAACCATGAAAGACCAAAGAAACAGAAGAACTACAAAAACAAGCACAAAACAACAAAATGGTCATAAGTACATGCCTAATAATAATCACTTTAAATGTAAATGGACTAAATACTTCAATCAAAAGACACAGGGTGGCAAAATAGATCAAAGACCGAGACCTGCCTAGAAGGGACTCATTTCAGATCTGAATACACATGCAGATTGAAAATGCAAGGGACAGAAAAAGATCTATCATGGAAATGGTAGTAAAAAGAAATCCAGGGTAGCAATACTTTTTTCCAACAAAACAGACTTTAAAAACAGTGTAACAAAATAACAAATAAAACAAAGGCTGTAACAAGAGACAAAGAATACTAAATAATCATAAAGGGAACAAACCTAGAAAATATAACAGGTATTTAAATTTTAACACCCAACAGGAAACCACCGAAATACATAAAGCAGCTAATAACATGAATGAACTAGTTAATAAAATAGTAAAGGACTTTCAACACCCCCACTTATATCAATGGATATAGATCACCCAAACAGAAAAAACAGGCAAACAGTGGCTTTGACACATTGGGCCAGATGGTTCTAACAGATATATTCAAAATATTCCCTCCTAAAACAGCAGCACACACATTCTTTTCAAATGTACATCGAACACCTCCAGAACAAATTACATATTAGGCCATGAAACAAGTCTCAACAAAATCAAAATGATCAAAGTCATATCATGCATCTTTTCTGAGCACAATGCTATGAAACTAGAAATCAACCACAAGAAAAACTCTGGAAACACCACAAATACGTAAAGGTTAAATCACATGCTATTAAGCAATAAATGAGCCAAGTAATCAAAGACAAAAATCAAAAAAATACATGGAGACAAATGAAAATGAAAACACAATGGTTCAAGATCTTCAGGATGTAGCAAAAGCTCTTCTAATAGGAAAGTTTATAGCAATACAGGTGTAACTGGAGAACCAAGAAAATCTCAAACAACTTCACCTTATACCTAAAGGAGCTAGAAAAAGAACAAAACTCCATACCAGTAGAAGGAAAGAAATATGAGGACATAAATATAGAAACTACAAACCACCAAAAAATAAAACCAATAGAATGAATCAATGAAACCAGGAGCTGTTCTTTGAAAAGACTGACAAAAGTGATAAGCCTTTACTAGACTCAAGACAGGGGAAACTGGCTGGCTCAGTCTATAGGACATGCAACTCTTGATCTTGGGGGTCACGGGTTTGGGCACCACGTTGGGTACAGAAATTACTTAAAGAAAAAAAGAAGACTAAACCAAATCATAAATCAAAGGCGAGAAACAACTGACACCACAGGAATACAAAGATTAGAATATTTTGAAAAAATTACATGGCAACAAAATTGGACAACCTAGAAAAAGTGGATAAATTCTTAAAACCTATTAACTCCCAAACTGAGTCAGGAAGAAATAGAAAATCTAAAGAGACTCATTGCCAGCAATGAAATATAATCAGTCATTTAAAACTCCCAACAAACGTAAGTCCAGGACCAGATGGCTTCACAGGTGAATTCTACCACACATTTAGATTTTTCATTAACATTTATTTATTATTGAGAGACAGAGGCAGAGAGGGGGAGACACAGAACCCAAAGCAAGCTCCAGGCTCTAAGCTGTCAGCAAAGAGCCCAACAAGGGGCCTAGACTCACAAACCTTGAGATCATGACCTGAGCCAAAGTCGGACGCTTTAGCAACTGAGCCCCCAGGGTCCCCTCTACCACACATTTAAAGAGGAGTTAATACCTATTCTTCTCAAACTGTTCCAAAAAATAGAAAAGGGAAGCTTCCACGTTGATTCTATGAGGCCAGCATTACCCTTGTATCAAAACCAAAGACCCCCACCCCACCCCACACACAAACACTACAGACCAATATCTCTGATGAACATAGATGCAAAAATCCTCAAAATACTCAAAGTGAACCTAATGATATATTAAAGAATCATTCACCATTATCAAGTGGGATTTATTCCCAGGATGCAAAGGTAGTTCAATATTCACAAATAATCAACATGATACATTGCATCAACAAGAGAAAGCATTAAAAACCATTTACTATCTCAACAGATACAGTAAAAGCCTTTGACAAAGTACAACATCCGCATGTGATAAAAATCCTCAACAAAGGTTTAGAAGGAACAGACCTCAAATATAATAAAGATCATGTATGAAAAACCCACAGCTAATATCATGCTCAATGTGAAAACAGAGTTTTTCCTCCTGATCATGGAGGATGGTCTGTTATGAGGGGAGATGTCCACTCTCACCATTAATTCAGCACAGTAATGGAAGATCTCTTCACAGCAGTGAGACAACAATTACTATATGTAGAAATCCCAAGAGTCCACCAACAAACTATTAGAACTGATAAATCCAATAAAGTCACAGGATACAAAATCAACATACAAAAATCTACACCACTTCCATACACCAATAATGAAGCAGCAGAAAGAGGAAATTAAGGAATCAATCTGTTGATAACGTCACCAAGAATAGTATAACATCAAGGAATAACCTTAATGAAAGAGGTGAAAGAGTTGTACTCTGAAAACTTTAAAACACAGAATAAAATGAAGTTGACACAAAAGGAAAATTTTTCCATGCTCATGGATTGGAGGAACATTATTAAGATGACCATAGTATCCAAAACATTCTATAGATTTAATGCAAAGCCTATCAAAATACCAACAGCATTTTTCACAGAACTAGAAGAAATAGTCCTAAAATTTGTAATCAACTATGAAAAACCCTGAATCACCAGAGCAATCTTGTTGAAAAAGAAAACTGTAATCCCAGATTTCAAAATCTACAACAAAGCTGTAGTCAGAACAGTATGGTATTGGCACAAGAACAGACACATAGATCAATAGACTAGAGACCCCAGAAATAAACCCACAACTATACAGTCGATTAATCTTCAACAAAGGAGGCAGGAATATGCAGTGGGAAATAGTCTTCAACAAATGGTGCTTGGAAAACTGGACAGCTATAAGCCTAAGAATGAAACTGGATCCCTTTCTTACACCATACACAAAAATAAACTAAAACGGATTTAAAGGCCTAAATCAAAGACTTTAAACCCTAAAAAACCAAGTGGAGAGCACAGGCAATAGGTAATTTCTCTGCTTTTGTTGTAACAACACTTTTCTATATATGTTTCCTCAGACAATGTAACAAAAGCAGTAAATACTGGGACTACATCAAAATAAACTTCTGCACAGCAAAGCAAACAATGAAACTAAAACACAGCCTACTGAATGAGAGAAGATATTTGTAAATGGTTTGTCTGATAAAAGATTAGTATCCAAAATATATGAAGAACTTACATGGGGCGCCTGGGGGGCTCAGTCGGTTAAGCATCTGACTTGACCTCAGGTCATGATCTCACTGTTGGTGTTTTCAAGCTCCATTTGTCAGGCTCTGTGCTCACAGCTCAGAGCCTGGAGCCTGCTTCAGATTCTCTGTCTCCTTCTCTCTCTTTCCCTCCCCCAACTCATGCTGGCTTACACTCTCTCCTTCAAAAACATTAAAAAAATTCTTTTTGAGTACACAATATAAGGAAACCACATCTAGAAGTCATTCTTGAGAAAAAGATCTAGTGGCTTTTCAATGAATACAGGGTTTCTCTAAATTATGTCGTGACAAAATTGATAGGCATTTTAATGTAACCTTAGCTCAAAGGCAGATTAAGGAACTTCAGATCAACAAAATCCCCTGAAGCTTCACAAAGATTGATAAATACCTGGAATACTGAACCTTGTTTAGAAGAATATTGGCCAAATAAGGACCAAGCAACCAAGATCTCAAAACTAAGTTATAAAAACAATTTAGAGACACCATGGATACAAAGCCTGGAGATTTAAGGAAGGTTTAATATGGCAAACGTCTGAAGCTTTATGGGAGAGGAATTAGACTGGTTCCATGTGGCTCCGGATGGCTCGACTAGGAGGAAGAGGATAAGTGACAGGCAAAAAGATCTGGACTCGAAATAAAGAATTTAGGAGAAACTAGAGGTGTCCGAGGGTAGAAAGCCTTGTCCCTTGAAGTGGAAGGGCTGAGGAAGAGAATGGATCTTTAAGCTATAGAAAGATTTTTGCAATGAAGATATATTGTATTGAATGATCTGAGGATCTGTGATTGGATAAGAGCTTATTAAAACTGATGCCAGATGGAAATAGCTAGCATGGGGTGAGGAAGGAATCCAAGCAGTTTTAAATGTAGCAGACAGGAAGACAGAATTCCAACCATGAGTGTATCTTGTGGTTAATAAGAAAAAGGAATGAGGGAAAAGCAAAGTCCACACAGGATGAGAAGAAAATGTATTCTAATAAAGACAAAATGTCAATAGGAATATGTGGGTTTTACTTTTTAGACATTTTTCTCAAGAAAAGTAATTATAAAAATTACAATAAAAATAGTGAAAATTCTTTATACCACTCATTACTTACCATCATAGTTTGAGATCAGATCAACTCAGTAGAGAATGTTATAATTTTTCCTACATTTTTGATGCCAATATACTTAAAACAGGATTCAGAAGTAGAAAAAAAGCAGGAATAATTACTTTTGCCAGTGTCTCAGAAATTGCAGGACTACATAAAAACTTTCAAAGACTTAACTGTGGAAGTTAGGAAGTAGGACTTTAAACCAAATACTTCATTTGTTCAATATCTTTCTCTCTCCAAATGTGTAACAGCTGTTATATTGTAAAACTTACTAAATTAGTAAAACATTGTTCTTAATTTTTTGGTTTTTTTCTTTTTTGAATTTTTGAAATTAGCAGTTCAGAAGTTGACCAACAGGAAATTGTTTTGTTATACTTTTTTACAGGTAATATTTAGAATCAAGTAACTAAGTTTCAAGAAAATTAGTATATAATTTGACTACAATTAGGCCCAATAGCAAGAGTTTTTAGCACATTTTTAAGTAATGGGCTTGAAAATTGGTTCTTCATTGTGCTTTCATCTTCAAGGTCATGACCTAAGGGGTTGGCATCTCTTCCCTGACCCCCAAGATGAAAATATCTTCAACCAGAAAATTAAAAGATAATATGTTAGTTCTTTGGGTTTCTGTGACAAGATCTTTTATCCCTGGAACTCTATAAAGAACATGAACAGGACAACGAACAATGAGAAGGGCACAACTCCACACCTCCTCAGCACCCAAAAGCTGCCAAAAATAATAGCTATTTCCTCTCAGGCTGTGGGAATCCAGTTAGCCCAGTCTGAAGAAAACCTTCATGTAGTTAAAGACAACTAAGGCCCATGAAGCCACAAAGAGACGAAGCAAATCCATGAATAAGGATTCCCATAGTTGGAACTGTGTGTGGCTGAGTTAGACAGTTTTCCTCCCCTCAAGGGGCATCGAGGGCATAAAAGTGATATGGACTCTCCCACATAAGGATTACAGAAGAGGTATACACAGGGTGTATGAAACTCAGCAAAATGAGAGAAGTTCATCAAAGGGCAATGAAGAAAAGATGTAGTGCTGACTCTGAGCCTTGAACGAGGAGAATTACATCATATGAAAATAGTACAAAGAGCAAAAGAGATTGCACAAGGTACAAGAGTATGAAATGTCCATTAGACCAGCCACTGGCTCAGCATACCTGGAAGCCTCCTGATACCGCTGCCATGTCTCATTACCTAATATCACTGTCCCTCCATGGATCTTGCAATAACATTGAGTTGGAATTCGTTTCTTTCCAAAGGGAACCAAAGAAATTTCCTTAGGCCAGCTGACTTAGCAGGAACCGGCTTCTCCCTGCGAGTGTTTAAGGGTGCAGGGAGGTTTAAGAGTATTAAGGTCTGAATTGCCACAAATGTTTCCACGTGTCTTGGGGATCAAGGCACAGAAGGAAAGGCCACAACTGGGCCGAGAATGCAGCGTGAGCAGGTAAGGAAACCAAAATGATTCTAAGTGGGAGAATTCAGTGGCAGAATACAGCTTCACCGCAACAAAGGCACTGCGTCACTGAAACAACCAATCTATCCTCTGTATCCTTTCAAAGTTCAAGTTCTAGCTAAGAGTGCATTCAGGTGCTTATTTAATCAAATAGGATATCCTAAGTTTTAGCTATCAGAGGAGTTGGCTGTGACAAGTCTCTGGCCTACAAGGCCAGATGTCAAATTGGCATTTTTGTTCCTTGAAACTCAATGGGCTCCCAAGACCAGCTGTCTATTGGAGGTGGTTTGGAAATAAGACTTCTTATACCTTAGCTGTCACCCAAAGGCTAATACAAGTGTGGTTGTATTTCTTTTAAGAGTCTTTAAATATAGGGTCTCACCTAAGGAGACAATGCTGCTGGATCCAGCTCCAGGAGGATCTGGAATTGTCTCACAGAATTGGTAATTACTGTACACAGCAAGTCACCTGTGTAACTGGGACCCTTCTGTCAATTTCACCAGGTTATTAGGACACCATTGCCTGCTGTTATGCAACTTGCAACCACAATTGAGTCCATACAAAGTACTGTGCAAAGTACTTTACATGTACACTATCACTCAATACTCCCAACACCTATATGAGGTCTTCAGGAGATTCTACAGATGAGAAAACAGGCTTAGAGAAGTTGAGCCACCTGTGATGTCTAATAGTTGCTAAGCTGGAGCTTCCATTCTAACAGGAATAGACAAACAACTAATGTGCAAATAAATGTGAAATATGTCAGATGCGGTGGGGGGGGGGGGGGGACCTGGGTGGCTCAGTCGGTTAAGCATCTGACTTCAGCTCAGGTCATGATCTTGCGGTTTGTGAGCTCTACCCCTGCATCGGGCTCTGTGCTGACAGCTTGGAGCCTGGAGCCTGCTTCGAATTCTGTCTTTCTCTCTCTCTGCCCCTTCCCCACTTGTGCTCTATCAAAAATAAATAAACGTAAAAAAAAATTTTTTTTAAAGACATGAGTAAGGAGACCAGTGTTGCAGTGATCTAGGGAAATTTCACTCTGGGAGAAAGGAAAACAAATGCAAATGCTCTGAGTAGAAATTGCTGATATGTTGAGAGAACAAAGAGCCAATGTAGCTAGAACACAGGTGAGCAAGAGAGAAAGGCTAGGGGGGGCTTTTAGAGCTGAAACAGGGCACAGACAATACAGACCTTGGAAATCACAGAAACAAAGTTGTATTCTACTCTAACTAGGGAGGCCATTGGAGGTCTGTTAGTTGAGAGAGAGTAATCTGGTTCTCACTGTTATGTTAGGGATTTCAATGAAGGAGCAGGAAGAACATTTAGGAGGCTACTGTAATGTAGCAGAGAAATGATGCTGGCACACACAAAGATGGCAGTGGCAAAATGGGGGACAGCAGGTCATATTCTGGAGAGATCATGAAGGTAGAGATGAGAAGGCTTAATGGTTGTTCAGAAGTGAGAAGACAGGAGTCAAGGCTAACTTTAAGGTATCTGAAGAACTAGGAGGACAAAATCTCCACTTGCTGGCATAGGGAAATTGGTACAAGGACCAAGTGGGAGGGTACTGGAAATTATGAATTTGATTTTGGACAGGAGTTAACTCCTGGACATGAGCAAGGTAAGTAGATAAAGGATTTTGGAGTTCAGGTACATACAGTTTGTGAGCATAATTTATTCCAGAAATATGCTTGTAATCCAAAGCACTCGTATATCAAAGCAAATTTCAAGAACCATTAGTTCCATTGTGATCATGTGACATTCAATGTCATGTGCTACTTGTATTGCAAGACATCATTTATCAAGTTAAAATTTATTAGAAATGTTTGCTCATCTTGCAGAACACTTGCAGAGTAAATTACTTGCAATCCAAGGTTTTACTATATATGGATTGGATATAAATTCTAGGCTAATGTGTATATAGAGAATATATAAAATCACATAGCTAATGGAGATCATCTTGGGAGTACAGACTAAAAATAGATGTGAGAACCAAGTCCATTGGCATAAAATTGCATTAAGTTGTTTATCACTGGGCTCAGCTCTTTAAATGTATGAGTACCTACTTCCCCAATGTACCTGTAACTTACCCACCTCACTGGAATAACTACATAGTTTCCAACTATCCTTTGGCTACAAGAACCCTCATCTAACATTTTAGAACTTTGAGACATCATTAGAGCACACGCGCACACACACAGTATCTTTCTGGTAAGGACTGCTTGGCATGATTTCTCTTACTATGGACTTGGGGCAAGATAAGGGAGAGGAAAACTCAGTGGAGGAGACTGAATCACATCAGTCTCCTGAGAAGAACGAGTTTAGAGAAGTTTAGAGAAGAACGAGTGTGCTAGAAGCCAAGAAGTAAAGGTGCCTTAAAAAGGAGAATAAACAACTGTATCAAAAGCTAATAAACTAGGAAGAGGATTAAGAAAATCTGATTGGGGGCACCTGGGTGGCTCAGTCGGTTAAGTGTCTGACTTCAGCTCAGGTCAGGATCTCATGGTTCATGTGTTCAAGCCCCACGTTGGGCTCTGTGCTGACAGCTCAGAGCCTGGAGCCTGCTTCAGATTCTGTGTCTCCCTCGCTCTATGCCCCTCCCCCACTCATGCTCTGTCTCTCTCAAAAATAAGCATTTAAAAAAAAAAAATCTGATTCGAATGTACCAAAGAGGGAATGGGAAGAATAACAAAAAATCATGATTGCAATGGCACACCCTCATATCAGTCTTGAAGTCCCTTCCATGCACACATGGCAAAAGAAAAAACCCTCACTGAAAGGCAACCCTGAATATGGCTCTACTCCCAATGATCCACATGTCCCCAAATGCTGACTTATCTGTACTCTCCACTTGGAGTGCTATCTTCAACTTGAAATAATGCCCTGCTTTCCTCCAAATCTTCAGCCATTAATTTCTTGTACTCAATTCCTCTCTAGCAGTAATCACATCCCTTCAAGTCATTTATCTTGTAAGAATTGGCTCTTCTCTTTATGCTGATTATATTCATCTTTAACAATAAGAAACTGCTTCACTCTGAGATTATCTAGATTAAAATGTTACCTACTGCATCTTTCAGTCTTGTCTGGCTACACGTATTATATTGACCAAATCACATTCATTTGTTAAAAATGAGAGCATTTTTCTTTCTCGTGTTTCACGGCAAGTCACAATTCTTGATGAACATATTCCTAGCCAGGCACAACCATAAAGCCCATTCGAATGACTAATAGTGTTTTAACCTGCGAGTTGATTCTTCTTGTAGCAGTGAAATCCTTCCTTAACGTCTAGTACACTGATTTTTTTTAATTGTCTTCTCCCTTACCAGCCTTAAAACATTATGCCTGTTGGAGATAGAGACTAAGACATCATCCCAGTTATTTAGCCCAGACTTTGGTTTGCACAACAGGAAGTTGAGCTCCAAACTGTGTCGAGAAATCTATACAACAGTGGGTAAGGATGTGGCTCTAAAGACTAACCGCCTAAATTAGAATTTGGCCTCCAAAATTCCTAGCCAGGTGACTTTGATCCATTGAATGGGCACACAGAGTTAGCTCTTGGAGTTCTTGTGAAATTAAATGAAAGGACAAATGAAAAACTCATCTGGTGAAGTACCTGCTATCTAAGTAAGTACTTGCTCAATGTCCTCTATTTTAAGCAGCCTACCTAAAAGCACAATCTGTTTAACAGACTTCTGCTTTGCTGCTCCTTCACTTGGGCCAGGACCACTTTTAAACCTGACACAATTTGTGCCATACCAGCCAAATCATGTCAGAGGGTGAACATGGAACTGAGAACACAATCAAGTCTGTGTTCAACCTAGTCGTCATTTTGGTCCCACCAAACGAACATTCCTTTCACCAAAGTCATTCACTCATTCAGCAGCCCTGGGAAGACCCTCACAAGGCAAATGTCCCAATGCACTAGTGTCTCTGACGAGGAGTACAGCTGCTGGAAACAAAGTGACAGCGTTTGTCACCAATGATGGTGGTATTCTTCCTGGGCATAGGAGACACTGGGGGCACATCAACAGGGACACAAAGTAAAAGGCAGAGTGAATAGTGCCAACTTAAAGACTCTTAACTTCTGTAATGGGGTCATCAGCCTCACTCTCTGACTACTTTGCAACAAACCTTCCCTTAAGGGATTCTTCACCACAGAGATCCTCAGACTTGCTCTTGCAGAGCTTCGTACTGGCCTTAACTATTTTTAATTCACACCAAGCACCTCCTCTGGGAGTTGGGGGGGGGGGGGTAATGCTAGCCAGACTTGTAAGATTTTACTGTACACGCTTGTTCTAGTTTTACTGGATTTTTTACTGGATCATGTCATTTTTTACATGGAAAAAGGAGCCAAGTACCAGAACAAGGGGGAATGGTTTAGAGAAAAGCTCTTGACACAAATACAGAAGAAAAAATATGATTTAGGTCCCAAGTTATCATTGCATGGGCCATTCTTATTTGTAAACACAGATGTTCCAGACACAGTTTCAATAAATCCTAAACCGAGCTGGGAAAAGCAGAGCACCATATTTCTGAGCTTCCTCCTGTGAGTATCGTGGAACACTGCCTCAGTACAGAGACTCCTTGGAGAAAACATGCAATACAAAACCTGCTTTGACTTTCCCCCGTATTTTTTAATAGGTTTTTCTTACAGTTCTAGATTTACAGAAGATTTGGTCTCTAGTTGATCTCAGCTGACTACCGTTTCCAAGTTACTTAGGGTCAGCCCTTCCCCTATCCCTTTCAGGGAAGCTGTTTCCTTCATTTCATCACAATCTATTGTCACCATCTGCACTCCTTTCCAGGATCCTCTACCTCCAAAGAATTTTTGGTGGTTTGAATATATCAAGGTCCACTCTTTGTGCTATTAAGTTTCATGGGTTTTGACAAATGTATAATGGGAGGTCTATCATTACAACATGCTAGAGCACAAACTCACCATAGCAAAAAATGCCCTGGATTTCACCTACTCAACTCTCCTCTCCCTCTTCCTCACCCTCTGATAACCAGTGATGTCTTTAGCAGCTCTATAGTTTTGGGCTTTCTAGAATGTCATAACTGGAATCATACAGTATGTAGCCTTTTCAGATTGTTTTCCACCTAGAAATAGGAATTTGATGTCATTTTTTTAGCTTGATGGCTCATGTTTTTATCACTGAACAAATAAATATTCCATTGCATGGAATACAAATATTCCATTGCATGGATGTACAATGTGTTTATACATTCACTATTGAATGGCATCTTGGTTGCTTCCAATTTTAACCAGTGTGAAAGGAAGCAGCTATCAACATCCATGTGAAGGTTTTGGTGCAGGCACACATTTTGAAACCAGCATGATTAGTGGTTTGATAAAGCTAGGTTTGATTTCTTAATTGCCAAAACATTTTCCTAAGTAGCTGTGCCATTTTGCATTTTCACCAGCACTGAGTTTTCTTTGCGTCCTTTCCAGCCATCAGTACAGTCAACAGTTTTATTCTGTATTTTTGCCATTCTGATAGATACATAGTCCTATCTCATCATAACTTGAAATTTCCACAAATGATGTTGGGCATCTTTACATATGCCATCTGTAAATTGTGTTTAGTCACAAATCCGAGATCTTTTGCCAATTTTTACATTGGGTTGTTTTCTTATTGAATGATAAGGGTTCTTCATATATTTTGGACACAATTTATCAGATGTGTACTTGCAAATATTTTCTTCTAATGTGTGCTTATGTTTCACTCATACAGTGCCATTCAAAACAAAGGTTTTTTTTTTTTTTTTTTTTTTTTTTTTTTTTTTAAGTCTAATGAAATTCAACTCAGTCTCTTTTCCTGGGTCCTGCTTTTGGTGCTCTAAATACTCATCACCAAAACAGAGATCGTCTAGATTTTCACCTGGGTTATCTTCTAGTTTTGCATTTTATATTTATCTCTAGGACCATTTTGAGTTAATTCTGTAGCATAAATGAGATTGTACCTAGACTCGTTTTTTTTTTTTAATGTGAACCTCCAATTTTTCCACTACCTTTTGCTGAAAAGACCATCCTCTCTGTACTGAACACCATTGCTTTTGTTCCTTTGTCAAAGATCAGTTCACTGTTTTTTGTGATCTTTGTGAGTTTTTTTCTGGCCTATTCTGTCCATGGGTCTATATGTCTATTCTTGTACCCATACCACTATCTTATTACTGTAACTTTACAATAAGTCTTGAAATTGGGTAGTGTTAGATCTCCAATTTTTTTTTTCTTCAATGTCTTGGCTATTCAAGGTCTTCACCTCTAACTTTTGAAACACTTTTTCAATATTTACAAAATAGATTGCTGGGATTTTGATGGGGATTGCATTAAATCTATAGCTCCAGTTGGAAAGAACTGACATATTGAGTCTTGCAATCTGTCTATGAATACAGAGTAACTTACCACTTTTTTAGATCTTTGAGGTCTTTCACCAGAGGTCTTATAGTTGTCTACATAGAAATCTTGTACATATTTTTTTGAATTTAATTACTCATTATTGCTATGACAGATGGTATTTTTAAATTTGCAATCAAGTGTTCATTGCTGGTATACAGGAAAACAATGGACTTCTGCACATTTACCTTATAACCTGTGGCCCCACTATGCTCACTTTATTCCAAAAAGATTTTTGCTTTTTAGAGTTTTCTGTACATAATCATGTCATCTGCTATCAGTTTTATTTCTTCCACCCCAATAGACTTAGCTTTTTCTTTTGCCATATTGCACCAGCTAGTATTTGCACAATGTTAGATAAGTACTTTTCATCCCTGTGATTTATTTATAACTGGAAGTTTGCATCTCTTAATCCCCTTCACCTATTTTTCTCATCCCCTATACCTTTCCCTTTTGCCAACTACCAGTTTGAGTCTTTCTTTGTTTTGTTTTTTAGATTCCTCATATAAGTGAAATCATGGTATTTGTCTTTCTATGTTGGACTTAATTCACTTAGCATAAAGCCCTCTAGGTCTGTGCATGTTGTGGCAAATAGCAAGATTTCCTTTGGGGGGTGGGCACATGCTGAGTAATATATATGTGTGTTTTTTTTTTAATTCTTCAATGTTTTTATTTATTTTTGAGACAGAGAGAGAGCATGAGCAGGGGAGAGGCAGAGAAAGAGAGGGACACACAGAATCTGAAGCAGGCTCCAGGCTCCGAGCTGTCAGCACAGAGCCTGACGCAGGGCTCAAACTCATGGAGTGTGAGATCATGACCTGAGCTGAAGTCGGACACTCAACTGACTGAGCCACCCAAGTGCCCCCACATGTTTTTTAACGTTTATTCATTTTTGAGAGACAGACACAGCACAAGCAGGGAAAGGGCAGAGACAGGGAGGAAGACAGAATCCTAAGCAGGCTCCGAGCTGTCAGCACAGAGCCCATCATGGGGCCCCAACCCATGACCTGTGCCAAAGTCAGATGCTCAACTGACTGAGCCACCCAGGTGCCCCTAAGCAATATTCTTTTATGTGTGTGGGTGTATACGTATATACACACACCCACACACCACATCTTTAGTCATTCATCTATCTATAGACATTCAGGATGCTTTCCTGTCTTAGCTATTGTAAATAACGTTACAACAAACATGGGTGCATCCATCTTTTCAAATTAATGTTGTTTTCTTTGGATCAATACCCCGAAGTAGAATCAATGGATCATATGGCATTTCTAGTTTTTGTTTCTGAGGAACTGCCATACTGTTTTCCTTAGTGGCTGCACCAGTTTACATTACACCATCAACAGCACATAATGGTTCCCCTTTCTCTACCTACTCACCAACATTTGCTCTTTCTGTGCAGCCAGGTCAAATCATTGTTCTACACCTGAAACTACTGTATTTCCGTTAAAAAAAAAAAAAAAAAAAAGACATCATGCCTTGTTTTCAGTTGTATCCTTGTTTCCAAAGCATCCGATTTCTGTCAAGGATTACGTTAGCGGTAGGGTTTGTTTTCTTGTGTATCATTTTCACTTTTTAAATTCTGTGTTTCTAAACTTATTTGACAAGGCCCTTTGAATGAAGTACATCTATTAATATTTCACTTAACAATGGTGTTCCATGGAGCACAGGAGAAAATTCATCATGGTAATAACTGTTCGATGTAACAGGTCAAATTTACCTTAAGATCAATTCTAGAAAGAGATAAAATGTTGAAATGGTTTTATCTGGTTGCCAAAACAATTTGAGCTGGTACATTTGTATCTGGGGTTTTAGTCACCTGGTTGCTAACCTTGATACCTACCAGATGCATTTATTCATAAGATGTTTGTTTTACATTGTCAGGATTAGTGTGAATTACAAGAAAAGAAACATGAATAAGGCATAATTCTTGCAATGGAGGAATTCAGTCCAGTGGACACAAAGAAACTAACTCCCAAGAAGCCCACCTGCTCATATGAACAAAAAACACCTCAAGATTTCCCCTTGGGCCTCTTGTGGGTAAATAACTAGGAGTTTAAGATTTCAGAGACCCTTAGATTTGCTGGGGATTCTGCCACTTTAAGGAATACAACATGACCAATATTCTTGAAGCCCATGCGTACCTCCCCCAAATTGTATTTAAAATTTATCTTCCTTGCTTCAGGTAACTATTTCCAATTAAGTATTTATCTTCTCTGTGAAGGTCTCTACATTCTATTACATGACTAGGTATTCCCCAATAATATGTACTATTTTGGCAGTTTAGATTTTATATATTGGACATCATAATGGATAAAGCCATCTGCAACTTGCTTCCTTCATTCCATATTTGTGAGCCATATCCATATTGACAGCTCTAATTCATTTTTACTACCAGATAATGTTCCATTGTATTAATGTAGCACAATAAATGCATCCATTCTCCATTTGATGACATTTAGGCTGTTTCCAAGTCATTGATAATTCAAAAAATATGACCATAAACATCATCGCACATGTCTCCTAGGCATATATGCCAGAGTTTCATTCAGGTACCCACAGCTGCTGCCTGGAAGAGGCCATGCAACCTGACCTTTACTACCTTTTGTTAAATTGCTCTCTGGAACAGTCGTTTTTTATTTTTGTTTTTGTTTTTTTTAAATCATAGAGGAGTTCCTGTTTCTTCATGTTTTTGCCAACACTTCATCAGTCCAATAGCCATGAAGTGGTATCTGTTGTATTTCTTATTTGAGAAATGAACATTCTTACATGTGTAAGCCATGTAATTGTCAACTTCGAGTTCATTACCCTTACGAATTTCTTTTGATGTTCTTTACCAAGTATTCTAGATACAAAGTTTTAAGTATTTTTCCTATTCATTACTTGGCTTTGTGTTTTATTTGTATGTTCTGATACACAGTATTTTAGTTTTCCATAATCAATATACTACTTTTTCCTTAGTCTTTATGCTGTCTTAAATACTTTCTTGGATTTGGGTCATCAAGAAATAGTCCCATATTGTCATTCAAAGCTGTTAAATGACACTGTCACTTAAGATTCTGTTCCATCTAGAATTTTTGTATGACTTATGTTGGGATAAAATCAGATTTCTTTCTACAGACCAACTTGTTTTCTTAGGGCATTTTTTTAAGATGCTCATCTGGTGTTAAATCAATTTACCAAAGGAACTAGGTCTTTTACCAATTTTTCCATATAGGTGTGTATTTTGGAGCTTTCAGTA
Source organism: Lynx canadensis (assembly GCF_007474595.2). NCBI lineage: Eukaryota > Metazoa > Chordata > Mammalia > Carnivora > Felidae > Lynx > Lynx canadensis. Next base: position 36,560,543 of record NC_044313.2, on the reverse strand, counting down.
TGTCTAACAAACCTATGTCCCTTCTTTTAACCCTGCTTACCTAAACCACACGGTCTTGTTTACTGAAGCTTTGCAATAAGTCTTGCTTTCTGGAAACATCAATTTCCCTACCAATTTCCTTTTCTACAAATTGTCTTAGCAACTCTTTTCTTGTATCTGTTAAATCAAATGGATAAAGATTTGCTCATTTTATTATTGTAGAACCAGATAATGCATAGATTCATCTTGGAACAACTGATATATTAATGGTATTAATTTTCCATGCACACAGAATATATTTTCATGTATATAGGCCTTTTAAAGCTTTTAAGTTTTAAAAATCTCTCCCTATTGTTCTCATACATCATTTTTCTTCTACTTCATTTTTGAAGATTTGTAGTTATGTTATACACGTGACTATAGTATAGAGTATATATTTTGTATTTAAGTTTGTTGCTGGTATATATGAAACCAAGTTATTTTTGTTTATTGATCTATGTTCAGTAACTTTGCTGGAAACTCTTTATTAATTCCAAAAACTTTTATGTCCTCTTGGGTTTTCTACAGAGACAATACTATCCAATTACTAACAGTGTGTTTCTTCCTTTCCATCTTTCTTAAAATCTTGTCTTTTCTTACCATACTGGTAGGACCCCCATTATAATATTAAATACAGATGGAATAATAGTATATTTAATTTTCACCTTATTCTCAAGGAAATATTTCTTAAGTTTTTTTCAATTAATTTGAGCTTCCTTTGAGTTTTTGGTATATGCCATTGGTCAGGCTAAGGAAATTCGATTTTTGAAACTATTAGAGGTTCAATATTTTTTTTATTAATGAAAGGATGTTGAAGGTTATTAAATATTTTTCTACACTAAAAGGAGTTATTTTAATCTATTTTCTAAAGCTAAGCCGAACTGGCAATTTTGTTAAAAACTCATTTTTGACCCAGTGTTTTATCAATTAGTATTATTGCACAATAATGCTACATTAATAAGCCACGATGAAACTGAGGGACTTACAAGAGTAATCATTTATACTCATGGATCATCATCAGTCAGCTGGGGTGGTAGAGGCAACTTTGATTCATTCTGGCATCTGGAAAAGCTCTGTACAAGTCTGTAGTTCAAGTGGTATAAACTGGGCTGGGCCAGGCATCCCTGACAGGTGCCAATCTAACTTAGGCCACTAGCTCTGCTCCACAAAACTCCTCCTCCTTAGGCCAGCAGGTTAACCCCTACATGTTCTTCCCATGACAATGGCAGAGGGACAAGAAACTGCTTTATTGTACGAGCTCATTCCAAGCCCTTACGCATCATCTCTACCAAATTCCTATTGACCAGAAGTAACAGCACATGGCAGAACCCCAAGTTAAACGTAAGGAAGTATACTCGACCTTCTGTTACAGAAATTGCTCAGTTACATGGCAAAGGGTGTGAATATTGTGAACAATGAAGAATTAGGGTCAATAATGCATTCCATCACAATGTATTATTTTTTTAATACACTGCTTGGTTTTAGAATATGCAAAAATCTTGACATAATATCAGAGTTGGCCTTTTGTGGCCTTGATGAAACACATTCAAATAACATTCCTCTTATCCTGTAAAGTATGAACCAAGTGACTAGTGGCAACATCTCCATACACTGAGGACATGAATTGCCCCAGAGATTCACCCAAGCCAGGAAACTTCTTTCTTATCTCCATTAATTCTCCTATTTTGGTTAAGAATTTTCTATGTTCTAGGAACCAAGTTGAAACCTCTCAAGAATTTCCTCACATGTTCAAATACAGGACATCACTATAGGTATATTGGTCTGTATCAGCCTAACTTCAGTCAGGGAAATAACGTCTAATGCAGAATTAAGGGGTTTAATACATGAATTGGGACAAGCATGAGTGTGGTAAAGTGACAACTCCTTCTTGCCAGGACATTCCCCACATAGAAGATACCATTAACAATAGTGACGACAAATCTCAAGTATTATACAGAAATGAACCCAACAATGAAGGCTTAAAGCCTTTCAGAGAAAATGTTTTTAACTATATTATTAAAGAGCACAATAGAAAATTAGAATGGAATGATATACCATGTTTATGCAAGAGATAATTAAATATGGCATAGGGGTCAATTATCTCCCAAATTAATCTCTAAGTTCAACACATCAGCAATAGATACAGCAATGCAACAGAGCTGGAGGGATTACAAAAACTCATTCTACTGTTTATGTGAAAGAAGAGCCAAAGTCAACTTTGAAAAAAGAGCAAGGAAGACTGGCCTATGAGACGTTGGCATGTATTAAGCCATAGTAATTAAAAAAAATAGACATAGGACACTGATACAGAAAGTCGATTATTTCAACTAGCCGACTAATGACCCCTAAGTAACAGATCTAGGCCCTGCACATATGAAAGCTTGATGTATGGCAATGGTACCACAAAACATGAATGGTTAAGATGTCTAGTTGATGAGGTCTTAAAAAAAAAAAAAAACTAGTTCACCATATGGAGAAAAATGGAGCTTTATCCTTATTCTTTAAGCACATGCCAAATAAGCAGTAAATGAAAAACCAAAATGTGAAGATAAATCCATAGATCAAAGAAAAAAATGGGAGAACGTATTTTTTACCAACTTTGTAGAGAAAGCTGAAAAATCTTCAAAATACTATAAAATTTAAAAAAATGTATTTGACTACATGAAAACCAGATTTCCTCAAGATTATATTATCATGAGCAGACAGATGGCTTTGAGAAGATATCTGCAACCTTACAACTGATGAGGAAATTATACTTTGAATATAAAAAAAGACCTCTTGACAAAGAGGAGACACAGAAGAAAATCAGAGGAAGTCCATCTAATAGATCCAAGAAAGCTACTCCAATTCAGAAAAGTACTAACTAAAGAAATAATGAAACATCAATGTACACCCATCAGAACGCAATGATTCGAAAGGTAATGCCTGATGCTGGGAGTCGTGGAGCTGAACACTTGTGTGCTGCAAGTGAACTAATGCAGTGACCCAGCCATGCTCAAAAGCAGGATGACAGTGTCCCAGAAAATTAAGTACCTATATGTTTTATGACTCTGTGATGCCCGTCCCGGATTTCTGCATCAAAGGAAATTCTGCATGCTCAGAGATTAAGGGTATGAGTTCAAGCATGCTCATTGTGCATAATGAGAGGAACTGAAGGTATACTCAATGTCTATCATTAGGGTGAAGTTCCTAACATGGCATCGTTGTATAGCATGGAATACTGTGAAGCTGTAAGCAGCAAACGATGTGTGCATATGGTGTGGACCAACCCATAACACATTACAAGCGATGAGCATATTAGATCAGGATTTATAGTGCGGTCCCATTTAGCTATATTAAAACCAAACAAGTCCACATACTTTACAAGGATGTGTGTACTTCCATGTATGTTCACTGAAAATATGAAAGGGGAAAAATAAGATATACAAAAGTCTTGCATGAATCAATTCTGATCATGTGATATGGACGCAAGATGATGAGGTCCACTCTATGCCTGCGTTCCAGTGGTCAGAAGAATAAGGTGCCCATGTATTCCTTCACCCTAAGGGCTCTTGAACATACCACACAAAGACAAAAATCCTCTGTTGAAAGGTTAGAAACCAGAACATAAGAGGCTGAATCTAACAAACTTTTTCTGGATTTTGCAGCATTTGTTTACTAGAGACGAAGATTTTACAGAATTTCCCCCACAGTCAAGGTATTAGGCTGTTTTAGTCTCCTCACATCTCTTTGTAGTATGGCTGAGGCAAAGATGGGTTTGCTAATACCATCTCATCGAACGGTGTTACTTAGCACTCTTCCATAGAGACTGTCCCCGGGGAGGTTACACAACACTTCTTGCATCCTCCTAAGGATGAGCCAATTAAGGTGCAACTGATAGGTGCCTTTTTTTTTTTTTAATTCTCATGATTGGTCACATCCTGAGTATTTTTAGTATTCCAGCTATCGTACCCATTAGCTAACAAAAGGAATGCTGAAATCACTCAATAGTCCCATCCTGAAGTAATTTAACACTAACTTCTCCCTATCAGTCCATCTCATTCACTTCTGACAGGGCCAACACAGGCAGGCAAAGGACAGTGACTGGTTATAAACTGGTTTCAGGTTTAAGAAAGTTCTATTCTATTATTAGCTAGTCAGAAGACACCTGCCAAGAACTGTGCTTAGTTCTAGAAGTCCGTTTCTAAAATCAACTTACATAAACTGATTCCTATACAAAAAGAACTTGACAGTCTGAAATCTGGATACCACATCCAATCAGGAACTAAGGTGTTGGTACCAGAGAAGAGCAGTTGAGGATGAACACTTTAAATGCAGGTGCTTGGGTTCTATTCCTATCACAGTCTCCAAAGATCTGCTGTGTTAAACAAGCTCACATGTTCTCAAATAGCAAAGGGTTCCATCTGAATGACAGATTCCAATGAAGATCAAGTATCAGATTACACGTACTAAGTAACAGTTTATGGACCCCTCCAGCCCTGACACTCAATTCATCAATGACAAGGTTTTCAATGTATGAAGGAAAATGAAGATGCTCTCTTCATAAATGGCATACGTACTAGATTTTCAAATCAGTTTTTCCTGGTTCCAGATGAAATAAGAATTTGCCCATTATTCTGGAATTTATGGCTAGCTTGACTCTGTTGGACACAAAGCTGAGACTTTAATACCTACAAAAACCCAAAAACGGAATCTTGGAATGAGTCGGGTTTTTTTTGTTGTTTTTTGGGGGTTTTTTTTTGTTTTTTTTTTGTTTTTTTTTTTGTTTTTTTGTTTTTTTGTTTTTTTGTTTTTTTGGTTTTTTTTTTTACGACAGACACTGCCAGTGAAGTTCCCCATCAAAAGTGGTACTTGCAAAGTGGGGGCTATAGTTGGAACAATGTACAGTGTGTTTCTCAATTGTCTGTTTTCCCCCTTTTTCTAAACCATCTGAGACTCTTGACAGGACATTAGGACTAGGGCTTAAGTGCTTTTGTATCAAAACCATCTCAAAGCCTGATGGAAAAGCCATGAAATTTTTTACTATTCAGTAGTACATCAAGATGGAAATTAGATTTATATTGGTTACAAAACCAAAGAGAAAAAAGCACTGTTTCTAGATCCCTGTCAAGAAGAGGTCACTCTGGACAGCAAAGCCGATTTCGACAGCAGTCACTAGAAACAGAAGCTCTGGGGGCATTTTTCCAAACCAGAAGGGAGAGTAGAGGCTGGCACTGTTAACTCAAAGCCCAATGGGACAGACTCAGGGGTCCAGCCTGCAACATCTTTCCATCTATGCCAAGCCATTTGCAAGGACCAGCTTTTAATATGGTACCTCTCTCAATGTATTTCATTCACTGTCAAGGTTCAAAGTATTCAATTCGTCAGCTTTCATGGGCAACCAACAAAGGAGTTGACTGGTAACTTCTTTATTACATGCCAGGCAACAATTTATCAGAGATGATCCCCCATCCTTTTGCTAGATGAACATCCTTATCTCTCAAATATTTTCAAACCCAGAAACCGGTAGGCCTTTATGCGTTTATCTGTGAAAAATAAGGCACTGCGAACAAAGGAATCCCCATTCAGGTATTGCCTGAGCCAGGAAATCTTGGGTTTTTCCCCTTGGTTGTATTAATAGAACAGTGTTTCCCTTCAGGGGTATTACCACCCCCTAGGGGACATTTTAGGAATCTGTTGGGTCAGGGTTTTTTTTTTGTTTTGTTTTGTTTTTTTTGATTGTTAGGATTCTAACACTACCAGTCTGCTGCTTTCTATGAGTTACTTCTGTTAGGTAAAGCAGTTTCTCAGGGGGGACAAAAAAAAAACCCACAAAAACATAACCTAGGATACACCTCTAAAGGCAGCACTTTGTGAAGTAGTTTAGAACCTTTAAAAGGCTTCTTAGTGGCAGAAAGTCAACTAAGTAGGTAGATCCTTAATTTAACCAGAAGTTTATTTTTTTTTTATTTTTTTTTTATTTTTTTCACGTTTATTTTTGAGAGAGAGAGAGAGACAGAGCATGAATGGGGGAGGGCCAGAAAGAGAGGGAGACACAGAATCTGAAACAGGCTCCAGGCTCTGAGCTGTCAGCACAGAGCCCGACGCGGGGCTTGAACTCACAGACCACGAGATCATGACCTGAGCCGAAGTCGGACGCTTAACCCACTGAGCCACCCAGGCGCCCCCAGAAGTTTATTTTTTAAACCGATAGATTCACGCTATCAATTTCCCTTTACTATTTACATACTTCTGTGAAAACTGAACAGGATTGAATTTCTCTATCATCCTTAATATAAATTTTTCCAAATGTAAATTTAAGTACATAAACTATTTTCAGACAGTTGTGTTCCCTCTTGAACACAGCTATGGAAACTCAAGATTAACAAAACCAGAGTGTAATTTCCTCGCAGCCCATGGGATGCCCTTTTCATGCTTGCATTCCTACCATTTCAGAACTTTAAACACGTCAGAATCCAAAATCATCCATTCTACATGCCACATAGCAGGAAGCAGAGGCCTTCTCATTATCACTCAGGTAACTAACAGCAAAACGGAGACCAGAAATTTGGACTTTGGCTTCATACCTGCAATGCTTGTTCACCATCCAGCTCTCTCTCAAGCATCAGGTACTGGCCTAATTGTGAGTCCTGAGTATTATCATTGTACAAGGATACCACAGACCAGAGAGCATGCTCTGGATTTAGCTCAAAGTTCTTCAGAAACCTGAAGATGTATAACCTTCACTCAGGACATTAGCTATAGTAGCAATGGAATTGTTCCCTTTTGAAAACCAGGACCTAATCCAGACTGCATTTGTGATGATAAAAACACACTTTAAGATAGATCAAGATGCATTAGTTTGCACAAGATTCATTTTATCCACGAAGAGTATTAAAAAATCCACAGAAACTGACCTTACATTAACCTCATGGCTCTTGATACAGAAACATTTTGAGTTTTAGGATGGTTATTACATACTATACAGCTCCTTCATTATAGAAGAACATCTGATATCCGAGTAGCAATTTGAATGGGTCTTGAAATTTTGGTCAGCAAAGTCATCATCTGGATTCTATATCCAAACATTAATTTTACATGCTCTCCCACAAGAGCTCTTGAAGACATCCTCTCATCTGAGTTTTAAGAAGCAGAACAAGAATGGCTATTCTAGCCCAGGGAAAAGTAAATGCCAAATGGTAGTTCTGGCCCACAACACGACTAGTTTCAGTGGCACATGTAATTTCTATCTCATTTCAAGCAGGAATGAGTTTTTCTTCTACAGAATTCTGGAAGCTCAGCCTTCTAGCACCATTAATTACCCTTGAAATTTATGATTATCTAAGGTTAAAATAACCAGGAGGATTCTTCTTACAGGTGATTAAAGCAACCAAGTTTTTTATTAAGGGAAATCAAAAATGAATGCAGTCAACACCTTTTGTAGGTATGGTTTGAAATTATGTTTGGGGATCCAAGAAATGGATAAAAACAGGCTCACTTCCAAAGGAATCCAAATCTGGCTGAGGAGCAATAGTATGTAAACAACAAATGCTATATGGGCACCTGGGTGGCTCTGCCTTTAAGTGTCTGATTCTAGATTTCAGCTCGGGTCACGGTCTTGCCGTTCATGAGTTTGAGCACTGCACTGGGCTCTGCACTGTGAGTGCAATCCCACTCTCTGGGTTTCTCTCTGCCCCTCCTCTGCTTGCACTCACTCTCAAAATAAGCCAACATTAGAAAAGTTTTTAAGAAGGGCTATAATCTAGTGTAGCAACTTCAGGGTAGACTATCCCCCCAATCTGGTATTGAATCCAGCTTTGCCACTTTTTAGCTGAGAAACCTCAAGTTACTTAGCCTCTCCTAGACTTTAATTTTCTCATTTATAAACCAGAATGCCTCCCTTTGGAGGTACTGTGAGGATTAAAAAGGATAATACATAGAAACGGCTTAGCACATCTCCAGGTATTAGTATGCAAGATTACCATCATTATTACATAAGGTGCAAAAAAGCAAATGCTAATAGAAATACAAGCCAAGGGCCATGAAAGCCATTTATTCTTTCTGATGATTAGACCTCTGCTCTGAGCTACACATTCCCTTTACACAAACAGCACAAATCGAACAGGTTTACCGCGTTATGTTTAGAAGATTTTCAGAGTAATAATCATGAGGTTATTACCCTTTAAGATCAAAGCCCATTGGCTAGGCAAGGGGTAGTCATTTGTCTGAAGCTGCCATTTCTGTGATGGACTGGTAAGAAAGGCAGATCTACTATCCCCATGTAAAAATTATCTAATAGAAGTAAATCACAAGGAAACCCAATTTACCTCATAGTAAAGTCTGCCTTAAAATGAATGACTCCCATTAAGGCAAGAATCTTCCAGCAACCTAAATGATCTCTTCAAGAAGTCTCACTTGGAAGCTTTCCATAGACCCCCATCTTAGGTTGCTCAGGCTTCTTTAACAAAATACCATAAACTGGGTGGCTTTGATAATTTCTCCCAGTTCTGGAATCGGGGAAGTTTAAGATCAATGTGTTAGCTTATTTAGTTGTTAGTGAGGGTCCTCTTATATTGCAGACAACTGCCTTATTATTCTATGTTCTCACAGTGGAGAGCAGAAACTCTGGTCTCTCTTCCTTTTCTTACAATGTGAGTTCCACCCTCCTGACCTCATCTCAACCTAATCACCTCTCAAAGGCCCCACCTCCTATTACCATCCCATGGGGGTGGTGTTTGAACTACAACATATATATGTAGGGGGACCCAAACTTTCAGTTCATAGTAGATTCCAGTTCTGTCATCTTGAACTATGGTACCAAGACTTTAAAACGTCAGTCTTGGGGCGCCTGCGTGGCACAGTCGGTTAAGCGTCCGACTTCAGCCAGGTCACGATCTCGCGGTCCGTGAGTTCGAGCCCCGCGTCGGGCTCTGGGCTGATGGCTCAGAGCCTGGAGCCTGTTTCCGATGCTGTGTCTCCCTCTCTCTCTGCCCCTCCCCCGTTCATGCTCTGTCTCTCTCTGTCCCAAAAATAAATAAACGTTGAAAAAAAAAATTTAAAAAAAAAAATAAAACGTCAGTCTTATTTTAGAGTAGTTTTACTTTTACCCAAAAACTTCCGAGTTTCTATATATACCACCCCCAATTTCCCCTATCGTTAACATCTTGCATTAGTGCTGTAGTCCCCTAAGAAACCAGATAGACCCCTATCCAAAATTTGGCTTGGATGTCAAGAATGATGGTGACACACCCACACACACAAATATGTTACAGCTTATATACTTAGGGTTTCTACAAAGAGCAGGGCAGACTTTCCAAGGTGGTTCCACGTGGCTTGAAAGCCCTAAGAAAGAACAATGGATAAGGGCTTTTATTGCTGGACCAGGGTGAGAGTTTGTGTGTGTAGTCAAGGGCTTTTATGATTCGAATCTTCCACCAGAGCTAAAGGAGGGAGCACCCATGCTTTCTCATTAGGTGCCCAGATGTGAGTCTGAATACGGAGGAAGGCAGACATCAAAATAACAAGTCAGATTCTTTATTACATATGGTTCATTGGTTCATTTCTAATAGTTTATCAACTAGTACTATCAAATCTTTTTAACTAAATGTCAATATTTTATCCAGATTTCATTAGTTTGTGTCATCTCTTCTATTCCAGGATCCCATCAAACACAGGACATTCTGTCTAGTTGTCCTGTCTCTTTAGGTTTCTCTTGGTCCTAACAGTTTCTCACACATTGTTTTGGAGGACCTTGACAATTTTAAGGAACGTAAGTCAAGCATGCTGTAGCCTATCTCAAGAGTTTTCTGGTGTTTTCCTCATGAGACTGGAGTTATGGGTTTGGAGGAGGAAGACCACAGAGCTCAAGTATGTTTTTCTACATCACATAAATATACACATGGTTTATAACTGTTAACATTAATGTTGATCCCCTGGCTGAGGTAGTGGTCATGCTGTGTCTCCACTGTAACATTTTTTTTCCTCCCCTTCCCATCCTGTAGTCTTGGGGAGTACACACTCCTAAGCCTACACTTTGGGAATGCAGAGTTATGACCACCTCCTGCAGAACAAGAATCTACTTAAGTTATTTGGAATTCTCCCACAGGAGAGATTTGTTTATGCTCCTCCATTTATTTCTTCAATCATTTGTTTATCTCATGGACTATTGCATATTTATTTTATAGTTGGTATTACAATCCATTTTTTTTTTTTTTTTTTTTTTTTTTTTTTGCTTCAATTGCTTTGGCCATTGGGAGCTTTTTCACTTCGTTAATATGTCTCCTTGACATCCCTTTTTATTTTGATTGCTTTCTTTTCTGGCACAAGATACTCCAGGGTTATCTTGTCTTTCTTGCACTAGTCCCAGAATTAGTCATTTTTCCAAAAATTTATGGTTACTTACACACAGAATGGAATTATAAACACATCAAAAATATCTATGGTTTTTGGGCAGTGTTTTTTAAATCTCTGTACAATTTGGGCTGGAAAAGTATTGTGGGGACTGGCATGTCCGTTTCAGGATGTACAGTAACATCTTTGGCCTCTACCTACCAGATGCCAGTAGTACACTCCCTTCACCAAGTTCTGACAACCAACGTCTCCACACATTGTCAAATATTACAATTACTTTAGTCCAAAATTTGAAGAAATCCCTTTTCTATCTAGATATTTAATGGAAAGTCAACGACAACCTACCTTGTGAAAGTCATTTTTCATATAAGATCTAAACTGAAATATAAGCCCATTGATCATTAAATTGAACTGCGTGAATTTTTCTTACTTTTTAAAAAATTCATCCTCACCTTTGAAAATTCCTTATTCCCTCTAGCTTTTATTTGCATTTAATAAAAATGTGATTCTTTTTTTAATAGTTTAAGTTTGCGAGTAATTCGCTGACAACCATATCCTCATTATTGACCCACCATTTTCATATCCGATAAGGGTTGGCTGTCTATGGAAGCCATTAGTTTGAGGTCTCAGGAGAAACCAAACCTACTAACACCTTGCTCTTGGACTTCCCTACTTCAATGACTGAGAGGTATAAGTTTGTTGTTTAAGACACCCCGTCTGTAAGTATTTTGTTTTGGTGCCCCTGAAGCAGACCAGTGCATCCTCAATGTTGTTTCATTTTTTTGACACCAACCACATAGTACATTCTAGGACAACGTATGACATATTGGTTTACTGACATAGGTTGATGAGCTGTGTGAAGACAAACACTTCATAGATCAAATATTTGGTGGTCCTTTGATTTTTTTCTGTTGAATTATGAACTAGAAAGCAGCATCATATATATGGTCTGTATTCACAAATTGTAAAATAACAGTCTATTAGAAATGACCCTCGGTTGAAGATAAATCTCTTAATAAAGGCCTTTTTAAGATTCTCATAGAAGTGTGGCTTTCTCTAGTTCAAAACAACAACAACAATAACCAGTATTGAAACTTCCTACATGTCAGACACTGGTTTCTATGCTTGGCCATTGACGAAATCACATGCAACAATAGGCTTCTGTCCAGAAAAAACACCTTTCATCTGGCCACTGAGATGGCTCCCAATTGTCTGGCCAAAAATACTTACTGGGAATTTTAAGTAAACTTGAGATCACCATTTTGTTTTATAGTCTGAAATACAGAAGCAGTTGACATTATAACCTGTCAAGTCCCCAAATACTGGACTCTCAGTCAACATTAATAGCAGGCCACAGCTGTGAAAAGCCAACCTTAACAGAGCTGTGTTTTCTCCATCCCCGCTTTAAACTGAGTTCATTCTTACTTCATTTATCTGTAATTTATTATTATTTTTTATTACTCTTTCTAAAACTTGGTAGGTGATAAATGCTACTTGATGCTTTCAACTAACATTCTGACATTTTCTATGTCACTCTTTTAGAGCTTCAGATTCAGTACTCACACACCTGCTTCCAAGGTATTGCATTATTCATTTTACCAAGTATCAGTCACAGCATGCCAAGGATAACCAGCTTTGCAGACTACATTATCTGCTTGACCACTAAGTCAAAGCAGCTCCACTTCTAGGCAACAAACCCTGTCATGGCCATGGTTCAGCACAGGAGAAAGGAACCACTCTAGGCATTTTCAAACTGGATGAGATTTTATACAAGCTATTTTTAAAATTTTTTTTTTCAACGTTTATTTATTTTTGGGACAGAGAGAGACAGAGCATGAATGGGGGAGGAGCAGAGAGAGAGGGAGACACAGAATCGGAAACAGGCTCCAGGCTCTGAGCCATCAGCCCAGAGCCCGACGCGGGGCTCGAACTCACGGACCGCGAGATCGTGACCTGGCTGAAGTCGGACGCTCAACCGACTGCGCCACCCAGGCGCCCCTATACAAGCTATTTTAACAAAATTATTTTGTCAATTAGAGTAGCAGTGTCAGGATCTCAGTAGACCTTAAGAGAACTGAGCTCTCTGGTGCCAGAGAAGCTGACTCAAGCAACAAGCCAAAACAGAAGGAACAAGCCTTCAACCACTTCCTGTGATAATATACGTAAGAGGCCAAAACTGGAGGAAGTGCTGACTCTCTAATGCCATTCCATTTTCTCCCACAGAAAGGTGTAGTGGGTCAGCAAAGAGGCCAGCATAGTACCTGGGGTATACCCAGGAGACGGACTGAGGTGGGAGGAGGGTGCTCACTGTTGAGGGAACTCCCGAAAAAATCTCAACATATTAATGTATATGCATAAACTCTGAGGTAGGGGAGTAGAGTGGAAAGGGGGGCAGGGGGGACTGAATTAAAACCAAAAAAAAAGTACTGGGTATGGAGTCAGAGGGTGGGGAAAGTGCCTCCGAGGCACCTGAAGAGGACCTCAGCAAGAAGATCCCAGGTAAGGCCTTCTGAATGAAGGCAATGTGCTATGAATGCTATGTGTAAAAAGCAAGGTGGGCCAGGGGTGAGTCTTGACTGCAACTCCCCTTGGCTGTGCACCCAGGTCTTGTGTGTAGGAAGGTGGGGAGCAGTTTCCCCTGAAAGGTCTTACTGGTAAAGCGTTTGTAATTGCCTAGGGTAGGGCCAGAAAAATCAACACATGCATTTTTTTGGTGAGTCATGCTCCTCAGCAGCATGTAGGGAGGGCCTTCAGGAATGAGACCTAGAACAATACAGAACTGACCCACCAGGAAAGCCACTGCTGCCAAGGCACCACTTGGTGTCCGAAGGAACCAACATATCCAGTGGAATTGGGGTACTCCACCACCACTGCCATGATAACCACCGCAATAGCCTCTAGACACTCAGGAGCCCAGAGAATGGTCCCTAGAGAATATTACAGGAAAACCTCTCTTCACAATCTAGCTTTCCACAGCCCATTAAAGGAAGATGAAAACAGAAGGAGAATGAACAAGATGTCAAATAGGTCTTCTAGTTTTTAATATCATCTATTGTCAAACTGGCTAACATACAGTGTGTCAAGTGTGCTCTTGGTTTTTGGGGTCGATTCCTTGTGGTTCATCGCTTACATACAACATCCAGTGCTCATCCCAGGAAGCGCCCTCCTCAGTGACCATCACCCATTTTCCTCTCTCTGATCTTCTAGTTTTTAAAAGTTACCATTTTCAGCATTTAATGAGCACCTACGTTGGTCTCTGAAGACTACAACAATGCACGAAACAGTTCTTGCCAATGAACAAACTAGAAACCTTGATTTCCTGAAGACATTCATCACTTAAGCATCTATGATCTTAGACTGTCTTCATAGTCCTATTGCAGAATATATCTGCCACACACTCATTCTTTGCTCTCCTCTCTAAAGATTGCTGATAGAGTTTGCAATTCTTCTCCCATCACTAGGCAGAGTAATTTCTCACCTGGATACCAAGTGAATCATGTTGTCCAAGAAGATAAAGTACCTTCCATATGCCCTTTTAATACAATCAGAACCATCAATGCATTTTCTCTTATAAGACAGCATTACCATTATATATACGGTCGTAATAATTAAGTAACTGGGGAAAAGTTTCTGTTACAATAATTATGGTAACAAACGACCTCTGAAGGAACCCCACTGAAATCTTTAATCAAGTCTGAGGAGAACTATTTTTCATGCAAAGAAACAGTTAAGGCAGATAGGAGCTTAGAATAAAAAGAGCACCAACAGTCCCCACCTTGATTATCACAGCCTGTCCTTTAGTAATCACTTAACCTTTTATGCCTTTGCTAAAACCTCATTAGTAAAAAGGAGACCTGCCTACCAAGCATAATGTTAAGGCTTTAATGCACTTTAGAGATCATTTCCATCTATGACTTAAAGCACTGAAATGCAAATTCTTTTTATTTGAATATTTGAAAGCATTCATTAGGCATTTTTAATGGGATTCAATTGTCAGGATAAAATAAACAAAATTCTCCAGGGGCATCTGAATTTTATCCAATATTCAAGGCAAAGATGTTTAAGTAGGAAGAAAGTATTCTGGTAACACGCATTTTGGTTAGCCAAATTAGTTTTGTAACAAAACAACTTTTAATGTGTTTCATTAGCTTTAAAACTTTGAGTATCTATTCACATTGAAGAAAGTTATTTCCTACAACTGTTTTTCACTGCCTTTGGAAACATGATTTTGGGGGCACCTGAGTGGTTCAGTTGGTTGAGCATCCGACTCTTGATCTTGGCTCAGATCATGATCCCAGGCTTGTAGGATCAAGCCCGGGTCGGGGTCTGTGCTAGGTGTGGATCCTGCTTACAATTCTCTTCCCCTCTCTGTGTCCCTCCCCTGCTTGTGCTAACTCTAAAAAACATGGTTTTGGCTTTGTTCTTTTCTTGTCAACTTTTGGTTTTGTTTTTTTGGTCTTAAAAAGTAGAAGGGAATCTTGGAAGCTCAATACCTTTCTGTGGTGATAACAGATAAAATGGGGCATGTTTACAATTGTAAGCATTTATCTGAGCACAAATCATTTTGAATTGGACAGTTGTCAAACCATAGCTGTGAAGAGTACTCCACTGCCAGGAGCATGCAGGGACCTTTATAGAGGAAAAAAGCAGTGGCAAGGCAAGGACATTATTGATAGACTATCACTTAAAGCCCCATTGGATTTTTGATTGGGTTGTCCTGGAGTTTCAAATTTGTAACCTTGAGGCCTTTACAGGCTTAGGTTTTGGTTTCCTTACCAAAGCTGTCACAGCATTAAGGCAACCTCAGTCTAAGGAGCTTCTGGGTTCAAATAACTTAATGGACTTGTCTCAGTTTAGAATTTAATTGCATCTTATTTGGTTAACAGAATGGATAGCAGACAGTTATTCAAGATCTGCCGCCATAAAATACTGACAAGGAAGCACAGGTGAAAAATTTTCAGGTTGCCTGTGACTAGGATTATATTCTCCCACCTCTTCACCTAATTGGTGTCCGTCCATTTATTCTTAATTATCCAGGTTACACTTCCCTTTGAGGAACTTCGTGGATGCCCCAAGCCAAGGTCAAAAGCTCCATGGAAGTGCTTCCTTAGCACTGGACGTCCACCATCAACCTTTCATTCCTGTTTGGCATTTACCTACTTGTTTCTTCCAGTAGAATACATATTCTGTGTATACACTGTTACATTGTTAAGTAGCTAAACATTGTTAAGTAGCACTAGCAGACTGCCTAGTACAGAATATGGCGACATTGAACAGGGTTAACCATTTGATCAGTTGGTGACTGGATTGTGAAGATCACAGACTGGCATCAAATTGGCTAGTATTGTTAGAGAAATGAATAAAGTACTGTGCCAAAGATGGCCCATGGGACTAAAACAAGCTCAGGTCTCTGGTGTAAAGACCCCTCCTTCCAGGTTCTTCTTGCCCTCTTTGTCACACATGCAAACCCCACCCCCCACGAATATGGAGGCTGACAACTATAAATCACCATTCCTGCTTGCATTTGGCACTCAGATCTTTGGAGAAATGGTCTCCTCTGAGTCTGCCAGTGTTAAATAAATCTCCGTTCTACCAACATCTCTGAGTGCCGTTTGGTTTTTTCCGCCAGCGTTCCAGCCTGGTTCTGTAATACCATCAGTTGGGAGGGAACCATCAAGGAGATTCAATGCCTGGACATTTTTTAACCTTTGGAAAGAATGAATATTCTCTATTTGGCCACAAGTGTGCAGCCTCAGGAGCTGCTAGTACCCATTTGGTTCCAGAATAGAACCAAAACAAGGAACAGGTTTTTCAGTGATAGTTTGAACCTCGGATAAAAACTCACTAGATGCCCGAATCTGCCTCTGCATTCCTCTGTAAAACCTTCGAACAGATCAGAAACTAAGTGTGTTACTTCTCAAACGTAATCACGTGACACCGTACAAACCTGTTAAAGCAAGCAACACATCGCCCTGATTTGTGTAGATGTACATTCTCCCCTCCTGGCACCCCTCTGGGTTTTCAGCCTTGTTTGTCATATAGGATAGTGCTTGGCACATATTGAAGGCTCTGTAGGTCTTTGCAGAATTAATGAATAAGTGAATGAGTAAAAGCTAAAGTGGAGTTCTTGGGTGCTTGGGTGACTCGGTCAGTTAAGCATCTGACTTCAGCTCAGATTATGATCTCCTAGCTGGTGAGTTCAAACCCGCACTGGGTTTCTGTGCTGAGCGCTCAGAGCCTGGAGGCTGCTTCGGATTCTGTGTCTGGGTCTCTGACCCTCCGCCACTCATGCTCTCTCTCTCAAAATTAAACAAACATTAAATTTTTTATAAGAGCTGCAATGGAGTTC
Source organism: Lynx canadensis (assembly GCF_007474595.2). Lineage (NCBI taxonomy): Eukaryota > Metazoa > Chordata > Mammalia > Carnivora > Felidae > Lynx > Lynx canadensis. The sequence continues at coordinate 36,543,847 of NC_044313.2, read as the reverse complement.
AAAAGGTTTTCAAATACTTTTTTTCTAGATAAAATATAACTAGAAAAAAGAATAGGACTAAATTTAGAAGGTCATTAGAGGTCAACCTTTATTTTTCCGAAGGTTTTACGAGGACAATATGTGCAGTATATAAATTTATTCAAGACTGATGCCCATGTTAGAGGTCCTCAGCTGGTTTCTAGAGGTATAATCAAGTGAGCATGGAGACTAAAATTTCCAAAACCAATCTAGTGGTTTCATATTGGTCATAATTCCTTGATTTAACTTACTATCTTATCACCTTTCCTCTAGAGACAATGTCTGCTCTGAGCATTCCTTATAGGCATACAAAATTGGGAAATTAAAAAGCATATTTAAATGCAACATTATGCTACAAAAACGTTGGCAAGGCCCCAGAATTGATGATGTGTGCTATTAGAGATTTGAGAATTTGCTTTGCCTGTGGTTAAGAATTTTGCATTATTGCCTTCTTGGATAAAATTAGGGCTTGAGCAGAGAAGTAAATTGCATCATACAAACCACAGGTTCCCATTTTTCACTATATTATGTTCCTAAAAAACCATGTGAGGAAGCAAGGGTATTAAATATAGATCTGTTTTCAGGGACACCTTGGTGGCTCAGTCAGTTGAGCATCTGACTCTTGATCTCACAGTTGTGGGATTAAGCTCCTTGTCAGGCTCTGTGCTGAGCATGGAGCCTGCTTAGGATTCTGTTTCTGCACTACCCTTGCTCATGCACACTCTCTCACTCCAAATAAACTTAAGAAATACATCTGTTTTGCTTTCATACATTTGTGTTCTGTGAATAGGTCACTGTGGTTTTATACTTAAATGATATTTATACACTGGTTAAGTAGACTGTGGCTCTCTTCTGAAGCCAAGAGAATAAAAACTGGACTCAAGCATTGGCTATGTCTCTCAGTAACTAATGCAGTAGGAAAAAAAAAATCTAGCCCATAGTAAACCTATGGTATATATGGCACCACTTTCCCTTTCCAGAACGTATGGAACATAGGACTACCTGCTGTTGTCATTTTTTCCTGTTTTACCTAAACTCAACCTTCGAATCCTGAACTCCATGTGGGCACTAGCATTCATATCAAATAGTTACCAATACGGACATATTTAGTGTTGGCCTAATGTCCCAGACTTGGGTTGGGGTATTGGCCTGTATGGCTACCACCAGGGGATAAACTTTCACCTGATAATACCTTGGATTTCAGCCACAGCCCCAAGACAAAGAATCCAACATTTTAAGCATAAATCAGCAATTCAGGTCTAAGAAGAGTGGTAAACATAAGCTATTAAAAATAGTGGCTTATATGGAGCTTCTATTTCTACAATCCCCCAACTGAAGGTCCTCTTGGGATATTTTAATAGTTTAACCCAATTATTACATAGATGGGCCAAGTAATTCAGTTCAACCAGATCCATTGACTTCAGCAAGTATTTACTGATATCCTCATGTGTCTATAGCACATCCATGGATTGTTTCAGGACTTTATTTTTTTTTTTTTAATATTTATTTTTGAGACAGAGCGAGACAGAGCATGAACGGGGGAGGGTCAGAGAGAGAGGGAGACACAGAATCTGAAACAGGCTCCAGGCTCTGCACTGTCAGCACAGAGCCCGACACGGGGCTCGAACTCACAGACGTGAGATCATGACCTGAGCCGAAGTCGGACGCTCAACCGACTGAGCCACCCAGGCGCCCCTGTTTCAGGACTTTAAAGAAATATTTGCTTTAATACTTGTACTCAAGTTTCTTCTCTGGTATAAAAAGATTTGTTACAGATGACTCAGCAGACAAGGAATTTGAAGTAGCAATTATAAATATATTCAATAATTTAAAGGAAATTAGTTATAAGGAATGAAGGCGTGTGGAAAGTAAAAAATGAAAATAACCAAATCAGAGGATTAGAATTAGAAGTAAAATACTGGAGATGAAAGATTTACTGGATGAACTTAACCCCAGATGGAAGACAAAGCTTATTTGGATAAATAATGGCCAAGAATTTTCCAAATTTGGTGAAGATATAAACTTAGATACTTGAAATTCAGTTCACCAGAATGGAAATTCAAAGAAAATCAGAGTCCAATAGGGAATACCAAAGATGAAATCTTTCAAGAATCCAGAGAACACTTATGTGTTCATAGAAAAAATTTATCAATGATGGTTTATGTTCTGTGAATAATGAAAATGATAGGAGCCAAAAACAAATAATACTATCAGTACAGAAGTATATAGACAAATATTTTAAAATTGAAGGAAAATAAAAACAGAAGTGAACTCACTGATAACAGACTATACTCACTTAAATCCTATAGGAATTTATTCAGGCTGAAAGAAATATATGTACAGAAATCTCAGATCTACACGAAGGACTGAAGAGCATCAGAAATTCAAGTACATTGATAGGTTTTATTTTTTCCCACTGCATTTCTTTAAAGCCTTTGAATATTTACAGAAAACATTCTACTGTAGGATTTAGTTGTATATGTAATACACATGGTATTAGCACAAAGGACAGGGTAGAATGCACCTAGATTGTGATTCATTAGGGATGTATAGTGTTAGAGCAATCAAGAAGTAAATCCCTAAAAGTCTAATTTAAAAATCAATACAGGTATTATGGGTTGAATTTTGTCCCTCTAGAATTCATGTATTAAAATTCGAATCCTCAGGACCTCATAATATGACCTCATTTGGAGGTAGGGTCTTGAGGGCTGTAATCAAGTTAAACTGAGATTAGAATGGGCCTAAATCCAAAATAATTGGTATCCTTACCAAAAGGAAATTTGGAGAAAGACTTGGATACCGCCAGAAAGCCATAACATGGAGATGGCCATCCATAGACCTTTACTAAGTAAATCAAAGACAAGTGTTTTATAGAAACTGAAGAGGTGATTTTGTAACTTCTATAAAAGTTCTAAGGACATAGAATAGACCCAACAATCTTGGAAGAATTACAAGACTCCTATCTCATGACTTCATAGTAATAAAGTTGCTATTGGCCCAGTAACAGGCAAGTAGACCAATTCTTATTTGGTCAGTTAAAAACCTTGGTGCCCTTGTGGGTAATTAACAACTTGGAGCAAACCAATTATTTCTGACAAAATGATGCTTTACCAACTGAGTATCCACATGAAAACTAAACTGTTAAATTCTATCCCACAAAAATTATTTTGAGATGGACCATAAACCTCATTAGCAAAGTTAAAACAATAAAGCTTCTAGAATAGAGCACAGAACACTATTTGTGGCCTGGAGTTAGGCCAACATTCTTTAAACAAGACACAAAGCAATAATCTTAAGAAAATTGATACTTTATACTCAAAGTGAAAATTGCTCATCAAAACACATCATTAAAAAATGAAGACAAGGCTCAGACAGGGAGAAACTATTAGCAAAACAGTATTTCTGACCAAGAATTTACTTTCAGAAAACAAATAACTGACAATAACCAGAGACAATCCTGTAAAACGAACAAAACTTCAACAGATACTTCACAAAGATCTACAAATGGTCAACAAGGTCCTAAATAAAGCCCCTGAAATCCTTAGCCTTGGGTAAAATGCAAATGGAAACCATAGGGAGACAGCAGTACACACTCTAAAGATGTAAAAAAGATAATCAAAATTAAGTGTCCATACAAAAAAAGTGTTAGGACAGAGCAACCAGAACTCACACTTGGCTGGTCGAAATGCAAAATTGCACAACCACTTGGAAAAGTGTAACAGTTCCTCATAAAGTTAAACCTATACCATCGCTTTTTGCGTAGGCAAATAAAAACCTATCCCTGAAAAGATTTGTTCAGGAATGTTCACAGCATCTAGCAAATAGCTACAAAACCACCATGGGTTTGCAAACTGGGCTATGAACATGGAGGCAAGGAGATGGGAAAGGGTAGGGGCCACTTGAGTGAGATCATAAGGCAGCAGTTTGGGCTTGTTTAATTTTTTTTATATTTATTTCTGAGAGCAGGAGCAGGTGAGGGGCAGAGAGGGAGGGAGATACAGAACCCAACGCAGGCTGCAGGCTCTGAGTTGTCAGCAGAGAGCCAGACACAGGACTAAAACTCACAAACCATGAGATCATGACCTGAGCCCAAGTCAGAACCCCAAACCGACTGAGCCATCCAGGTGCCCCAAGAAGGCAGCAGTCTGAACAACCGAATGCACATGAGGCTTATCCTCCACACCCACCTGCCAGAATCTTCAAAGTTTAGAGATCCACCATTCCTGGACTCCATCAGGAACCCAGTCCAACTTGTTGCTCTCAAGGCTGTATCCTCGAATAATAGCTCCAACCCTGGTGAAGGTGGGCAGATCACACATCCAAGGACAGAGGAGGGGCTGAAAATCCTCCAGTTTCCTCGATCTCTTAGGTCAACTCTCAGGTCAGAGTCTCAATGACCTCTTCCAACAACAGACATGCAAATTGTGGTACTTTCATAAAAGGGATCCCATTCAACAATAAAAAGATATTAGTGATGTATATAACATGCACATTATACACAGATGTTATATACACAGATGTTATGCTGAGCAAAAAGCAAGTAGACACTAAAGCACACAATTTTATGACTCTCTACATGAAATTGTAGAAGACTGGTGGAAAAAAAAAAATCAGGAAGGGGGGGCCTCAATGACAAGGATTTTTCTGTAATGACAGAAAAGTTCTACCTCTTGATGGGGCTGGTTACAGTGGTTTATTTGTAAAAACTACAGGAGCAGTACACATATGATTTGTGCGTTTCACTGTAAAGAAAAAGCTAGAAGCAAAAACACAAAGTAAAACACAACTTCATAGAGAAGATGTATACACATACCTTAGACAAAATCAATGCAATAAAGAATTTTAAATTCTTATTATAATACTACCTTATTTAATTCATACAACATGCTAGCAAATTTCTAGTTTGGTTCTTGGGGACTCTGAGCAACACTCAAATAGTAGATCAAGAAAATACATATGATGGCTTTGCCCAAAGCCAAAGAGCTCAAAATAAGATAAAGTTTTCTCAAATTCCGCTTTTTTTAAATGTATTCAATAATGAAGTATGTACTTGTTAACAGCTTGCTTGAATGTGCTGACAAACATCACAATAAAGCCAGACTCAAATATTAACGGGAATATTTAGAAGTGTGATTTCTTAAGTCTAGGTCATCAGTTTGCCAGGGATTTTTGTATACTAGAGATCTATCTTCCTATTACAATTAATAGATTTTCTACTTATAGAGGTGCTAATTGTTACATTAGACTTAAATACACTAAGATCCCCTGGTATTAACAAAGGGTATTGGAACCTCTAAGGGGTCACATCACCAGGTCTAGTTTGAGATCCAAGGTCAGTGACACTCAGGACAGTTAAAGCATGGTTTTTTTGTTTGTTTTTTTACAGAGGAGAAAATCTTCAAATTTAGACTTTGTTGAGCCTTAAGGGTGAAATTCCACAAGGTAAAAAAGACTAGGGAAATTCTAACGGAGACTATGTAGCATTGGGATTAAAGGCCCCAACTTGGGTGTGAGGTTGCCATTAGTTCAAACCCTGAAATTGGTACTTAAAAAATACACTCAAGATCACATAGCTTAGTCTCGTGTTCTCCATAACATCATACCTATTTTTCAGGGTTGTGATGAAATAGTATGTATATAATGCCTGGCACAAAAGTCATCAAAATCTGTTATTCAAGGATGTAATGAAGCTACCAATATTATAAATAAGCACATCACTGAAGGATTATTTGAAGGGACTAGTTAGCTCTTTAAGACTTTTCAGGAGTGGGTGAGAGGTCAGGCTATGTAGCTTTATGGTGAGAGGAATAATTCATCAACATTAGGAATTATGGTAAGGAATCAAATTTAGATATGTGTCTAAAAAAGTTTTAATTTATGACTAAGGACTCCATGTCATTTTAATTGGAGGAATCTATCTCTTCATAGGTGTATGAAAACGTGTGTATTAGAATGTATACAGTGGAATAAATTCTAGCTATTTGCAGATGTGTAGTCACTGTACTAAGTTATTTAGAGAAACCATTTATTCCAAATAGGTCTTGCTGTATGTCCAGAAAAATGACTCATTTTCCAAACTGGTACTTCAGAGAGAAGTCTCACTTGGCTGCAGTTTTTTGAATTGGTTTTATTTTTCTGTTGATTGTATGCTCCTGGACTTTAGTGTTCAAGATGTTTGCTCCCAAACATACCACAACATGAGAAAAATCTGGAGACAGGAGCCTAGTATGTTTTCACACATTTACCTATTATCTCAAGAAATAGCATCTGCTTCAATTATGCTAATTGAAACTGTTCTGTAACTCATAAGGGAGCCTGATCCACTGTTTCCTGCATACTGAAAATAAAAACATAGAAAATTATGCTAATTTCAAATAAATTTACACTGAATGTTTCTCATTATGAAAAAGAGCAGTTAGCTGGCTTAGTGATACAAGCCATGTCTTTCTCAGTTGGTATTACTTTTCTAATAATCTCAGGCCAGGAAAAGCACTAGAATACTGCCTAGAAAATAGCCATTAGGATGTTGTTATACATAATGCATCTTGAAATGGTAAAATGACATAAAATTGTCTATTACCAGGATGACCTACTTCATGACCGAACTGCTGCTTGACCTGATTTTACATGTTTGAGATGATCTCCTAATTTGCCACGTCCTTCATCTTTTTTCTAGACATCTGGTCACTTCAAAGGCTTGAAGACATTCTCTTTTGCCTTAGGAAATAGGTCAGAAATGTTTCTATGCACCAGCCCTTTTTCTCATTGTTACGCTTAATATATACATATAGGTCTTTTGAGCTACACCAAGCATAAATCCCAAACTACCAATGCCATCGTAGATTTCACATGCCTCATGCTGACACTTATGGCCACTGGGAATAGCAGAAAGACTCATGTGCTTGAGTTTTTGCTTTAAGGAAGAGCTTTTCTGCATTTCATGCAACAGGGCCTCCCGACACTTTTGAGTTGCAGTTCAATCACTGACTCCTGGCTCCAGGGAAATCCTGGCCCCAATAATGGGTATTCTCAGGTTGCCTTACACCTCAAGCCTCAGCAGTCTCTTGGCTTACAATTACAGGAGAATGGTGTTGTTCTATAAAATCAATAACAGCCTTGAGCAAAACAAATTCAAGAAGCATTCCTGGGATGAAAAAAGTCAGCCTTAGAAAAAAAGAACTGGATGGGTTCATTACTGCCTCAGGGGAAAAGGAAATCCCGTGACATTCCCATTTTAGTACCAGTCTAATGTCCGCAAGGTCAACTCGTAGGATTCCCCTTTTCTCAAATTCTAGCCAAGCTGAGAATCTCTCGGTTCCGAAGTATAATGCCTTTCTTGTCTCTGATCTTACGGTATTTTCTGACACCTTACAACATACACCTTCCCTTACTTTACTGAATTCCTGCCTCTCAGGTGTCAGCTTAGTTACCTTCTTTCAATGAATCCTTCCTTGGTGCTCCCAGATTCTCCTTAAAGTACATTCCTAGGCACTGCCTTAGTACCCTTTAAGAATAAATGAGGTTTTAGGCAGGGAAAATGAGAATACAGAAAATAGTGCCTGTCTACAGTTAAGAAGAAAAAAATAGTAATATTAGAAACCAAGGTCTTGTCCCCCATGGGCTGAATTTGTTCTGGAGAAGTTAGGTGTGGCCTATGGTATTTAGAAATTGGGTGATACAACATTATTTGTCAACTATACTCCAAACACAATTTTAGTAAAAACAAACAAGTTTAAAAAATATGAATGATACTCAAGATTTCTGGCTTCTCCTTAAAATCAGAACATCTAAAAACACTACCCATAGATATGTTTCAACATGCCAAAAATTTACTAGGGCTGGGGAGCATATGCCCTTAGGAAGGCAAAATGGGCTCCAATTCACCACAATCCCCACCACTCATTACACCTGTCACACTTCCCTTCTGTTGACTACTGGACCATGATAAGCATGTGAATTTGCAACTCTGGGGAAACCGGTTGAGACTGCGAAGACAACGTCCATGTTTATGTTGGTCATTGTGAGACCAAAAGGGAGGAAAAAAAAAAAGTAAAACAACTTGTGTTAGGGGATTGAGAAATTAGGAGAAATGTGGAAAGAAAGGTTTATCCAGCTCTTCTGCTCCAGTAACTAGTTCAACTAGCCTGCGTATGGCTGTTGCACCATCAGTCAGGAAACTATCGTAGGAGTGTCCATACCATACATTGCTAAAATTTCCTGCGCATCTAGGGGTGCCCAGTTAGCTCAGTTAAGTGCCCAACTTTGGCTCAAGTCATGATCTCATGGTTTGTGGGTTGGAGACCCATGTAGGGCTCCACTGTGACAGCACACAGACTGCTTGGGATTCTCTACCCCCACTTGCACGCTTGCTCTCCAACTTTCAAAGAAAAAGACCTTTCTGCTTATCTAGGTAGATTAGTACCTGGATACAGGTAGCTAAGGTATCACAATATGCTAGAGTCAAATTTCTAGGACAAAAGCCATCATTCAATAATTTGCTTCAGATGCTACATTTTGATGCCTCATACTGCCCTGGCCAACAAAATGGGTGGCTCATTTGCACTCAGACATTGAGGAAAGCAGGAGCCCAGTGAGGATATCCAAAAGGAGTTCATGAGAAAGCAATTCTGTACTTCATCATAGACTCCTGCTCCTTTCAAAAGCTAGGGTATTCTTTAGTGTGTGATCTCCTCTCTGGAGGCTAATGAAAATATATTATTTCTAGGAGATGCAAATTTTACTTTAGTGTTATGGGAAAATAGAGACACTTTAGACCATAAAATGTGCATTTTATGCTTCAGGGAGAAAGAGTTCTAAACATGCCCTGTCATCCAAAAAATAAGTAGCTTCATAAAACTGCCCTAGACAAGATGAAACGGTTGTAAATGTAAGAACAAAATCTTCTGAGATGTTAAACGGGCTGCAGAATGCAATTATTGTCCATAATATTATGTTCTTGATGATACTTAGGGACCATCCCCAATACCCCTTTCCATACAGGTGACAAGAGTGGCTATCACATTGTACTGGTTGCCTACTGATGTCAGAAACATCAGTAGTTGAAACGAAGTAAGATTATCTTGCATCTCTGGAAGTCAGAAGTCCTCAAAGTGTTTGCAGGGCTGCTGTCCTTTTGGATGCTGTAAGGGAAAATCCATTCGGTTCCATTTTCCAGCTGTTAGAGGAAAAAGCCTTATTTTGTGGATTCTTTTCTTCAGGTTTAGAAGCCAGTAATGTAACATCATCCAATCCCTCTAGGACTCCGGCCATCACCTCCCATGAATGCTTGTAATTTCATTGGCCCACCCAGATAATCCAAAAATAACTATCTCAAAGTTCTTAATCTCATTGCAAAGTCCCTTTTGCCATCTAAGGTAACATATTCATGACTTACGGTAATTAGGATGGAGACCTCTTTTGGGGCGGGGGTCATTATTCAACCTATGAGACTTCATTGGAGTCACGAGATACAAACAATGACAGGAGGGTCATGGGAGTAAACAACTGTGTTCAGGGAGCTCTCAAGGTGTTTCAGACAATCACCTAAGGAACACTATTCGGTATAATTTCATACCTTTAGTCTGCTAATATGTATTTAAAGTAAGATTTTACAAACACTTTTATTTGAATATTGTAAACAAATGAAATTTAAAAAAAAAATGGGTAATAGGGGTGCCTGGGTGGCTCAGTTGGTTAAGTGACTTCACCTCAGGTCATGATCTCATGGTTCAGGAGTTCGAGCCCCACGTCAGGCTGTGTGCTGACAGCTCAGAGCCCGGAGCCTGCTTCGGATTCTGTGTCTCCCTCTCTCTGCCCTTCCCCTACTTGAATTGTCTCTCTCACAAATAACGTTTAAAACTTTTTTTTTTTTAATTACAAAGAATGGTTAAGTATTTAGTGAGCATTGTACTAAGCTTTTTGACCAGAATTCTCTCATTAAATACTTATTTTAAACATGAAAAACATGGGGCTATGGGTCAAAAGAGTGACTGGATTTAGTATACTATGTTGTTAAAGGAGAACATGATCTTCTAGCCCCTGCAAAGAGACCAGGACCTTCAGGATACTCAAGGTGTGTGGTATGGTGTGTACCAACAGTAACAACCTTTATTAAGGGCTTACTATGTTCCCCAGGGGGTGATTCCTACAATTACCTTTATTTTACAGATAAGCAAGCTGAGACACAGGAAAGTAACCCATTCCAAATTTCAAACCTAGGAAGAGGGCTGAGGTTTGAACCCAGGTGTTCTCTATTCAGAGCCACAAGTTAGGTCTAAAAGATTTTTTTTGTTTTGTTTTTGGGTTTTGTTTTGTTTGTTTAACTGTTTTCAAGGTAATAGATCTCAGAGTTGAGGTAGAGAACAGAATATACATAGAATATGTGATCAAGATACACTGTGTGTACAGTTATCTCCAGATTAACACAGAACCTCCAAAACAGGCATTTGAATTTGAAGCTGTTCCTATTTATAATGGACTGTGCACAGATTTTAAGAAAATGGCACATTAGTGGATGAAACAGAAGGAATAGGGAGAGCACTTTAACACATTCTCACACACGCACACATTCAAAAACATAGTAAAAACTTTTTGCCAAGAACAAATTCACTGAAGCAATGGTTTTCATGAAAGTGTTTCAAATTTTCCCACTTAGAAGATCCCATGACCAAGACATCCTACATCTTCCTGAGCCTGATGGTTAAAGCTCAACCAGGCTCAAAGAATGGGAAATACAGGTGAAACCGCATCAGGGCTTACAACTCTTTTAGCCTCATGTACTTACTCTATTTGCCCACATCTCGTCTTCTATACAAGCTTTGCTACTTAACACTATGCATTCAAAACCTTTATCTCCTGAAAGCCTATGGAGTTGTTTCCACTGATGGGGGAGGAGGGGCTTCACACAATTTAAGATTAAACTTGGTATTATGTAATTGGTAATAAACAACTCCATTTTTTTTTTTTTTAATCTCAAGTATGGGATGAAAACCCACATACATGCACACAGTACGAGAGGAGACCACTCACTTCCAACTGGCCTAAATTGCAGTAACAAAAGTTACCTAACAAAATCAAACTAAGAAACCATGCAGCACTTCTCACCTTATAGACCTAGAAGAAGACAACTTTTGGGGCTGGGAGAGGTTTCAGACCAACCCTCACATTTTATTGAAATGAAGTCTAAGAGGGGGGGAAAAATTAGCCAAGGAGTCTTTAGGATAGTCCCTGCTGAGGTTAGAAGCCAGATCACTGACACCAGCCCACAGTTGCACCTTAATAATGACAACTGATAAACAATGATGTAACTATCACGTGCTAGACCTTTGAAAAGCAGGTCATTTGTATTCCCCAAGCGCAGGAGAGATCAGGTTTCATTAGCAGCCTTTCTTCGTAGATGAAGAAACAGCATCATACAAACTCCTTGAGGTTAAGTGTATAGGGGGTGGTAAGCTGAGTTTGAAAGGCAAACTGACACAGCCCAGCCAAGCTCTTAACTCATTAACACTCTGTATAAACAAGCTGTACAGAGATGCTCATGCCTACACACACACCCCATTAACAGCCATTCTTGGTTACTCTCCTCTAATTTTTTTCCCCCAAATGTAGCTCCATCAGGACATATAGTTTCTCTTAATTCTTGTTTTACAGGCTTAGTTAAGATTACAAAGAGACAAGAACCTTTCCAGCTCAGCAATTAGGACAGTTATCAAATCCATGTCAGGCAATAAACCTTTAGAAGTCATATTGATACACTACCATCAAGAGGAAAATCAGGGGCACCTGGGTGGCTCAGTCATTTAAGTGTCTGACTCTGGATTTCAGCTCAGGTCATGATCTCATGTTTTGGGAGATCGAGCCTCTGCACTGTCAGTGCAGAGCCTGCTTGGGATTCATTCATTCTCTCTCCGTGTCTCTCTCTCTCTCTCTGCCCCTACCCAGCACTCCCTCCTGCTCTCTTTCACAAGATAAAATTGGAAAAAAAAAATCAAATGTTTTGGTGTAGATCCAAAGTGATAGGTACTTTTTCTAGAAAAAAAAAAAAAAAAAAAACTTTCCCATCTTGAATACATACCTTCACATCTTATGCTTAGGTCCCCTGAGTCAGATTTGTCAGAATAGGAAGGAAACTGCTATGAGCCAGGGCTTTGCCCAGTTGTGTTTTATTCTTCCAACAGTATTGCCAAGTAAGTATTACCCACGTTTTCCAGGCAACGTAGAAGAAATGGGGGCTCAGACAGATCAAGCAGTTTGCCAACATGATAAGTGGAAAGTCTAGTCACCAGAGCCAGGAAGGAACCTGGTTTTGCATGCGTGTTGCAGTCTTCCTATTCAAAGCAGAGTGGACAGTGGGGGTAGGCCTTCTATTAAGTCTATATAAATGCTACTACTTTCCCTGTTAATTTCCAAATCAACAGGTTAACTCCAAGGAGCTTATTAAGGTAGTAGAGGTGGGAGGAGGCAGAGTTCATGCTTCAAATGCCAAAAAGCCTTTAAGGCAACTTTACATATAAACCTCAGAACTAAGAACAGCTTTATTCTTTTTTTTTTTTTAATTTTTTTTTTCAACGTTTATTTTATTTTTGGGACAGAGAGAGACAGAGCATGAACGGGGGAGGGGCAGAGAGAGAGGGAGACACAGAGTCGGAAACAGGCTCCAGGCTCTGAGCCATCAGCCCAGAGCCCGACACGGGGCTCGAACTCCCGGACCGCGAGATCGTGACCTGGCTGAAGTCGGACGCTTAACCGACTGTGCCACCCAGGCGCCCCAGAACAGCTTTATTCTTAAAGGCACTTTCAAAAGGTCAGTTGTAACATGTTCATATCTGTCAGTTTCCTGTTTGTCAGGTCCTCAGGTAAGAATCCATTGATAGTGACCTTGACAATGAGTTTTCTCTATTCAGTGGGAATCCCAGGTCGTAGGAAAGGATACAGAGACCCACTATTTTTCTGAAAAGCACTGTCAGAATAGCTTTGGCTTGCATTTTTAAGAACTTTATCAGTTACTTATTATAGGCTTTCTAAGTTGTTCTTAAGGCTTAAAGACTTTCAATTCACACTCTTTATGGCAATGGAGTTTCAGAATAATAAAAAGACATAGTAAAGCTAAGTATGTTTGAAATTATATTTGCTTAAGATAAACAGTTTAATTCAAGTGAGGAAGTAAAATATGGAGATTTTGTCCTTCGGGTATATGCATCCATAGTTATAAGCATGTAAATTCGCTACAGAAATGATTTCCAGATCCTAAAACTCAAAAAAAAAAAAAAAAAATACTCTCACATAGGCAGACCTGTCCTGCTGACAATGAGAGGACACAACACATAAATAGAACTGCTAGTCCCTCCCTAACCTGTTTTTTTGCCAGAGCCCCCTTAGCTACATACACTTGGACCCTCAGCTTCTAGCTGACCCCTCTAATAACAGGGGAAGAACTGAGGTTCACGTTCACTGCCAAAGGGAGCCCACATGCAACTCCAGCCTGAGGCGTCAATGCATCCCCGAGGCTACACCTAACCAGCATCCTCCACCTTTGGGCTCTTTCATCTCTGGATGAGTGATAGTTAAGCCCATTTCAGCTGTTAAGAATTGCCTCAGTTCTATTCTAGCAATTTCTGCCAAGAAAATTTTTAGTGATGAAGACCCTTCAGAGATAGTTACAAGGTTGCTTCTCTGAAGGTTTTTTTTTTTTTTTTAGTGTCCAATAGGGGGTTGCTTAATTTAGTCCTTCAAAACGATGTGGTAGGTGTCCATGGCATAAGGTCAGTCAACACTGGTTAGGATACATTTTAATCCCAGTTTTACCTACATTCACATGGACACACACGCACCAGTGGACACACTCATCAGTAAGCAGTGGGAGTCTAGGTATTTTCAGTTTCTTTATATGGATTTTCTATGGTTTTCTACACTAAAAACAAATCCTTCATTATTACAAAGTCTTATGTATACAAGGTCAAAGCAACAGCCTAGACACCAGAATGAAAATTAAGAATCACGTACCTCACCCTCTTGTCAGGCCATCTTGAAACGTCACCTCATCAATGCCAGACTCTGTGGCCCTCTGTTTAAAATGCAGCCCCCACCCCTTGACACTCCGTATCTCCCTACCCATACTTTATCTTCCTAACCCTGTTTGCTAGGTCATCTAACAGGTCATATCTTCGTTTTTAGTTGGTTTGGTTTTTTGTTTGTGTGTCTTCTTTCTCTGTACTGCATTAGCTCCTTGAGGGCAGGGACTTGATTTTATTCACTGCTCACTGCTGGTGGTCCCTAGGATAGTGATTCACCCTACACCATGGGCTCAAAAACTAGCTATAGAATGCTTGACTATAAAGGAAGGACTCAGACCACATCAAGAGTCAGCAAAGTTAGAGTCTCTAGTGTACAAGGCATATTAAAAAAAAAAAAAAAAAAAGGAAAAGAAAAAGCTTAGAGCAACTAGATAGGGGAGCAGGGAGAGTTGAACTCTATCCAGAGCAAGAAGATACAAATTTGGTAGTCCACGGAGTAAAACAGTACAGGGTTAGAGGAGGAGGGAATCCATCACACTTCTCATTGGTTACTCAGGCTTCTCTTTTATGAGACGTCAGCCAGAGAGGTAGAAGGGACACTGAAATAAGCACTGAACTCTAAAGCAAGCAGAATGTAAAAGCTCTTCAGCTTCTCTGCAAGATGTCTGGCCTAGAGGACCACAAGCATTTCTGGAAAGACTTGCATCTGCTTCAGGTACCTGGGTTACCCTTGTTGGAACACCACGATTAAAATTACTGCTCCTTTAGAAAGTCAGATCTTTGAACATAAGCATTGTATTCCATTCACTGCTGAAGCCTCTGAGCCCATCTTAGTACAAGTCCCCAACCAATACATGTTTTATTCATTAACCACAAGTCAGGGTAGTAAGAAAATTTGCACATTAGTTTGACTCACCCTAAGGGAAGTTTAATTATCAGGATTAGAAAAACAACAAAAGATAGAGAACAGATGAATGTCTGATTTTACAAAAGTAGAACAATTATTTTGGCAAATCATTAATTGATGGGGTTTCTTGTTGATCTCAGGCCACATTCTATACTGAATAATTGAACAGAAACTGCTAAGTACTTCAGAAAATAAGGCATAATCAATAGGGACTGTCATGAGTTCACCTAGAAATATTTGTGCCTGGCCAGCCAGATTTTCTTCTTGGGGACAGTAAACATTTTAGAAAACTGCCAGGAACTTTATTTCTGCAAGGCATTGAACAAGAGCTAATATATTATCTTTGTTGACAATGTCTTGCATGTAACTGGTACCTAATAAAAGGAGATTGGGCCAATGCTTTCTAGGGGTATTGAGGAGTTCTTTCCATCAAATACTAGGCAACATGGCAGCTTAAGATCATCTATCACTTTTCCCTCAGAAAATACTCAGGTTAAGGGAAGCAATGAAGTAGATGCTAGAGGGTCAAGATGGATCAACAGCTTTGTCTTTTCTTGGATTTTTCTTTCAGAATCAAACCAAAATTGTATTCCCATTACCCTTTTACTACCCTGGTTATCTACATAAAAAGGATATTAATATGATAAACTTATTATACTTACATATAGAGGATTGAATGCTGTATCACCATGGAATTTTTTTTCACCATGGGACTTTTAAAGGAAGATGACAGAGGTCAATTGTTTACATGTAGTAACTGACAAAGGCATAGACAACAATATGCATTCACAAAACTCAAGCACACTTCCTCCTGCTCTGATACACATGGAAGCTCTGGGAACAAGTTTATACCAACATGTGCCTGTGTGTGCGCACACGTGCGCGCGCCCACACACACACACACACACACACATACACACCACTCACACTGCTAAAGTTAATGAATTCCTTCTCCACTGGGTATATATTTTTGAATAGAAAAACATGCTAATGGGAGTTAGGAGGCTTGAGTTCTTATTTTCGATCTTCTAACTAGCCAAATTGTATAACCCTGAGCAACTTACTTGCCTCCCTAAACTCTTGTCAATGGAAAGGTATTTAGTACAGTACCTTTAGTCTGTATAAAGCTGTTAGAAGGGCTGAAGAAGTGGGCTCCTAGGCCAGTCTTGAAATGTCTCCAGAACAACACAGAACGTTCTGCCTAAGGCCACCAGTAAGTCACGCTGCTACTTCTAAGGCCACCAATAGCAACATGCAGGCTTGTGTCCAGACCTCTCCACTCACCACACTGCAGTCTATCAGTATTGCCACAGGAGAACAGGCACCCAGATCACCAATGCCGAGATTAGAGTCAGGTCAAGAAGTGGTCCCTATGGTTATTAACTATGGACAGCCAGAAGACTGGCAAGTGAATACTGGAATATGGGGGGGGGGGGGGGGGGGAAGCACATCTTGGTTGGCTATCTTACAACTAGGAGCCACAGGTAAGAGGTCTCACCCTCAATTATCCCTTCAAATTTCATGCAAATACACCTTATCACTAAGATTCAAGTCCAGATCCTTAACTGTAAGTAAATTTGGGGAATACGATTTTTACCTTTCTAGTTTCTGTGAGACAAATGAGCACATAAAGACCAAGACTGAATGTGGAAGGTGGAGCAACAATATCCAGCACTGTTACGTTCTGAAAAGGCAAGAAGGTGTTTCAGAAGCCAGTGAGTTCCTACTACTGGAGGTGTACAAACAGGAACCAGATGAACTTTTGCTAGGAATGCCATAAAGATGGTTTTTGACCAGTAAATTTGCACATCTTGCTACCTCTTTTAATCCACTGGCCCCATTTCCAAATATCCAGGCTCAGTGGGGTCTATGGTTGACCCCAGGGTTGTTTTTTGGTTTTGGGGGGGGGGGGTTCTTTTTTTACTTCCTCCCAAGTGATTATGGGGCATGACTGGATTTACGAACTATTTGACTACAACATTCAAGACCATTTCCAGTCCTGTATGTTTTCACATCCTTGAATCTAGACCTTTAGGTTTTCAGGTCTAGACCTTTAGACCTCACATATGCCATCCATTTTTAGTACAAGTCAAATGTTACCTTCAGGGATTCAAATACAGGTCTTTGAGAAACCGGAGGCTGTGAACTGGGATATTACTGTATTTGGGATGTGATTTGAAGGGATCTGGTTATCAACTATTTTGTCATAATAAAAATGAGTCCCAAGGACACACTAACTTAAGGCATTCTTTCACACAAAGAATTCGTTACTATAGAACAGGGAGAAGAACGCTGAGCTGTTGCTCTGTCAACAGCATTTGAAGGTGGGGTCACACACACACACACACACACACACACACACACACACACACACACACACACAGATTAGCAGCCCACATTGGCAGCTGGGGATTTATCCTCTGCACAAATACCAAACCCAGTGCTTTTGTATACTTGGCCTTGAAGGGTTAGGAAATGTTTGAGCAGAAGCACAAATACAGACCAGTTTTACTACTAGTATTATAATCAGTGACTCAAAAATGATTATTCCATCCAATATGCAGTTGAAATCCAGACTTGTCAGTCAGTAAGCACCAGGAATTTTGCTGCGACTGCAAGTCCTGGTGTAGAGGACGCAGGTACCTTGTAAGGCCTGGGGTACTTTCTGTCCATCAGCAAGATTGCTCTAAAACTTTTAAGAAAACCTGTTGTTTGGCCCCATGCTACAAGGACATGAGCTAGGAGGTCAGAGCCACCCAGACATAGAACAGTTGGCATCGGCCCCCCAACAGCATTCATACTGAACTTGGACACAGAAGGGAAACAGGCATGCAGCTGCACTTTTGTAGCTCAGCTCACTGTGCTGGTCTTCATTGTTAATGTGCCTGAAACAAAAATCCATGCTCCCGAAATAAAAATCCACTACAACCGAAGAAAGCCTTGGTGCATTGTTTGATACTGGTGAATATCAAGTTCTACACACTGAAATTTATGAGCACACCTGAGTCTACTCATCAGGCTACCGACTTTTTTATGCTAAGATCATATTCTAATAATGACTAACTCATTACCCTACCTGTTCTTTTAGATTTTTTTTGTAGTCTATAAACTCAGTACTCGTTTTTCATGCCCATTTTTAGGTGGTAACTGCCAAAACATTAAGAAAATAAGTTAGAAGTAAAAGAGTTTTTCCAATGTGGTGAGAACAGCCCCCAAATATGCCCACACATTTGTCCCTGAAACCTTAGAAGGGTCTCATGATGTAATTAAGGGTGTGGGCCTGAGATGGGGAAATAAATGATCCTGAATTATCTGATGGGCCCATGTCTTCACAGGAGTCCTGAAAATACCCAACTTTTCTCCCAGCTGAACTGATCAGCACAAAGTTCTAGGAGTTCTTCAATCGGCCCCTGCTAGCCAGGGAGGAAAGGCCCCAAGTCAACAATGCAGACCACCCTTTAATAAACTGTGAGGCAAGGATGGGGGAGTCTTCTTTAGAGCCTTCAGAAAGGAAGGCAGCCTGGCCAGCATCTTGATTTTAGTTGAGGGAGATTTGTGTTGGATTTCTGTCCTGCAGAATAGTGTGATAATGACTTTATTTAGGTCACCAAGGCCATTCAATTTGTTATAGCTACAGTAGCAAACTACAACATCCTGTATGTTTCCTGTAGATTGTTCCCATCTCATCACAAAAGGGCAGAGGCTGATAATTTCCCAGTAATAGTCAAGAAAGTAGTTTACCATTTGAAAGGAAGTTTGAATGAAGAAGGCAACATAGTTTGGAATTGAAGGCAGGTCTCAACCAACAATGTGACCCTGAGAAAAAGGTTAATCTTTCTGACATCTAATATTATCTTTTATATACAGAGAATTGTAAGCCTAGCTTTTGGTGTTTTTTTTTTTTTTTTTTTTTTTTTTCAAGAGTTGAAAATAGATTTAAAAAGGGACATGGGTGTGCCTGGGTGGCTCAGTCAATTTACAGGTCCCACACTCGATTTCGGGTCAGGTCATAATCTCACAGTTTGGGAGTTCAAGCCCCAAGTGGGGCTTTGCACTGACAGCGCAGACCCTGCTTGGAATTCTCTCTGCCCCTCCTGTGAATTCTCAAGATTACAAACTTTTTTGTATCATATTCTGTAAAGAACCTAATTTTTTTTTCCTCCAAGGAGAAATGCATTTGTATTATAGCATTTGTCAAACTTACAGCAAAAATAGTTGTCTCCTAAATATCCATTCCTCTTTTCTGCTCTTGTAAAACCATCTCCTCAATTCTAGTTGGGAATATGGCCACTGATCCCTTGCCGCCAGGCATGGATGTATGACTACGTTCTCAACAATGGGGCATGAGTGACAACCTAAGTATGCAAATCCTAGATGATCCTTAAAGAAAACAAGGTTGTTTTCCTGTCTTCCTTGTGTTCCCATAGACTGACATGACTGGAGTAACAGATTCCCAAGTAAGAGCATTATGCTGGAGCAGGGTGGTCAACAATTTGAACATACCTATTCATTCATAGTTCATAGTAACAGCAAAGGTGAGGAATTCCAATTGAAAAAAGAGAAAGTGACCTTAAAGGTATTTATCATGAGCCCTTTACAGATACCTAGGGCAGGGGCCAGTAAACTGTCAGAGTTCAACAATATAGATAGAAACTGAGTCTTGGAACAACCTCCCAGAGCAGAGATGCTCTTAGCCCTCTGACTGCCTACCAGCTTGGAGGTTTAGGCTAGCCAAAAATAAACCTATATTGTCGAATCCACTATTGTTTTATCAGTAGATTTTGTTAGTCATAAACTAGACCTAGTAATAGCAAACAATGATAAAGCTGAAGAGGGTTGTGAACACATATGGTGCTTCCTACGTTCTAGGACCCTTCCAGATATGTTATACATATGCACACATTTAATGCTTATGTAGTATTTTCTATTCCCACTTGACAGTTGGGGAAACTGAGGGCCAGCAGTTCAGCAACTTTTTCAAGATCATACCAGAAAAGTCCATCAGGTTTTGGACTCCAGTCACTGGACACCAGCATCTCTGCTCTTAACCATACATTAAGTTGCCCCTTGGTAGGTCCCGCTATTTCATTCTGACCAAACAAGCCTTCTAGTCAACCTCCTGAAATTAATTTTAACAAGAGACCTATTAGAAACAGCTTAATCAAAAACTGATGATACATATATATATAGATATAGATATAGATATAATCAACTGGGGAGTTAGGGCTGGGAATACAAAAAGCAATTTATTTTAAGTAAAATGTCATTATATATCCTATCTTCAGACTCAGAGATAGCCTAAATTAAAGATTTTTAATTAAGTTTAGCAATGTTGTTTGAATTGGGTAATCTCTTTGGAAATAAGGTAAAAGTTCAGAGGTATAAAATAAAGGAGGGTAAGGGAGGGAAAATAAATGAGCAAACAAATCCTGGTGTCTTTACCAGGCACTAAGAAACAAGGCAGAATACTTGACTTCCTAACTGTCTACAGGAGTTTATATTGAAAACAGATTCAGGAAAATTGAGCTAGTTGCTCAAGGTCACAGAAATAGTCAATGAAACCCAGATCTTCGTTACCAGAAGCCAAGCTTCTTTATGCTACAATGTCTTTAAAAAAAAAAAAAAAAGCCACTGATGAGTTCAGGAAAGAAAAATTCAATGAGACTGGTGCTTATTTAGAGCTTTTACAAATGATCAGACAGGCATTTCAGAAGGCCATGAAGCACAGGAATGACCCAAGATTGATCAGTGTCTATAGGGAAAAAGAAAATTCCCCAGTGCTCATGTAAGGAACAAAGTAAAGACGGTTAAAGGTCAGAGCCACCCTCCCCCCACCTTGTAACAAGTACCAGGTCATGAAAAAGAGGTTCCATCTGTGAGGAAATTGAGCATTAAAGATACGTGGCTGGCCTATTTTCACTTCCATAGAGAGATTAGTTACTGATAAGCTGTTTATTATTGATTTCTCTGAGCCTTGAAGTTCCCCTAAAGATGGAGACTATGATTAGGAGGAGCTCCATTACAAGTGCGAGGTTAAATGCAAGGCATTGTGGTTGCCTCAATCGATTCATTAGAAAGAAAGGACCTGTAGAATTAACTCACTGTGTAATATTATCCCTCCGTTCCATACTGCCTAGAATTATTGAGAAATGAAACCTTTCTCAAAATGAATTTGAATCATGGACTCAGTTGCAAAGTCCTTTTGGAAATTATTCATTTTATAGGTGAGAAACCAAAATTTTCAGCAAAGACATAGGTCACATTGTGCTTTCTTGGTCCTAAAGCATGAAATCATCTGCTGCCCAACACATCCAAAACTTGTGAATGCTACCGTGTTCTGTCTGGAGCTATAACAAAAACCACAATCACAAAAATGATCTTTGCCTAAGTGAACAGAGATATCTGCCTGGTATGGTCAAAAACAGGAATTGATGTAGAGGATGTGGGGCAAGATGTGGCTGGAAAGATCAGCTATGACCCAGCTGCTTTGTAGACCACAGTTGGAAGGTTGGGTTTTTTGCTGTTTTGGTTTTTTGAAGCACAATTTGGGTTATTAGATGTGTTTTGGCAAGAATAGGACAGGGCTATTTTTGACCACTCATCTGCTTCTTCCTTTTATAATCAAGATAGTTCTGGGCTCTGGGAAACCAGTAAGATATGTTGATACATTCTGCCCACCAGAACCTTAGTCTACTGGAAGAGACAGGGCTGTAAAATAGAATACAAGGTAACAAGAAAGGAGCAACAAAGAATAGAGACTGTGAGGCAGGCACAGTCTGCTGAGACAGAAATGGTTCTGTATGTTCTCTAGCAAAACAATTAAGTCTTTAGTTGTCAATTTCATATAGGGACTCTCACTTGATCCTTACAGTAGAACTGGGCTATACAGGTCTACCCTCACCATTTAGGAGACAGATACTCAAGGAAGCTGCTAGACTGCGGGGGGCCATACCTCAAGGATGACAGAATCTAGGGTCAAACCTAGACTGACAGTGACAGCCACTTCTCATTACATATGGAGAATTTTATTATGCATTATGGAAATTCTGTAGGAAAGAATTTAGTAGTTTATTAGGATGTCTAGAACAGAATGATGGCACATTTCTACTTTTTACTACGAAGGAGAAAAACAGAGCCAAGGACTGACTTCTGGTTAGAACACCTCCACAGAGCATTCAGAGCTCCATCAACTACTTCGAAGCTTCATGATCTTTTCAGACATAGACACGATTTTACCTTCTATTTGAATGGCAGATCATGGCAGCACTTCAATTCAGCTTCTGAATCAAGAAATGTCCTTTATCACTACTATTCTTTCTTGCTTCCTTTAGTATTTTGATTTCGCTTCTGAAGATTCATAAACAATTAACTGAATTAGCGATAAAACTGTCTCATGGGATTGTACTAAGGAGTAAGCAAGAAAGCACTCTCCCGTATCTTAGGGAGGTGGAGTTGGTGCATTCTGGGAATTCTGGTGACTTGGAGAGTCCCATTTTTCTCAGGGTAACTCCATTGACTTGCTTGTCCTGAGGCAGCCAGCTGGAGTCGGAATGGAGTACAACTTGCAGGAGATGAGCAAGGTCTAGGACCCAGACAGACCTGTGTGCATCTCTTCCAACTGTGCGCTGCAGGAGAGCCTGAAGAGATACCTGGGGTAATTGTCACGAGTTTCCTGAAAAGAACGTGTCCTACTAAGGACTCTACAGAGAAAGGGCAGAGCTAGCCCACTTTGACATTCTGGGAGGAAATCTGGTCTTGGCAGCCCTTCAAAGCACACAGGAGATCAATCCTTGAATCTCTTAGATCCATACAGCTGGGATATTTCAGGCCTTCACAGCTGATGAGAAGGAAAGCAAAGGAGCATATAATGTATGCCCTGTGGGGAGACAGAACAGAACACTTGCTAGTATGGCTGGGATCTTCTAGCAGGCAGCCAGGCCCGAGGTGCAGATTCTTCAGGGCTTAGGAAGCATCATTAGTGTAACTGACAGAACTGTGTTCACCTGAGCTTCAATGGGTGACACAAAAAGTGACCCAACTCAGGATCCCCACTTGAGAGTAGAAAAGAGACCATTTAGAACTCCTTGAAAAATACAGCTACTCATATAGGTAACAGCTAGTTAAAAAAAAATTTGATGACAACCACAGCACGAACAACACCTTTTGAACTTACAGGATTTTTCATTATCAAAGTTTAGTAGAGGAACTGAAGAATGAGTTTATAGTATTTTCAGATAGTGATAAAATCAGCATTTCCCCATTTATGTAAAATTGTGTGTTTGTGTGTACCCAAGAAAAAAAAGTTCTCATCAAAATGTTAATGGTAATTATCTCAAGGTGATTCGAAAAGATTTATGCTTCCTTTAGATTTTTGTGTACCATACAAATTGTATCAAGCAATAATCAGAAAAGCTATGTAATCAAAGATTTTAATTTTTTGTAATGTTTAGTGGGAGAGTGGCAAAGAGGGAGACACAGCTAGCACAGAGCCCGACATGGGGCCTGAACCCACAAACTGAGACATGACCTGAGCTTAAGTCTGATGCCTAACCGACTGAGCTACCAAGGCCCCCAGATCCTATTTTTAACGAGCAGACCAGTATTATTAAATTACAAGCGTTCTGTAGCCCACAGGATAGAAGACCTGAACAGATAAGCAGTGAGATAGTTGGGCTTCACTAGGAAATTAATCTTACTTCAAGGATTGGATCTTCTATCACTCGCTGATGAGCAGCTGAACACGAAGGCTGGGGAAGCAACAGGTAAGGTAGCATCACTGATAGGATCCCCCCTAGTGTGAGCAACAGGTCTCAACCCTCCACTGCAACATGAGCATGTCCTCACTGTCACAGGTATTGTGGACACATTCTTCAGTCATCTTGAAAGAGAAGCCGCTGTGTTTCTAAATTATTAAGAATCACTGCATAGATTGTTAGAGGAATTTGCTTTAGTAAACATTTTTAAAACATACCACTTGTTAATGTGTATCACTGAATTCTGGACCAGGAACGAGTAGGACCAATCAGAAACTAGCAATGCCCTCACTCTGCACAGCTCATACACGGGGAGCCTTGTTTACAATGCTCAGAAGTGGGAGACTGAAGTCTAGTGGTACTTAACGAGGCACTTTATAAGCAACAGAAATAAAGTGAAAAAGTGAATTTCCAGTAATTACTGTGACTAATACTGATTAAAAATATCCCTAAATGGAGACATGACAAGGACAGAAAAATTTGAAGATTATGCAAAAAGCCAACCCAGTGAAGTTGAGAAGATCACAGTTGCCTCGGGTCACTTGTTGGCCAAGAGGCCATTGGTCCTCAGACTGCAGAGGAGTCCTCCTCTGCCTTGAATCAACCACCTGAGAAACCTGGACAGCCCGCATGTTGCACCCCTCCCCCACAACTAGAGAGAAGAAGGGCCAGTCCCAATCATTGTCGGCTATTTTTTCTGCCAAGCACTGTAGAGGAGAGATACCCTTCTCAGCTTCAATGCACAGAGACATACTTAGGGAGTCAACGTTGCTGAATATTAATGAAGATACGGTATTTGTAATTTGAACTTTAAATAATTACAGACCCAGATGCGCAAACTCTGCGTATTTGATTAAGAGCCTAGATATGAAGGCTTATACCAGCACAGAACATCATCGGACATGAAGAATTGTATAGGTTACTGATGCCCATGTTTTCGATCTAGTAAGACTTTCTACCTCCCTCATCCTAAGAGATTTCCACTTGGGTGTGGGAAACCCTTGCCCTGTGGTTTGGGTAGGGGTGATTTTGCCTCCCACCTTCCCACAGTAATGCTCATTAGCCCCAGCTTGGCCAAGAGAAGCACTTCACAGGTCTGACCACAGTGATTGGATCACTAGGGCCCAGTCAGATCATCTCTAAGGCTTGAGAGGTAAGTGAAGAAGAGCACAGTCTTATTCTAGAGTCAAGAGCACAAAGTACCATCTGCGCCTTGAGTTTGGGTCACTAGCGTTCCTGCCACGAAGGGAAAAAGAGCTCATGAAAACCAAGTCCTTTTTGAGAATAAGAGTAAAGATATGAAGGGGGAGGAGAGAGAGAGATGAAGGCAGACACATGGAGGAAGAGAAGAATTGTTGGGACAACCTTATCCAACCACTCTGATCCAGCAACGTCTGAGTGTGGTTTATTCACGTACTTCCCAGGTGCGTGAAAATTTGAGAATTTAGTTTAAGATCTATTATTTGAGATGGAAACGAACTGCTCTGAATTACACAGCAGTATCTGAATAACAACAGGGGGGAAAGTACTATTCACATCAGGAAAGAGTTCATTTGCCCAGGGATTTTACCTATTGTTTACATTAGTGTAAATTATCACTCAGCTTTTTACCCTTTAAAACAAGAGACCTGAAATCAGTCTAAAACTTTATAATTAGGTTTTTTTATATAATTATAGCTAATAGAACTGTATAGAATGCTAGATAAAGCCCCATAGCTCTTCTCATAGATTCAATTTCCAATCTTACAGGAATCCTCAATTTGCTTAACTTGTAATACAAAAGCATCAAATGTACAGTGGCTATTCAAGACGGGGGTGGATGAAGCATCTAACCACAGGTGACTTCAACCTCCATAAAACCTCTAATTGCTAGACATGTTGTGCTTTTAAGCTAGGCTCTCCCCAAATGCAAGCAATTCCTGCTATTCCACTACCATCTTTTACGCAGCTCTACCAAAATAGACACCCAAACACCAAGTATCTACGTATTGTTTCCGAGAATTATACCAGGCTCCCTTTGTTCTGAATTCAGCATCCTCAAGCTATGCCCTTGTCTGAACCCAGAAATTGGAATCCTCCTCCAATGTCCATGATTAATATCTCTGCCTTCAGATTTCCAGCATTCTGGAAAGCTCATTCACCCCCACCTCTATTCATGTCTTGACTGATTTAATACCCTTTTAATAGAGTTTGGTCCAAAGGTGAAAATCACAAATCCATTTCCCCAATGCTTTAAATCCAAAATGCAGGTTTCCATCACTCTAAATCTTCTATGCTTGTATTTTAAAAGTCACAAATTAGAGAATTGCTTCAGATATTTTTAAAGGTGGAAATTTGAGTTGGACATACTTCAAGTCATAGTTTCAATTAAGTTTTTGGTTCCCAAAAAAGCCAGACTATTTTGAAAACACTCCATATAAATACGGTCTTTAATGCAATTGTCAGGAGGTGTCATAACCACAAGATAGAGTTATAGATTTCTAAGTTTGGTATGAAAGCAGATGAAAATGGTTTATTTGCTTGCTTGGAGAAACTCAGTTACCAGAATCATCTTTATCCTTGAAATGTTTATTGAATGTTTATGAACACTTTTATGTAGGTATTATCCTTACATTCATCTTCTAGATAAGAATGTTCCAAGCCATTTTAGAATCTATGTCCTCATACCAACACCTAGAAATCTTGGACAAGACACAACAATGTAAGAAGTGAATACAAGATTGACAGGGTGCCTGGGGCATCTGCTGACATGAAAAAACTCTTTGGTTTTAACAGTGGAAGAATGATCTTAGACCCTCACAAGTTGGAGAATTAGATGGCAACTTCTGCAGATGTCCAGGACTAGCTGAGGAGGAGATGCAAAATTAATCCATCCTAACCTCTGCTTGGGCTTGATGGGCAGCAGGGTGGGGTGAGTCTCCCAGATAATTTCTATTCACAAACTACTTGTCTTGGTTTATTGCTTCACAATTTCCATTTATTTTGTGGCCTAACACAAATTTCTTCTCCTAGCACTCTGGAAGTTTGAAGTACAAAATGGGTTTCAGGAGACTAAAACCAAGTAAGAGTAGGGATGGGTTTCTTCCGGAGGCTCCAGGGGACAACCCACTCCTTGCTACTTCTAGCTTCCAGATGCTGGTCATGTCCACTCCCCTCCACCTTTCAGGACAGCTTCGAAGCATCTTTTCTCTATGGCCACCTGCCTCACTCTTATGAAATTTCTGATTATTTACAGCCGACAACCAGAAAATCCAGGATTCTCTCCCCCACTCAAGATCCATAATCACATGTGCCTGATCACATTTGCCATCTAAGGAGCATACTCTCAAGTTCTAGGCACTGGGATGTGGACATATTTGGAGGCCATTATGCAACCAGCACAGTAGCCCTAACTTGAATCTGGGGCTTGAATTTAGACTGGCCCAGGGAACACGGGCCAAGTGACACAAACAAATTCTCTGGAAGAACCCACCTTCAGCTTAAGTCCCTTGATACACAGAGTAAGCTTTAGTATCAGGTAAACATGAGCTCACCATCAAGTTTACCCCTTCCAAGAGAAAACAAATCAGTAGCAGTGAGCTGGAGTAACAATGAAACCTCTAAGAACTTCAACTAATGAAATTATTGGGTACAGCACAACAAAGTAGTAATTGTTAAAGTATTCAGAGAAAATAAAGGAACCAAGAATCAGGAGTCCATAAAGTAGTCACCAGATAAATTTGATAAAGATCACGTAAAAATTCTAATTAGAAGCTCAATCGGTAGAAATAACTTGCAGTTGACCAGGGTGGTCTGTGTAAACAAAACTGTCATGTATACTTTTAAAAACCATTAAAGGTATTAGCTGCTAACAGATGGAGACAAAGGAGTAAACATTCTGGAGAAGGGACAGATGAGTGCCAACATAAAGATCATTTTTATTGATGTTATTGATGGTATTGTACATACAATGTAAAACTGGCTAAGCTTGGTACAAGGGAAACAGGAAGAGTTTTCAGCAGTTTGAAGGTCCCTGCAGACAGAACTCCTGCTTCAGGTACAGCTGATTTTGCCCTCCAGACATCTGTCCAATTCTTAAGATGGGGAAGGGGAGTATTCACCAGAAGAAGCCCTAGCATCAACACCATTTCAGGATTTGAAAACCCTGGATGGTTATACCCCAAGGATGGAGATGAAACAGACTGATCCTGTCAAAACTCCAATCCAGGGTCAACTCAATCCAGACTTTGATAGTACTGAGGTACTCTCACCATTCTAACTAAACACAGAGTGAACTCTTTATGGAGCTTACTCAAAGAAAGCTTTACGCAAGAAAATTATCCCAGAGGGAAACCTGGATATGTATCAAAGTATGAAAAGCAACAGTATCAATGAGTGAACAACTTAGTACTGTCCTTACATAATCTCTTGTGTGGTTTAAATAGAATTAGAACAATTACAATACACCAACACAAGAATTCAGAAGATGGAGGAGATAATTCTGTTTACTCATAATGGACTTTCAAAATACATAGAAAATATACAAAGAATAGACAAATACAGTATTAGATTTCAACACCTTTGTCTAATATAGAAAGTAAGGACATAGATTTGGTAACAATTTGACCCAAATGACAATTCTACAACACTTAAAAAACAGTTTTTTTCCAGTTATATCTGGCACATTTACCAAGATAGACTACCAAAAAAAAAAAAAAAAAAAAAAAACTCTGGATTAACTTGAATCTCTCAAAGTCATAGAAAGTGTTTATATACCTATAACTCATTAAGTTAGCTAACATACAGTGTATACAGTGTGTTCTTGGTTTTGGGGGTAGATTCCCATGATCTGTCGCTTACATATAACACACAGTGCTCATCCCCAACAAGTGCCCTCCTCAATACCCATCATCAATTTCCCCCATCCCCCACGCCATACATCAACCCTCAGTTTCTTCTCTGTATTGAGTCTTAGAGGGAGGCAAACCCTATGTTTGAAACTATTTCCCCTTTCCTTCCCCCATGGTCTTCTGTTAAGTTTCTCAAGTTCCACGAGTGAAAACCTATGATGTCTTTCTCTGACTTATTTCACTTAGCATAATACCCTCCAGTTCCATCCATGTTGTTGCAAATGGCAGGATTTCACTCTTTGATTGCCAAGTAGTATTCCATTGTGTATATATAAGCCACATCTTTTTCCATTAAATCAGTTGATGGACATTTGGTCTCTTCCCATAGTTTAGCTGTTGAAAGAGCGGCTATAAACACAAGAGTACATGTGCCCTTATACATCATCAGCACTCCTGTATCCTTTGGATAAATTCCTAGTAGGGCTATTACTGGGTCATAGGGTAGTCCTATTTTTGATTGAGGAACCTCCATACTGTTTTCCAGAGAGGCTGCAGCAGGTTGCATTCCCACCAGCAGCACAAAAGAAATCCCCTTTCTCCATATCCTCGCCAGTATCTGTTGTTTCCTGAGTTGCTAACGTTAGCCACTCTGACCAGTGTGAGATAGTAGCTCAGTGTGGTTTTGATTTCCCTGATGAGTGATGTTGAGCATCTTTTTATGTGTCTGTTGGCCATCTGAACGTCTTCTTTGGAAAAGTGTATATTCCTGTCTTCTACCCATTTCTTCACATTTGCCACAATGAAACAAGATTTGAAATAGGTAACTGAAAGGTATATGGAAAAGTTACAAGTATTTGGAATTTGGAACAGTTTAATAATCTGTAAGTCAAAGAATTAAAAAGGGAATTCGGAAGTCATGTCAGACAGTGGAATTGGAATTTCCCATGATTGTGTCCCCTCCCAGACATATCAGTTTGAACATGTGTCTGCACACAAAGAGGTCTTCTCAAGAAGGATTCCAAGTGAGGGATGACAGCGCCTGGGTGGAGCCCAGAAATCAGACACACTGAAGACTGTAGGGAAGACCGTTCACATTACCCTGTCACACCTCCCCCAAACCAGGCAGCCCAGTGCAGAGACACACCCTCCTCATGGAGGCGAGACACGGAATGAGCACAGATTTTCCCCTCAAACCCAGGCACATACCAGCCCAAGGGACTCCAAGAGCTCCAGGCTCCCAGGTCACACCAGTACTAGCTGGTTCACATCGTCCCAGACTCCCAGCTGACTCCAGTTAACTGAGACTTCAGGTGGACTCCCACAAACCCAAGCCCCCTGCTAACTCCAGCCCCCCAGGCTCCTGAACCACCCAATGCCATACTGGCTCCTCTAATCCCCGGCCCATACCTGCCCCAATACCAAGCTAGCTCCAATAACCCTAAGATCCCAGCCTGCTCTAGTGCCAGGCCAGTCTCCAGGAACCTACGCTCCAAACAGGCCCTGAGGGGCCCAGAATCTGGTTCTGCCCCAGCACCAGACTGGCAATGTTATGACTCCCTTTTCGATTGGATTCCTCAGACAGAGGCTCCTGGCTTGCCACAGTGCCAGGCCAATCCCAGTCAGTAGTGCCAGCCTCCAGACCAGCTCCCATGGACTCAGGCTCCCAATCTTCCCCCAAGACTGAGCCAGTAGCCAATGGGCCCAGATCCCAAGCCCACCCCAATGGTCCCTAGAGCCTGGTTAGCCCACTCAGACCCATGTTTCAAGCCCCATCCAGCAGACCCAAGCACCAGGTTGGCCCTGACAAGCCCAAACCACAGGTCTGTGTACCTTATCATTTAAGTACCAGACGCAGCTGTCCAAGGACTTCAGCAGCAAGTCTACCTAGGGACACCACCAGAGAGCCCACCTAGAATCTCTGCACTGGAGGACTAGTGAAGGGCTCTCATGACCAAGCAAAGCTAAGAGGTGCCTACTTCCTCCAAGGGCACAGACACTAATGCAAGGGACAACCTGCAGTATATATACACAGGCAAAGGGAAGGGAATCAAAGTATACCACTATGCAAAAATCAGTAATTCATAAAAGCAAGCACCAGGAGACCTAGAAAGGAACAAGGAACTACCAAACAGCCAGAAAACTGGTAAGATAGCATTAGTAAGTCATTATCAATAATTACTTTTATATATAAATGGATTATAAATGGATTAAGTTCTTCAATCAAAAGGTATAGGTCGGCTAAATGGATTTTAAAAAATAAAGAAATACTCCATGTGACCTACAGAAGACTCACTTCAGCTTTGGGGACACATGTTGGCTCAAAGGGAATTAGAAATGGATGGAAACATTCCATGTGAATGGAAGATCAAAGAAAATAGAGTTTACACAAAATAGACATCAAGTCACAACAAGAAAAAGTCATTTAATGTTAAAATGTTACAATGTTTTGTAACATTACAAAACATTTTACTGGCATAAAAATGGAAAAGAATCAATAGCCCAGAAATAAACCCATACATCTATGGTCAGTTAACAGGCAAAGGATAGTCACTTCAATCAATGTTGGGTAAACTAGTTTTGTTCTTTTAACAGTTTATTCGGAGACAGAGAGAGACAGAGAGAGAGAGAGAGAGAGAACACGAACGAATGAACAGGATAGGGGCAGCTAGAAAGAGAATCCCAAGCAGGCTCCACACTGATAGCACAGAGCCCAAAATGGGCTTGAAGTCACAAACCAGAAGATAGATCATGACCTTAGCCAAAACCAAGGATTTCACACTTAACCGAGCCTCCCAGGCTTCCCGGGAAAAATAATGTTCACATGCAAAATGAAAAATCTTACACCATACATAAAAATTAGCTGAAGTTAGATTAAAGATTTAAATTTAAGACCTGAAACTGTAAAACTCCTTGAACATAGAAAAAGCTTTATGACATTGATCTTGGCAATGATTTTTTGGATAGGACACAAAGCCCAAGAAAAAAGCAATAATACTTGAGACTCAAACTAAAAAGCTTCTATAGAGCAAAGGAAGTCAACATTAAAATGCAGCCTTTTTTATTTGGAGAATGGGTAAGAAATATTTGTGAGCCAAGTTCAGTAAGGGGTTAATATCCAAAATATAGAGGATTTCTTACTAATCAAGAGCAAAAAAACAAAAACCCAAAATGTCTGATTAATAAGTGGGCAGAGAACCTGAGCAACATTTTTCCAAAAACCAAAGTGATCAATAAGTACATTAAAAGATACTAAACACCACTAACCAGAGATATGCAAATCAAAACCACACTAAGGTATCACTCAATACCTGGTAGGATGGCCCTTATTTAAGAAAAAAAAAAAAAGTTATTGGTTTGCAACCAGCCTCTGTACACAGAAGGCAAGGAGAAAGCAAATAAAGAGGTAAACCACTCCAGATCGATAGGTGGTGGTTTTAAAAGGGAACTTACAAGGCTGGTCTTGGGTGGCCAAAAGACATCCTGCCAGAATCTTGAAAGATTTTAGCTGCCTTGAGTTCAGTCATGCATTGGTCCAGATGGTCTCCACAACACCTTACTCTAAAGGCTATGTCCTCGAGACATCTCCCAGCATGGGAATGGTAGATGGAATGTACATTCCAGTGATAGTGAAGGGGTACAGTGCTCTACCTGGGTGCAGCTCGTCAACTGGCAGTCCTATCCTCTACAGGACCTCTTCCAACACTCCACACCTCCTAGCTTGCTCTTAAAATCTTACACAGCCCCCTCTTCAGCAACATGCCCTGAATGGATACCAATGGGTTTTGTTAGCATGAAGAGAGCTTGTTTGGCAGATAGCTGCCTGCACTACAGGCAGGTATCACAGTAGCAAGACAAGTACATGCAAGAGAAAACACATGAGGATAATGATACCCCCAAAAAGCATTTTTTTTCCTCCCATCAAGAGCCCCATGATCCAAACCATTGATTTACTAAGATCCCTAGGCTTGTGGTCAGATCAGCAAGGTGTTCACCTTGCCTTCATGTGATTTCATAAGGAGAACATGTTAAGCAGGTTCATCAGGTATAAATACAACATTGTTTGGATAATGGCATAGGTACTTCCTTGCAAGGCAGCAATAACATCCAAGGGTATTGTATTTTGGACAACAGTACCTCTCCTTAGAGACTTTTAATGTTTATTGTTGAGCAGGAGCATGCAAGCAGGAGAGGGTCCGAGAGAGCGAGCATATGCAAAAGAGAATCTGAAGGGAGCTCCGGGCTCCAAGCTGTCAGCACAGAGCCTGACACAGGGCTCTAACTCAGTAAATGTGAGATCATGACCCAAGCTCAAGTTGGATGCTTAACCGAGCCACCCAGGCACCCCTCTCATTAGAGACATTTTAGTGTTGAGTAAGGAGGACAGACTTTGTTAGCTATCACTTAAGCTTTGCTGGGTGAATGTAGTAAGGGCTCCTATGCAGGGTTTGTTTCTTAGACTAAGTTTTTTAATGAAAGAACAAAAGACAAAGAATAGCTCTTTTTAGTATTTTTGAAGGAGTGAGACAAAGCATCAGTGGAGGAGGGGCAGAGATGGAGGAAGGGAGACAGAATCCAAAGCAGTGTCCAGGCTCAGAGCTGTCAGCACAAGAGCCTGACGTGGGACTTGAACTCAGCAGCTGCAGGATCATGACCTGAGCTGAAGTTGGACGTTTAACCAACTGAGCCACCGAGGCGCCCCAAAACACAATGGTTTTTGTAAGAACAATGTGAAGATTCCTTAAAAGTTGTAGCAATTAAGAACAAATTTAATGTGACAGTAAGCTCTTGAAGCATGTATACATCAAAGTTTGTAACAAATCTAACATTTCAGGTCACCAGTAAATAGAAAACTAGTGTGCACTGGATTAGAATTATCACCTCAATGCACAGAAATCAATTCCAGATGTATTGAATAATTGTATATAGCCGACTAACACTTAGGAAAAATCTAGGAGAAAGTCCTTATAGCCTGGAGTTGAAGGATTTCTAGATCAAGATTCAAACAACTAACATTGAGAAATACGGATATATCTATTTCGCAGATTCTATTTACCAAAGATAGCCACAGCAATATTCCCCATTCCACGTGCTCTGCTTCTAATAGGATGAGCGTCAAAGTCACACAAGGAGTGGGCTTTTGTGACTGTTTTGTCCAAAAAATACAACAGAATTGACACTACAAAATTCCAAGGCTAGTAAGTCCTTACAGGCTATGCAGCTTCCATCTTGCTTGTGAAACACACGTGGCGTCTTCAACTTCCAAGTAAGCAGCTCAACTACCCCATGTGGTCATGCTGTGAAGGAAGTCAAGTAAGACCCTACAGAGACATCATACAGCAAAGTTCTGACAGTACATGAACAGAGAAATGCCCAGTCAGCTTTCCACTGTTCCAGTTCCAACCACCATCCCATTGGACCCACCTGGGAGACCCTGAGTCAGAAGCATTCCACTGAGCCCTTCCCAAATTCTGACCCAAAGAAACCATGGCATAAAATAATTGAATGGTTATTGTTACAAGCCACTAAGTTATAGGTCGCCCTTTACACAGCACTTAACACTGGATCTGGCCACATTAACACCAGAACACTTCTATTCATCAAAAATACCACGAAGAATGGAAAGATTACCCACAGATAACAATAGAATACTTGCAACCATACAACAAATGAAACCTATGCAGTGCATGCAAAGAACTTCTCCAGTCAGTAAGATGACCAACAACCAGATAGAATAAGCAAACAGAAGCAGCCAATTCCAACACAACTTCAATAGCCAATAGTCTAAAAAGTTGCCTAATGTAGCCAAGGAATGAGAAAATCTATCTGAAAATAAAAATGGTATGATTTCATTTCATCCTAACACAGAAACTTGAGAGTCCAACGACCACAATGTTAGACTATGGAGACTGGGGAACTTTCCTACATTGCTGATGGCTGCGTAAATTGATGTGATTGGTTTAAAAAAAAGTTAGTTACAGACACACAGAAATTCTACTCCTACATATAAATCCTACAGAATTTCACCCACCTTTACAGCATGACAGGTGTATGCCAATTTTCATAGCAATATTTATACAAGGGAAAAAAAAACATTAACAGCATGTCCAACACAGGCAAGTTACTAAGAGAGTATACTCATAAAGGAATTGTTACCCAACAGGTGAACTGGAATTACATGCTTCAACATGGATGAATCTCAGAAATACGTTGAATATATACAAAGCTTTTCATGTGAAATACAAAACTGTTCAAAGCAACACAATGCATTGGTCCGTTATGTAAATATGCATTCAGTATTAATAAATGTATGAGAAAACAAGAACCCAAATTCAGGATAACGGTTACTGCTGGGTAGTACGCCCATAGGAGGATCTGACAGGGCTATGTAAGGGGAATTCTAAGTTGTTAGTATATTAAGGAATAGTAGATATGCTAGTGTTAGCCATATTTTAGACTTTGGTATGCCTTAAATATTGTACCATCAGTTTGATATTTTCAAGACCTAAGCAGGACATAACACAAAGGGAGAAAGGTTAGCATTGAGAAGGATGCTTTAGCACAGAAGCATGTCTGCCTGGAAGCTTTATCCACAGCTTGTATCCACCAAGGCTACAGGGTATGAGGAGACTGCCAGTCAATGGGCAAAATCAAAGAAAATGACTGTTTCCTCATAGTCTTACATGGATCCCCTTCCAGGCTGCCATCCTCTGCAACAACGTGGGCTCTCACTCTTTGGAGGGCAAATTTCTGTCAAATGTCCACCCCTATCTGCTGCTTCCCATCCTCTGCCAGTTAAAAGTCTCACCCACAAGATTCCAGAAAGGTGATCATGTGTCTCATTCCTGTACAGAGATTGACAAGATCACCAAGTCCGAAGTACTTTTCATATGCTCTCACTTCTCTCATAAGGAGAACAAAAAGCAAATCCTGACATCCAAGCACTGCTCTGAAGTTTGCAGACAGACTGTTCTATGAAGTTGGCCTGGCACTTCTGAGAGGCCGGGTTATTCTCTTGTTGGACATAAACATTCTCGCAGAATAGCAGATATGCTTACTCTGGGCCCATGATAATGGGCAGCAAACAAGGCTACTCCCTAACTTTGTGTAAGCATAAAAAGAAAAAAAAAAAAAATCACCATTTAACCCACAGAAGACCTAACATGCCCCTCTCCTGGCTACTATGAGTGACTGCTCTTTACCAATTACAGCATTAGCCTTGCTCGGTTCTGCCCTTGAAAGTAGATACACCCAATCATCGAATTGTTCTGCTTTAGACAGCACGAGATACACAGCAAATCTTTACTTAGACCAGCCTAAAAACCACCTCACCAAAGCCCAAATCTTTTAAGTTTGAACACCCGTCTTACTGAGAAATCCCCTAATTCCCTATGTGTGCTCGCTCTCACTGTCATGTGTAGTAAACCCAACTTCAAGTACAGATAGGCTCCTGATGATATTTGGCTGGGGGGCATGGACATTTGCTATCCCGTATCTACAAGGAACACCAATCATAATTGACCTGTTGGACTGAAATTACATTGCTCAAGTAGTTCAAATAGTTGTGCCAGCCGCTTTACAGTATGGAAATGTTGATAGGAACACAAAATACTCCGTACTAACTCACATCAAAACTAATGATCTCCAATGTCCCACAATTTTCTCTTCCATGACTGTGTACATGTGTAATCATCTACTTGATTTTTTTTTTTCACCTGAGCATAACTCAAGAATTTTTCACGTGGTCAACAAGTAGGAACAGTTCAACTAGAAGACAGCCCACGTGAAAACATGGAGAAGAGACTATATCCCTAGGCTCTTGTCATGGCAAGTGTTTAAGTGTGGCTCAAGAGTAAGCTTGGTGGAAACGGGGCTCCTGGGTGGCTAAGCATCTCATCTTCGGCTCAGGTCATGTTCTCACAATTTGTGGGTTAGAGCCCTGCATGGGGCTCTTTGCCAACAGCTCAGAGCCTGGAACCTGCTTCATATTGTGTCTCCCTCTTTCTGCCCCTCCCCCTGCTTGTGTTCTCTCTGAAAAATATACAAAGATTTTAAAAACCGAAAAGAAAAGGTTGGTGGAAGGAGAGATTTCACAGTGAGGGCATATGTGAAAGAAATGGTTTGGGAAGTTTAGGCAAGGTCACACGTAGTTAGTAACTTTGGATTCTATTTTGTAGTTGGCATTTTAAGCCATGGGTGGAGGCAAAGTTGTAAGACAACCAGGACTAGGTTTTTAAATATTAGCTGAACAGAGCAAAAGATGCAATCAAAAGAAGAATTGGCAGCCGACAAAGCCCATTTTATCAAACCGGTCTCAACATTACCAAATATAGATTGTTCTCCATTTAAATATATCCACATCCAGGTGGGACAGCTTTGCTATTATTTCAACACCCATGGGTTTTAAACAACCGCAGCAAGCTTTTCATGGAACTCAGAACATTAATGCCACTCATAAATTATGAGTTCTAATTAGGGTTTCATTAGAAATAGAAAGCAGCTTAGTTAGAATGTGGCCTCCTATAGGTAGCTACAAAGCTTCATCTCCATCTCTGGTATGAATTTTTAAGATTCTATGTGCTACATTAACAAAGATGGTGATTGTGACTGTATTCTGCAAAAATCGTGGGTTCCATGAATCACTACTAGGGATATTGGAAAGAATGTCAGAGTGCCCCCAAATTCATATTCATGCTTCTCAAGCCCTGTTTAAAACCTTCACCCAAAAGACCAAGGTGATGAGTAACAGAATTTCATCTTGATTGAACACTGATCAAATGACAGGAAGAATGGGACTTTGAGCAAGTCTCGACTCAACAGTACTGGTGAAGATGCTCGTGGAGGAGCTCCAAGAGGCTGAGTGACTGAACCCCCAGAAATGGTCTCTCCAAGCAGAAAACACAGCAATCAGAACAGGGGCTGCAACTTAGCCTTGCATATGCTTCCCACAG
This sequence comes from Lynx canadensis, assembly GCF_007474595.2. Classification (NCBI taxonomy): domain Eukaryota; kingdom Metazoa; phylum Chordata; class Mammalia; order Carnivora; family Felidae; genus Lynx; species Lynx canadensis. Next base: position 36,506,380 of record NC_044313.2, on the reverse strand, counting down.
TATCTTAAAATTGTTTTCTGTACTTCCTTATAGATGATCCCCCCTCCCCAGTGTGTTAGAAGCATCCACATTGCCTCTCAAAGAATTAAATTCCTCAGAGCAATAAAAGGGAAACAGTATGGGTTTTTACTTCTAAAAAAATTTAAGCTATTAACAGAAGCAATCATTCTGAAAGCCACAAGTTTTGAATTGCAGGAGATGGGCTTTGGTAAATGAAGAGGCTCTTGATAATCAAAGGGAAAAAAAAGAGATTGGGACTCACAGTAGATTGGAAAGACAGAAGAATACAATCACCCAGAGCAAGGGAGGGTGACCTGGGCTGAAAGAGGGGAGCGTAGAAGAGACTGGTTGGGGCAACAAAGACAGTGGCCTCATGGAGAGGAGCAAATGTGGCAGCCTGTTGGCTTGGCAAGAAATGTTAATTGCCCCAGAAGAATTGTTCTATTAATATATGCATAAGATATAGTCCTCAAAAAGTTCACGTTGCTTTCTATTGTTTATGTGTTTGAAACATGTTGCACACTATATAAAATTTAAATGTACATAGACCATGTTTTAGAGTATGCCAGAATCACAATGATAGAGGAAGACACAAAAGAGGTAAGGCAGAAGGTTCTGTTCTGAATTCTGTCTTAACAGCAACCTGAGCAACCAACGCAGCTGACGATTAACCATGTAAGCAGAGATTCACAGCACCCCTCCAGCTTGCCCTTCCCATCCCCACTTACATGGCATCTGCACTCCTATTAGGAGTTTTGGGGAGGAACATAATAGGGGAGTAAAATCCTAAGGGAGGAAGATTAGCTGGTCAAAGAGAAGCTCCAAGACTGTGTGCCAACATCATTCTGGACACAGTTGCCTGTCATTACTCCCCCTGGCATGTTCACAAAATGATTATGCATGAATTCACGGCATTCCTGGTCTGCCTACTGACTCCACTGCTTGAAAAGAAAGTCTAGAGGGGCGCCTGGGTGGCGCAGTCGGTTAAGCGTCCGACTTCAGCCCAGGTCACGATCTCGCGGTCCGTGAGTTCGAGCCCCACATCAGGCTCTGGGCTGATGGCTCAGAGCCTGGAGCCTGTTTCCGATTCTGTGTCTCCCTCTCTCTGCCCCTCCCCCATTCATGGTCTGTCTGTCTCAAAAATAAATAAACGTTAAAAAAAAAATTAAAAAAAAAGTCTAGAGCTTAGGTCATACTTTATAGTTATCATCTATCATTACCATGATTTTTTAAACATTTCTACATACCACAAGGTAATTCTTTAAAACTTAGCTTTATGAAAAGCTTACTATATATGTATTCGACTGATTTTCTACCTTTGGCCTCTAAGGAGAATGTGGTCTTCTATTTTGTGCAAAGGTGTTCTGGGGAATACCTTCAATATACAACTATAGTAAAGTGAGGAAGGCAAGACTGAGCAGATGAAGTGGACTAGGAAGGCTGTTGCAACTGAACATTTTTCAATCCTACAAGGAGCTCTGAGCCTGAAACGGCCTTGGAGTTATCCCAAAGTGATCCTTGGAGCTGAGACTTGCTATCTTGTCTCAGTTATAGACCATAAACTATCTCCTCTAGGAGGGGTCACCATGGATTGGGAAGTTCATTGAAGCTGAGGGCAACATTAGTGAAGGGTGTTAGCTGTAATCCACTAGAAAACCGTATTTCCTAAGTGGGTCAGCCCTGACAAGACAGCAAAGAATCTCAACATTCATGCAAGTTTCCACATGAAACATGATCAGCCTAAGTATTATCAGAAACTATCATTTAATTCTTCCATCCTCCCCCTTTGCAAAGACTTAAACACAGGCAAAGTGTCCCATTACCACTCCAGTAGCCTACCAGCTTTCACTTGTCACCTGTAGTCCTCGACTATTAACTACTGGAGAAATCTGGAATTTGGGTCTGCCTGAAAAGTGATGACTGACCACATTTCTTGGATACCAACAAATCTTGAGACCAAGGGTTTTGGGGGGTGGAGGAGCAAAAGATTATAGAAATGCCATTTTTTCTTTTCCTCTAGGATTTTACATGCAATTAAAGATCAAGCCACTCTGATGTATTGTAGGTCAGCCTTGACAACTGTCACATGTGGCATGAACACTGAGGGGCTGCCTGGTGTCCCTGTGATTCAAAGCAGCAGGAATGTTGGAACCCAGCAGTGCTGGTGCATGATGATGGGCACTTCCTTCCCATTTTGCGTTCTTTTCACAGTCAATATAAATCAATCTGGTGGCCTCCAGTGACTTTCCTCAGTGCAACTCCAAACTTAGTGGGATAGACAGACACGCAAGGATAGAAAAAGCTACCAAAGAAAAAAAGAATTTTGGAGTAAGGTTAAATATATAGGTTTTAAATACTTTTTAAAATCTAGGATATCTAGGGGCTCCTGGGTGGCTCAGTCGGTTAAGCATCTGACTTTGGCTCAGGTCATGATCCAGTTTGTGGGCTAGAGGCCCACATTGGGTCCTGTCCTGACAGCTCAGAACCTGGAGCCTGCTTGGATTCTGCCTCCCTCTCTGCCCCTCCTCCACTCATGCTGTCTCTGAAAAATGAACATTAAGAAAAACTGTGTAGTTTGATTTTTTGGTTTTGCTTTAAAGTGAAGTCTCCCTCACTCAAACTCCCAACCCTAAGATCCCGAGTCACAGACTCTACCAACTCAACCAGTCAGGGACCTTTCTATCTGTTCTTTCTTAACCTGAACAGGATCTTTCAGGAACTCCGAGATCTTCTGATGACCTGTTAATGTTAAGTTTAGGATTTCCATTTTGCTTTCCCTCCTTTAGTTTACAAGACCAATTCCGTACTCTTAAGTAGTCTATATAAACTAATGCCACTTTTAAGTTGCTCTCTAGTCTTTCTCAGAATTCAGAGAGACATCTTGAGAGATGTTCGATTTTTAAGGACCTACTTCTGTTGGAATTTGTTTTTCCTTTCCCATTTTTTCTGTATGCCTTTTTATTAAGCATGTATTTTTACAAGTCAGTAACCCAAATGGTTAATATTACAATTTAAGAAAAAGTGTAGAGCTTCAAGCCTTATTTCAGTAGAAACAAATCATCTCTTTATTCCGATTTAATCACTTCAACCTCAAGGTGAAGTGAAAACCACACTCAGAGGGGCCCCAGTCTTTGATCTAAGAGAACAGCTGAGAGGGAGAAAGGTCTGAAGCATGGTATCAGGAAGGAGGCTGCTGTTTAATTCCACTTAATCTTAATTTGTGTATTTCTTCAAAAATCAGCGTCTTGGATGGAAAAGGGAGTAAGGAGAGGAAGACAACCTGAATCAAATGAGCCCCCTACTGGGGTCACACATGAAGTTTCAGATTAAGTAGAGCAAATGAGGAAGTTTTAATGAATAGGTAAGGGTCAACTTCTTTCATGTTTCTTGCTCTTTTTGGAGGAGTTCTGTCTTTACAAAGAATTAAAGGCAACATCTTACGGACAGGAGAACATACATACAACGAAGAGTAAAGATCATTTGTAACTTCATTTCCCAACAGCAGCCACCATTAACATTTTAATTACAGGGTTTCTCCTAGGCATTCTGGTTGGCCCTGGAGCTCAAAGTAAGAGAAGACCATATAAGCATTTCTACCTAACAGGATACTGGAAAGTTTCTTATGTATTATGCAAATACATCATCCTTATAGGAGACATTAGAAAACATGTATAAAAATCATCCTACCACCTAGATATAAGAATTTTTGTTACACCAACTGCCCAAAATTTTTATAGGGTAAAATTAAGATCTTCTGGATAGTTTCTCTTACATAGATGATAGGTCATAAACATTCTAGGTGCCTCTAATTTTTTGCCATTAAACAACTAAGATTCAGATGCTTTAAGGTATATCCTATTTTACACTTGTCCAATTTTCTAAGAAAGGTCTAGAGATGAAATTGCTGAGGCAAATGGTAACATTTGTGACGTTTCTAAGACTTTTGGAAGGTTGTGCTAATGTGTAGCTTTACCGGAAGTGTCTATGAATATACATTTCCTGTTTTGGATATTACAAGTTTAGCCTTCTAATGCAATAGGATAAATAGTTTTTAAAGATTTAATATTTGATAGAGCATGAGCAGTGTAGGGGTGGAAAGAGGGGGAGACAGCATGTGAAGCAGGCCCCAGGCTCTGAGTTGTAAGAGTCTGAAGCAGGGCTCACATGCACAAACCACGAGATCATGACCTGAGCCAAAGTTTAATACTTAGCCAACTGAGCCACCCAGGTGCCCCGAAAACATGTCCTCTCTTAATTTGTATTCTTTGGAATTAGTATCAAGGGTAAGAAGTTCCCTAAGATTACTAGGGTCTTCTATTTTTAGACTTTCCTCATCTTTTAATTGACATGTTTTTCTGCTATTGGTGGTTTTTTTTTTTTTAGTTACAGTATTAACACCTTCATCACCTGTTCAGTATGTTCATAAATTTTGTTATATGATTAAGATGGCTACAATTAGAGTGAAGTTAAATACCTGATAACAGAACCTTTGTTATCTTGGTTTTGAGAATAAATCTGGTCTTCCGAAACATTAAGCTTATCTGTTCATTTGAGATTGACACCATACCGAATTTTCTAATGCTAACGTACTCAACTTTTTTTTTTTTTTTTTTTTTTTTTTTTTTTTTTTTTTTTTTTGGCTAGAGCACAAGTGGGGAAGGTGCAAAGAGGACAGAGGATCTGTGCTGACAGCAGAGCGCCTGACATGGAGCTCACAAGTCAGGAACTACAAGATCATGATCAGAGCCAAAGTCAGACGCTTAACCAACTGAGCCACCCAGGTGCCCTCAACTTTTTTTTAAAAGAATGTGTTTCAAATTTCATCACATGCATTTTAGCACCAATATCCTTTTTTTTTTTTTTTTAATCTGATAAGGGGTATCTCATTTTTTCTAATGGTGAACTTTGCATTCTTGGAATTCATTCTCCTTGGCATTCAACATTTGGATCTGTTCCATCCATTCTCGTTTTCAATACCAGTTCTGTATTAGATCTCCTTTGACTTTAAAAAGGAATAAAGGGGGCGCCTGGGTGGCGCAGTCGGTTAAGCGTCCGACTTCAGCCAGGTCACGATCTCGCGGTCCGTGAGTTCGAGCCCCGCGTCGGGCTCTGGGCTGATGGCTCAGAGCCTGGAGCCTGTTTCCGATTCTGTGTCTCCCTCTCTCTGCCCCTCCCCCGTTCATGCTCTGTCTCTCTCTGTCCCAAAAATAAATAAACGTTGAAAAAAAAATTTAAAAAAAAAAGGAATAAAGGCATTCTGTAAGTCTTACTACTTTTATAGAACTTTTTGCAAGCCATCCACCCGATCTTTGCTTGAATTTTCGTTACTTTGTTTCTACTTTATTTTCATTATGTTTAGGTTTCATTTCCATTTCTGGGCTTTTCCAACATTTTTTCACTAATCTTGAGATTTTTTGGAAGTATTACCTGTAGTTTTTGTAAGAATATAGGAAAGTATTGAACTGAGCCCTTCCTGGGTCCCTCTACACAGTTCCTTTTATGATGTATGATGTTCATTTTAAGATTCTTACTTATCTTTGAAGGATTCAGCCGTCTGATTCTAGATGAACATTCTATGGGGGAAGGGCGGCATGAGCTGGTCATCTGCAGCCTCCTCTTTATCATCTCCTTTACCTTGTCACTAAATCTTTTAGGGTCCCAGAAACAGTGGGGGGACTGGGGGAAGCCCAGAGGATCATAGCTAAACAGGCTCTGAAGTCACCTACTTGTTCTTCCAATGCTGCTACTTACTAGTTCAAGGTCAGACAACTAGTGTTTTTTAGTATATACAATTGGGGTAGTAATAATTCCTGTGTGCATGTTAAGTATTTAACCTTGAACAGTTCCTGTGATAGATTAATTCCAGCATGCAGGTATTATTGCCCTATGTCTTTTCTGTTGCCATCTCCAACTGCTACCTTCCTTTTCCTTCCATCACTCTACTTCAAGTATCTACCTCAATTATGAGAGCTGGTTACAGACAAGACAAAGGACAGAGCACAAGGTATACAATTCAGTTATAGTTCCTGGACTTCCTGTGGTTTTGAAGATTCCATAGGGACATCCCATATGTCCCATGATGATCCCTTCCTCTAGCTCAAAGCCCAATTCCAGTGGATCTCCCCCCACCCCCCCTTTCAGTACTACATCACTCAAGTACACAGAGATCTGGATCTTGCAGAAGGTCAAGAGCACCTCTCAGCAAAAGCACTTCTAAGAGAACATGTATTTGGCCAGTGCTTTATAGTTTCAGGTTGCAGTAGACATCGTTTTTTTATCATTGCAGACAATGGTTTACTCTTTCCTACCATTTCTGGTAGATTTTAAGTAGGTGTGTAAGTATGCCTTGGACCTTTCTACTAGAAATCTGGAATGGTTTCAGTAGCTTAATAGTGTGATAGAACTCACCTGTAAAGTACTCCAAGCTAAAGTTCATTAATGGTGAATCCTTGATAAATTATGAAATTAAACATGGCCAGGGGCACCTGGATGGTTCAGTCAGCTGAACACCCAATTCTTCATTTTTGGCTTAGGTTATGATCTCGTAGTTGTTGAGATTGAGCCCTTGTGTGGGGCTCTGCACAGACAACCTTAAGCCCGCTTGGCATTTTCTCTCCTCTCTGCCCCTTCCCCTGCCTTGTTCTCTCGAAAAGTAAACTCAAGAAAAAAATTCAGCACAGTCATTACTTACATTTCCGACTTCTGAAGATTTGTTTTTAGTTGATATTTTCCCATTTTTACTAACATTTCCTATTTTTCTCATTTTTTAAAAAGCTTTAATGTTCCTAATTACAACATCTTTCTCATTTCAGATACTACATGTCATCTCTTCCTTCCATTCCCAGGAATTTGTCCGTTTCTTGGTCTCTCCCCAGAAACCATTTATAGTTTTATTTTTATTTTTATCCTTTTTGATTTCATCTTCTATTTTCCTCAGCTTAGTTTTTTTTTTACATTTATTTTGAGAGAGCACATGCTGGAGACCAAGTGCAGAAAGGTCAAGGAGAGAAAAGCCCAAGCAGGCTCCACACTGCCAGCACAGAGGCCACTGTGGAGCTTGATCCCACCCACCACAACATTGCAACCTGAGCCAAACTCAAGAGTCTGGTACTCAACCCAGGCGCCCCTCCTTAGTTTTTAAGATTAATAGAATGCATCGTTTTATTCTTTGTTGATAAATTTGTAGTGAATTATTTTGCTCTGAATATATCAGTGATGCTTCAGTGTCATTTTTGTTTGCACAAAGATTTTTATGATCATTCACTAGTCTATGGTCATCAAAGACTACAACCATACTCAGCTACTCATTTTCTGCTTGTTCAATTGTGTGGGTAATTAGCAGTTCTGTAAAATTTTGTTAAAACTATTTTTTCTGCATATAATACAGGTTACAAAAATGAAAGCTCAGAAGCTGAAACAAGGCTTTCCACTAAGAAAATCTAGTATGTATTTCTTTTTTTTTTTTTTTTCAACGTTTATTTATTTTTGGGACAGAGACAGAGCATGAACGGGGGAGGGGCAGAGAGAGAGGGAGACACAGAATGGGAAACAGGCTCCAGGCTCTGAGCCATCAGCCCAGAGCCTGACGCGGGGCTCGAACTCACGGACCGCGAGATCGCGACCTGAAGTCGGACGCTTAACCGACTGCGCCACCCAGGCGCCCCTAGTATGTATTTCTTAATGTTCTCCAGACTTCTGTGCAGTTAAACCTACTACACTGTTCTGAAAAATCACTGATTGCCGAAGAAAGACATCACCACCTGCTTATCAGTGACCTGTGACAGTAACTGTGGTAAATGACTGACATCGTCCATCAGGGGCTAATGTTAATACTTTTGATTATTGCCCGGAGACTGTCTTGGGTTTCCTTTGGCACCAAGAGTGTCTTCTGTCATCTTCTCAAATCATGTTCGTTTCACTGGTAGGTTAGGCAAAGATGTACTTGACACTATGTATCATTGTAAGCAAAGAATTCAACCATGTTCTCCATAAAACTCGGGGAGGGGGAAATGGTGAAATGGTAGAGAGAAAGTTCTGACAAAGAACAAGTAGTCACTGGAAATACCCAGTGTCAACAGAGGGTGTGGTAAGGAATCAAGGCCTTCCACGCAGAGTGCTAGGCACTTGATCGTTGAGTGATAGAAGTAATGAAATTGTAAGAAATACTGAAGGATATGGAGAATGGAAGGTGAGTGTTCAATGTAGGTCTGTAACAATTCCTACAACCTTTGAATTAAGAGCAATTTTTAAAGAGGCAATGGCTGTAAAGTTTCCACAATTTAAACACTTGAAATATGACTGAATAAGCAGAGGTCCTGAGCCAAGGATCTTCTACTCCTGGAAATAGCAGAATATCAGATACTTAAAACAAATATTCTTTTAAGTCACAGGAAGAGAAAAAGATTACCCAGAAAGAGGGAAAAAAAACTGATAGCATGTTTCTAAGTAACAGAATAGAGATCAGAAATAAGTGGAAATTGAGGCACAGAGGTCACATATACTCCATAATGACTGGTTACCAGTGGTGGTACAGTCACCTTGACTAAGGTGGTCTCACTCTAAAAGCTCACATTGTTCAACACTACAGTGCCCCTTCTTGGACAATATGCTGGACCGTTTCTCATTAGAACTTTTGAACAAAGAACCGATTTCTCTCAATTCAGTAACAAATTGAGAGAAGAACCATGTGTGCCTTTGAATATGAAATCGATTTTAATTTTTTTTTTTAACATTTATTTATTTTTGAGACAGAGAGAGCGCATGAACGGGGGAGGAGCAGAGAGGGAGGCACAGAATCTGAGCTCCAGGCTCTGAGGTGTCAGCACCGAGCCTGACGCGGGGCTCCAACTCACGGACCGCGAGATCATGACCTGAGCCGAAGTCGGACCTTTAACCGACTGCGCCACCCAGGCACCCCGAATATGAAGTCGATTTAACTAGTAATTAGGTTTAGAAAAATTCAAAGGGTTTGGAAGACTCATCCTAAGTGGTAGTATGGGTTGTAGATTTCTACACCAAGTCCTTTTTTTTTTTTTTTTTTTTTAAATACATGCCTGAAGGTGACATGCTCTCAACAAAGGTCATGCAAAATGGAAACTGGGGGGAGTTTTAATGGATAAAAGTATTTCCAATTTTTAATTAGGCATGCCATATGTAGTAATGGAGAAACTTTAATCAACAGATCTCTATTTCCCACATCATCCTTAAAGCATATGACCTTGAATATAAGTGAGCTGGGCAACATATCTTTAGTGAGTGTTACACATGTATTAGGATTTTCAGTAATAGAAATTATTTAAGATTGATTTACTTTCATAGCTTAACTTGTTCTGAAAATATTCCCAAATTGAGGGGCCAAAGAGGATGGAAGCAGATGACCTTCCATAGTGAATACTTTAAAGGACAATTGTTTTTAGCATATATATACACAAATTCACAGCTCAAGAAGTGTCAAAGACATTGAATTCTTGAAGTATTTCTAAATTTCCCTGTTCAACCAATGTTTCAGGATTGCACAGTACACAAGAAAAATGTTCATTTACCAGGCAAGTCCCAGAAAATTGCTATTCTGAAATTACCAACACTTGATTTCCTTTATTGACAAAAGCTATTAAATTATGGACCACAGAACAAAGGACTGGGGTAAGGCTCAATAGTCTAGTATTAAAGAAAAGTTATTTTCATGTAATACTGCAAACTCACTTTCTAGTAACAGGCCTACTGGAAGGTGAGTAGTAGAGCTGGAGCTCAGAAAATTTGATTTAAATCCTTATCTTCTAACCTTGGAAAAGTTAGTGTTCTTTCAATGTGGATGAAAGAATACTTTCAGGCTTTCAGTGAAGATTCAACAAGATAGGTATAAAATAGCGACTCTACAACCGGGAGTCCTCTTTATCTCTAATTAAATTGTGCCAGTATACGGCAGGAGGAGCTGTCTGGGAACTCCTGGGTTCTGGCCCCATGATAAAAGTAGACAGTCACACATACCTGCTATGTGTGGTACCTGGGTACCCCTAGAAAGGCAATCTCAAGAGTTGATTCTGATCCCAAATTCACCAGTCCCGCCCTACACAGTCAATGGAGACTACTGCAAAGACCCAAACCTTCGTAGCAGAGATCCAGTGTATCCAGTGTTCATGGCAATTCCTGCCAGGTCATTAGATATTACTCACCAAACAAAGTCACTTGAAACAAAAGGCACAAGTGTCGTAGGAATGGATTGGAATGGGGAGCAGGAGTTAATCGGTTTTACTCCATTTCATAACTTGGTTGATGGGACAGCACTTCCCCAACAAGGGGCCCAATGTCAGCTCAGTAGCCTTTGTTATTTCCATGCTACTCCAAAGAAGGAGTTCAACCTTTGGCACATGTCTAGTAGGCTAGTCACTTGGGCTCGATCAAGACACACCCAAAACAAACCCTGACCTCTTCCAGGTAGCACAGTCCCAGCTCTTACTGATCAGGAAACCAACTGGCCTGGGATGCCACCTTGGTCCCCTGTGCCAGTCATGAACTTCCTACAATAGACCTCTAGTCTCTCAGAGCGTCCACCAAATTCAATGAGGTCATTAAGCATTTGCATAATAGTCCTGAGTGCTGTGGATTCAGCAGCAGCGCTAAGTACTTTAAGTGTATTCTTATTTAAGATCCCCAACAACTTCATAACCTACATAGGTTTCCCATTTCATTTCTAAAGCAACTAAGGCACAGAAGTTAACCTGACCAAGATTCTATTTGAAGCATGGTCTGGCTTATGACCGTTCTAAGCCTGAAAGGGCCCAGTGGGGGGTGGAGGGGGGGTGGAGAATGAGTAATCAATGCTCTGTCCTCTAGGAACTTAGAATCCAGTAGGGTCAACACATGCACAACTCAACAAGATTAGTTGACAAGTGCTCTAAAGTCCATGCAAACCATTTTCTAAGGAGTCTCTCAAAGCATTGTCAGCTGATGACACTTGATACAGCAATAGATTCATAATCCACATGAAACCTATCGTAAACAAGTCTGCAGTAATTCTGCAGCAGTAGCTCTCCACCTTGATCACCTTCAGAAACTGAAGCCTTTTGTTAGGACGTTTGTACCCGCCTTACGAAAGGAATGCCTGATCAAGATGAAGACCACCACCAAGTTCTGCAGGAGCCTGGGTGCTTCAGTCGGTTAAGCATGTAACTCTTGGTTTTGGCTCAGATTGTAATCTCAGTTTGTGAGATCGAGCCCCACATTGGGGTCTGTGCAGACAGCACAGAGCCTGCTTAGGATCCTCTCTCTGACCCTCCCCCCTCTGTGAAAGTAAATTTTTTAAGGACACACGCACAGAATTTACCTCAGTCTGAGAGGAGGAATACAGGAAATGCTCTTCCCTTGCAGGTCGGAAATATCTAAGGCAGCCTACAGAGCAAGGTTAATAAAACCTTCTGTGGGCCCCAAGGCCCAAGCTTCACGGTTAGGGGATATCACAAGTTTCACGGTAACAAGTCTTAACAGAGTCTCTTGCTGCCCTGGCTTTGATGGGCAACAAGTAAGAACCTGGAGGCCTGAAGATTATGGCCACGGATCAAGAGCAACAGCCTTGGGTCTCCATCCTAATGTAGCATGCAGTCTTTGTCAGAGATAAGCTTCTTCTCCCCCTGCCTCTACACTCACAGATTACACATTTATGCAACAATACATAAAAGGAACCATAAAGGGAGTCAATAGCCAAAGGGAGAAAAAAGCAAGAAAACAGGAAATGGACCTTGAACAGACATCAACATTAAGTTGGAGAGTCTCCTTTAAAGGTGACATTCCTTGCCAGTTCCCCTATCGATCCAGGACTTTTGGTTCTCATCTCTAAGAAACGAACACTCCAAGCTCTGCTCCCCTAATGCATTTCTTAACCCTTTAGAGCCTTTCTTTCACCTTCCTCTGGTCACGTGTCTTCTCCCATTGGATTAAGAGCTCCATGAGTGCAGTAAACATTTGACATGTATTTTAGTAATCTCAGCTTCCCACATACAGGACACAGCAATGCATAAGAGCAGACAGATTCCCACTTACACCCGCCTAGAGAGGACACCCCTCAATGAAATGATCAAATAGACCAGAATGAAGGAAGAAGGTACAGAATGCGTGTACACAGGTTTACACCTCTTGACCGTTCCCAGGGTCATGGCCAACTCCAAGCACACAGATGAGAGTGCTGGCTCAGCGAGAATGAGTGACCAGAACCAGAGAACCCCTCAACATCAAATTCACAAACACTACTTCTAGTCTACCTTCAAAACAGGTGTAATTTACCCACTCCTCACCACTGGAGTCCACCAACATGCTTCACCTGGTTTTCTGTGACAGCCTCCTAGTAAAGAGTCTACCTCCAAGGCCTCCACCCCATAGTCTTATCAGTACAGCTGACAGAGCCTTTAAAAAAAAAAAAAAAAAAAAAAAAAAAAAAAAAAAAACAGTACATCACATCCCAGTTCAAAACCCTCCAATGGATTCCCACTACACTTAAAATCCCAAGCTTCTACTGAGTTCAAAAGGCCTTATAGGGTTGTGTCTACTTCTCCCACATACCATTCCCATCTTGGTTCTATTCCCCCCTCACCCACCCCAACACTTATTATGTGAGCACCTCTAGTATGTTTCTACCTCAGGGCCTTTGCACTGCCCATTTCCTCTAGCAGTTTCATTCTTCATATCCTTGAGATTCACTGCTATTATTCACGTTTAACCTCACTTGCGACCTTTTGAGAGGTCTCTCCTAGCCTCTCCATCTAACCTAGAATCCCCATTATCAGTGATTCTCATTTTCTGCTTTATGCTAGCAGAATTATCACTGAGAGATGTTACTTCATTAGAACACAGACTTGGTCTTTGTTTACTGCTCAATCCACAGTACAATGCTTGAGTAGATATGCAGTAAGATTGTTATTAAAGGACTTGTTGTAAGAATACCATTAAATGGGCCAGGAAACTGCAGCCTCCAGGAGCAGTCTCAAGGGCACCTTGTAGTCCAACGGTCAGTGAACAAGCCCTTAGAAGAGAACTTGGGTAGTAGCTCCAGAGCCCCCCATTCTTGTCATGCCATGTACAACCCAAGCCCGAAGACCAATCATTCAGGTTTTCCTCCCCCACCTTCCCACCCTGTTCTGAGCTCCATCACACACGGGCCATTTGGAAATGTACTCCACATATTCATTGGCACTAGCTGGCTGATCAGCAGAGTCTAACATTTTCATTAATACTCCTAAGGAGAACGCTCTATTTGGTTTCTTGAATGTTTCATAGTGGCTCCTCCTATGGGGCCCTTTGTACCCATCTTCCCAGTGCTGGAACTCCCTCTTTGCCTCATTAATGCCTCCTAGAAGTACCACAGGTACTCTTCTGATAAAGGCTTTACAATTAGAGGACTGTCCACAAGACAGAATTTTTTCATCTTCTAGATGAAGAGACTTGATTTCAGAAAGGTTAAATGACTTGCTACACGTCACACCACTGAAGGACCAAGCTGGGCCCAAATGCTGAGTCTTCTGAATTTCAATTCCCAGAATTTTCCACGACATCAAGGAGCTTACCTAAAGGGCTAAAAAATGGCTTCAACCCAGTAGGAGTAAGATCATTGTTGGCAGTTCACCTCCCTCAAGAGTAGACGACCATCATTCTCAACAAGTATGTGCACTGATTACTGAGGTGCTCTTCAAAATTTAAATTTGTTGTTACACCAACTCGACTTACCACATTACATGAAGAATCCTAGCAAGAAACAGGAAGGGGTGGGATACAAGGACAAACAAGGAACAATGAAGGAAAATCAACAGCAAGACACGCCTCACTCTGTTTAAAGAGGTCCCCCCCCCCCATGACACAAGTGTCATCTAGGTGGCCAGAAGCTCCTGTAACCACAGGAGAGGAACAAAGGGCTGGTGCCACAGCGCCCAGTGTCTTATCACTTACAACGTGTGATCTAGCCTCTAAGGTTGAGCCTTGATGTCTATAAGGATAGTAATCCTACTACATTATAGTATTTTATGGTACACTGAAGTCAGTTTTACATAGAGCCCTTAGAACACCATCTAAGTGATTTCAAATCCCCAAGTTAGTGATCTTTACTGTTATTTGTGCTAGATAGCAATCCTGTAGTGAGGATTCTTTCCCCTTTTATGCCTCATCTCTGACCTTAGGCAGGTCAGTCAACCTCATTGGAGCTCCAGGTTCCTCTTCTCTAGACAAAGACTATCATAGCAGACCTACCCACTTCACTAAGTCCTTAAGAATCAGATGGGAGAGAGTAGTTTAGAATATTCTGTCAATAGCTTTTGATCACCATCTTTATACTCTAGCCAGGTAACACATTAAAATGTGAACTGAACCACTGAAGACTTCAAGCAGGGAAATGGCGGAGTCCTCTTTAGTCCAGATGGATAAAATAGTGTTTATGTAAGAATGGGGCAGTGGGGTATTATCCTATCACTTATTCCTTTATTTCTGTACTTACAAATCCTTATGGATTACCTGATATGTGCTTGTCCCTTGAGTTGTGATGGCAATACAGCACGGACAAAGCAGGCGGAGACTCTGCCCTAGCACTGCCTGCTTGTAGCAGTTAGAAACCGTATGCAGGTAAGAGACTCAAATACAGAGAACAGGATTACTGGAGGGGGTATGGGAGGGGGGTGGGCTGAATAGGTAAGGGGCATAAGGAATCTACTCCTGAAATCCTTGTTGCACTATATATGCTATTTTGGAGGTAAGTTTTTAAGTTAAAAGAAGTTCTTCCATATTCTGAACCAAAACCTGCATCTCCCGTAAGTTCGACACACTTCTAAAAAGTGTGCAGAAAGGCAGGATTCACCACTGCAGGATTCAAGCTCATTTGGGGAGGAACAGGAAAGGACACTCATGTAATATTTGAGTGGGGATGCAAATGAGATTAGTGAAGCCAAGGGGAGGGCATCCTAGAAGTGGGAAAATTGGTCCAAAGGCCCCAAAAGAACTAATATGAAACAGTGTGAAAGGGACCAAGAAAGTGAGGGGAATGAGAGCCGGTAAGGGGGGCAGGCACCCAGAGGTTTTGATCTTTAAGAACCACCACCACCACTCCCCCCATGATTAAAATAAAAATTAACATTTTGAGATCACACATTGGGAAGAATGAGTGGGAGGGACATGCACACTGCAGGAAAAGCAGGGAGAGGCAGAGCTACCGCAATGGTCCAGACAGGTTATCATGGCCGTTAATGAGTACAACAGAGAAGACAGAAGTAGACAGGAAACACTGATGAGCAGAGAGCCCCAGACATCAGTGCCTGATCAGCTACAGGATCAGAGAGGAAGATGACATGGTGGACCCCTCCATTTCTGCTCGGAGCAGCTAGGCAGACAATGGAGTTAGTCTGACACCAAGAAAGTGACAAGAACGTGTAGTCAACTCTGAGGCATCCAGCTGGAACGATCAAGCAAGCAGTAGGATGCAGAGAACACAGAGAACCTTGAAGCCCATCTAAGCTAGATCTACTTTAGGCTAAAATGTGTAGAACTCAGGGAAAATGTTCCCTTCTGATGTAGAGCAAGGGATAACCAATAGGAAATGGGTTTCTCTCCCCTTCCAAAGTCAGACATGCCCAAGACAAGGTCACCACCATTCGTTAACCTTCTGTTCTGACAATGTTGCCCTTCATCTGGTGGCATCTGTTTTCATAAATGGGGTCTATGGAGCTTTCAGAGCTCTTTACAGTAAGATTTCCTTATGGGGACAACAAGGATTGACATCTGACAGAGCAGGGAAAAGAGCTAGAATTAAAGCACTGGGGCTTTCTCGTTTGCTCTAGCATGTTTGGCTTTTTCTTACAAGCAAAGCTGGCTGACCCATCATGTCCTCAGAATCCGTAGCACTGGGATAGCCTGTGGACCATCTCACTTCCCCAGGACCTCTCCCGGCCTGGGCCAACCTGGGGTAACCGCTCCCTTTCTCTCTTCCAGTCATTTCCTCTTGCCCAACCTCTTTGAGCCATGAGCTGATGATACCAGGGGATCAACTAGTGTGCCAACGGGTAGCTCAGTAAAGCTTAAGAAATGTGTGATCCAAGCTTTTCTTGTCCTTAGCACTTCAACAAAGCATTCATGTTTGATGTCTGGTTTTGCTATTTGCTAGTCTGTTTTGGGACAAGTAATCTTATCTCCTTCACTTGAGTTGCTTTAACTGTATAATGGGATACTGAGCCTTTCCTCCTAGGATCGTCAGGAGGAGGACACAAAATGGTCTGGATGAACAAAGGATGCACAGAAAGATGCTGTTTTAGAGAATTTTCAGAGGGTTGATAGGTTTATAGAAAACCCAATTCTAAGAACTCCCCCCACCCCATGAGATACACAGTCCCAAGGTGTATAGTCCAAGACCATATTCTATGGAGTCTTTTCTGCCTGCATGCTGGAAACACTGAATAGTGTGAAGACTTTTGGTCCTAGATCAGGGTTTCTCAACTTTACCTGTTTCCTAATACCGATGTTCAAGTCCTTTACCCACACTAGTAAAATCAGAACCCCTGAGCATGGGGCCCAGGCATCAGTATTTCAAGAAGTACCAGGTGATTCTGTACTGTAGCCAGAGAGGAGAACCACTGGTTTGTTTTGCTAAGCTACTAGGGAATTCTAGTATTCGATTAAAATTTCGTTAGTATCTAGCTACCCCTCTCCCTTCTTTTCCTAACAGTCAGCCTCCTTCCATCTTAGATGCTGGTGTTCTCTGGTACTAGTAACTTAACATAGAAACATCTAGCCTCTCCTGGAAGAGACACATCCAGTATTTACCTGTTACCAGCACTGCCTTGTTAGCATTCCCTTGCTTAGAAAGGCAGCACAGGCCAGGCCACTAGGAGGCAGGGCTCGAGACTGGAGTTGAGCAACAGTCTGAACCACACAACCCCAGAAGACAGACTCTCCTCTCTGATGGCCAAGCAGATGGATGGGATGGCCCTGAGGAGCAGTTGGGCATGTAAACAGAAGCTCATTACCTTAAGAGGAGCAGCTTTAGCACAGGCTTCGTTAGTAACCTAGTTTAGTATAGTCTATTAAACTGTTCACTTCCAATCTCCTGGAATGAAAATGTAAACAAAAATAGTTCATTGCTAGGGGAGAAAAAGCTAAAATTTTAGACAGACCTCATTGGCAAATGAAAGGAAGAAAAAGGGAGGTAGCTAACAACTTGAAATACAGAGACTTGAAAGTTCTATGGTTTTCTATTAAATGGCAGCAGGGCAGGGCAGGTTGTTGGAGAGGCTGGGTGGGGACTAAGACTTTTAGCTTTAATATTAGTTTCTAGGCTTTTGAGAAGTAGGATTTATGTGGATGGGGAAAGCACAGACCTTCATGAACTTGGAGAAGCAGGCAGAAGATGAAAGGGACATGGAAAGTACCTAAGGAAGCATGAAGTGATACTTTTGGAAGACCTATTTGATGTGCTCACCTTAGCATGATCATACTGCAGCTTCATTCGTCTCTGATCAAAACAAAAACTAGTTCAGAAGTGTTCAGGAATCTGAAGAGGTATAGTCCATGCATCTTAAGCACTTCCCTTAGGATCTGATACCTGATCTATAATCTTGCCTCCTGGCACCTCCCAGTGCTCGTCCTCCTTTGCAAGATGTTCTTGATCACTGGGAGGTTTGCTTTTGACAACTGCATGCCTCTTTTGTCCCTGCTTCAGGTACTAAAATATGTTGCAACTACAATTTTCTGCTTATGACAAACCTGGCCCAAGCTTTGTAGCCAACAGTCTAAAGAGTTTATTTCCAACTATACAATAGTGCCCCACAAATTCCTCATGCAAGATCAATCGTTGGGGAATGGATACATTCACTTTGCCCAATAGGGCCTCACCTTCTGATGCATCTTCAGTGTGTTGTAAGGGTGGGTAACAGACCAAGTGGCAGAAGAGAGCCTCCCAAGACGACCAAGTACCAGAGGAACTGAAGTATCACTTTGGTTACAGTTTACATAGGGTTTTTTTAATCTTATACTAATAATCCCCTTTTCACTCATGAAAGGAAGTAGGAAAACCCAGCTCAGATGGGCTAAGAGGATGAAATTAAAAGGATATCACATTGGGTTTTTTAGAGTTGAAACCTAACAGGGAACTGTCTAGCCCTTTCAACAGCTGACAAACCACAACATCCACTTCTTTCCTCATTTTCCTCAAGTCCCAAGGCAAAACCCTAGAGGAAGCCAACACTAAACAAGCAGATTGAGAAGACAGTATTGGGGAAATTGGGATAGGACAGGAATGGAGACTTCCCTGAGGCCATGAACAATACTTTTCTGAATTTAATGTGTAATGTCTATAGACCCCTAAATGAAGCACCAGGATTCTAAAATAAGTTGTTTGAAAGGCACTTCAGAAACATAGGTAGAGATGAGAACATTCTGATTAAGAATGACCAACCTAGATTCAGAAGGGCAGGGGGGACATGCACTGCTTTAGTACCTGCTGCAGTCTTTGAAGCTGTCTTTGTTCATTTGACCATCAGTGAGAGCAATATACTCCTGTTTTTCTAAAGCCTTTTGACATAGTTTAGCTTGTAGAGATAATGACTAAAGCAAATGTCAAATAAAAGAAACCTAAGTCTTCTGTAGAAAAGTCCTCAGGCCGGAAGATTAAACAAAGTCCCAGGCAACTCCAGGGTTCACCTAACATGTGTGGCCAAGTCAACGGTCCCCAGGGTCAGGAAAAAACTCCCATTCAAGCCCTTTAAGAAACAAGTGTTCCTGAAAAGATGCCCATCCCAACCAAACCATCTTCAAATGTATTCTCCTGGTCACAGAGGACAAGGATGAAAAGGGATACACAGGGCAATCTAAATCCACATCCTTGCTTAGACTAGTAAAGGAATCCAGGCCAGAAACTGCTACCAGTTCATAGTATAGTAATACATTCCAGGCAAATTAGAGGTTAAATCATACACGTTCTTACTGCAGAGAAGTAAAAGGGTGCAGAGAAGTAAAAGGGTACATAGAAATTTTGAGGTGATAGGTTTACGGCCCAGTTTGCAACAGTGATTCCATGGGTACATACTGGTCTCTAAACTCAAAGTTGTAGATGTTAAGTAGGTTTTTGGTTTTTGTTTTTTTTTTTTAGTGTTTTGTTTTGTTTTGTTTTTGCATTTCAAGCATTTCTCAATAAGGTTTAAAAATAAAAATAACCTGGGGGTGCCTGGGTGGCTCAGTCAGTTGAGCATCCAACTTTGGCTCAGGTCATGATCTCACAGTTCATGAGTTCAAGCCCTGTGTTGGGGTCTGTGCTGACATCTCAGGGCCTGGAGCCTGCTTTGGATTCTGTGTCTCCCCCTCTCTGCCCCTCCCCTGCTCACACTTTCTCTCTCAAAAATAGATAAGAGTTAAAAAAAAAAATAACCTCAATTCTTCAAGTTTTTCACCATCAGCCTTTTTCTAGTTTTTTACTCCTGGAAGTCTCTGCCAAGGGAACAGTTAACTCTTATAAAAGCCAGTGATCCCTGAGAACCTACGTTCAATTATCCAGTTTGCTCTAGTCCCTCTCAGGTCCTGCTCCCTCTCCCCTGATCAAGTTTCCATCCACTAACTGAAAGGACAGCTTTAGAGGTAGATGCCCAGGCCTTGAGATCCTTACACCGCTCCCACTAGAAGCCCACCCAGAAGAACAGACTTTTAAGCGGAATTTATTATAGAAGCCAGATCTCAAATCCTTTGTAATTGGTCCAGTCATAGATCAAAGTTCTCAAGTGCCAGGCAGTCTCTGCTGTGGTTTGAACGATTAAGAACTGTCCATCCATCACCATGGGACAGTCCTATTCTTCCACGTAGGCAAAGCAACAGAGAAAGCAGATAAGCAAACAAAAAAAAAAAAAAAAAAAAAAAAACCATGTACAAAGAAGGCTGAAGAGGAACCTGACTGACCATTCAGGCCATTGCTGTTCAAAAATCCCAGTTTTGGTTGGGTTTTATTTGTGATGTTGGCTACAACTGTGGTCCCCTTCTTGTAAGTCACTTCCCTTGACTCCATGTGTTCCCCTTTTCCCCCCTTCCCTCACCATGGACCCTTTTATCTCCTATGCCCCCAACCTGCTAATTAGGCAGTACCCTATCATTGGCCCTAGAACGCGCTGGTATTTTGTCATTTAGAGACTGAAGGTGAAAGCGATCTATTGGTTTCCAAGTTCCTAGTGAGCCCTGAGGTATCTTAGTTCTTGGAGAGATGAACCATAGCAAACATTTTTGAGGTGCCCTTAGGCAAAGTCACCTTATTTACCAGTCCTGCTCTACCTGAGAGGACCTAAAAGCTACAGATTATAAGGTGCAGGCAGACAGGCAGTACTCAAACACTGAGGTCTTCCCTAATCCATTACAGGTGTTCTGGGAAGTGTATAATCTGTTTTGGCCTAACACTCCAAGGTCCTACTTCCCTGGCAGGCTGCTGAATCCGGACATGGTTCGCAGGATGCTTCTAGACCCCCCCCCCCCCCACCCCATGAAGGTAGGAACAGGTAGATTCTAGAATACTAGAAAACTTTATGGATGTCCAAGCTATGTGCCATGTATACAAATCCCTGTAGAGACTAATTAGGATTTTATTAGTAGATACCACAGACTATGCTGTTGAAATAATAACCAAAAAAATCTAATTTAGACAGCATCCAAGCTCCTTCCTGGTTTCATGTGCTGAAAATACAATGGAGTATCTATGTTCCAGTCAACGTAGTATGTGACATAGATGCAGTGAAGAGAATTATCCTGAACTGGGAGCTCACTCTAGGTTGTCTGGATAGCCAGCCCATGGAGACCAAGGATTCTGTTTTCCCCAGCAGAAAGTGTTTCACCTGAGCTTAGCCCCTCATGGAGCTAAGAGCTTCCTTCCCAGAATAGCCTACTGTCATCTCTCCAGGGCTAAGAGGTCCTCAGAAACTGATCACCTGGGTCTCCCAGCAAACTCCTTTAAATAGCTGGCACTCCAATCCAGATTGCCCAGTGGAAAAATGATCTCATTATTCCCCTACTAAAGAACTGCTCTCAATTTCGCCCTCTTAAAAGGGGAAGTGTTATGAATTTGTGTCCCAAGATTTCTATGAAACTCTAGCCCCCTCAACCCATGAGATTAGGAGATTGGACTTAAGGTAGTCGAGATGAGGTCATGAAAGGGACAAATGTCATTACGGGAGTCCTGAGAAAGCTTGCCTCCTCTCCATTCTTCACCACGTGAGGGCAACAGGAAGTCATTAGTCCACAAGGTAGGTGGGGACTCTGACAAGAACTGGACCGTGCTGGTGTCCTGATATCAGATTCCTGGTCTCCAGAACTCTAAGAAGGAAGTTTGTTGTTTGTAAGCCACTCAAGTCTAGGATATTGTAGGGGCAGGAAAAAGTTCCTTAACCTTCTTAGGGTCCCAGATGGGGCCTCAAAATTAAGCTGATCAAGAGGTTAACATGAAAATGTTAAGGTAAATACACCTGTGGTTAATATTTTTGAGAGCAAGAGCACCAGCACAAGCACATGCCACTCCAAGTGGGGGACCACAGAAACAGAGCGAGACAATCTGAAGCAGGCTCCAAGCTCTGAGCTGCTAGCACAGAGCCTGATAGGGGACTCAAACTCACAAACTGAGATCATGACCAGAGCCCAAGTTGGATGCTCAACTAAGCCACCCCAGTGCCCCAACTAAGTTTTATGACACAAGGGGCACCGGGGTGGCTCAGTTGAGCATCCAACTTGGGCCCAGGTCATGATCTCACCGTTTGTGAGTTTGAGCCCCCCCCATCCAGTTCTGTGCTCACAGCTCAGAGCCTGGAGCCTGCTTCAGGTTCTGTCTCTCCCCTCTCTGCCCCTCCCCCACTTGCAATCTGCCCCAGTCTCTTAAATGTAAAAAGATAAGGTTTCATGAGACACAAAAGCCTTCATAAGGAAATAAAGAAATGGTTAAGCTGGGTATTCTATGTTAGGTTTGATGAGTAGACAATTATGGAGAAATACAATAGGGCAAAACAAAAGGGAAGTTTGGTAAACTAAGGAAAACTTAGTACAGCCTATTTATCCTCAGAATCCCTTTTCTTTGGAGGTCAGGTTTCTTTCAGAGAAAAACAGTCTTCACATAAGGATTTTAGGACCTACCTCAGGGAAGAAGGGCAGGTGTGGGAAGTGGGGGGGAGGGGGGCAGGGAGAGTGACTGTCCTGCTTCTGCCATTTTCTCAAACTTCTTCAGCTTAAGATATTTGCTAAGATGCCATATCCCGGGGTACTGTGTCCTTAACTGCATCAATACTTTGTTACGTATTGCTCAGCCTTCATTAGCATGGGCTGCTGGAATTGCAAAGAGCTCCTCTCCTGAAGCATAGACCTGTGTGTTTAGCAGCCTCCTGGCTCGACCACACTTGGTATGACTTAGGCTTTTTCTCATTATACCCTGGTCTTGGTTTTCCCTTATCCCTAGTAAGGCTGGTTTCTTAACCCATGCTGTAGGACATAATTCTTCCCAACACTGGTGCCCATCCTATGAAGGCTTGGAAGGGACCCACCTTGAGGTCAGTTGGTGATTGGCCAGCCCCATACAAGGGGAGAGAAAAATACGAATGACCAATTGATAAGTACTATTGAGGTGGCATAGAGGATCCCATGATGTAATAAATGTGGAGACCAACTTAGGGAAAATTTTCAGGGAAGGCATAACTAAGGAGGGAAAGAACAAGTGACTCTTGATCAGTGAAAGGGCCAGCCAGCCACGTGAGGAGCTGAGGGCAGCATGGTCCAGATAGAGGGCAGAGTGCAGGGCATGCCCCTGGGCAAAGAGAGAACTTGTGGACTGAAGCAGCACCAAGAGGGGCTAGATCAAAGATGCTCAAGTAACATGGTTCAAGACACAGCTGAGGAGGAAGCACTAACCAGAGCCTAACCCCGATCCCAAGTGCACGTACTGCTCTGGTTTGGTCCCTGGAAGGGAGAATAACGACCCTTCTGAGCCATTTCCACATTAGTCCAAGGCAGCGCTACCAGAATTCCCCAGCTTCCTAGTCCAAGAGGTACTTTCATGGAGCAGTCTCCCAAGTTGGAAGCACCCCCTCCTCTATGTACTTCCTATGACACAAAGCATGGATTCAAGAAAATCCTCTTCCCCTCACCATGATCTTGTTGGCATGCCAGACTCACATCCAGAGGGTGGTGATTATAATAGCCAACCTTTGTTGTATCTATGAAACACCAATATCTAGGGGAAACCTACAGATACAGGATTTCATCCTCAAGCATGTATACTTGTCAGAGCCAGGGGTCTTAAGATCTGGGAGAGACAAGTCATGAAATGGTCTTTCCAGACCATTTGTCAGTGGCAGGATAAATTGGTTGCCAAAACAGGTTTAGGTTACAGCATCATTGCTTTCAGAAACAGGGGTATTTAGGCAGGTCCTTGAATTCAGCTTGGGAACACAATTCACAAAGCTAATAGGCTACCTTCCAGCATGCACCAAGTAAGAACCTTGGAGTATGGCAGCTGATAGAGATTGTCTAAGTAGCTAGGGCTCTCTTAAAGGGAAGCTCTTAGGGTCTTTAAGTCTGAAAGGCAGAGGAAAAAGCAGTTGCATTTTCTTCCCTGCAAGGAGTATGTAGCAGGGAGGTCCACTTTAGATACTTTCACAGTCTTGTTCTCATCCCATCTATTTTCTGTGCTGCAGTCAGGGGATTTCTTCAGTTTTTAAATTTTTCATTTCTTTGAAGATATGAGCCTTCACTGGCTTTATTCTCAGGCATTTTTAATTTGTTGTCAAATTCGTTTCCATACCAACACCCAGTGCTCATCCCAACAAGTACCCTCCTCCCTGCCCATCACCCACTTTTCCCCTCTCCCTCACCCCCCATCTACCCTTAGTTTGTTCTCATTACTTCAGAGTCTATTGTTTGCCCCCCCCCCCACCCCTCCATCATCTTTTATGTTTCTCAAGATCCACCTAGGAGTGAAAAGATATGGTATCTGTCTTTCATCTGCCTGGTTTATTTCACTTAGCATAATACCCTCCAGTTCCATCCCTATTGCTGCAAACAGCCAGACTGAATTCTTTACACCCAAGCATTAGGTTTAGACAGTGCAATTTCAATCCACTAGAGGCAGATCCTCTGGAAACATCCCCAGTGCCTGCACAGACCCTCAGAACTTACATGTCTTGAGGCAGAGTTCCCTCAGAATTACCCTTTACGATTATCAGCACTGCTAATAGTTGGGCGAGTTTACTCTTAACTTGCACACTGGCCCCCCCGTACTTTTGCTCTAACTTCATTTTCTTCCCCTTCCTGTCTCACACCTTGTTGTCCATTTTCCAAGTATAGTGGGCATCTGCCGAGGACCACCTTTTTCCTTAGATGTTCTGATGTCAATCATCTATTGATTAGGGCTGCCAGAAGAATCCTATGTCCCTAATGACCATGATCAGCCTAGACTAGGTGTGGGACTCTGAACACATCACTCGGACCACGGGAATGTAGGGTCATGATTAGGGAGACCTGTGTCATGGTGTACAACACCCACAAAGTCCTGGCCACAAGGCTCAATTCCCACAAAATATCAAGTAGCCTATTCATCAGAACAGCCCAGATCCCCGTAAAGTTTAAATTCCAGTGTGTTTTATTTAAGGTCTCCAAAGAAACAATGTAGAGAGACCTTCCTCAGCTATGGTCCATGAACCCTAGCCAGATGGAGTGGTCATCTCAGTTTGTTGACCTACCTGTTGCTTTTCAACATTCTCATTTGTTCATGCACACAGGGAAGTGTCCCACCACAGACAGCACAACTTTTCTCACTTCTTGTTAGCTCTTCGGTCGTTACTATGGGCAGGAGTGCAATCAACTACTTGCAACAGAAAAGGCCTGTTGCCTCAATCACTGAACACAGAAACTAATGCTGACTTTCTGTTCTGGTCATCTTCAGGTCTTAGAAGGATAGAGCCTTTTGTCTGGGCAAAAATTTAACATGCAGGAGGCAATACAAATGACCCAAAGCAATCTTATTTCCAATTATGTATTTCATTACAAGTAACTTTTAAGATTTTCCATCTACGAAGTAACTCCCCATTTTCCACTACTTCAATAATTGGCTTTGTTTTTCAATAAGCAGTCCTGTAGATCCTAAGATCAGGGTTTACCACTGGATAAACTTATAGATCATGTGGCTCAAAACTGGATCTTTGAAGAGCTCAGGTAGCATTGTTCACCAAGTGCCCTCTGCTTCCTAGAAGCATATTTAACTGCACAGGATTCAAATATATGGCCTGTGTAGTACACATGAAGTTTCTGCAGCTGATATCTTACCCCTGGGAAGGGAACGTGCTCCCCAATTTTCCAGCTGTCAATATACAGAGTTAGACAAGGATGGGAAATAGATTTCTTAGAATAATGCTGAGTACAGAGCCCTGGACTCCAACTCAACAAGACTGGTTTAAGAACAGAAAGAAACAGGAAAGCAAAAGGTGTTAGGACTGTTCGTTTTATTGTTTTTTCTTTAAGAAACAACATCAAGTCAAAACACCGGGGGCCTTTTCCTCATTGAAAGGGAAAAAGTTGATCAGTAGATAACAGTTTCCCGTAAGGAGGCAGGCATCACAATGGGAAAGAAAGCCTGGCTCCACTTACCAACTCAGACTTCCAGCAAGTGACTTAATCCTCTTGACTTTTTTATAATGAGGGGAATGCAGAACCTCAGGATGCAGACAGGTTTGAGTAAACGAAATATACACCTTGGGTGGTGGTTTGGTAAAGGCTGCCAATAACCAGTTTAAAAGTACCATGCCAAACAAGAAGGTACTGATCAGGATTTAGCCACTTTGCCACAGAACTATCCTTCGGGAATTGGAGAAGCTGCCTACCCAGATCGAGTAGATTTGCAACCCAGTTGTTTTTTTACTAACAGGGTCTTTTGATGTTCCTTGCATCCTAAGAAACCTCAGTTCAGATCAGCCTCCATACCTACTTGTCTCCAACCTTGTATTGCCCTCATTTCTCACCACTTCCTCTCCCCTTCACAGTTCACCAATATCCCGTCATCTCCCTCAGGAGTTCTGGTCTCAAGAGACATGGCTATAGTGGAAGAAATACTCAGGTCAAGTCCTAGCTTAAAAAACACAACCACCTTTTTTTCTAATTCAGATTTCAGTTGTATTATTTCCATTAAACAGGATTTGGTAAAAACGCCAAACTAAGATAGGGGATGCTATGACCATTAAGGGAGTTAATCCATGGAAAGCATTTAAGTATTTGCAATTGTTATATGCAGGATTTAAGTGAGTACTCTGTGTCCCATTCCTAAGTTTATGTTTTGCTAAAATTAAAGAGACTATTCATTAACTATTTCTCAGGAATATACAATTTAACTTCCAAGGAAACCGAAGTCATTTTGATCACAATCCCATTCTGGAGAATAGCTGGGGAGACCTTAAACCGTCAACTCACTTACCCAAAGCAGTCTGTCCAGTTCTCTGGTCCTTTTACAGATCCTCATTGAGATGCTCCTATTCCAGGCTGGGGTCTAGCCATTTACAGTAGAACACACATGGATCAGGTTGATCTAGGTTCAAAAACTGATCCTACTTTTTGTTACCTATAAAAACACCTTCTGTTCCTTCAACTCTTTAAACACGAGGTCAGATAGGAGGTTACCTGCATTCAAACCTCAGCTTCCCCTTTTAACTTTACCCTTTGCTGGTTATGTAACTACTCAGATCTTGACTTTTTTCCATCCAAAAAGGAGACAGTACCTATTTCAAAAGGCTACCAGGACATCAGGGAGACTCCACATAAACGCTTCAGTGTCTGGCATATGGGAAATACTCAGGAAATTGTAGTTGTTGGGACGATTCACTAACAATGCGTAAATGCCTCACAGTTACAGAGGGTCAGGTAACATTACTTTCTCATTGCCCCACTGCCACCACTCTGTTTTTGCCTTTGGCTCCCCCCCCCCACTTGAGGTTCACTTTTTCTAGGGTACAAATTCCTATTGCTCTTCCAAGAGCACCTTAGAGATAAAATGCTTTAAGTCTCCCAAACTACTTAGAAGACTTTCTTCTACACTACTGTAGTATTTTTGGTACAGCTTTTATAAAATCTTGTGTCCCCAATAGGTAAGCTTCCAGGGAACAGAAAAGCCCATTTTACTTCTCCAGGTCCAATACAGTACCTGAAATTGTATTCATGCTAACAGACAAGCAGAGTCAGATTTCCAAAAATAGCCTCCATTGGCACATTGGGTTTGCCTTCTCTCAGAACTCCTTAAAGGGAAGTAGGGTAATGTTAGATGAATGGATTTGGGGGCCGGTCATTCAACTAGATGTTTTACATCTATCAAGTAAAATTCATGATGTGATCCTCACCATTCCCAATATAAGGGCAGACATTTGGGTTTATGAAATCCACTTCAGAAGCTCTAACAATGTGCTGGAATCAGACCAAACTCAGACTCAGGTATGTAATTCTAACTGAAGGTTCTTCCACCGTATTTTATTGCCTCCTTTTTTCCACCATGTTTTATTGCCTCCTGAAACAAACTCCAGCTCCATTTGCCCACTCTACTTTCCAGCTCGGGTGAAGAGAGGGGATCTTGCCCAATTTCCCTTCCTTGGCTTCTGAGATACTCACTTTAACACTACAGAGCCTGCGATCAATCCAGTCCTGCTCTTTGTCGTGTTTCTCTGACAGTTTAACATGCTGTCTAAAGTCAGAAAGCAGACATACGTCTCAATACAACACCTAGCTTTCATCAGAGGAACAAGGCTAAGCTGTTTATACTACGAAGCATACTTTTTAGTATCTATGTCAAAGCATTCTGTATCAACATTGCAGAATTAAGAATATCGTAACTCATGTTTTATACATGCTACCCTACCATTTTCCAATGTAGGAATTAGGACTCTGGTCATGAGTGTAACAAGTTTAAAAGGCCTTGTTCTGTTAGAACAAATTTTCTGAAGGCCTACGAAGAAAAGTCAAATGTTGGACAACATAGGGTAATATTCCCATCTAGTAAGGGGACTAGGCTAGTCTCTACACTGGCCAGACCGACCACATGTGAGGTGTCAGTTTGGGGAACCATGCTTTAGAAGAAACTGTAAAGCTGAGAAGATTCTAGAGTGGAGCACTGAAGATGCTGGATGCTTTATAACTACACTATTACTAACAGATGGCACAGGAACTTAGAGGCCTTAGAAGGAACAGATTCCTTGTCCCCAGATACCAGATGGTCAGGAGAAACCAGGCACACTTTTGAGCTCTACCTTGTAGAGTAACAAGGTAACAATTCTCAAAAGAAGATCTGGAAGGATCTTAAAGTAAAAATTTCTGTAGTTCATGGGAGAATTCTAACCATCAAACCCAAACCCAAACCACTGAGGTACCAGTCACTGCTCACACCCTCTAGAATTTTGAGCTGATGATCCTGAGGTCCCTTCCAGCTGGGTGTGCTCTAATGACTGGTCCAACCATGCTTACAGCCTTTTACCCCACTTGGCCTTTAAGTTGGTCACAAAAGGAGAGAGGGAGCTGATCTAGAGAAGGAGGCCCAGCTGAGGCAGAGCCTCAAAGCACCGTGTAGTGGGTCTTGATAGAAGTCCCCCAAACCTTGGTCATTTCCAAATGCTGTTACCAAGGCAACTTCTTGCTCAGAACTCCACAAGTAGACAGCTCCTATGTGAAATTATGGCCACTTTGTTCTAAGAACAAAATGATTTGAATGATCAGAGCTCAGCACTTCTTTTATGTAAAAGCAGATGCCAGTTAAGGGTTTCCTCCCACAGGGGTAGGCAAGAGTGGGTTTATCATGTCTCCAGCTTGGAGCTCCACCATTAGAAATGTATTCTATAGGGCAATGGAAACATTAGGAGTAGACCACTGGCAAAGACAAGAAGTTACAAACACCAATGGGACTGAATTGATCACCCCTTTTCTAAGGAAAAAGCTTAACAGGTGTGTGGACTTTCTAGTAAGATTCCATTTTAAATCTGGGCTTTGCCACTTATTAGCTGTGAGCCCTTCCTTACCTTCAGGTTACTGAACCTCTCCATCAGATTCATTATAAAGATAATACCCACCTCTGAGTTGCTGGATAAGGGATTTAGAACACAAAGTACTTAGAACAAACAGTCTTAGCATATGGTAAGCTATCGTTGTAATGGTGGAAGTGATACTGGTAAGGAGTAGGACCAGGGAGTAGTAGAGGTGGGTTGCCAGGACCCTGAGGATTTTTTGTCTGCATAGGAAAGGGAGTCAAAAGAGCAAGGAATTAAGGGCATATGGGTGGCTCAATTGGTTAAGCATAGGACTCTTGGTTTCAGCTCAGATTATGATCTCAGTTTGAGTTCAAGCCCAATGATGGGTTCCACACTGACTGTGCAGAGCCTGCTTGGGATTCTGTTTGCCTCACTTTGTGTCCCTACCCCACTTGTGCCATCTCTCAAAATAAACTTGAAAAAAGGAATGGACATTTCCTAAGTACTTGTGTGCCCAGTAATAAGCCTTTAGAGCCTTGATTTCCTAGAGGAGACAAGTTTGTTTTGTTTGAGGACAAAAATCTTGCAAAGTGTTCTGAACCTCATGACTTCTACCAAGACATAATGGATCAAAGGTAAATACAACCTAGCTCCAAAAATGGAGGTTATTCAGGCTGCTCAACAAGACACACGGAACCACGTTCTCCTAGAACTAGGTTTTACTATTCCTCTTCAGTTGTGCCTTCCAATTTATCAAGCCCATATAATGATGGGAGGAGGGTGGGGACATCAGCCTCCTGGAGATACTACCCTCCGTTTTCTTTATAGGTACTGGTCTGGTACTGGCAAAGAAACTGGGCTAAGTATCTTGGTGCATGCAACATATCCAACCAGACCAATAGAACCAAGGATAGTTTCTACCTGAATGTCAGAATATATCAGCCACAAGAGTCTGATCTCGTGACTACTTGAAGAAAAAGAAAATGCAGGAGACAGATGCTTGGGTGGCTCAGCCGGTTGAGCATCCGACTCTTGATTTCGGCTCAGGTCATAGGAAACCTTGCATCAGGTTCCCCTCTCTCCACCTTCCCCCCCTAACCCCACCCCTCCTCTAGAGCTCTCGAAAATAAACGTTAAAGGGAAAAATAAAGAAAAAGCATGAGAAGAGCTGTTGCACTACTTTGGTCCTAGAGCAGCTTGGATTTCCAAATTCAGTGGCTGAACAAAGATGCCCTCAGATTCTCGGACTTCTTAGAAGTTCTCCACTCCCATCAAATAACCTCCAGACTCAAGGCCACCAAATTGCCCCATGTTGGTCACCTCCTCAGCCCTCCCCAAGCTGGAAGACAAATATGGTGTCTCATACTGACAAGACACAGAGTCCCAATCTGTCCCAACCCAAACTACATAGAAAACCAACCTATCAAGCATGATAGTCTCCAATGGTTCCCTCCACAGTAGGGCACCTGAGTGGCTGCTTCCCCGGGTCACGTAAGGGAGTAGGAACAAAGTACAAACACGGACATGGAGATTTTACTCTGCACGATGAAGGCCCCCTGAGGTCAAGGTAAACTCTTCCCTTCCTTCACCTGCATAGAAACCTGTATATAGGCCTAACCTATAGACTTTTTAAACCTGTTTTACTTTTTCAAGAGTATTTCTCATCTCTGAGAATGTGAGCCTGTGGGGAAAAGGCAGGTTTTATTCAGTATTTACCTCTATGTTTAACACCTAGTAGGTCCTCGATAAGTTTGGTTTTTAGATTAGCAGGTTAATTCCAGCCAAGACTGATAAAATGTAGTCCTCACTAGTTAGAAGATGGATACAAGATTAATGAATTTTCCTCATGAAGAAAAGGGGTCAAGGTTTTCCCAAGAACCAGTAGCATTATGTAGGAGATTAGAAGACATCTATTAAGGCTGACCAGTCTCCAGACCAGCAAAGCCAATGTTTTAATCACAGTTTGAATGCCCCCATGCCTGAGCCCCAGGAAGTACCAGTGTTTCAGAATGAATCCAAAATGTAGAAAAAGCTTACATCCCATTTCAAGAATTCCCTTACTGAATGTTCAAGGTGGGTTTAGCCTTGTGTTCTCTTCTGACCTTAACCTGATTTCTGGGAGTGGCCCCCATCTAAATCTCCTTACTCAGTCCATTGATTTAAGTTTATTTTGATAGGGATAGGGAGGGGGTGGGGGAAGGAAGAGAGAAGAGAGAATCCCAAGCAGGCTCTGTATGGTCAGACATGGGGCTCAAGCTCAACCATGGTAGAGTGGAGCCAAAACCAACAGATGCTTAACCAACTGAGCCACCCTGCCCCCCCCCCCACCCCAGTCCATCGGTAATGTACGTTCAACTCACCCAGGAGTGCCGGAAGCCAAGCTATCCAACCAGCCTGATGGCAGGGCCCAGGCTGTGGATGGATCAGGACTGCAGGGCAGCCCATGGACAGGGAAGCTTCTTGAATTGCTGTTTTTATAGAATTTGGCCTTAATAGAAGAACCTGGGGAATCGTCTGTTGGGCAATTGCCTGGGAAAAACACCATTCGTGAAAGAAATAAGGCTCCACAAGGGAATTGTGTGGCCCTACATTTAGCCCTTGCCACCCCCTATAAAGACTCCTCTACCTAAAAGGATGGCTCCTATTTCCCAGCCAAGGAAGGAACAAATGGACTTGAAAGCCCCACTCCGTGACTAAGGAGTATATCTATGGGCACAAGTTACTCCAACCCCTAGGCCCACTTGGCCCCCAGGAGGCATTCCAGATGATGACTGAACCTAGTCGGTTAAGGTACAGAATGGTTCATTAGTGCCTAGGTGCATGGTCCCTCTGAAAATGTATAAGGCATGGGTTTCCTTAGGCCCTCTTGGCCCCCTCCTGGAACCTCGACCGAGGCAAACACTTTTGTTCTTCAAAACACCAATGGTTCAGGGAAACAAGAGGTCATGTCCCTGTAACTGTTCCACTTGAGGTGTGGAGATAAAGCAACTTTCATGAAAGCAGCACAAGAGCATCCTCAACCGAAATGACCTTTAACCAACTATGTGGGCACCCTCGGCCCAGCCAAAAGTCTAGCAGTAGGGATATTCCACCACCTAGTCCAAGTTGAATAAGTCTAGGAGCCGTACAGATATTCTACCACGAAGTATCCACTCCATACCAGGAATTAACGATTCTCCCCCTTCCAGGTCTCAGCCCTCCCAAGGTCAAACATGGCTCCCTGAGAGGATGGGGACACCTGAGGGGTAGCACAGGGGAGCCAGGGCTGCACACAAAGAACCTAGAAACGACCAGAATGAAAATGCTCCAGTCCAACCACCACGCAGGCCTCAACTTGGGTGTTATTTTCTAGACATCACTGCCAGTGAGAAATACTTCCCCTCTTAGAAAAAAAATAAAGGCTCACTTAGGAGTCACACAATGCTTCTCAAACCTGGCTGTCCTTTTAAAAATCACCTCTGCAGCTTAAACACTTATGTCTGAGCTATAATTAGATTACAACATCTGGAGGTGGAGCCAAGACAGTCTTTCAAAGCCCCCCTAATGATTCTGATGTGTAGCCAGGGTGGAGAATAACTGATTTATACAATCCTGCTCTCCAAGTTACAGGTTAGGCTTGTGATTCTAATTACCCAGCTGCTCACCTGTCTGCACTGCTCTATATATTACTAGGCTTTCTTGCTGTGGCAAGAGAACACGAAGGATAAGAAACATTTGTTGGCGAACACCTGGTTCTATTAAGATGTCCAATTGGTCAGTGAATAATCCGCCCAGCACCGCCACGGACTAGCTGTGGTTTAGAAAGTCAGTAGCTCGTGCATTAGCCTCTTGCTGGAGCCATTCCCTCTTGACCAGGTCCTTCCTTGGTCTGGAGGCGGCGGCGGCGGCGGCGGCGGCGGCGGCTGCTGCTGCTGGGTTCCCTCCCACCACAAGAAAGCCAAATCCCCCCCATCTAATTGCCCGTTGCTTTCACCTGAGCATCAATTTTCCAAATAGGCAACACGCCCCTTAATTATACTGCAGTAACATCGCAGACTCCTCACGGTAAAAAGCAACAGGTTTTCTGCTTGTGGTCAGGTGAAGACAGGTACAAAAGGCTGATTTATGCCTAACAGGCTACCAGAAAAACGTGGAAATGGAGTACCTAGAACTTTCCTGAGCCCTATGGGGACAGACTTTAGTACATGTGCTGCTTCCAGTGCCAGGAAAAGAAGACTTTACAGAGGGGGACAGCCACACACAAAGCCTTCCCCTCTTCTTGGCTCCTACAACGAAGGGGTTCACTTCTGAGGGTCTCAAGACTTGCAAAGGTAGGGTAGCTGATGTTAGGAAAACAGGCCAGCAAAGCAAAAAACCTGGGTTTGAACTTTGACTGGTCACTTACCACTTGTATGACTTTGGGCAAGTTATTTAACCTTAAATTTGTTTTCCTCATAAGAAAGGATCTCTTAAGATTACTTACCTGTTCAATTGTTATAGGACATAAAGCACAGGAAGGGGGCTAACACCATGCAGTGCTAAAGTAAGCATCATTTTTAATGTAAAAGTACCTCCTAGAAATCTATGCATTTTAAGCTATACCAGTCACTGAAGAATTCTCAGGTCCCATCAGAGTCTAGCTGCCTGTCACGGGTACTTGTTAGATTAGTCACACCACACTCTGGACGAGGGCCAAGTCTACTGGTGACCCGAGTTTTCTCCTGAGGTGGTTCCTAATAGAAGATGCTGTGGAAATTAAGCAGTGATCCCCGGTGAACAGAAAGCTTACTTCCATCCAACACTGTAAGTACTCACACACGGTACGGGATTTTTGTCTGCATTGACAGCTTCGTCATTTGATTCTTTAATAAGAACTAAGGCACAATGTGATCTTCTGCTTGGGGATTAATACAATCCTAAAAATTACCTCCCACACAGAGCATATCACACACGTTTTGTCACATGCAAAACAGAGCTGGATACACATTTCACTCCTGGGAAAATATGGTGTTTTCAAATAAGTGCTCTTACAGAATCATTTCCTTCCAATCTCAAGATGATGCTTTCCACCTGGTTGATGGGTTACCAGGGATTATTTCCTCAATCCTCCAAGCGTACCCAGAGCAGATCAAGCCTGGCCCAAACATGAGCAAAACCAAACACTGGTGTACCATATTCAAGTCCATTACAGTTTTAACCAGCCAATCAGTGGATGGTATTTATCGAGTAGGTAGCAGTTACTATGTAGTAGAAACCATACTAAGCATTTCGCATGCATTGTTTTATATGGTCTTTATAACATCCCTGCACTCCCTGTTTTACATATATGCAATTCAAAGCTTCGACAAGTTGATACCTAAAGATACAAACTGCACACAGGCAGAGCAAGGATTCGAACGTACAGATTTCTAACTCTCAGAAGTAAAAGGTTAACCACAAAGCATACTGAAGAAGACATGCCCATAATGAGGGCAACAAAGGCAAGAAAAATGAAGTACAATTCCCTTACAGCCTACAGCCCAGTGATAACAGACCTGCAGCGTGTAACACTCCTTAAAATGTTTATGGCTGCCGTGGCATTTACGCTTCCTTAAAACTTATAGCAATCTTACCTTGACAACAGCTAAATCTTCAGGGTCCTTCCCGTGAAGCACTGCTTCCGGCATCCAGAAATTCCTTGGGGAGTCACGTTACCTATACCCCCCCAGCTTATAAGTATATAACCAGTCACTCCTCACAACCCCAATGCAGCTCTTCGTGCCCACCCGCCCTGTCCCCGTGCTTTAATGAAAACCACCCGTTTGCACCCAAGACGTCTCAATTCTTTCTTAGCCGTTTGCTCCCCAACCCCCCTTCAAATTTCGTCACCCATACAGCGTTCCGTGGCAGACGGAGGTGAGACCCAGCCAACACCTATGAAGTCCAAGTTTACTCCTAGCCTTTACAGGTTGGTTATTTCATTCTAAACACTCACCAGACTGATAACGCCACCAGGCAAGATAATAGATAAGACAAGGCAAAAGTGAAAACGTACAGTACTTATTTTTAGGGAAAACTCGCAGAGCATCCACAATATAATCTGTTTATACTAAAAAAACGCAATTAGGTAAAATTTGAAAGTGACTACCGAAATATCTACATAACCGCAGTTTTCTTGTTGCTGCTCCAAAAAAAATAAGTGGTAGAGCCCCCCGCCTCAAGAAATGGGGTGCAAACACTAAGACCAGGGAAGGCAACCCGGGTATGTGCGCGTGCGCGACATGGCTGATGACTCTGGAACACAGACGGCCCTTTCAGACTGGAGATTACCGGACAGGAGAGACAAAGGAACAAGAAATTGTGGAAAAGGCAACCTCCCCACGCCGCTACCTCTGGGCCTCAGCCTTGCGGGTCTTAGCCCCCAGAATGCACGCTAGCCACGCACAAAGCTGCTTCCTGGGAGGAAAAGCCTCCACGTCCCGACCCGGCGCTACAGTACCACAACCTTAGCGGGTTAAAACAACATAAACTCGTTCTCTTACGGTTCTGGAGGGAAGAAGTCCAAAATCTGTCTCTCTGGGCTAAAATCACGACGCTGGCACAGCTGGTTCCTCCTGGCAGCTCTCCGGAAGGATGTTCCTTTGACTTTCTGGCTTCCGAAGGTCTCCCGTGTTCCGTGGCTCGAGGCGGCTTCCTCGCGACGCTCCAACCCACGCACCCGCTCCCGTCTGCACACCTACCACCGACTTCCGGCTTCCTGCTCCCACTCTTATAAGGATACTTGTGATTACACTGGGCCCACCTGGATAACCCAAAACCATCTTCCCAGCTCAAGACCCTTAACTTAATTTCACAGGTAAAGTCGTGGGGGGGGGGGGGGGGAAATAAAGTAATATATGCACCGGTTCTGGGGGTTAGGACATGAACATCCCTGGGGGCCGTACCAGTTACCAACATGTACATTTTTTTGAGTAAGACAAAATTTTAAAATTAATTAGGAAGCATGCGAACCTCTTTGTAAACACCTGTGTCCAATTTCCAATTAATTTGTTGTTTTCAGGTGCTGACTTTCAGGACTAAGTAATAATGTTTTTTGTTGTTTTTTTTTTTTTTCTTTTGGTTGGAAACTTTCTAGAGCACGTGGGTGTGGTGACTGTGGTATTGTCTGGGTTACTGAGCAGCTTGGATGAGCATCTGTGTAGGAATCGCTGTGGTAGGTTATATTTAAAAACTGTTTCTTCCAAATGTTCAGAACAGGACCAGGTCTCTACTAAGAAGCGGCATTAAATCTGCTACAGGAAAAAAAAGGTAGAGATTATAAAACGCAGAGGGTGGTTAAATCACTTTGTTTAATATTAGCAGCTCACTCATAACCGGTGAGGAAGCAAAGAGGATTAGAGGAGAGGGGAAAAACCTGCAGCTTCTTGACTGATCATTGAACCAGTTAATCACATTCTGATTAGAAGAGGGTGGAGAAAGAAAAACACGGGCACCATATTCTTGTGAGTTTTCTCTTCTAGGCATATGGAAAAGAGGAACCATAGTGCTGAGATGCCCTTGGACTGGGGCTGGAGACCAAAAAAACAAACAACAAAGACAAAAACAAAAGACCTCAGTAAAATCTGGGTAGGGTGAGCCCATGCTGAAATGTACTTGCTTTAGTTTTGTTTCTTCTTTGAACTGGTAGTTGCAGAACATCCGCCCCCCCCCCCCTTAATGCCCTGAGGAGAGTTGCACAGTCTTCTGATCTCCCAGTCTGATGAGAAAAGCCCCTTATAACCGGTTGCTACACAGAGCTCTGGGTTTGGAAAGTTCAAGTTGCTGCTTCTAAAAGAATCAAGTGAAATGGAAAGCACATTTGTAAAGAGATTAACATAGCTCTTATAGGAGGAAGCTCGATCTTTACCTAAATGGTCCCCCTTTTTTCTGGCTTGCTTCTCATAACATTGCAATGTGTATTTTCGTCTCCTGGGAGGGCATTAACTAATACATAATGTTACTTTATTAAAAAATTTTTGATGAGGGAGCATAAGGCAAGCTGACAGGACGCAACTCCCCCCAGCCCCACCAGGTGGGATATGTGTGATATTCCTTGGCACTCCTGGCTGCCCAAGAACAAAGAAAAAGGAAAAACAAATGGTTAACTGCTAGAGATCATAGTCCTGCAGGACCTAAGTCTCCATCACCCCTCCATACTGATGTGGGAAACAAAGGCAGGAGGAAATGGCGGATAGAACTAAATTTCCTCATCATCTGCAGCCCACTGACAAATCCTTGACTCTGTCAGAGTAAACCGTTTCTCCAGGAACTCCTTGTCTTAATGCTTTGCTAGAGGGAAAAACCACCTTAGCTTGACAATAGCAAGGCCTCCACTATCCTGGGAGTCATTTTTAGCATATGAAAAGCTCACTGGAAACTTCCCCTGGGCTTTAGCTCCCCCAACCCCACAGTATATAACCAGTTGCTCCTCATGGTCCCAGGGCAGCTCTTCCTGCCCACGGGTCCTGTCCCCGTGCTTTAATAAAACCACATTTTTGCACTAAAGACGTCTTCAAGAATTCTTTCTTGGTTGTCTGCTCTAGACCCCACAAACTCCATGATCCCCCCAAAACCTCATCGATTATAATATAACTTATTTTTTTAAATAATCAAATGTAAAAATATAAGATGCTTTAAAATAACTACCCATATCTAACAAAATATTCTCGTTATCCTGTTTAGAGTTCCCTTCATATCAGTGAGGAGTGAGAGTGAACTTTTAGGCTAGTAGTTCCTAAAATTTGCTGCAATACTTCCCGGTCTTTAATGTGCACACAAAACACCTAAGGATGTAGTTAAAATGCAAATTCTGACTCAGTGGGGGGAGGGGAGAAGAAGAGGGTCTTGGATTCTCTATTTTTTACAGCCTCTGAAGTGATGTCATTGTTGCTATTCTTCCCCCTTTGAGTAGTGATGTCATAGAGGACTCAATAACATTACAGATTCCCAAGTACCCCCAAGACGTCCCCACAGATCTGTAATTTTCACCAGCCCCTCTGGTTGTTCCTGTACCACCAGCCTTACACTGGTTCACTGAGTGGAAATGGCACAGCACTTACAACTCAAATGCTTGCTAGGGGTATGTGGTTACCTAAAGGCTCAGATTGCACTTATTTTAAAGTTGGTGATAAGCTGGCTGCTTTGGGACTAAACCTCAGACCAGCCTTCATCACAGGCCTCTTCACATGCTCTGCAGCCACAATGCAATGGCAAGCAAATCCGCAGGCCACCCGTTTGTAACTTCTGAGCCGCGAGTTGGCAGTCTGAGCGTTTTGAAGGCCATGACTCCTGTGAGAATTTGATGTCAATTATGGGACATCCACCCCCGAAAAAATCCACAAACACATGCACACATTTCATAAACAATTCAGGAAGTTGCATATTTCCTAGTTTATCCATAGATTCCTCGGGAGTTCATGACCTCGGACCAAGAATCCCTAGTGGGGCCACTATGGCCTGCAAGCACCATCTGTCTCAGCAACGGACAAGGTACCAGTTCTAAATCTCATCTTGTTATCGTTTTGACTCCTCTAGGCCAGCCCCAGAACCTTCCCCCGAACCAATCCACTGCACCTGCCTTAGGGCTTCTCCCTCTGAATCCCCAGGTGCTCTCCATGATCCTGGCCTCAGAACTTGACTTCAGGCTGCACTGTCTGTCTCTGTTTCCCATCCTGTTTTGGTTTGCTTCCTTACTGAGCCGGTTGCAATTATCCCTTTCGAGACCAAGCGTCTGTTTTTAGGTCCTCTTTGCCAATTTCCCCGCTTTGAGACTGCTACCAATAATCAGGAGTTATTACTTAAAAGACATCACTTAGTATTTTACCTTCTTCCAAGAATCCTCTTTA
The DNA here is from genome assembly GCF_007474595.2 of Lynx canadensis. Taxonomy (NCBI): domain Eukaryota; kingdom Metazoa; phylum Chordata; class Mammalia; order Carnivora; family Felidae; genus Lynx; species Lynx canadensis. Next base: position 36,467,580 of record NC_044313.2, on the reverse strand, counting down.
CCATGCCAGGAAAGGTCTTAACGTTTCTTCCCTTGCACTTTTAGCAATCTTAAAAGCCCTCTGCTTAGGGTGGGAGGGAGGGGAGGGTGGGTGATGGGTATTGAGGAGGGCACCTTTTGGGATGAGCACTGGGTGTTGTATGGAAACCAATTTGTCAATAAATTTCATATTATAAAAAAAAAAAAAAAAGAAAAGTTAAACCACAAAAAAAAAAAAAAAAAAAAAGCCCTCTGCTTAAAGGGACTTTCTTTCTCACTCTTTTGTGGGGGGGGAGCTTTTAAAATGCAAATATATTTTGAACAGAACACAATTGTACTTCAGAAGATGTGCAAATATAAGGATTTTAGCATTAACATGAAGAAATGAAAACTTCCTTTTGGATCTGGATTGCTAATGCACCTCTGCACACACAAACACGTTACAGAGCTTTGGCATTGTGTGGTTATTCAGTTTAATTATTTTATCATTTATTCCTGTAAATTTTCTTATGAATTTATGTTTCATACTATTTCTTATACTCCATGAAGCATACCTAGTGAGTTGTAATATATAACATTACACACTGGAAGTTTTTGTTGTCATTTTTCCTCACTTAAAGATGTTGCAAGTAATTAATTATAAAGGCAAAACTAAGAAATATCAGCAAAGTTTAGTTTTTCTCTTACTGTGAAATTTATTACATTGTAACAACAAAAAATTAGAGGGTAGGGAGTGACCTAAAGATTTATCCAAATAAACATTTACTGCTGCCTTATCCTACATGATCATCAGGCACCTGTTAGGTAACAAGTTTTCTGTTTTACACGATCGAGGAGTGATATTACAATTCAAGAAATGATTTGTTTGGATATGAACCTCTTTCTTGATAAATAGACTTGGTGTTTAGAGTCTAGGATGAGGCTCTGACATGTCACTTGGTAATAATGGGAATTAGTTTGATCTCTGAGAATGAAATCGATCCAAGTATGCAAAAATCAAGCCTAGAAAATAGAGTTGGTCTCATAAACATGCAGCATATCTGAGACCTACATGAATGTAATAAATATCCAAAGTAAGATTGTGACAATTATAAATGAATAGGTCAGTCAACATAGCATTTAAAAGACTTTAGAAAGTCAGGGGCACCTGGGTGGCCCACTTGGTTAAGTGTCCAACTGTTGATCTGAGCTCAGGTCTTGATCTCAGGGTCATCAAATCATAGTGCACACCCACACCTCATGAAGTTCTGTTTGCTAGACTTTAATTATTCATTCCTATTGTTATGTGGAGAAATCAAACCATTTTAGGCTAATTCCATTAACTACTTGACTCCTCTGACCCTTTTTCTTGATCTCATGTGTACTGAGAGTACACAAGTTTATTCTCCTATAATTCTGGAGCTCAGGAGTCTAAAATGAAGCTAAAATCAAAGCATCAGCTGGGCTAGTTTCTTCTGGAGCCTCCCAGCAGGGGAGTCCCTACTTTTCCTCTTCCAGCTTCTGATGGATGTCAGATGCCTTGGCTTGTGACCACACCACTCTGGTCTTTGTTTCTATCGTCACAATACCTTCTTCTACCCAATCTCCTGCCTCCATTTTATAAGGACCCACGGAATTACATCAGGCCCACCTGGATCATTTATGCCTGCAAACCTCTCCATCTCGAGATCTTTAATGTAGCCACATCTGAAAGTCCCTTTTGCCATATAAAGTAATACAGGTTTAGGAATTAGAACTTAGGCACATTAGGGGCTATTATTCAGCCTCTCCTATAATAATTACTAAGCAGCCTTCCAATTATGACTTGGTTTCCCCTGTGCACTTTCTGGTTAAGAAATAAAGAGCTATCCATGTAGGTTTAAGTATTTCAGTACTTACCTATTATATTTTCAAAATAAATTAATGAAATGACAGTCTGGTCTTATACATCAGCCTTATGAGTTTGTAAGTCTGACCTAAGCAATGGATCCATGTTCAGTGTATGCTTACTGTCAGATTTTTGAAGTCTGCGGGAGGAAAATCCAGACCCTACTAAGGTGAATTCTTCAAATCCACGAACACTATCTTTCCAGAAGATGCCCTGCATTAATTAATAATTTCATGATCTCAGTGGCTTGCAACAATTAGCATTAATTACAGTTGTGGGTCAACTATGGCTTTGTTCCTCTTCTGCTCTTTCTGGTATTAGGCTTAAGGAGTAGACTATATTTGAGACATGTGGTTCTTGGGGCAAAGAAAAAGAGAGTAGTCAGGCAAAAAAACAGAAAAACAAAAACAAACAAATAAAAAAAACCCTAAGACCTAAACTAACTAAAATCACTTACCTAAGTACCTTAGAAGTAAACAAAAAAAGGTAAATTGTGGACAGGAGCCCAAACTGGAAGAAGTGACCTATGCAAAGGTGAATTTTCCTTTTTTTCCTTTTCTTTCATGGCTGTTCACTTAAGGCAGAATGAAATCACTGAACTGCTTTGTACATGAGTGGCATTGGTGGAAAAATCTCTGATAGAAATGCTGTCCTTTCTAGACACCAGAAATAGGAATGTAGTAGGCTGGAGAGGGTGGGGTAGTCCTGGAGAGGAGAGAGCTAACAGGAGATTCCCTAACTCTGCAATATGAACCTGTCCCAAACTTGGACTCAACTATAAATTATGCATTCATAGGGCAGATCAAAGCAGCATAGCAAAGGCTTTGAGAACTGAAATTAGAAACACATCCCACAGAAGGAAAGACACTTCTGGTCTGAACCCAAACGGTTCCAAAATTACTGACTAACTAAAGGACAATACAAAATGTGACTAATTCTCATTGGAAGATTCTCAGTAAATGCCAACCACAAGATGGCCCAGATGTTAGAATCACCAAAGATGTAAAACCAGCCATTATAACTAGCAGAAATGTGTGGAAATGAGTGAAAAGATAACAGTTTTCAAAAATCAGAGAAATAGAAACTATAAAAAAAAAAACCCACAGGAGAATTTTAGAAGTGGAAACTATATCTGAAACTAAAAATTCACTAGATCATCCAATAGCTGAATGGAGATGAAAGACAAAAAAAGTCAGTGAGCTTAAATATAGAGAAATAGAAATTATGGAATCTGAACAACAGAGAAAAAAGATTTAAAAAATTAACAGAACAGATTTAAAACATTTTATGGCACAATATCTTCGGGTCTGACACATATATCACTGGAGTCCTAGAGAGAGAGGAAAAAAGATCCAGGTAGAAAAAATATTTTAATAACTAATGTCCCCAAACATGCCAAATTTGGTGAAAGGAATAAATTCACAGATTAAAAAAGTTCAGTGAACCCCATGTAGAATAAACTCAAAGAAAATTGCAATTGAACACATCAAAATTAAACAGCAGAACACCATACACATGAAAATCTTATAAGAGCTAGCCAAAGAGCAATCCACTACAGGTGGAAGGGCCATTTGAATGACTACAGAACTTTTATCAGAGGCCAAAAGACAGTAGAACTCACCTTTGAAGTGCTGAAAGAAAAGAGCTCAGTCCAGAATTTTCTATCTAGTGAAAATACCATTCAGGAAGGAAGGCGAAACTAAATGTTATCATTTAGGAAAACACAGAATATTTGTTGCCAAAAGACCCACTCTGAAATAATTGCTAGAGGATGATCAGGTCGAAGGGAAATGATGCCAAAGGAAGGACAAGTTAAACCTTCAGGAATGAAGGAAGAGCAAGAGACTGTAAATATCTGTGCATATGTAAAAACCTACTTTACCTCTTAAGCTCTTTAAAATATGTATAACCAATGGAAGCAAAAATTATAACATTATCTCAAGAGATGTCAATAATTGTAGGGGCGCCTGGGTGGCTCAGTCGGTTAAGTGTCTGACTTGGGCTCAGGTCATGATCTCACCCTTGGTGGGTTTGAGCCCTGCATCAAGCTCTGTGCTGACAGCTCAGAGCCTGGATCCTGCTTTGGATTCTGTCTCTCTCTCTCTCTGCCCCTCCCCTGCTGGTGCTCTGTCTGTCTGTCTCTCTCAAAAATAAGTAAACATTGGGGCGCCTGGGTGGCGCAGTCGGTTAAGCGTCCGACTTCAGCCAGGTCACGATCTCGCGGTCCGTGAGTTCGAGCCCCGCGTCGGGCTCTGGGCTGATGGCTCAGAGCCTGGAGCCTGTTTCCGATTCTGTGTCTCCCTCTCTCTCTGCTCCTCCCCCGTTCATGCTCTGTCTCTCTCTGTCCCAAAAATAAGTAAACGTTGAAAAAAAAAAAAATTAAAAAAAAAAATAAGTAAACATTAAACAATTAAAAAAAAGAAAGAGAGATGTCAATAATTGTAAAAGAAATTCATATGACACCTCTAACATAAAGGGTAATGAGAGGAAGCACATTTACATGTACGGTTGCAAGAATTCCACATTTTACCTGAAGTAGTATGGTATTAAATCTAAACAGACAGTGAGAAATTGGATCTGTATAGTGTAATCTTTAGAGCAACCACTACAAAGAATATAGCCAAACAGGCAATAGGTAAATTAAAATGGAATGCTAAAAAATATCCAAAAATCTAAAAAAGGCAGGAAAGAAAGAAAAAAGGAACAAAAGCCAAAGTTAAACAGAAGTTAAATAAAATGGTAGTCTTAAATCTAACCATATTAATAATTACATTAAATGTTACAGGCCTAAAGAAAACACTCTAATTAAAAGGCAAAAATTAATAGTGTAGATTTTTAAAAAGCAAGACCCAACCATAAGCTGCCTTAAAGTGATAAATTTTACATATAAAGGCAAAGATAGTTTCAAAGGAAATGGGAGGGAAAGAGGACAAAGATATACCATGCAAACAAGAAGCATTAGAATGAATTCCAGAAGCACTGGAATGACTATCATTTAATATTTTTATATCAGAAGAAAAGGTTTCGATTATAAAAATTAATGAACTTTAAAACAAAAAGGACATTTCATAATGATGAACAGTGAGATGGACAGTCATAATGATGAAAGAGATCATTTCATCAAGAAGACATAATAACTTAAAATGTATATTTACCTGGGCCACCTGGGTGGCTCAGTAGATTAAGCATCTGACTTCAGCTCAGGTCATGATCTCAGGGTTCCTGAGTGCAAGCCCCACATTAGGCTCTGCACTCTCAACACAGAGCCTGCTTTGGATCCTCTGTCTCCCTCTCTCTCTGCCCCCCCCCACCCCCACTGCTCTCTCTTTCTCTCTCTCTCTCTCAAAAATAAACATTTTGAAATAAAATAAAATAATAAAATGTATATTCACCTAATGATGGCACCTCAAACAATAAGAATCAAAAGTTGAAGAATTAAAGGAAGAGAGAGACCTCTGTATGATTAGAATAGAAGATTTTAACATCCATTTTTCAATAATTGCTAGACCAACTAGCCTTTAAAATGCTAGCAGGGGCATAGAGACCTGAACAGTACCTTTAAACACTTCAGTTTAATTGACATTCATAGAACATGACACCCAACAAGTGTGGAATATATATTTTTTCAAGTTCACATGGTACATTCACCAAGAGAGACCACACACTGAGTCATCAAGCAAGTCACAATCATTTTATAGTACTGAAATCATACAAAGGGCATCCTCTTATCACAATAGAATTTGATTTAAAAATCAATAAAATAATATATCTAGGAAAACTCTACATAGAGTTTAACCAATATATTTCTTTTTTTTTCCCTGGGGCCAATATATTTCTAAGTAATTTGTGAGTGAAAGACGAAATCACAGGGAAATTTTAAAGTATGTTGTAGGGCAGGCCAGCAGGTTAGAGATTCGAGGTAAGAGTTGACGTTGCAGTCTTTTGAGTCTGAAATCTGCAAGCAGGGCAGCCAGCTAGAAATTCAGTCAGGGTAGTCTTCAGGAAGAATTCCTTCTTTGAGAAACCTCGGCTTTTGCTGTGAAGGCTTTCCACTAACTGGGTGAAACCCACTCAAAAGGTAATTTGCTTTCCTTAAGTCTGCTGATTACAAATGTTAACTATATCCATCTACAAATACCTTCACAGTAACAACTAGTCTAGCATTTGACCAAACAACTATACACTGAAGTCAAGCCAAGCTGATATGTAAAATTAGCCATCACATACAATACATCAAAATGTGAAAGATGAAGTTAGAGTGGTGCTTACAGGGCAATTTATAGCTCTAAGTGCCTGAATTTGAAAAGACAAAATATCTAAATACTATGACATAATGTTCTACCTTAAAAAATAAGCTAGAAAAAGAGCAAAGTAATCCCAAAGTAAGTAGAAGAAAGGAGAAAATCAAGCAGAATTTAATGAAAAAAAAAAAATGGATAGCTAACAGAAAACATTTACAAGTCAAAGGTTGCCTTTTTGAAAATATCAGTAATATGGAGAAACCCCAGCTAGACTGATCAAGAAATAAAAGAGAGAACAAAGGGGCACCTGGATAGCTCAGTCATTTAAGTGTCCAACTCTTGATTTCAGCTCAGGTCATGATCTCAAGGGTAGTGGGTTCGAGCCCCAGGTCAGGCTCTGCACTGATGACGTGGAGCCTGCTTAGGATTCTCTCTCCCTCTCCCCCCCCCCCTCTATTCCTCTCCCTCTTGAGCTTGCCATCTCTCTCTCTCAAAATAAATAAATAAATAAACTTAAAAAAAAATAGAGAACAGAAATCACCCATAGTAGGAATGAAAAGAAGGTTATTACCTAAATTTGCCATTTGTTAAAATGTTACATGTATACCTACCATAATATCCAACCATTCCACTTCCAGGAATTGATTCAAGAAAAGCATAGGTATGTATGTTCCTATATAGGCTTGCGCAGAAAATATTCATCATAGCTTAATTATAATAGCCCAAACCTGGAAACAACCCAAAAGTTCGTCAACCAATGAATGGGAAAACAAATCATGATGATTCATATACAATGGAATATTAAAAGGAAAGAATTACTGATAGATGCAACAATTTGGATGAACCTCAGAATCATTATGTTGAAGAAAAGGAACTAGGTGATAAAAATCTGTATTATCCCATCTATTTAAAGCAGAAAAACTGACAAAACCAATTGTGCTGTTAGAAAACAATAGGGTGGTACTTTTGAGGAGCGGTAGTGCCTAGGAGGGGATGAGAGAGGCTTCAGTGGTCCTTGTAATACTTTTCATTTCTTGATGTAAGTACTAATTGTGTAATTGTGTTCATGCAAAGAAACTTTATCAAACTGAATAGTAATGATCTATGCACATTCTGTGTATGTACTGTAATTAAAAGAACACGATTACAGACTCTGCATTTTCTACTTCTTTGAGCAATTAATGGAACTATTCATATTTGTATTTGTCATGCCCTCTGCAATCTGTCACATGGCATCAGGGGGTCACACTCTATTCTTGAACTCGAAAGCTAGTAGCCCCCTCATTGTCATCATTGACTAACACCAGAACCTGTACTATCAGCAATGGTAGCCACATGAACATCACAGACCTCTTGGCTGACATCTGATGAGAAGAAGCCACTGTTCTGTTTAGAGAACATTTTCAGGACATTCTAAATTTATTTTTCACACATACCACCACCACCACCTCTACCATGGCTAAACAAAGGACAAAAATTATATCGTAGTATTGAAAGTAGTATTCTATACCATATGTTTGCCTATGTTCCCCTCTTCTGAAGATCATGAGGGAGAATAATGATCAGTCTGTCATTATTTTGGGCAATAATTGCCTTTTTATACAATCCTAACTGACAAATGCATTTGCAAATTTAGGCCATGTGCAGATGGTCATGATTCTATGAATAAATAGGAGGACTTTTATTCCAAATCTGAAACAAATATTTGCCTCTCCAGGTCAAGTTCTGACAGGACTCTCTGATAGAAACTTTGTCTCAACCCCAGGAATTCTGCTTGGGGGGAAAATTGACTGAGGGAAACCTGGTGGCCTACATGTGTCAGTCACCATCACGCTGCTGGAAACCCTGAATTCTCTCCCAGGGAAGACAAAAATATTGTCTGTAGAACACATCAGAGCCCACTGACAGATACTAAGACATCTGAAGTTATGAAAAGTTGATTTAAAAAATAGTCCCAATTATATTCCTTATTGTGCCCATGCTTTTTGAAAATACAACTTTGAAGCTCATCCTATCAAAATGATGAACTCTTTTTTCACCCCCTTGAATCTGGGCCAGTCCCGTGACTTGCTTGGGCTAATAGAATATGGAGAAAGTGACGTTGTGCTAGTCCTGAGACTGAGTCTCTAGAGGTATGTGTGCCTTCCCCTCTCTTTCCTGGAACCCTGCCACCACCAGATTAAAGAAACTGCAGCTAAGGAGAGTTCAGTTGTACTAGCCAAGACTGTCCTAGACCTGCCTACAACCAGCAGATCCACACACGTGTTAAAAGCCTGTTCAAGATCAGCAGAGATGCTTGTCCATCCCACAGCTCATCATACACACTAAATGAGCTCATAGGAGTCCAGACCTGCCTTGCTGACCCACAGACTTGCAAACTAGATCTATCTGTATTTTTAAGCCACTAAGATTTGGGATGGTTTGCTATCCAAATAGTAAGGCAACAAAAAACTGAAACAGAAATTTGAGGCCATCTATATTGCCATGATTAGAGATGTAGATCTTTGAGGAGAATCTTTGATCTAATTTTCTCACTTTATGAATATATGTAAAGGTAAACATAAAGGACATGAACTAAGGGTCAGAAGTACCGGCCCTCTTCTTTACTATATTTAGCTAATATTACAAAATTTCTTTGAACAGCTTCATTATAATAACCATATTAATAGAGAGCACCTAGGCACTTGATGTAGACAGAAGTATGCTAAACACTTTATGTCAATTTTTTCCCTATAATCTGAGGACATAAAGGATTGCTCAGAATCCTAGTATATGAATGTAAATCTTTCTGACACCAGAGCCCATGTCCTGAAGCTTTTCATATTCAACTGCCTCCACTGTGGTAAGGCGTGGAACTGCACCTTACATGGGGCTGAAATTCTTAAGTCAGTACATTAAGCAAATAATAGCTACAGTCCAAATTATTCTTGAAAATGTCTTTGTCTATAAATTGTAACACCAGCTGTCAGGAAGTCCACCAGAGTCAGTTTTATCCACCAATATTGTACAGACAACTACAGTTAGGGAGGGAGAGAAGTCAGTCTAAATAGGTGGACTGTGTTTCAGAGTCCATGTTGAATAAAAAAAGACATACATACATGGCCATGTATTTTATACATGGTTAGATGCTCACACTATGGGAGATACATGGGACATGAAACCTACTGAATGATCATCATACTCACCCATCTCATTTCTCGTTTGGCCCATAATCCAGACTGACAGATGGAACCACTTGAGATATTGAAATTTGCTCTTTCTCTATTCCTGTCTCCTCTCTTTGCCAAGTGTTCAAACACTTAAATTCACAAAAGTTAAATGCGTATCTGGTGCAACTCCACTCCACTGTTTTGGGAAAGGATAACATGGCATCAGTTCCAGAATAATCAAGTAGGTAAGAGCTATGTGGAGAACTGGAAAGGGTGCTACCCCAAGAGTCAGGAAGCCCTGGGCTTGATCCCTGATCTGGCACTAACTTGCTCTGTGACCTCGTAAGTGTCAACATTCATTTGACATCCCTGAAGCTCTGTTTCCTTGCCTGTACATTTTCTTTTTTTTTTTTTTTTTAACGATGTTTCTGTAAAACAAGGCTGAACCCTTTCAGGTAAAATTTGACTGCTTCCAGGAAATCAAAGAGGGTGGGGGAGGGGCAGGATTGATGTTAGGCTGTTCCTTGCAGAGCAGCTGGCTTCCCTGCAACTCTCCTGGATGCTTCTGGAGACCCAGCTTCCAGTGCCTTCCGTGGGCTGCACCCTGCACTCATGGACCCTACAATGTCACGGATTCAGGATCTGACAATCCTGAGCCCCAACCTTAGCTCTTTCCCTTATTACCAGCATAAACCTTATCAGTGTACCTAAGTTCTAATTTTAATTTCTTTATGCATGCAACAGAACTAATAATGTAACCTAACCTACATATATAATAATAGATAGTGTTTTGTTAAATATATAAGATAATGTATATTAGGCCCATTTATTTTGTGTTCCTTGGTATCATTTAAATATCCCATAAGCAATAAAAACAGAAAACTAACTTAAGCAAAAAATAAAAAATAAAAAAAAATAATACATTGGAATGATACTGAGTGAGCTCAAAAAACTAAAGAGACAAAACCAAAACCAAAGCCTTGGCCCAGGGCAGATTTGGGTACTTCCACAGTAGAGTGAGCATTCTTACCTGGGTCTCTGTGTTCAGGATGTAAATTGCTGGGAGAGATAACCCAATTGGCCTCATTTAGATCATCTGACTACATCTGATCAAGGGCAAAGAGCCCTGTGGTGGAAAACCCCATTTGGGCCACATGAAGTGAGAAGGGTGAGCTCCCTAAAGGAAGGAAACACTACTTCTAGAACAACGGAAGGGATGGTAGGCAGACAGAAAATAAGCTCCATGCCCAGTCCTGAGAGTTATCAGGACTTTGTCACACAAAGTTTAGATCCAAAAGTCATTGTTGTTGTTGTCATTGTTTCAAATCTCTTTAAAGTTTATTTATTTATTTTGTGTGAGAGAAAGAGTGCAAGTGCATGAGCCAGGAGGGGCAGAGAGAGAGGAAGACAGAGGATCCAAAGCAGGCTCTGTGTTGACAGCAGTGAGCCCAGTGGGGCTTGAACTCACAAACTGTGAGATCATGACCTCAGCTGAGATCAAGAGTTGGACGCTTAATCGACTGAGTCCCTCAGGTGCCCCTGTTTTTGTTGTTTTTAAATGGCCTATCCAATGATATTATCCCCTAGCTATGTCCTTGCCATGACCTTTCCGGCTACCTTACCTCCCCTCCTATTGGCCCTTCTGGGTTCCAGACAGTTTCCAGTTGAGAGCCTTGCTGAGTTTAATTACCTTAAGGGACAAAGCTCTTTATGCTGTTGAACTAGGCCTAAAACACCATCAATACAATGAGCAGGCCTAGGTTCCCCCTAACACAAGGCATTTTTTTTTCCCTTATAAAACTGTACAAACTCCACATAATTGATGAATCAGTAAATTTAAAATCTTTGATCTTCACCCAGAGACAACACAAAGAAACTCGGCAACCAGAGTAGGAACGTAGTGTATCCTTCATGAAAGAACTCCTCCCTCTGTGAACTCACTCATGCTGTTTCAACAGCTGTCATAGGCTTGGTCTGATCTCCTGAGCCCTCCATGACTTTGGGTCAGACAGTAACATCTACACTATGTTTATCCATGAGGAAATTAGGAGATGAGGGAAATCAAGGTCAAAAACAGACCAATGAATAGTGCAAGCTGTTCTTTGTAATTTTTCTTAGCAAAACAAGGAGATGCTTGGTCTATATATTTAGGCTCAAGAGCTCCAGATCCTAATGTGAACTTTCTGGCTAGTGTCTTGTGATTCATTTAATCTGTCTGTGGCCTTTTCAGAAAGAGCTCAAAATACCTGGATGGAAATTCACACCTGCAATCCATAGGTGGGGAACTATAATTCAGTCTAATTCAGTTTTCAGTGTAGTAGAATCACTAGAAGTCAGGATACTTGGGCTCTTATCGAACTGCCAACCACTTCCTAACTTAAGGGGAATTGCTTCCCTTTGGTGGGTCTTGGTTTTCTCCTCCTTCATGTGAGGATACTGAGCAACTTGTTTCTAAGTTGCCTTCCTTCCTGTGTTGATGTTTAATGAAGCTAGGGTCAGAGGGATTCCTAAGAATAAGTACTTCCAAACTTCTCCTAGGGAGGAAAATTAAGAGCCCCACTTGCTCACCTTGACTTAGCTGGGAGTGAAGAGCTGAAACGGGCACCAGCTGACGTTATTCAAGAACTCCAGAATATCATTCTTTGTGGGCACTGGTTCTATAATATTTGGGACGACAATAAAAGTTGGAGGCAGCAAACCTTTTCTGTAAAATGTCAGATAATAAATATTTTAGACCAGCCTAGACTCTGTTGCAACCACTCAACTCCACCATTGTAGTGTGAAAGCAGACACAGATAATCCCAAAACACGGGAGCAGATTGTGTTCCATTACAAAACAGGCAGTGGGGACTTAACCCATGGGCTGCAGTTGGCTGACCCCAGATTGAAATGACAGCCTTTGGAAGATCACTGAAATAGGAGCCACAAGATGTAGGTCAAAGCCAAAGTCCACCATTTAACAAACTGGCAAATTGTTTAGCTTCCGCAAATCTAAGTTCCTTCATTTTAGAATGAAAAAAAGAAAGAAAGAAAAGGAAATGGTATTCACTGTGCCTCAAAGGAATAAGAATACTAATAGTTAATATTTGAATCTTATAAAAACTTTTTAATAATTTTTTAATGTGTATTTATTTATTTTGAGAGCAAGTGAATAGGGGAGGGGCAGAGAGAGGGAGAGAGAGCGATCCCAAGCAGGTTCCATGTTGTCAGCGCAGAGCCTGAAACAGGGCCCCATCTCACCATCCATGAGATCATGACCTGAGCTGAGCGCCCTGAATATTACAAAATTTAAAATACTCCTTTCACATTTATCATCACCTTTAATTCTAAAAAACAAAAATCCTTAGTATGTACCTAAACCAGTAGTTGTTATCTAACTCCCAACATTCCAACGTAGGTATCACTAATCCCATTTTATGCAAGACACTGAAAGTTATGTGAGGAGGAAAAGCGAGGTGAAAACTGTATGGTGCTACATTAGCACAAGCTGCCATAATTATTCAAGATGAGGAAAATAAGGTCTCCCAGTTCTTTCCTTCAAAAAGAAGGAATCTACTTAAAGTAGTGGATTTTCATCCTAGCATTTAAAATCCAATTCAACATACATGTTCTAACACCCACGGTTGTGTGTAATCAACTTCTGCCCTCAAGGAGTTTCTGATCCCCATGGAGAGCCCTAATGTACCCCTAAGGAGAGGCTGGAGAATCCCTCCTATGTCTTTGTCCTCCCTCAGAGCATATCCGGGAAAAGGGAGTTGCTGCTATGTGCATGGACATGGTAGTTACATGGTGACAGAGGTGTGTTTCCTACCTGTGCCAATAAGATGTATGGAGGAATGCGGAGGGGGCAATGCTTGGAGAAATCTGGCATCTTCCAAGGGCCTACAGCCCAGCAGGTGCAAAGGTTGCGAGGGTTATCCTTTGCCTGAGGCTATGTAAAGGCAAGGGTGATAGGTACAGAGTGGCCCCTATCTCAGGCTTGAAGCAGGAGGATCAGAACTAAAAGACACACGTTGCAGATCATCACTTTCAAGGGTTGGAAATCATCCCAGACACAACCTTTCAACATTTTACAATTTCAAAGAGCAAAGATCACAGTTGTTGAATTCCATTTGTAGATCACCTGACACAGTATAATTTGACAAGTACATGACTTTTTTTGGCTATTTATGACACATTTTTCTGCTACTAAAGGAAGCACTGTCCTATATAGAAAACTAGGAAACCATAGAAAAAAAATAATTGATGAAATAAGAGTAATCCGTAATTCCATAAGGCAAAATAGCTGTTAACGTGACAGATTGTTTTCAAAGATGGACATAGCCCTCCCTCCCTTTGTGCATGCCCTTTTGCAATTGACTTTGCCACTCCCTTCATCTAGAAGTGGAGTTTGATTTTGCCTTCCACTGAGTTAAGGCAGACACTGCAGGTTGTTTTCCCAATAGAATGTTGCAGAGTGACATAGTACAAATAATGATGCTAGGCTTTTTTTTAATGTTTATTTATTTTTGAAAGAGCGAGTGAGAGAGAGAGGGAAACAGCGAATCACAAGCAGGCTCCACGCTGTCAACACAGAGCCCAATGTGGGCTTGAACTCACAAACTATGAGATCATGACCTGAGCTGAAAACAAAAGTTGGACACTCAACTGACTGAGCCACCCAAGTGCCCCTAATGGTGTTAGGCTTTAAGAGGACTTATAGCTTTTGTTTTTCCCTGCTTGGAGCCCTGAGGCTCCATATTAAAAAAACAAAAACAAAAACAACAACAACAAAAAAACCTTCTAAAAATGAACTATTTGGGGCGTCTGGGTGGCGCAGTCGGTTAAGCGTCCGACTTCAGCCAGGTCACGATCTCGCGGTCCGTGAGTTCGAGCCCCACGTCAGGCTCTGGGCTGATGGCTCAGAGCCTGGAGCCTGTTTCCGATTCTGTGTCTCCCTCTCTCTCTGCCCCTCCCCCGTTCATGCTCTGTCTCTCTCTGTCCCAAAAATAAATAAACGTTGAAAAAAAAATTAAAAAATAAAAAAATAAAAAAAAAAAATTAAAAAAATAAAATAAAATAAAATAAAAATGAACTATTTAAATAAGATCCAGGGGTGCCTGGGTGGCTCAGTCAGTTAAGCATCCAACTCTTAATTTCGGCTCAGATCATGATCTCAGGGTCATGAGATCAAGCTCTTCTCAGGCTCCATGCTGGAGGTGGAGCCTACTTAAGATGCTCTCCCTCTCCCTCTCCCTCTGTCCCTCCTCTGTTTGTGCACTTAAATACATACATACATACATATATGCATAAATAAGTAAATAAATAAACAAGTAAATATCCAGTCTTATAACACTACACAAGTCCAAATTTCAACGGAAAATCAGTCATACCAAGAACAGAGAAGATCTCAAATCAAACAAGAAAAGAAAAACAACATGTTCCAATGCCAAAATGACACAAATGTTGGAATTATCTGCCAAGGACTTTAAAGCACCCATCATAAAAGTGCTTCAATGAGCCTAGGAACATGCTTGAAGCAAATGAAAATATAGGAAGTAACAGAAAAGAAACAGAAGGTATAAAGAAGAACCAAATGAAAATTTTAGAACTCAAACACATCCTAAATAAAATAAAAAACTCAGCAGATGGGCTTAATAGCAGAATGGAGAGGACAGAGGAAGAATCGGGAAAGTTGAAAATGAAACAATAGAAATTACCCAATCTGAAGTGACAGAGAAAATAGAAAAAAAAAAAAAATGATTAGAGCCTCTGTGACATGAAAGACTGTAACAAAAGATTAACATTCATGTCTCTGAAGTCTAGAAAAAAAGAGAGCAGGCTGAAAAAGTACTTCAAGAAATCATGGCTGAACATTTCCCAAATTTGGCAAGACATAAGCCTACAGATACAAGAAGCTGAGAGAAACCCAAACAGTATGAACCCAAAGAAATCTATGTGAAGGCATACCACGGTTACACTTCTGAAATCCAAAAACAAAGAAAAAAGTCTTGAAAGTAGCCTGTTTTTGCTTGTAGGGAAAAAAACAATTCAAAGGAGTCAGACTTCTCATCAGAATCCATGAAGGCCAGAAGGAAGCGGCACCACATTTTTCAAATGCTGAATGACAATAAGAGTCAATCCAGAAATTTGTCATTAGCAGAAACAACCTTCATGAATGAAGGAGAAATGAAGATATTCTCAGAGGTAGAGCAACTATCTCTGTTGCCAGCAGAGCAACTATATAAAAATGACTAAAGGAGACTCTCTAACCAGAAAGAAAATAAGGGAAGGAATCTTTGAAAATCCGGATGAAGGAAAGAATGCAGGAAAATAAAAAATATGGGTAAATACAGTAATATTTCCTTCTTAAGTTTTCTAGATTATGTTTGAGGGTTGAAGCAAAAATTATCACAATGTATGCTATGGTTCTCAATGTATATAAAGGAATTTAAGACAAGTGTAGTGGGAGAGAGTAAAGGGAGGTAAGGCTTCTACACTTCAGTCAAACTGGTGAATGTTGACACCAACAGACTGTGGTGTCTTTTATACTAAGTTCCCTGAATGTTGGATAGCTTGGACAATAGCTAGAGCAATCACTATAAAAACTGTACGAAAGGAAGCACTCAAAAACACTATCTATCGGGGCGCCTGGGTGGCTCAGTCAGTTAAGCGTCCGACTTCAGCCAGGTCATGATCTCGCGGTCCGTGAGTTCGAGCCCCGCGTCAGGCTCTGGGCTGATGGCTCGGAGCCTGGAGCCTGTTTCCGATTCTGTGTCTCCCTCTCTCTCTGCCCCTCCCCCGTTCATGCTCTGTCTCTCTCTGTCCCAAAAATAAATTAAAAAAAAAAACGTTGAAAAAAAAATTAAAAAAAAAAAACAAAACACTATCTATGAATCAAAATTGAATTTAAGTAATTCACAAGAAGGCAAGAAAAAAAAGACAGAAAAATGAAAAAAAAAAAACAACCAAAGACAGAATACAAAATTCTTCAAAAACACAATTATAGGGGCCTCCAAGCATTCAGGTGCAAAGCAGTGAAAGCTGGTCCCAAGCCGGCCTGGGGGGCTAAAATCCTGGCTCCATCCTGTGGGATGAATTTCCTAAACCACCCATGCCTCAGGCACTAAATCTGTAAACTGGTGATAATAATATCCACTTTACAGGATTTTGTTGAGGTTTAAACAAGCTAATATTTTTTACAACTATGTCTGATGAATGGTAAATATGATACACCTATTTTCCAATTAAATAAAAAAATTAAATTGATTTCCCAACATTCAATTGTTCCTCTTTTTTTACCCTCATAAGTTAACCATCTGAAAAACATCCTTATACTTTAATCTTATTCCATGTTTCTGACTATTTTTAGGATACAGTAGTCCTCTGAAATGTTTAGATGTTCATGTGCAGCCCCACTCCTTTTTCCCGACAGGATAGACTTCACAGACTTCTAGAAGAACTTGAATAACTAGAGCAGCTGCAGTTTTCGCCAAATTTGTTTTGCCAGCACACAAAATAGAGTGGAGGAGGTCTTTATGGAAGATGATTTAAGGAAACCCTCAAAGTTTATGATTTTACGCCGATAAATGTGCTAAGGCAGCCTAGTATCTTGGTTAACAGCATGGGCTCTGAAGTTTGATTGCCTGGCTTCAAATTCCAGCTCTATCATTTATTAGCTGTGCAGCCTCAGGCACATTGCTTAACCTGTCTGTGCCTCAGTTTCTTCATCTATAAAAAGGGGGAAATAATAGTATCACAGGGATGTTACGAGGATGAAAAGAGTTAATACACCTGAAGTGTTCAGAGTAGTGCCTGCCATTAAGCCAAAAAGAAAAGTGAAGTGAAGCCCCCTTCCTGATGGCCTAAAACCATCCTGCAAGCAGGCAGATAAGATAATGATCATGAACATCCAGGTGAAACGGTGAGGAAGACAGGAAAATACCTTCCTGGTCATTATTTAGCAATGTTAGCTACCAAGAGTGGTGTGACAGAGCTACTGGTTATGG
This sequence comes from Lynx canadensis, assembly GCF_007474595.2. Classification (NCBI taxonomy): domain Eukaryota; kingdom Metazoa; phylum Chordata; class Mammalia; order Carnivora; family Felidae; genus Lynx; species Lynx canadensis. The sequence continues at coordinate 36,450,357 of NC_044313.2, read as the reverse complement.
GGCCCCATACCATAGCCTACAGAATATCGCCTCCCCAATCAATCATCTCTAAAGGATGAGTGAAACAAGTAATTTTCATAATTTTTTTCATCTGCGCCGATTCTGGCTGCCTGCACATGTGGGAGCTTAGCACATTAATTTGATGACAAACAGATTGGCCTGTTCCATAGGGATATCTGAAAGGCTCATTGCATGGTTTGAAATCTTTGTAATTCTTGGTCTAAAGGAATTCTGTGACTTAGAATATTCTTAGATTTCTTATGGCTATAAATCAAAGTACAAGATCATGCTTTGGGGGATGCTGTTTATTTTGTTTTTAAATGGAGTTAAAAATAAACTGTTAATATCTCTCTTAAACTCTGGGCTCAGAGTAGATTCTATTCTGAGGTATTATTACTCAGTATATAAACAAGCTCTACAAAGATAAATTGTACAAACTACCGTAATTCCTTGCTACCAAAGAATAACAGCTGGTTGCTAAAAAAAAAAAAAAAAAAAAAAAATTCAGCTTCCTATCTTTACTTTCTCCTTTCCTCATTTTTAATGGCTAATTTCACTCTGAAATACAGACAAGGGACAGACTACAAAAGCATTAATCCATCCATTTTATTCAGCCTTGAAGCAGGATATTCAAGACCCAAAGGAATTACTCTCAGATTTTATGCATCATAGAAAATAGAGATGCTTGAGCTCATACATATGTCCTCAACTCATAACCTAACTAGAATGTTGGCCATAGATCCTGATTTCCTATCACAGTTCCAGTGTTAAATACTCTGGCCTATTCTTAGCATAAATTATAAAATTATCCCAAAATTCCAATATCTAGGAACTTTCTTATTACATCTCCCCTATGACCCTGAGGAGCCATGTGTCCTATTTTAAGGACCATGAGCCCAGGCAGTTCTTCCTATTCATAACAGCTGAGTACCCTCTGCCCATTTCCAAGGTATGGTGTTGGGGTCTGGACTCCATAACTTGGGGAACTTGATTAGTGCTCCAAAGAAAGCTTCAAAAGAGAGGCCTCTTACGATTTCTTAAGAATTTCTGTGCAGACCTCACAGATTTAAAGGAAAATTTGGTATAAACAAGGAGATGCTGCTGGAGGATTGCCAGCTGGGGACTATTTGCATATTGAACCCTGTAGTCCTAGGGGATCAGTTCAACACAGCAAGTCCAAGGTAACTGGAACAGAAACCAAAGAGGCACTCCAGCCTCTTATTGCTTTAAGAGTGTGCATTCTGGAATCAAACACCATGGATCTGAATCTGGTCTCCACCACGTATTAGCAGTGTGACCCTAGATGAGCTAAACAAATTCTCTTTGGTGATAATAGTGTCATCCTGACAGGATCGTGTGATGACGACTTGAGCTAAAACACATTGAACAGTGCTTCTAAGACCACGTTGCCTATTTCAATGTTCTTATTGTTGAAGTTACTAGCATTGTTACGCTCATACTGAGAGAGATTTACCGTGGTTGCTTAGAAAATCAGAACCAATAAAATGTATTAAACAACTACCATTTTTACTCAGTCCTGAGCTGAGCACTCAGCATTCATGATATAAGAACAGTTGGGCAAATGGGGGAGAAGAGACAAATCTGCCGTGCAGAAGCATCCCAAATAGATCCTCAGCAGAACCTCCTCCTCGAGTGTGGGTTGCACACGGCAACTCTTCCCTAAGAGCGTAGTATGGAAAGGGCTGGAAGGCTGGCAACTTTACAGTAAAGAAACCTGACAAACACTAACTCCTCCAAATAATCAAGCTCGCCATAACAGTGATAAATCGTGTTGATTATATGCACCCTGACACCAGTCAACTCATGAGAAAAACCTGAGACAAATCACAACTGAGGGACGTTCAACAAAATACCTGACCAGTACTCCTCAAAACTGCCAAGGTCATCAGAAACAAGGGATGTCTGAGAAACCGTCACAGCCAAGAGGAGCCTAAGGAGACAACGAATAATGTGGTTGGTCCTAGAACAAAAAAAAAGGACATTAGGTAAAAACCAAAGAAATCTTAATATATGGATCTAGTTAAGAGTGTATCATGGTGGTGCAACCATTATAACGAGTGTACTTTACCTAACGTAAGATGTTAGCAAAAGGAGAAAACAGCTGCTGGGATATATGGGAAGTCTCTGTACTGTCTTTGCAATTTTTCTGTAAATCCAAAACTGTAGTAAAAATTAAAGTTTATTTAAAATAAAAAAGATAAGGGCATCTGGGCGGCTCAATCGGTTAAGCTTCCAACTTCAGCTCAGGTCATGATCTCACAGTTCATGGATTCAAGCCCCGCATCAGGCTCTGTGCTGACAGCCTGGAGCCTGCTTCAGATTCTGTGTCTCCCCCTCCCCTCTCCTCTGCCCCTCTCCTGCTCACACTCTGTCTCTCTCTCTCTCGCTCTCAAAAATAAATAAAAACATTAAAAAAATAAAAAATTAAATTAAATAAAAAAAAAAACATATGGGTTTGGTTCATAAGGAAGTCCCAGAGTAAAGGGAGACATGTGATTAAATCATAAATTATAAGGCAGTGTGGTGCATGTGACAATGGAAGCATGTAAAATGTGCTGCACATAGCGATCAACTCCAATGTTGAGGGTGGTAAAGCAAGGTGTTAGGAGGGAGGCATTGTCTGAGCTGCAGTTTTCAGGAATGAATCAGAAGGTCAGCAGGGCAGGCTTCCTAAGCAGAGGGAATGCCTGAGTAAAGACTTGGAAACTATTGAGGCTTTTGGTGTCGTCAAGGCATCATGAGTGAAAGCGAGGAGTCACAAAACGGGAAAGCCACAAGGAAAGAGGCAAATCAGAAAGAACCTGGCAGTTAGACTAAGGACTGGACCTCACTAGCCAAAGGGGGACCAGCCCAACAAAACCATTCCAAAAGTGGATGGTCGGAAAATAAAAGCAGCAGGAAACACTGCTGAGAGGCAGTGTGAATACAATCTCTTTAAATTAAAATGGCTATCATCCCTCCACTGCCAGAAATCACAGCTGCAAAATACTGGACCTGATCTATGTTAATTCCATTTGTCATTGGGTTCAATTTATTGATGGCTAAAAGGCTCTTTCTAGAAAAAGATTCATGACTTGAGAGAAAGAACTTACCGTTATGAATCAGAAGACTTCTCCTGGAATGGACAGAATAAATAGCCAATAAAGCTTGGCCTGGATGACAAGTTTGGCTGTCTCCAGCCTGTGTAGTGGTCCATGTGAACCAGCACCAAGTCTGTGGGCAGGAACGTGGCAGACACTGGGCGGGGGGTGGAGGTCGGGGTGAGAGTGGAAGTGCCCTTGTAAATTGAAGGAAATCCCCTAAGGATTAGACTCCAACCTGAACACAGACCAGCTGCCTAGAAAGGCTGTTTAAATAAGAATACAGTTCTCCATCACTTTTTGCAGAAGTACAAGCATACTGCCACGTTATTAAGAACAGCATTGTGGGTTATGGGTTCAAGGGTGCAGATTAAATTTCTAACTGATGAAATCCACAAAGAGCAGAATTCATCCACTCAACAGTTTTGGTTGTGCTGATGATGGGAAGCCACAGAAATTCTAGCTGTCTCACAACATTTGGGACAAACAATTGTCCTCCATTCCACATGCTTTATACATGTCACTCCAGAGAGCCATGAGGAACAAAACCTATGTATAATTATCAGAGCCAAGAACATAACCCTGTGATACATATAAACACAAAGTATCTTTTGCAAGGTACTAAGTTTGCAGAAACCCAACCACCATGTAAATCAAAGAAAGGGTTTCCATTGTTTGAAACTTTCAAGAGTTGTTCATCATTTTGGACAGTACCATGACTTACAGCAGCACAAATGGTAGTACTAGACTCTGTGCGCCTGTTTTTCACAGTCTCGGCATTCACAGCGGTTCCAAATACAAATGCAAGTAGGTCTTCTACTGTGGCCATGGTTGAAAATTTTCATATTGAAACACACCTCATTTTAGAAATTTCTTTCTTTTTATTTTTCCTTTATATTATTGCTAAGATATTAATGTTTTAAAAAGTTTTAATGTTTATTTATTTTTTGAGAGAGAGGGACAGAACATGAGCGAGGGAAGGGCAGAGAGAGAGGGACACACAAGAATCTGAAGCAGGCTCCAGGCTCCAAGCTGTCAGCACAGAGCCCGACTTGGGGCTTGAACTCACGAACTGCGAGATCATGCCCTGAGGTGGAAGTCAGATGCTTAACTGACTGAGCCACCCAGATGCCCCTCTATTAACGTTTCAATTGTGTGAATATGTATTTCATTTTAGGATAGTAAAGAGATTACAAAATATTTGCTATAATTAGGTGTCGGATCTGATAGAGTTAAGATTCACAGTATTAGATACAAGGGGGCTAAGAAACAGAAAGAAAGTTCCCAGCAGTTGCCCCTTCATTATCTCTAACAGGAGGAAGTTAAATGGCTCTGGTGGGCTCTCAGGGAGCTCCTGGACTGAAATTACAAGGGACTTTGTTACGGAAACTCCTGGGGGCAGAAGCAAAAGTGAGTTCCAGGAGCGGCTCAGAAGTTTGGAGTTACTCTGAGACCCAATTAAATGCAATTAAATTACACTCTGAAAATGCTGCAGAAATGTCAGGGCAAGTCGAGTCTTTTTACATTCTGAGATCAAGCCATGAATGGGTTCTGATTTAAAAACAATTTTTTTTTAATATTCATTTATTTTTGAGAGAGAGAGAGAGAGACATAGTGCAAGTGGGGGAGGAACAGAGAGAGAGGAAGACACAAAATCCGACGCAGGCTCCAGACTGTCAGCACAGAGCCCATTGCAGGGCTCAAACCCATGAACCATGAGATCATGACCTGAGCTAATGTTGGTGGCTTAACCAACTGAGCCACCCAGGTGCCCCTGGGTTCTGCTTTTTAAAAGAATAATATCTCACACACAGAGACAGAAGGAAGCCCCGTTAAACTGTTTTCTATGAGAGGGTAGGGTGACCACTTACCAGCTTCTCCTCCATTGGGCACCAGCATTAGGTGAAATCATTAAGTTGATTTGCTTCAGTCCAACAAGGTTTTGTATTGTTTTGTTTTCACCTGTGGGAGGATTTGGTGAAGATGATGATGATGATAAAGACAAATGTGCTTGGTATGAGGTAAGCTGGCATACAGTGGAAAGAAAGACCCTTTGGGTTCTGATGTCAGTCTCCAGTTCCCCATCACCAGGCAACACAGAGACAGCCTTTAACCGGCGTAGCCAGGGCACTTGTTCTGACCCAGCCACGCTCCTTTGCACATCCCATATTATTCTTGATCCCACCCCTTACTGGGGTCTCTGTTCTGAACAGACATTCACATCAACGGTGTCTACCACAGTGCCCCGCCAGAGGCGCATGAACAAGCTTCCTCAGTGTGCAGTGCCTATTTTGGAAGGTTCTAGACATTAACGCTGGATGGGAATTGGAGCCCTAAATAGCACTTCTCAGGGTACTCATGATGTTACTAAGTTGCCAGCAACAATAGTATCCTTTCTCATCTCCCAGGGGTTTATCTGACTCAAATCCTGTTGTCTCCACTTCCCTTGGTGAAAATATTAAAAGGTCAGTGCTTGAACTAGCTGAGGAAAATCATGTTGTACCCAAAGAGTAGCATACTAAACCCAATCTGAGGGAGAACTTTTAATTGAAGTGCTTCTACCGAACCCACATGGCTCATACTATCAGCACCAAAAGTCATTTACAGAAAGCTGTAGGTCAGGTGTTGATCCCTTTAAGAATTTGGAACTTTTGTGGCAGTTTTGGAGGAATTTTCCTCTGAAGGCATTACAAGTAATAGCAAAAATAGCAAAAACACCAACACCAATAAAATGGTATTTATTGGGCCCTAACCACACTTCAGGCGTCATGCTAATGGCAGGTGACCTCCACCATTTCATTCCTCACAACTACTCCATGATAGAAGTATTATCATCTCCAATTTCTAGACCAGCAAACTGAAGTCTGTGTATGCTAATTAGCTTTTCCAAGCAGCTTGGAAGTAGATTTGAGTCCAGGACTGAATCCAATGCCCTTGTTTTCACCACTGCCCCATGAGAGGTAGCATGGACCATGGACAGAGTATGAACTCCAGCGTAAAACATGTTCCTGCTCACTGGCTGTGGGACCTGGAATAAAAATCTCAACACTGGGCTTCCGTTTCTCCAAAATTCCACAGGCTGTATAAGCTGATCGGTCAGAGGAGACCATAGATGGGTGCAGACAGTTGCCTGAGGTTGGGCTGGCTTGTTTATTCTCTGAATTGGCCCCAGGAGACAGCTGAAAGGTCATGCAGAGGATGCTCCCAGGTGCACACTGACTGCAAGAGCATGAGATGCACATTTGAAGAAGAATGGTTGCAACTGATTTATAGATTTACATGTGTAAGGCCGGCGCTCTTGAAGCTGTTCATTTGCTGGCCGGTCCCTTTGTGCAAGGTGATTTGTGGAGACAGCTGTCCTCAGTTTTCTGTCTTGAGTGTTTTTAATCATTGCTATCTGAATACAGCTGAGATTTCCTCACCCTTCTGGATTTTGCTGCTATTGGGTGTTAGAAACTGCTGAGAGCCAAATCTAAAGAAAAAAAAATATAGTTATATAATATATTATGTTCTATAATATAGTCTTACATATTATATAACATATATATTATATAACTAATAATAAATAATATATATCTGATATTATATGTGTGTATATATATATCAGAGCCCAATTACCAGCTGCATGTACACAAAAGCTAAAACTATTTATATATCAAATCAAATATGCCATACCATGACTGAATTAATACATAAAATGGTTATAAAACTCTCCAAAGCATAAATTTAAAAGGAATATAGATTTTATCTAATCACAGTTCTTGAGAGGAGATACGGTAACAAGAACTAGGTCCTTCTCCATCTCTGCTGCTAGCTAGCTCTGTGAACTCTGTAAGACACAGTGAGGTCTATAACAGCATGCGCGTCAGACAATTTAACTTATGGTATGGCAGGGCATTGATGTGCACAAAACAACAATACAATTCAGATGTGGAATAATGACAAAACAAACAAAAGTCCTATTTGTCCCTCACCTTTACACATCGTTGTGAGGCTCTCATTTCCATGGCAGAAATACCTTAGGGGAAAATGAAATACTTAAATTCCACAAGTCAAAGGGATTTAGTCTCGAGTTTTGTGAAAAAGTCTCCTTCAGTGCAATAATTTCATTTGAACAAATAGTTAATTCAAACTGCCTTTCTCTTTAATCTCAACATTCTCCTTTTTCTTCCCTCTTCACAGTATAGTATCTGAGTAGAGGAGACATCTTTTACATATCTGCTGCTTGGCAGGATGAGCCATCTGGTCTACCTGCTTTCCTTCCCTCACTGCTCTACAGTGTCCGTGTCACTGGTGCAGAAATGCTCCTAGGCACTTTCTACCAGTGTCTGTGGAGACACAGCTAAGCCTGGTTAATTTAGGGTATCATGCTGGCCCCTGCTCCTTAACCTACTGATTCTAGTGGTCAAAACAAAACAAGAAGTAAATGAGAAAGTATGGGAGAGACGATTTTAGTCCAACTACACCCACGACATCAATAATCATCTACAGTAGATGACTCAACACGTTTTATCTCCAGTCCTATTCCTTGAGCAGCTGACATATGTAGCCAACTACTACTTCCTATCTCCATCTGGTGTCTGAAAGACACCTTAACTTGAAAATCTTCAACCAAATTCATCATCTGTAATCCCCCACATCTGGCCTTATTTCAGTTTTCCTTAAAACAGAAAGTACATCTACCATCTAGGCGCTATTCAAGCTAGAAGTTTAGAGTTCATTCTTCAAAGCCTCTACCTCAACCTCTATATATAACCCATTATCAGGTCCTGTTGCTTTGCGTTCTGATTACCTCACAGATCTGACCCCTTCTCTCTGTCTTCACTGCCACCTGCTACTCAAAGCCACCATTGTCTTTTAACTGGACTTTTTCAAGGGCCTCCGACTTCTTTACCTGTATCCACTCTGGCCTTCTAATCTACTTTCCACCTCAAGCGGAGTAATGTTTGCTAAGTAAACACAGTGCCGTCAGCACATGCATGCATACACACACACACACACACACACACACACTTCTTAAAACTCTAGCTGGCATTCTATTATTCTAAGATAAAGACCAAAATATATTTTTTTATTTTTTTTTAACATTTATTTATTTTTGAGAGATAGAGACAGAGTATGAGCAGGGGAGGGGCAGAGAGAGAAGGAGACATAATTCGAAGCAGGCTGCAGGCTCCCAGCTGTCAGCACAGAGCCCCACGCGGGGCTCGAACTCACAAACTGCAAGATCATGACCTGAGCCAACGTCGGACGCTTAACCGACTGAGCCACCCAGGCGCCCCAAGACCAAAATATTTAACATGTCTCTCAGAATCCTGCATCATTTGGTCCCCACTTTTCTCTGCAGCTCCCCTCACACATTTTCCTTCAGTCTCCGAGTTCCAATGACACTGGTCTGATTTCAATCTTTCACTCTGAAAGCCTTCTTCCTGACACAGGGCCTTTGTCTCTGCTTTTCCCTCTGTCTCAAAGGCTCCTCTCCCCACTTAGCCCTTCTTTGCCTGACTAACAGAAACTCTTCCTTCTGACCTCACCTTATCATTGTTTCCCCAGGAAGCCTTTCTAACCTTCCTAACAACATAAAATCCCCTTGTCAATTGTACTTTTTCTCAGCTCTCAGTTTACACATATGTATATGATTCTTTGATTAATGGACATCTCTCTCACTAGATTGAAAGCTTCCTGAGAGCAGGAAATATATCTGCTTTTGCTCACCATTTTATGCTCGGCACTCAGAAGCATGCATGGCACATAGTAAGGTGCGTCTATGTATTTTTTTTTTTATTTCTACTCATTGAATACATAACTGACTGAATAAAATCCATCCAGAAACTGTTTGATTACATTTTTTAAAAATATAGTTCTTGATATTTGCGGTATTGACGGTCAACAGGAGAAAAGTTTTTAGCTCGGAGATTTTGACAGCAGCCTATGCTACCTATTAGTTCTGTAAAGTTTGCAAAATCATTTAACTCAGCAGCAGTTAAAATAATAATACCTGCTTTCAATCACAGAGCTACAGATAAACTGCCAAGTATTATACAGATAGAAGGCATTATGATTTTATTAGCAAAGTTTTAAAAGTTTTCTATGCAAAAGCCACAAAAAAGCATAAGAACATATAAGTAATGTTGAAAAAAAGCCTTAAATTCCCCCCCACACAGACTTTAACTTTATATCATTTAATATGGATATTTAGTCAAATATTTATGGAATATTCTTTAGGTTCCTAGTACCTTGCAAAAAATATCTATTTATTTCCTATAATGTAATTATTAGTATAGTTCAGTTAAGTGGGGGGGGGGGGGGTAGCAGGTTCTTTACCACAGATAAGGAAACTAAGTTTTAAGCAAGTAACTGCCTTGTCCGAGGTCATGAGCTGGTAAGGGGTGAGTGAGGATTCCAACACCTGGTCTCTGTGACTTCAAAACCTATCCACCCTTCTTGAAATTTGTGTTAAAGGACAAATTTTATCAAACAAAAGTACAATGTTACTTTTCTTCGGGGGGGGGGGGGGAAGGGAAGATCATTATTGTAAACCCCAAATTAGTAGTCTAGAAAATGGCCAGCAAGGGGCGCCTGGGTGGCTCAGTCGGTTGGGCGTCCGACTTAGCTCAGGTCACGATCTCGCGGTCCAGGAGTTCGAGCCCCGCGTCGGGCTCTGTGCTGACTGCTCAGAGCCTGGAGCCTGTTTCAGATTCTGTGTCTCCCTCTCTCTCTGACCCTCCCCCCGTTCATGCTCTGTCTCTCCCTATCTCAAAAATAAATAAACGTTAAAAAAAAAAATTAAAAAAAAAAAAAAAAAAAAAAAAGGCCAGCAAGAAATAGATCAAAGACCTGAGAAAAAAGAATATATAGAAATCATGAAGGAAAAGCTTAGAGATTTAAAGCCTGTATTTCCAGAAGACCTAACAAATTAATAACAAATATTTTAGAAGTTTAAAGGGAGACAGATAATAGGAGGTAGTAGTTAGACAAATAAACAGAGAAAATGTTCCTGAGATAATAACAAAAAACTTAAATCTGCATGATTGAAAGGGCTCTCTGATTTCAAGCCTGGAAGATTCTTAGGCATGCCTTAATAAAATTTCTGATCTTTTAAGGATAAAGAGAAAAAAATCTGACACACCACCAAGAGGAAAAAAAAAGCTGCCTACACAGGAAGAAAAAAAAAATCAGACTGGCACCTACAACCTTGGAAGTTAAGCAGTAAGGTTAAATCCACAGCTACGAGCAAAGGCTGAAGCTGAATTCTGTACCCTGTGAAGATATGATCACCCTTCCATGGAGGACGTCCAAGACTTCAGAGAGTGAATTATGCATATAGTCCGTCTTAGGACAGTACTCAGCAATATGAATTAAATAATAAGTGAAACCAAAAAGAAATCACAAGATGAAAAAAGAGAAAAATTAAGAATCAGTGAAAAATAAATCTGATTGATTTGTATATAAATATGGGTGCAGACACACATAAAGCTGAAGATATGAAAATGATGATAAACTATCTGATTTTGCTCAACAGAGGGTTAAAGAAGGACGCTTGAAATAGCAGAGGAGGAAAACACTAATAGAGACTGACTCCCAGCAAAATCTAGGAATTGAGAGTGAGGAAGAATGAAAGCATTCCAAAAGTTTAATGGTAGAAGGAGGAAATGGTAGAAGAAAGGAAAAGTATTTTAAAGTTTATTTATTTATTTATTTATTTATTTATTTATTTATTTATTTATTTTGAGAGAGGGAGAGCAGGGAGGGGCAGAGAGAGAGAGAGAGCGAGAGAGAGAGAATCCCAAGCAGGCTCCACGCTGTCAGCACAGAGCCCTAGGTGGGGTTTGAGCTTACAAACCATGAGATCATGACCTGAGCAGAAGTCAGATGCTTAAGCAACTGAGTCACCCAGGTGCCCCAAATATTTTAATAATTTCACCCTCTAGGGCAGGGGGAACTCGAGAAGTAGAACACCAAACGTTGAAAGCACCCCAAATGAGGGAAATAGTTTAGTCATCTTCTGGAAGACAGTCATTAAGAAAAGGGAAAAATACACTACCACTTCCAAATTAACAAGGGGACAGACATAGAATGAACATCAACTTAAACCAGCTAGGTTAAGAAAAGGGAAACAAAGCAAGTAATGAAATGGAGAGACTGAAGAAATACAGTCATTATATCAAATTTGAATATGCTGAGGTATCCTATTAAAATATAAAGACTGTCAGACTAGATTTTATATATATATATATATATATATATATATATATATATATATAGCTGTCTGCAGAAAACACATTTCAGTAATAAAGAATGATGGAAAATGAAAAGATAAGCAAGGAGATACCAGACAAATGCAAACAAAAAGAAAACAGATGTGGCAATATTAATACCAGATAAGGTGAAATTTAAAGTTAAAATGATATATAGGATTGAAAGAATCATTATGTACTCATAAAAAGCACAGTTTAGGAATTTAGCTAAATCATTATAAACTATATATACTAAAAAAAAAAACACAGGAGCTAAATATATGGAACAAAAACTACTATCTATACAAGGAAAACTTGAAGAAAATGAGATCATATTAGGAGACTTCAATCCAGTTGTCTCAGAACCTAGTCCTCAAAGGTAAATAATGACGGGGGCACCTAAGTGGCTCAGTCAGTTAGGCAACTGACTCTTGATTTTGGCTCAGGTCAGGATCTCAGGTTTGTGAGATAGAACACCCTGTAGGGCTTTGCACTGACAGCCTCATGTAGGTCTCCATGCTGACAGCGTGGAGTCTGCTTGGGATTCTTTCTGTCTCCCTCTCCTTCTGCCCCTCCCGCTCCCCCGTGCGTGCACACACATGCACTCTCTGTCTCTCTGTCTCTCTCTCTCAAAATAAATAAATAAACTTAAAAAAAAAAAGGTGAGTAAGAATAGAAGAATTTAATAATACCGTCAATAAACTTGATTTAATAGTATATGTAGTGGGGCACAGAAGTTGGTTTGTACCAGCTTTGGAGAGTCAATTGTGAGTATCTCTACCCATTTCCATATTGAGTGATGTCATGTTGGTAGCTAGAAACAGGCCATGGTGGTCGTATATACAGCATGGAAATGGCAAATGCCACAGATGCTATAAATCATCATATCCAGAGAGTTTGCTGTTACCAGCACACCACTGGGTGTGCACATGAAAATTTACACTTAAATAGAGAATACAGTTTTTCTCATATACACAGGGAGCATTTTGAAAAATTAATCATGCACTTGATCCAAAACTTTAACAGATTCTAAAACTGGAGGTTTTTACAAACTATATTTTTTTGATCACATATGCCAATGAAAGTTGAAATAAGTAATAAAAAAGCGCCGTGAATTACTACTGAAAATTTAGAAACACATTTCTAATAAGTATTAGATCAAAAAGCACAATAAAAGGACTCAGAATCATCTAGAAAGCAAGGAAAGGGAGAACCATTCATTCAGAATCTATGGGACAAAGCTCTACTCCAAAGAAATTTTATAGCCTTAAATGCATTGATTATTAAAGAAAGAGTAAGAAAGAGTTGCACAAAGAGCAGAAGAACTAATCTTAAGAAATTAGAAAGAATCACAAAAGGAACCAAATAGAAATGAAAAGAGAACTAATAACAATAAAAATGAAACTAATAAAATAGAAAACACAGAACATAAAAGATTTTAAAAAAAACTACAAATGGACTCTTTGAAGGGAAAAAATAAGGTTTTCATCAGGATCTTGAATTAAAAAAAACAAGACAGCAAAAATAGAACAATATTAGAATTAAGAAAAGAAATATAGCCACAGATGTGGAAGAAATTAAGATAATCTATAAGACAATGAAACTAAGGAAACACATTTGAAAATGCTTTTCTTTTAAAACACTAATTCTTTAAACTGATCTAAGAAGAAAAGGAAAATTCGAATATTCCAATCACCCTAAAATTGGAAAAGAGATGAAAATTCCACCATTTAAAAAAGTACAAGACCGTCTGGGTTTATAACTATGTTTTAGCCACCTTTTAAAGAATAGATACATATTTATTTAATATATTCCATTCCTGGGAAGAACATGAAAATGTCTCCAGTTAACTTTTGGAAGATAAAATTATTCTAATACCAAACCTGATAACTAAAATTTTAAAAAAAGAAGAGAGGAATAGAAAGAAAACTTTTTTCTAGATGTTAGCTCCATAAGGACAGAGATGTTTACACTTAAATACTATAACCTCAGCACCCAGACTAACACATGACATAAAGCAGGTGTTCACTAAACATCTTTTGAATGAATAATAGACCAGTTTTCCTCACAGATAAAGATGCCCAAACTAAAAACAAGTGTTAGCAAACAGAATCCGACAACAAATCAAAATATTTATAGCATACTAACAGATGCTGAAAAGACATTTGATACCCTAATGTCATAAAGCATTTTAATTAAAATCAGACATTACAGAAGAAATGATATATAATACCAAGATTCTTAATTATTATCATGAAAGCTCTAGCCAATTCAGCAAGTAAAAAAAGTAAAATAAGTATTGAAAAAGAAAAACAGAATAATATATTACTGTTGATGCATGCACTTATACCTAGAAAACCTAATGATCGTAGAGAAATTTCCACAGGCATCACTGAGTGAAAAAATCAAAATGTACTAACGTGGGAATAATATCTCATTTTCTAAAACAAAAGCAAAAAAAATATTCAAAAGGGAGAGAGATAGTTAAACATGGAAAGATATATAGAATATTATTTTGGATTATCATGTATCAAAGAACTGAGTCAAGGAAGAAGAGCAGGAAGGAAAAGCCAGGTAACATTCAAATGCAAAAAAATTTTCATATGTATACACATATACACACTTATGCAAAATTATGTGTGTATATGAATGTCTGCAAAATTATATATACATGCATATATAAAACATACATAAAGAAATCAAACTTTCAATTTTATTAGCAGAATAGTTTTTAAACGACTCACTTTTTTAGTTTTAAGCAATTGTGCTGCTTCCAAGGAAGGTACAGAATGAAATAATTAAGAGGTTATCCTTCCCAACTGCAACTCAAGGGGGTGAGAGGCAGATTGAGAGCACAGAGCGTGAACTCCAACACCATCTCCTTCTAGGGCCCTAGCACCCCCCCCCCCCCACACACACACCTGCTTTGAGGCACCGTCTTTCCAACTTTCCATAGGGAATGCCCTCCCACTGCCTGGTGATTTATTAGCCACAAGAGAAAATTAGCTAACCACAAGTGTGCTGGATACAGTTTCTCCACCAATGGGCCCCGTTAGAGGGTTGGTTCCACTGCTTTATGTTCCTGTTCAGTCAAATAACTGCATGGTTAAAATTTCTAATTGTCTCTTTTCCCGAAGCTTCTAATTCCTCTGTTTCACACTTATAAAACTAGGAGTAGGTGAGACCATCTTGAAGAGCCTTCATTCTAAAGCAGCAACCTTCCATCCCATTCATTTGACCCCGGCTTTCTGAAAAGGGTAGCTCAACAAACATTCAGATGGGTACCCATGATGTGTACTCCATACTTGAATGAATGGTTCAAATGTATTCAGCAATGCTAGAAAGGCTCAGTATATTTTACCTTATAAAGTAACAAAAATATGAGAGAACTTAAATCAACTTAATTCATTAAGATCAAAATAATAGGGGCGCCTGGGTGGCGCAGTCGGTTAAGCGTCCGACTTCAGCCAGGTCACGATCTCGCGGTCCGTGAGTTCGAGCCCCGCGTCAGGTTCTGGGCTGATGGCTCAGAGCCTGGAGCCTGTTTCCGATTCTGTGTCTCCCTCTCTCTCTGCCCCTCCCCCGTTCATGCTCTGTCTCTCTCTGTCCCAAAAATAAATAAACGTTGAAAAAAAAAATTTAAAAAAAAAAAAAAAAGAGAAAAAAGATCAAAATAATATATTTAATCTTACATTTTTCTTACAAACTTTTGATATAAGATATGTTCATACAAGAAGTGAATTTTGTAGTCTTTATTACCTATCCTGTGATATTAGGTATATTTTGGATTCCACTGCAGTACCAAGATTATTCCTACATTTGTTTTCACCGTGGCATTATTTAAAAATCCCTGTTCACACAAGTCCATGGCAACAAAAGATAGGAGCACATCCATTTTATGTCTTGAGATATTTGGATATTCCTAAGTTGGACTAATTGGAAAAGTATTAATTGTTTCATTATGAACAATCTTCTTTTTAGAGAAACTAAGGGCTTCAATTGTTCATCTCCAAGTTTGCAATAGTTCTTCTTTGTCTTTTTAAAATTAATACATAACTTTGAAAACCACAAAATTAGGCCCTTTTGATTAAAACTCTTTAAGCTATACTTGATTGATGACAGACTAATTTGTTTAGTAAAAATATTTAATTAACAATTAACATTCCATAGCACAATAACATCTGTCACCCTTAAGCAGCCTCCTGGAATCAAGAGAGGCCTATATGTAGATTACTGAGAAACTGAGTAGATCTGGAACCATTTGTTGGTAGTTAGCACATTACAGCAAAATAAAACTTACCACTGTCAGGCAAAATGTCTTTCTAGAGACAAATATAGCTGTATACTTACTTTTTAAGTTTAATTTCTCCTATTAATCTGAATCTGGCCCAATTCCTTGCAAAATAATATCCAAGTTGTTTCACAATAAAGATATATTTGTCCTTCCTCATATTAACAACCATCTAGTTGCACACTGAAATCACTTTTTTCTAGTCCTCAAATTTCCTCTTTATCCCCCAAAGGGGAAACAGACATCTCAGTCCATCCTGACACAACACATTATTGTTAATATTTGATGAATACCCAGCTTTCCCCCGCTAGAGTATAAACTCTATGAAGTCAGAATCCTTGTAGGATCACCAATGTCATTGTTTCTTGAGCTTTGTATTGTTTCTGGAACATAGTAGGAAGTCAGCATTTGTGGGAACAAGAAGAGGGAGAATGGAAAGGGGAAGGAAGGAAAGAAGGAAGTCAGGAAGCAAGCAGGCATATCATAATAAATGATAGTTTATTGTTCAATAAGTGGTCATGATTATGATTGCTGTCACTATTCATATTTTATAGGTGGAGTTGTAAGTCCATTTGCTTGCATTTACGAAGACTTCATTAGTCCTTCAGACATTTTGTTGGGGCTTAGCTACAATATAATCATATTTCCAGGCTAACATCTCTGAAAGAAATTTACTGTGGCTTCTGTTTTATTTCTAAGCTAAGTATAGGGTATTGACATTTTAAAACAAAGCAACAACAAAAAAGTCTTTCTGAAGATATTTGCACCAAGAACAGCAAGTTATGGTTTCATGAGGAAATGGATTTTCTATGAAATGCCAAATTCCATTAAATGGCTATTTCATAGAGTTCAGCAAAATAGTGTTTTTTTTAAGTTTACATGTTTAAATTTAGATCACTGAAAGTCCATTTCAAGAATGTTTTCTGAACACAGAAAGAGCATCTTCACTCAGTTGTGAAGAAGGCCAATTTTCTTCTACTTTACACTTTCACTCACCATTTTGCTCTTCTGAGCTAGAAAAGCAAACGATGACACTCTGTTAGCCTCTAAAGTCTCTATTAGTGTCCACGTAATCATCCCTAGAGTACTATTATATTTTAGCACTTTCCAGAGAAGTTATCAGATTCAAAAAACATGGCTATTTGTCAGTATCCTCTTTTCTCTGTATCAAGTTGAATTTCCCCCTCCCCTGTCTTTCTCACCTGGAATGTGTTCTCAGTGTTTGAAATCATTTTAAACTAAAAAAGTAATTCTCCATCTTTGTTGGTTCTATCCGAAAAAAAGGAAACGAGGTGTCATTAACGTCCACGCTGTCCTATCCCTCACCCATGGCAGACATCAATAATTGATTACGGCAAACCCAGAGCCTAGATTTGAACACAGAGTTCATATCAACACGGGCTTCCAGGCAGTCACCCGCAATTAATTAGACGATTTATGTGAGAAAAAGCTTGTTCTGCCGTCGCTGGTCTAGAAACTACCTGAAAGCAGTTAGGGCAATTAGATACCCTGACATCCATTTCAGTTCTATTATTCATTCTCACCTACAAATCATTTTACCCCCCAAATTTAGGAGAGACTACACAAGCAATCTTTCATACTCTAGAACAGTAAAATTTCAACATTTGCCATTCTGTTTGTCAACAATCAAGTAAGAGAGTAGCAACTAGGTGTAAGTTTAAGTAGTAGTAGTTGTGTGTCCTAGGGAAAGACACCCCCATGTATCCTCTGTAAAGTTGAAATCAAACTCCATGATTGAATTACACTATCATTCCCCAACTGGCCTTTTAGTGGTCAAGATTGCAGTGGTCTCTATAGATCTATAAATCAAGAAAAAGTAAGTACATGAGAAGTCTGTAAGATGGATGTTATTGGAAATGTGGAGTAAAGTTGGTCTTGGGTGAAAAGGAATAGAAAGGAGATCTCAGGAAGAGAGGGAGAGAATATGGAACTAACCCTGCCCATTCAGGTTGACAAAACATGAGACAAGAAAGGTATTAATGCTCCTGCAGAATGGAAGTCCCAGACTGTGAAAGAAGGTATGGCCACAATCATCTAGTCAGAACCCACCATATTTTACCTCAAAAAGTGTGGTGTCTGTGGAACTTTGCACCTGGGTATTTTGTGCTATAGTCCATCTGAGTCACCCAAATTTTCATTTAATGGTACAGCATGTTTTTATAATTGAAGCTATGGAAGAGGGATATGTCCTGATTATGAAGTAAACTGGAGGAGGGATTGGGTAATTATCCGGGTCGATAATCTTCAGAGCCCAAATTCAAGAAATAATCACACGTTGCCACCATTTTCCATGTGGAAGTGGCAAGAATGTACCTTTGGCTAATAGGTTAATATTTTTCATCAGGCAAAATGTTACCAAGTTAATATGTTTAAAATGATTACGTGCTCTTTAAAAAAATGATCTTTATACAATAGAATATTTGGGTAGCAGAAACTAACTTCTATGTACATCTTTCTTTTATTCAATCCCCCCCCCCAAAAATCCATGATCAAAGCTGTTCTAAGAGTTGTAATACTAAAGTAAGGCATTGTTTTTCTTGTACAGAGGGATGGTCTTCCCAACCCAGTATCTATAGAAGGCATCATGTGAGTACTTTCCACAGCAATGGGAATAAGTCTGTCCACACCACTCACCTGGACCCCATTACAAGTATACCTGTTAGGTAGTATAATTTGAGGTCCCAGTCTTACTTGTATTTTTTTTTTTTTTTTTGCAAAACTGGGAATTAAACGTGTGAACTTGGTCTCAAATAAATGTCATTTGTTGGAATTCAATTGAGATACACTGTCTCTCCTATCCCTGTGGAAATAATAATCCAGCTTCCAGCTACTTTAATATTATGTAAAGTCCTGGTTAAATAACAAAAACAAAAACAAACAAACAAATAACAACAAAAACCACCTGCCCTGAGATCCACCCTGACTCCTCTCATGCAGGACCCTAGCTAATGCTAAAAGTGTAATATGATTTTTTTTTTTTAATTTTTTTTTCAACGTTTATTTATTTTTGGGACAGAGAGAGACAGAGCATGAACGGGGGAGGGGCAGAGAGAGAGGGAGACACAGAATCGGAAACAGGCTCCAGGCTCCGAGCCATCAGCCCAGAGCCTGACACGGGGCTCGAACTCACGGACCGCGAGATCGTGACCTGGCTGAAGTCGGACGCTTAACCGACTGCGCCACCCAGGCGCCCTAAAAGTGTAATATGATTTTTATGAAGAGGGAGATGTTCCTTGACATAAAATAAAACACGCTGTCAAAATCTTCCCCATATTTTTCTGGTTTGCTAAATAGAGAACTGATGAATCACATGAATGGGTGTGCTCATGTTCCTCTCCCCAGCTCCAAGCTCCTCTCCTTTTGGGAGGGGGCGGCTTGAAATGTAGAGCACTCTCTCAGCCTGCTTTCAACCCTCTGGTCTCCCATCAAAGCAGTAGAAGTCTAGAAACTGTTACGAATTTTCCCCTGATCTGACTGGAGACACAGTTTCAGGAGAGAAGAATCAAACAGCCTATATCAGTCAGAATTCCCCAGAGAAGAAGAATCACATATATGTAGGGATATATAGATATACAGATAAGAGATAAGAGAGAGACAATAGGGTATATTTTATTTTTGTAAAATATAATATGTATTTAAATATTATATATTTAAATATTATATATTTTAAATATATTTCCATATATATATTTTATAAATAAAGACATTTGTTTCAAGAAATTGGCTCATGCAATTGTGGGAGCTGGTAAGCCCAAAACTCCTAAGGCAGGCCAGTATGCTAGAAATTCAGGCAAGAGTTGCAGTCTTGAGTCCAAAATCTACAGGGAAGACCAGCAGGCTGGAAAGCACAGGCAGGATTTTTATGTTAGTCTCAAGGCAAAATTCTTTCTTCTCCCCAAAACCTTAGTTTCTATACTTAAGATCTTCAACTGATTATGTGAGTACCACTCACATTATCAAGGGCTATCGCTTTCATCTCAAGTCAACTGTAATTGTAAATGTTAATAACATCTACAAAATACCTTCCTGACAATATCTAGACTAATGTTTGATCCAACAACTAGGCACAATAGCCTAGCCACGTTGACAATTGAAATTAAGCATCATGCATCAGTCCTACTGGTGTCTCAAATTGTTGATCTTCCAGAAATTAATTCTTTACATATCATTCTACCAGGTTAATAAATATGTGATTTTTCTTGTTCTAAAATAAATTCAAGAAACGTCAAAATGATTGCTTCATAAATAGCACAGACCCTTTAGAGGAGAAAATTGTGTTGCAAGCTTTAGAGTTGTTTAAAGATAAAAGAAAATCTCTAAAGCATTGCAAGGTCCTTAAATATAGGAATAAATTATAGGACTAAATGTAGAAATAAATTGGAATTTGAAAACATTCTAAGGGTAGATGTCTGATACTGTTATCACTGCAGAAGTATACGACTTCTGGAATTGAACCAACACAGCTAAAGCCAACACACACACAAGACATGCTATACCAGCAGGTTTTTCCCTTTTACAGGAAAGAGAAGTACAACCTTTTAAAGAAGTTTATATTCTCTGTGATTGCTTTGGCTTCAGTAAATAAGATCGAGAAGAAAATGAAGGTGTTTCATAGTTGCCAAAAATTCAACAATAGACAAAATGTGGAACTGATTTATTTTATGACACCATAAATTCAACATCCTATTGTTCTAAAAGTGCCTTTCATTTATTTATGAGTGTTGTTATTCAACATGATCACATGCCTGCTATGTCCCAGGCTCTCTGCTGGTTACTGGCGATGCAGTGTTTCCAGCATCATGGCAGTAATACACAGAAGGAATTGCTTGTGTTTATAAAATACCTGTGAGGCAGAGAGATAACATTTTTTTTTGTGCATAAATACATAAACATTGCCTGAATGGCTATACCGTCACCTTCCAGATAGGTGTGTCGGCCAAGCTGGGTCAACAACATTTGTGTATGCTTAGTAACGTCCCTTTTTGAAGTATGTCTACCTCCCAACACACCCACCATGCTCCCGGATCCATCTTCTTTCTTTCCTGGTCGCTTTGAGTTTTTCCTCAAAGTAGCACAGATCATCCCTTATTTGTTTGTATCTGTTTCTTGTTCATCATTATATCCCCTGTTCTTGGCACAATGCCTAGGAAAGGAAAGGAGATGAATAGTTATTTGTTGAGTGAATGAACGAATGGTAATTCACAGTTGTATGAAATCCAAAACCTGCCCTGGGTCAGGGGATGAGGAAAATATACCTTACTCCCTGACCAAACAGTCATCCCCAACCATAGGCTATCTACATTACTATCTTTGAAAAAGATACATCTTTGAGAGTAGAAAACCCATAAATGGACCCAAAACTATACAGTCAACTAATTTTTGACAAAGCAGGAAAGCATATCCAATGGAAAAAAAAGTCTCTTCAACAAATGGTGCTGGGAAAACTGGACAGCAACATGCAAAAGAATGAAACTGGACCACTTTCTTACACCATACACAAAAACAAATTCAGAATGGATTAAAGACCTACATGTGAGACAGGAAACCATCAAAATCCTAGAGGAGAACACAGGCAGCAACCTCTTTAACACCAGCCATAGCAACTTCTTACTAGACATGTCTCTGGAGGCAAGGGAAACAAAAGCAAAAATAAACTATTGGAACTTCATCAAGATAAAAAGCTTCTGCACAGTGAAGGAAACAACTAAAAGGAAGCCTTAGGAATGACAGAAGATATTTGCAAATGACATATGTGATAAAGGGTTAGTATCCAAAATCTGTAAAGACCTTATCAAACTTGACACCCAAGAAATAAATAATCCAGTTAAAAAATGGGCAAAAGACATGAATAGACACTTTTCCAAAGAAGACATCCAGATGGCCAACAGACATATGAAAAGATGCTCAACATCATTCATTATCAGGGAAATACAAATCAAAACCACAGTGAGATACCACCTCACACCAGTCAGAATAGCTAAAATTACCAATCCAGGAAACAATAGATTTTGGCAAGGATGAAGAGAAAGGGGAACCCTCTTACACTGTTGGTGGGAATGCAAACTGGTGGAGCTACTCTGGAAAACAATATGAAGTTTTCTCAAAAAGTTAAAAATAGAACTACCCTCTAACCCAGCAATTGCACTACTAGGTATTTTCCCAAAGGATACAAAAATACTGTATCAAAGGGGCACATGCACCCCAAGGTTTATAGCAGCATTATCAACAATGACAAATTATGTTAAGAGCCCAAATGTCCATTGACTGCTGAATGGATAAAGAAGATGTGGTATATATACACAATGGAATATTACTCAGCCATAAAAAAGAATGAAATCTTGCCATTTGCAGTGATGTGGATGGAGCAAGACTAAGTGAAGTAGGTCAGAGAAAGACAAATACCATATGATTTCACTCATATGTGGTATTTAATAAACAAAACAGTTGAACATAGGGGAAGGAAAAAGAGAGAGAGAGAGGCAAACCATAAGAGAGACTCTTAACTACAGAGAACAAATGGAGGTTTGCTGGGGGCGAGGAACGTGGGGGTGATGGGCTAAATGGGTGATATGTATTAAGGAAGGCATTTGTTGTGATGTGCACTGGGTGATATGAATCACTAAATCTGACTACCGAAACTAATATTACACTATATGTCAACTAACTAGAATTTAAATAAAAACTTGAAATACTAAAAAAAAAAAAAAAGATACATCCATGAAGTACAAGAACAATGGGGACCCCTCTCTTCACCTGAGAGAATTAAGCTCTAATGGCCTGAAGCATCTAATATGTCAGAAATTAACTTCTCTCTTATGCATCTAGAATGTTCTGTGTCATCTTTAGGAAAACTGTGAAAATAGTCACCCAAATCATTTTCTGTGGTCAGTTGGGAAAGGCTGAGTGGAGGTATCCCCATGCCTGAGCGGCAAGCCTTCTATGCTGTGTAATTGCAATTACGCTGAGTCACTATAGATAATTACTCTTCATTATTGGCTAATTTCTTCTATTTCCTGGTATTCTGTTTAACCCTGCCCAGCTTAATTCTATATTGGTGGCAGGAACCTATACTTTAAGCCTGCTGTTTTAACTCCTCACTATTAGGGAACACTTCCTTTCTCAAGTCCTCTTTGTCCGTTTCAGTACTGCATACTATGGGGAGCTAGGCATGGGGGGTTCCATGCTTCTGGTCCGGGTCATCATGCAGTTTCTGATATTTCTCAGTAGGCCACAGAACACAGTCAGTGCCAAGAATTTCAGGAGATTGGGGCGGGGAGCCTAGAACCCCACAGTGAAGTCTGTTGCAGAGCATACAGCACTAGGAGCTAATCCAGGGACAGCCAGAACACCAGGTGGAGGAGGGAGCGAGCAGGACTGAGCGTTCCCGTGCAGTGGAGGCCTGCTGGCCGGCTGACTCACCATCATTCTCCTGAGAAAAACAGGACTCCCTCTCCCTCTGCTTTGCTGCTCTTGGGAGGAGCCCAAACCCCAAGACAGCTGGGACAAGAAGGTGAAAACAAGGCTTTTTGATCACTTTATATGAAGCCTTGATATAAGGAGACGAGAGCCTATTTCTTCTATTTCCCTCAAACAAAATATGGCTCAGCAGTTTGCTTAATCAGAATACATCCTGGCTATTTTCTCGGCTATTTTACCACTTTAAGTCCGCCAACCACTCTTTTAAGACAGATGTGACAGGAACAGTACAACCTGTATGTCTCTTCAGGAACAATAAGTACAGAATTATTATAGATACAGGAGATGCACGCTTTTCATATATCCTCATTTTGCTGCTGAATTTCTAAAGTTCAGATCCTTATCTAAAATTTCCAGTAGTATATATAACAGCCTAGGGGCACTTGGGTTGCTCTGTTGGTTAAGCGTCTGCCTCTTGATTTCAGCTCAGGTCACTATCGATCTCATGGTCATGAGATCGAGCCCACCAGGG
The DNA here is from genome assembly GCF_007474595.2 of Lynx canadensis. Lineage (NCBI taxonomy): Eukaryota > Metazoa > Chordata > Mammalia > Carnivora > Felidae > Lynx > Lynx canadensis. Next base: position 36,426,759 of record NC_044313.2, on the reverse strand, counting down.
GCCCCATGCACAGAACCTGTTTGGGGTTCTCTCTCTCTGCCCCTCCCTGACTCATGTGCGCTCTCTCTCTCTCTCAAAATAAAGAAATAAACATTTAAAAAATAAAATAAAATAAAGCAAAATTGTTCTCTAATACCACTTGGGGGCTAAGTGATACTGGTAAATAAAATAAGTCATTCAATTAGGTTTTCCTTTGTGTCTGAAAGATGTTTGCTATCACTTAATAGGTTTAGAAATAAAAGATCAGCCCTACACAGACTGCTCCCCTCATCAAAGATCTAAGTCAGCTGTGGGTGTGTTGACCAGACCAAGAAGGTCCCCATTTGGGGTAAGTCACTGAGGAAAATGAGATGAAGCATACTCCCATGCTTCTTGATGGTTTTTTCTCTTCAGAGAAACTGTTGGAATAATAGTCTATGTGGTCATCCAAACACTGTACTTATGAAACATGAATATATAACAGCAATAAAAGCAAATACAGTTGATCTTTGAACAGCATGGGTTTGAACTGCGCAGACCCACTTAAGTGTGGGTTTTTTGACTAAAAATGGATTTCTCTTCCAAATGGTTTCCTTAATAACGATTTCTTTTCTCTAGATTACTTTATTGTAATAATATAGTATATAATACCTTCAACCTACAAAATATGCGTTTGTTGACTGTTGATATTATCGGTAAGGCTTCCTGTCACAGTAGGCTATTAGTAGTTACGTTCTGGGGGAGTTAAGGTTATACATGAATTTCTGGCTGCATGGGCTCCGAACGCTCATGTTGTTCAAGGGTCAGTCTACCAGACTACTTACTGTGAGCAAGCAGGTACCATAAACCTTTTACATATATCATATCATGGAGTTCTGATAAAAACCCCATGGAAGGGATGCCCCTATTCATCTCATTTCACATATTAGGAAACTAAGGCACTGAGAGATAAGTAAGCTTCAGTCACACAATAAGTACGTTGGAAAGATATTGAAATAAAAAGAGTTGGGAGAGAATACTACCTCTGGTTACCAAATTTTGTTTCCATCACCACTTAATTAAAATTTGGCTCAGGAAAGTGTTCATATTCTCAACAAAAGAAGAAAACCAAAAACCTCCTTGCCTTAGGCCAGGCCTGCCCTCCTAGCTATTAGCAGCTTGCATGTTACAATAGACGGTGCATCCTCCTGCTGACAAAGTTAAACTGAGGTTCGTTCTCACTAAATATTCATGCTGTGGGTAAAGAGAACTGCTATCTGTGTATGTGGACTGTGTTATCAGGGGCGATTTCATATTCTTTCTCTTTCTGCATCAGAAACAGAATAATGGAGACTTCTAAAATCCCTGAGTCCCCAAAATGGTCATTCTAGCCATTATCATCTCCCTGCCCAAAAACTTAGTAAGAGACCAGGTCTCTGGTTTATTCAAACAACCAGAGAGTTCCTTGGTATAGCACTTCATGCTCTGGCTACCCTGTGCTTAGAAAGGATGCTTCCTTACTGGGACCTCGTCCCTATACATTTAAAAAGGACAACTTATTCTTACTTTTTTAATGTTTATTTTATTTTTCAGAGACAGAGAGAGAGAACAAGCAGGGGAGGGGCAAAGAGAGAGGGAGACAGAGGATCTGAAGCAGGCTCTGCACTGACTGCAGAGAACCTGATGCGGGGTTCAAACTCGTGAGCCCTGAGATCATGACCTGAGTCAAAGTCAGTCGCTTAACTGACTGAGCCACCCAGGCACCCCTAAGAAGGGCAATTTAGAAAGAGCAGTAGTTTTATTTTTATTTAAAAAAAAATTTTTAATGTTCTTTTTGAGAGAAAGAGACAGAGCGTGAGGGATAGGGACAGAGAGAGAGGGAGACACAGAATCAGAAGCAGGCTCCAGGTTCTGAGCCGTAAGCACAGAGCCCAATGTGGGGCTCAAACTCATGAACCTTGAGATCATGACCTGAGCTGCAGTTGAATGCTCAACTGACTGAGCCACCAGGCGCCCCTAGAAAAAGCAGTAGTTTTAAAATATAGTTACTGCTGCCCTCACTAGTACTTGTGCAACTATGTTGTACATTTTAAGTGAGCCTTTTTTAACCTAAACCAATTATACAGACCATGGTCTCCAAAATGATATTTGCCACATTTGGGACGCCTAAATGGCTCAATTGGTTAAGCAACTCACTGTGGAGAGTTTGAGCCCTGCATCCAGCTCTGTGCTGACAGCCCAGAGCCTGGAGCCTGCTTTGGATCCTGTGTCTCCCTCTCTTTCTGGCCCTCCCCTACTCACGCTCTCTCTCTCTCTCTTTCTCTCAAAAATAAAATAAACATAAAAAAATTTTAAATTCAAAATATTTGCCATATTTGAAATACTAGGCAAATTCAAGGTAACAAATGGCCTCAGGTTCCACTAGGTACAACAAGGAAATTTTATAGCTCCTTAGCTTGTAAGTTTTAGTTCCTGATGTTGCTCCCCAAATGATGAAGCTAATTTAGTTAAGGATCTGTTAAAGTAACGACCCATTTAGTGCTGGAAATGGGAAACAACACACATCATTTCTCCCCCTCCCCCCATCCCTATCTGCCCTTGAACCTAGGGGATATGACCATCTCATAGACAATGCCCTGTGGGCTTAAGAAATAGAACAGGTCAGAGAACTCTCAGACTAATCTTAAGTACATGGTTTATTATAGGGATCCACAGGTATAAGTCTGAGCAGACACATTACAGAGAAAAGTCAGGATGATTAGAGGCTTCACAATGCAATAAAACCTATAATCAATGACAGCTAACTTTGAATACTCATCTTGTGCCAGGCTCCTTTCTAAATGCTGTGTATGTTTTTGTTCATTTAGTCTTCATAGGCAAATGATGGAATTGGTACTATTCTTGTCATCCACATTTTACATATGAGAACACTGATGCACAGAAAAGTTAAGTAACTTTCCAAGGTCACACAGCTAGCTGGAGGCAGAGTCAAACATTTGGATCCAAGCATTCCAGCCTCAGGATCCCTGAACTTAGCCACTATATTTCAACTTCTTGTCAGAACAGAAGTTTAACGTTGACTGTCCTCTTCTTTGTGACCTCAGAGATGTAAAGAAAGGAATGGTCAAATTACCTGAGGGTTCATCGAGAGGGTGAATTTCAGAAAACCCTGTGTTTGAGTTTTCATTTGTTTTTGAAGGGAGACATCATTTTTTGATACTGGAAAAAAAGACTCCTTATCATAATTATCATAATGTTTCCCTAGCAGAGAACCTTTAGACACATAGATGTGACCTTCCAGGGCAGGAGTAAACAACGGCTAAGGCCCCTATTTGTACTTATAGCTATATGACAATTGAAGAAGCCAGTGAACACCAAAAGCACCAACATAGGTCACAAATGATAGAAGCAGAGCAGCATACCTGGAGGGTGATGGGTTTCTGAGTCCATTTTATGCCACTACATCCAATCAGTATGAATTTGTTGATAGAACCATTCACTTCCAACCTTTCAGTATTCCTGACATTTACTTAGACCCAAGGAGCAAAGAGGAAATTTCACTGTAGTCTACAAAGGCAATCAAGTCATTGGACCATCTCCATTGCAGAGTTTCAAACTAGCAAATGCCAGTTTTCTTTGGAGAGTTAGGATGATTCTGGAACTTTTAGAGCCTAGAATAGAAACCGGAATATAAGGAGAGACTGAACCTTATTTATCCTGCTCACTTACGTGTCACAGGTGCCCAGAAGCACGCCCAGCAGATAGCCGGCACTGAATGCACTGAGTGAAAGTTGGTCAGTGAATGAGTTGGGACAACAGACTTCTCTGAGTCTGGTTCCGTTCCTGGTTTAAGGGAAATGGGTAGCACCCTTACACAGATTTATTCTAGAATTCCTTCTGTAGGATTCGCAACTTGAAAACATGACAGAGAAGGGAAGTCTTTGCTCAAATGTATATACCCCTAAGACTATTTCAGCAGTCCCAGGATTGTAGAGTATAATACTGACATTTGATCACTGGTTGAAATTAAAGACATCCACCCATCCAAAGTGTATGCCTTGAACTCACTTGCAAAGTCATGCAGTATAATGGTTAAGAATTTGATTCCTGAGGTCAGATGTAAAATCTAATCTGAGCTCCACCATTAATAAGCTGCATTCTGAATGTCTCTTAATCTCCGTTTCTTTGTGCTTAATTTTATTTATTTATTTTTGAAAGAAAGAGAGAGAAAGAACAAGTAGGAGGGGGACAGAGACAGAGGGAGAGAAAGGGAATCCCAAGCAGGTTCCACGCTCAGCATGGAGCCCCATGTGGGGCTCAATCCCACAACTGTGAGATCATGACCTGAGCTGAAATCAAGAGTTGGGACTCTTAACCTACTGAGCCACCCAGGTGTCCCTCTTTCCTTGCGTTTAAAATGCATTCCAGAGCTGTTGGAAGACTTATATGAGAGAACATATGGGAGAGGTTAGCAGAGTGCCTGACTATAAGGAAGTGCCTAATAAATGGTTAGAAAGGGTCCAGTGGAAACATGCTGAATACTCCTTCATTCTGAGGTTCAGTCTCATGTAATATTTCTACCATTAAAAGCACATAGACTAGTTGATTACCAATTTTTCTCTTCAACAGTCTGTTTGTGTCCCCCACAGGTCACTGAAACTCTCAGAAAAGAATTCTGATATCTTCTAGCAACGTGCCAAGGGAGCCCTGGCAAGACTAGGACACATCACCACAGCACTGGGAGGTCGGTTGTGTTATGCTCATAAGGAGAATATGTTTCACTAAATGAAAGAATGTATGTGGTTTCCAGAAATACTTAGCTTGTTTCTAAGCCAGGGGTCCTCATTTCTGTTATTCTCAGGCTGCCTTTCCAAACAACTCTAATGAAAAGAGCTCTTGACTTTTCCATACCATGAGGATTCTGATCTAATGTGTTACTCTAATATCAACACATTCAGGAGCCTCTTGGTCTCTCCATCCCACTCAGGAATTTTGTTTCCTGTACTGAGAGAATCTGACTTAGTCACAGAAAATGTCTGTGCTTATTTGGTGATTTGAGTCATAAAATATAAAAGACATGTGTTGCAGATAAAAACATTTAATTAGCTTAAAACAATTATTGCGCACACTAGCAATGTGATCCTAAGAGGTAGACTGTTGGATTTCAGGAGTAAAGGAAGGGAAATGAGGCAAATATTTTTAAATTCATACAATGTACCAGAAGCTAGGTGCACTTCACTACTGGCTTTCACTGAGCTTAACAGGTGCCAAGCTCTATGCTACACCTTTATGCCCATGCTCTCTCATATAATCATCACACCTATTCTTTGATGTTGGTTAAATAGATCCCTCTTTTCCAAGTGGGGAAACCACAGTAGGAAAGGGATAACTTGCCCAAGGTTCCTTATCTAAGAAGTGGTGAATTCAGAACTTAAACCCTAAAATCTGGGTCCAAAATCTAAGATTTCCCATGCTACAATTTCACGTGCCCTACTATTGACTTAAGCAGATGGTAAAATCTTGACCCTTGTAATTGGAAAGAGTAGGGGTAGAGGATACAAGTTTTATAACAGCAGATACTATCACATAGGAGGACAACCGCATGGCTTCTCTCTACCCCTGAGATGGAAGACGCAGCCCCAATTTCTGTCAAATGAGAAATAAGCTAGATCTTGACCTTACTTGAACCAGAGATCAACAGGTTCTAACAGAACTCTGAAATCCCAGAGTCCCCGCTTACAATGATTTTGTTGTGTTTGTATCATGGTCCAATTTCAGCTCAACAGGTCACATAAAGCAAGTTTTCCTCACTCACTCACCATCTTCTCCTAGCTCGTGGCTTTTCCTCCAAAACCTTCTCTGGGTATTTTCATAAATAGGTTTCATAATCAGAAATATAAGGAGAATCACAGCAATGCCAATTCCACCCCCAGGACTGGTTCCTGAAGGCATGCTTTAGACCCTTCACTTGTTTTTCACAAGAGTAGAAATAACTGGGCTGTGCTAGGTCTATTTTTATGAAATTATTCTGAAGAACAGTCATTATGTTGGGAAGATTCTACCTTCTCCATCTCCATGGACTGTGGCTAAATGAGGACAGCGGTTTGTGAAAAAGCAGTCGTAAGCCTTTAGAACCACCGCATCGCATACAGTAGTTGGTTTCTTACATGTTTCAGCGGGCATGGCCTGGAAGCCCAAACTAAAAAGAAAAATATCCATTGTTAGCTCTAATTTAATAACAATTCTTCTCTATAATTTCCGGGACTATGTGACGTGCTCAGGGAAAAAAAAAAAATTCTTATAAACATAAATTTGCATCATAAAAGCAAATGTCATGATTATTAAAGATGGGATAGTCTGCCAGTTGCTGGAATTTTTTAAAGTTTATTTATTTATTTTGAGAGGGGGTGGAGAAGGTAGAGAGAGAGGGAAGGAGAGGGAGAGGGAGAGGGAGAGAGAGAGACAAAGAGACAGAGAGAATCCTCAGCAGGTTCCACGCTGTCAGCGCAGAGCCTGACACGGGGCTCAGACTCACAAACTGTGAGATCATGACCTGAGCCGAGATCAAGAGTCAGATGCTTAACCGACTGAGCCACTCAGGCTCTGCGGGATATTTGTTTATATGATGGGTCCCAGAGCACGGGGAGTGGGGGCTGCGGGGGGTGGGGGGTGGACTTGTGTGATGCATGGTTTCCCCATTGAGATCTTCTGTCTAATCCTGCTCCTGCTGGTAGAATTCACTTCATTTACATAAATGTCATCTCCAAACTGTGTGGATGAGACCAAGTGGTTTGTAAGATTCTCCAGGAGCCTCAAACTCCAGAGGCTCCTTCTAATCCCTCTACCCCATTCACACCCAGGCTTCTTCACCTTTTCCCCTTCCCACTGCAAACACCACCGGAAGCAGCAGTGATTGTGTCAACTGGTCTGGTCGTCTGACTCCAGGATGCTGATGGGGCCACTTACACCACAGGGCAGGGTCATCATGCAGGGGAATGCACACTCAGGAGTGGAATGCACTTGGAAGTGGCTTTCCTTTCCTGCTCTCAGGCTTGCAGCTGGAGGGGGAAGAGGACCCAGCGCTTGCTCTCTGCACTGCTCCGCCCCCTCTTCTCTGTCAACAGCCAAGCCGGAACCCACGCCTCCAGATGAAGCTTAGGCCATCTCAGGCACTGGGTTGGAAACAATCGCATTTTTTCCCATAGTCTCTCTCTCTTCTCTCTCTCCACTGTGTTCGATTCCCCTGCAGCTGGCAGGTGAAGGATTGGGTAACTAGCTGGGGGAAAATGAAACATTGTGCTCATACGGTCCAGTTGGCTTTACTAGAGTTCCATGGACTGAGACCTCAAGCTCGAAACCAACTGCCAAACATGTGGTTTTGGCCATTTACTTTCCATGTGTTCCATTTGGGTGTGCCTTCCCAGAGAAGATTCTAGGGAGGACAGGACATGGGCTGGATAGGTGGGAGGCAGATGTTCTGAATTCCTTGGCTCTAACACTACTGTCACCAAGAATGGTACAATTACCAATAAGATGATTTGGAGAAGACTCTTTGATTTGAGAAGCAGATATAAGCAATTTTATCAAAAGTTAGCCTACACCCTAATTAACAGAGTTTGCATAAAATGTAAGCTCTTTTTATTTTTATTTTTTTCATGTTTATTTTTTCAGAGAGAGAGAGAGAATGCGTGGGGGAAGGGCAGGGAGAGAGGGAGACACAGAATATGAAGCAGGCTTCAGGCTCTGAGCTGTCAGCACAGAGCCCAACACGGGACTCAAACTCACGAACCATGAGATCATGACCTGAGCTGAAGTTGGAGGCCTAACCGACTGAGCCACCCAGGTGTCCCTATAAGCTCTTACGTGACAAATATATGGCAACAATTCATTTGTCTGAATTAGTTCACGTATAGCCTAAACCTCTCTCTTTCTCAAAGTATCTCTAGCTCTATCACTTTCTTTCCCCATCTCTCTCTCTCTCTCTCTCTCACCCACACATACACATACACACACACACACACACACACACACACACACGCGTGTGCATGCACACATGCATATATACTCTACCACATGACCATGCAGGTACATCACAGCATCACAATGAGAGGGACTGAGAGTGTACTCCTCCTGAACAAGCCATCTGAAGCAGGAAGCCTCCAGAACCAGAGCCCGAAGAAGAAATGATATAATTGGTCTCAGTTTTTCCTATCTGAAGCCCACATACATGCCCACACTGCAACACACAGCCTCTGGCTTACACACCTGACATTTCCCTACCCACTGGGAGCTCCGTACCTCAAATAAGTCACTGTAACTATGGAGAGTGACTTCTCAGGCATATATCCCAGACTGAAAAATATGTGCAGGCCAGAGGCAGCTACCCTCTCTGCCCAGGGAGCTCAGAGCGCCCCCCTCACCAGCAAAGTCAAACTGAACTGCCATCCAGCTTTTCCTGGAGGGCACTGACTTACCCATAATGAAACTTTCCAGGTCCTTAGCCTCCCATCCTGTCATGAGAATCCTGTCATTTCCACACCATTGACTGGAGCTTAAATGCTGCTTTGGGTATAGAAGAAAAGGAAGTAAAGCTGGAAGAATATTCAGCAGCCATCTCCTCAGGCAGTTATGAACACTCAGCTATAAGGATGCTGTCTGGCTTCCCAGAGAAGAAAGGGGAAAGAGGAAAGACAAAAACATTCAAGACTTGTCAAACTCCAGAGTTCCTTCAGTAAGAACTTTCTTTCTACAGTGACAACAAATGCAGGCTACACCAAAGACTTTTCATTTTTCCTAATATGCCCTGAGCAGTTCTCAAGCTGTTGCCATTGAGCGACTCAAATGTTTTCTAATGCACAAGCACATTTATAGTAATTAGACGTGGGGTAGTTCTTTCCGTTCCAGAACCTTCATGCTGGAGCCTAGTAGACGAAGTCTGGCAGAGCCTTCTCAGTTACAATGGCTACTCTCTTTTTTCAAGAGGGAGGTAAGATGGGGGTACAGTGACAGGCTAGTACCAAACCCAGGGTGGGGGCCCTCTGAAGCCCAGAGAGGGAGAGCGGTGCCAGGGACCACCCTCTGCTCAGCACCACAGCAGGGCAGAGCTGCAGAAAGGGAAAGGGAAAGAGAAGAGGAAAGATGGACAGAAGGTTCCTTGGAGACTTTCCTGTTTCACCTCAGGGTTGCCCAAAGGTGATCTGCCACACCGGATTCCTTAGCAAGGCAAGAGGTAGAGAAGCTGTTTGTGAAGTGATCACGTGGGCTCCTAACCCCATGTGGCTTCCTCAACCTTGAGGCAAACACAGATACCTACACCTCCTATATATAATTTGCTGTCCTAGCCAAGACTATTCCCAAAGATTAAATTTAACATATATCATAAAAATAGTACATATTCAGAGTAAAATCTTCAATTATGCAGAATGGTATACGGTGAAAAGTAAAATCCCTCTCCCTATTCCTCAGTGAACATGGCCACAGGCAACCACACAATTATTCAAGAAATAATTTCTGCACATGTGGGGCACCCAGGTGGCTCAGTCTGTTATGCCAAATGGGGTCAAGACTGAGTCTTGATTTTGGCTCACAGTTGGTGAATTTGAGCCCCATGTCGGGCTCTGCACTGACAGTGCAGCTTGGGATTCTCTCTCTCCCTCTCTCTCTGCCCCTCCCCTGCTTGCACACACTCTCTCTGTCAAAAAATAAATAAATAAATAAAAATAGAAAGAAAGAAAGAAAAAGAAAAAGAAAAGAAATGAATGGGGTGCCTAGGTGGCTCAGTCCAGTCGGTTAAGTCTGACTTCAGGTCAGGTCATGATCTCATAGTTAGTGAGTTCGGGCCTGCACCCGGCTCTGTGCTGACAGCTCAGAGCCTGAAGCCTGCTTCAGATTCTGTGTCTCCCTCCTTCTCTGCCCCTCCTCCACCCACACTCTGTCTCTTTCTCTCTCTCTCTCTCTCTCTCTCAAAAATAAATAAACATTAAAAAAAGAAATGATTTATATCCATGTAATTAAATCTGTATATAATACTTTTTTTTAAATATTCAAATGGGAATCACACAAAGCATACTGTTCCATCGCTTGCTTTTTAAACTCAATATACGTGGACATTTTTCCGTGTCAGTATACTCGGATCTAATTCATTCTTCTTAAGAACTGAATATTGTTTGGGCAGACTATAATTTAATGAGCCCTCTCGTTCGTTGCCATTAGGTAACTTCCAGTCGTTTGTTATTACAAACCATGTTGAGGTTACATTATTTGTACCTATATCTTTGTGTACCTGTGGCAGCATACCTTTAGAAGTGGAATCTTTGGCTTAAAAAGGATGCACATTGCAAATTTAGATACATGAAGTCATGTTGCTCTCAACAATAATTGAAAGCAAAATGTTGGCTTTTCCACGTCCTTGCCAGCATGCAGTATTTGCCAGTAGGTGAAAATTATATTTTTTTACTTTTCATTTCTTTAATTATGAATAAAATTAAGAACACCCCCACTCACAAATCCTAAGTGTGCATTTATAACGCCCTGGTTGTACGCACACAGATACATACCCAGAAACACATTTCCTTCGTGAACTACCTATTTGTATCTTTTCCTCATTTTCTCTTGGATTGCTCATTACTCTTCTTGTAAGAATATACACATGTATTTATGAAATTACTCTATCTTTATCATATACATTCACAATTTTTCCTACTTCAGCCTTTGAACTGTTTGTACTTTTTTGCACTATTGTTACAACACTGAAGTTTTCACATCATTAAAAACATAACCCAATTTATTAACCTTGTGCTTTATAACTTCTGGGTTTTATGTCAGATCCCAAGAGGTTCCCCACTCCAAATTATTTTTTTAATTATGGGTATTTTCTTCCAGCACTATTATTACTCAATTCTTTAAAAAAATTTTTTTTAACGTTTATTTATTTTTGAGAGAGAGAGAGCAAGAGTGAGAGAGAGAGTGCAAGCAGGAAGGGGCAGAGAGAGAGGAAGACACAGAATCTGAAGCAGGCTCCAGGCTCTGAGCTGTCAGCACAGAGCCCGATGCAGGGCTCAAACCCATGGACCGTGAGATTATGACCTGAGCTAAAGTTGGATGCCCAACCGACAGAGCCATCCAGGTGCCCCATTACTCAATTCTTTAAGTGTGTTTTAATCATTTGCAATTTACACTGGTGTAGGACATAAAGTAAGGAACCAACTGTATACTGTTCTTAAATTTGCAGTTGTTCAAATGTAATTTATTACAAAATCTAATTTTGGCTTATTAATTCCAAATACTATCCTACATGTCAAATTCAAAACATATGCAGGTTATTTCTAGACTCAGTAATCTGTTTCACTGATTTGCTACTTGTACCTTGATTATAAGCTGATTTAATTACTCCAACTTTATTGTGCCTTTCAATATCTGGTAGGGCTAGTCTTTCTTCATAACTCTTCTTTCGTATGTTTTATTTTCAAGCTGGAAAAGTTGCAAGCAGACTGTCTCTTCAAAGGCGGTGGGTTGGGTTTGCTTTGCGGGGTGAGCGCTCTTCTCTTCCATGAAAAGCCACCTGAGTAGGTCCTAGGGTTATGCAGTACCCACCCATAGCCCTAAACATGCACCTAAACACCTAAAATGCAAACGCAGATGTACTCTGTTCCATCGCAAGCCAAAGGCTCTGTTTAGAAATGTCAAGTGGGCAGATTTTTAAAAAACAGATGTAGCTTTCTACAGTTTATATAGCCAGCAGAGAAATGTTTCTTCTCTGAGTGTGGAATTTTAATGTCCTATTCGTACACACGAGTGCATGTGGGACATGAATGCATGTGGCCAAGTAATGTGTCTCTCTCGGCTGCAGAGATGGGATGGAAGAGCCAGCATCCAAGAGAGGTCTGTCTGGAGTCCTGATGCTCTCCTCACCCTACAGCGCCACCAAGAATGTCAAAAAAAGAACAGGCTGGGACTGGTGCAGCCCATCCCGGGCCTCGGCTCTTTATCCCATAATTGGTGTCATGGACAATGAAACACCCTGAATTAGGAAAATGTATTATTGTTAAGCTTCAGAGTTCTGATTCATTCCAGAGCTTTCTGAGAAAACTGTAGAGGCTGCTTTTAGGCAACACGCTTGAGCAACAGAAACTTGAGCAATGTAAAAAGGCCCATGGCAACCACCAACCACTGAACTGAACGCAAACGGTCTCGTTAAGTGGCCACCTGGAAACAACCATAGGCCCTAAGAGACCAGTTACAACCAGGTACAGTTCCTAAGATTACCAAAAAGGGAAAATTCTATCCCCGTCCTCCCTCCCTCCATCCTATAACTGTGGCCCCTCACCACTCCCTCATGGCAGACAGTCTCTCCTTTGCTGTCCTGCCTGTGGCTACCTGGTGGTGTACTCATTCAGTCAACTTCTGTCTCTTTTGTTCTGCCTTGGGTGAATTCTTTCACTGCCGGTACCTCCAGCTTCCACCCAATCGGGTCACCCCACCTTTGGGGGCCCCCATCTGATTGGGAAAGATAGCACAAAAACCTTATTCCTGTGGCCTCTTCCCTTCAATGAATGAATATTCCCAGTCATCCTTGAAAGGCGTGGGGAAACATGGATGCTTGGGGACCTTTAGCGTTTGGGGGCCTAGACTCCAGTTAAGAGAGATGTGCTAGAGGGCACTGCCCTGGGGGTGGTTAAGCAGCAGGCTGGGGGCTACACTGGAGGGGGAGTTGGGGAAAGAGGTACACCTTGTAGTTGACCTCATGAAGGGGCTTTGAAGGCCGCCGTAACTAACATTCTTTTTGTATCCTCTTTGCTGTTATTTTCTTCTGAAATCTTCATAAAACCTTCAAGCCTTAAAGCCTTACAAGCCTTCATAAAGCTTTGGACCATCTAATAGGCGATTATGGGGGATTAAGGGACCTGACTGTGCCCACCTGGGGGAAAATAGTCAAGAGGCATCCAGCTAGAGGGGATGAGATCTATGGAAGCAGTGGGTTCAGATGAGTTGGCAGAAAATACACTGACAGAGGACAGAGAGCAGCAACTACATGGTTGAAGTGGCAAAAACTGTGACCAGTTTCTGTCCTATAAGCATCTTGCAGGGAATCCCAGAAATACCTACATAGGGAACCGTGACAAATTTGGTTACTAAGGGAGACCTATCACCTCACATCTATTAAAGAAGGGCCATTTCTACAATGAATGTTTAACTTTTTGTAAACTCTGGTTTTCATGCTTAAGATGGAGGCATCCTTTTACCCATTAAACTAAATTTTTCACATAGGCCAGCTTGTGTCTAGGCCTCACCCAACTGACACAGTTTTCAAATAGTCCAGTACATCCTATCAAGGCAGGAAGATTCTTTATCCTAAACAAACAAAAATTAAAATCCAGCTTATCAAGGTAGTTACCCCAATCCTACTCTTAGCAGATTGAGGACTCTTGGTAGCAACCTTGGCTGGTGAGCAGGGAGAGGCCCCAGTGATGGACAGCTCTGGCATTTCCTCGTGGATACATATGGCCTGTGGAGAAGGACTTGGCTCTTCCAGATGTTGCTAAATAAAAATAATCACAGAATTGAGGTTCCTATGAGCCCACATTATCCTCTCCCTCTAATCCCCACAACCTAGTTCAGTAGGTCTAACCTCCGAGCCATCCATGCTGCCCTTAGACCGGCTCTTGAGTCCTTTTTTCAATACAAGCTTCCTTTGATAGTCCTTCGAAATCAATTTAAACCGGATATAAATTTGGATTTTTTTTTAATGTTTATTTATTTGAGATGGGGGGTGGGGACAGAGAGAGAGACACACACACACACACAGAATCCAAAGTTGGCTCCAGGCTCCAAGCTGTCAGCACAAAGCCCGACGCAAGGCTTGAACTCAAGAACCATGAGATTATGACCTGAGCCAAAGTCAGGCACTCAACCAACTGAGTTACCCAGGTATTCCGTGAAAAACCATCTTTTGACTCAGGTGTCTCTAGTCCCATGAGTTCACTGATCCATTTAATACACATTTAGTGAGCATGTGTCTAGTGTATTCACAACTCTATACCACAGCTAATAGAGATAATGATACTAATAGCTCTCGTTTTAATAAAATTTTTATTTTTTAAATAATTTCCAAATGCATTACTCATCTAATCCTAAGTAGAAGAAATGCCTGTGCCTTGAAAGAAATGTGGACACCTGGGGAAACTATATATTCCATGTCAATGTAAAAATACAGTAAATTTTATAATTTCCATTATGTTTTATAAAATAAGAAAATCAACATGAGGTCAGCTTAACCTCAGATTCTTAGAGGGGCCTAACTCAGAGTAGTTCTTTTTTTTTTTTTTTTTTTAATCTTGGGATAAACCTGACTGAATTTTTTAAAAGTTTTTTTTTTCATAGAATCATAGTATGGAAATTTTGGAAGATGAAAAATAAAACACCCCTGTTCTAACTGATATTATTAGCACACATAAGAAAAAAAAATAATGAAATGGAATATATACTGGAGTGTTTCCTTCCATTAATTTTTTAAGATATGCCATATATACATATATAAAACAATACATACAGTTTTAACTATATATACATATATATATATATAACCATATATATATACAAAGCTATATCTATAGTTTTTTAATATTTTTAATGTTTATTTAATTTTTTTAATGTTTATTTTAGAGACAGAGCACAAGTGGGGGAGGGGCAGAGAGAGCTGAAGACAGAATCTGAAGCAGGCTGCAGGCCCTGAGCTGTCAGCACAGAGCCCGATGCGGGGCTCGAACCCACAAACCATGACATCATGATCTGAGCTGAAGTCAGACACTCAACCGACTGAGCCACCCAGGTGCCCCTGTTTATTTTTGAGAGAGAGAAAGAGTGACAGCAGGGGAGGAGCAGAGAGAGAGGGAGACACAGAGTGAAGCTGGTTCCAGGCTCTGAGCTGTCAGCACAGAGCCTGACACAGGGCTCGAACTCACAAACTGGGAGATCATGACCTGAGCCGAAGTTAGATGCTTAACCAACTGAGTCACCCAGGCACCTTTATAGTTTTAACTAATGTTAGGGCATAAATATTTATATGATACTACAGAGTGTTTATAACCATCATTTTAATATTTTTATCCTGTTACAGTGGGTGGATATATGACAATGTATCATATAACTGCTGCTCTGTTACTAGACATACAAAGTTTTCTAACTTTTCAACTATTCTGAGCAAAGTAGTATTCCTATATTATTGTTTCTTTAAGGTAGTTCTCTATAGGAAACTTATTTAATTTTTTTAATATGAAATTTATTGTCAAATTGGTTTCCATACAACACCCAGTGCTCATCCCAACAGGTGCCCTCCTCAGTGCCCATCACCCACTTTCCCCTCCCTTCCACCACCCATCAACCCTCAGTTTATTATTAGTTTTTAAGAGTCTCTTATGGTTTGGCTCTCACCCTCTCTTTTTTTTTCCCTCCCCTCCCCCATGGTCTTCTGTTAAGTTTCTCAGGATCCACATAAGAGTGAAAACATATGGTATCTGTCTTTCTCTGTAGGACTTATTTCAGTTAGCATATCACTCTCCAGTTCCATCCACATCGCTACAAAAGGCCATACTTCATTCTTTCTCATTGCCAAGTAGTATTCCACTGTGTATATAAACCACAATTTCTTTATCCATTCATCAGTTGATGGACATTTAGACTCTTTCCACAATTTGGCTATTGTTGAGATTGCTGCTATAAACATTGGGGTACAGTGCCCCTATGCATCAGTACTCCTGTATCCCTTGGGTCAATTCCTAGCAGTGCTCATTGCTGGGTCATAGGGTAGGTCTATTTTTAATTTTTTGAGGAACCTCCACACTGTTTTCCAGAGCGGCTGTACCAGTTTGCATTCCCAACAGTGCAAGAGGTTCTGGTTTCTCCACATCCTCTCCAGCATCTACAGTCTCCTGATTTGTTCATTTTAGCCACTCTGACTGGCGTGAGGTGGTATCTGAGTGTGGTTTTGATTTGTATTTCCCTGATGAGGAGCGACGTTGAGCATCTTTACATGTGCCTATTGGCCATCTGGATGTCTTCTTTAGAGACGTGTATATTCATGTCTTCTGCCCATTTCTTCGCTGGATTATTTGTTTTTTGGGTGTAGGAAGCTTATTTTAAATAATCTATCTTCTCTTAAGTTTGGGCTTTCTTGCTGAAACTATGGTATATTCTTGCCAATTAAGATGATTAAAATCTTAAAGACTTTTGTTGCAACTCTTACTTAAATCTATATTCTTTCTTGAGTGACTGACACTTCTCTACAATTTTTTCTGACTGCTTTGTTCCTTTCAAGGTAAACAACATATTTTTCTGTCAATTTTTGTTATACAAATGCGGAACCATGAACATCACTGAGACACTCGAAAATAAAAGTTGTACTTTCTTTAAGAATTAAACATTAAAAAAAATGGATCAGTGGTGATACCAGTGTTTTCTCTGGGCTTGAATGAAAGAACAAAACATATTGGACCTGTGGAATCACTTCAGCCCTGTGAAGACAGATTTAGGAACACATTTTCTTAAGTAATATAGTGGATTTGCTTCAGCTTCTATTTGTTTCGTCTGCCCCCACCTCCCGGCCTCAAGCCTGTTTGCATGAAAACAAGAAATGTTTCTGATTTCCCATGTGCCTTACACCATTCTGCTATTCTTTTAATTAATCAGTCCTCTTGAAGTTACCTTGTCCATTCCTCCCACATTGTTCTAATTCTATCCACAGATCCCGTAGTTGAGCTCTTCACAGTGCTTGCTAGCATCCCATTGGTGGTAGATTTTACAAGAGAAAGCAAATCGAGGCTTCTGTCACATTTATGTTATCTCTTCACCCAGCATGTGGCTTGAACTCACAACCCCAAGACCAAGAGTCCAATGCTCCATGGACAGAGCCAACCAGGCACTCCTACCTACTTCCGTTACAGGTAAAGTTTCATTTTATGCTTCCTGTGGGTTCTCTGCAGTAACTCCTAGACACTTTCTTCTTGCAGGGAATTTTGGTGCAGATCATTTGAAAAGTGGTAGCATGTGCAATTATGGCAGAAACAAAAGCTACAGGACCAAATCCCTCTAGCCAAAAAGAAGAAAAGGTCCACAGGATGTATACATTTTAAAATGCCTCAGTATACATTGAGGAGGGCACTTGTTGGGATGAGCACCACGTGTTGTATGTAAGCGATGAACCACGGGAATCTACCCCCAAACCAAGAGCACACTCGACACGCTGTATGTTAGCCAACTTGACAATAAATTATATTTTGAAAAAAAATTAATAAAAAAATGCCTCAGTATAAATTTCAGCATGTCAAATATAACCAGGAGTACTTCATAAGACTGGTTAGCTATTTAAGCTCTATATACAAAGAATGTTGGAAAAATTACAAACAAATATGTTAAGGTCTTTTGTGTTCGATGTTGTTACAAAAGAAATACATGTTCACACACAAAAAATTCAAAATTCACAGAAAAGCACAAAGAAAAAAAATAAAATCCACCAGTAATAATTTAATCCTCTTTGTCAAGAGAACCACGCTGTTCAAATGATAGGTATTTAAATAAAACTGGAATCATGCTCCACATCATGATCTCCAATCATGCTTTTTTCAATTAACAGTATCCTGGGAATAATTTTCTGTGTTATTGTGTTCTAAAACATGACTTTGGTCTTATTCTATATATGAATATACCACAGGTTAGCTAATTCCTGTTTTTTAGCAGTTGTGGGGTTTTTTTTCTATTATAAGTAACTGTAATTGTGACTTTACATAATTTTTTGCACATTTGTTATTATTTCCTCAGGAGACATTTTTGGAAAAACTCCTATTTTCACTAACCAGTATATAAAAATAATTTTAGGGCCACCCAGGTGGCTCAGTTGGTTGGGCATCCAACTTCAGCTCAGGTCATGATCTCCCGGTTCATGAGTTCAAGCCCTGCGTCCGGCTCTGTGCTGACAGTTCAGAGCCTGGAGACTGCTTTGGATTCTGTGTCTCCCTCTCTCTCTGCCCTGTCCCTGCTCATACTCTGTCTCAAAATTAAATAAAACATTTAAAAAAATTTTTTTTAATAATTTTAGGGATTTTTAAATCTCTAATGTAAATGTTAGGAAATATTGCTGAGTTGCCCATAGAGAACTTTTCCTTCTTTTATTTAAAAAAAAAAAAAATTTGGGGGGAGCCTGGGTGGCGCAGTCGGTTAAGCGTCCGACTTCAGCCAGGTCATGATCTCGCGGTCCGTGAGTTCGAGCCCCGCGTCAGGCTCTGGGCTGATGGCTCAGAGCCTGGAGCCTGTTTCCGATTCTGTGTCTCCCTCTCTCTCTGCCCCTCCCCCGTTCATGCTCTGTCTCTCTCTGTCCCAAAAATAAAATAAACGTTGAAAAAAAAAAAACATTAAAAAAAAAATTTTTTTTAACATTTATTTATTTTTGAGACAGAGAACGAACGGGGGGAGGGTCAGAGAGAGAGGGAGACACAGAATCGGAAGCAGGCTCCAGGCTCTGAGCTGTCAGCACAGAGCCCGACGCAGGGCTTGAACTCGTGAGCCACCAGATCATGACCTGAGCCGAAGTCGGACACTTAACTGACTGAGCCACCCAGGCGCCCCGGACTTTTCCTTCTTTTAATCTGTGAAAATGCACTACATATATTCCTTCCTACACTTAAATTTTTTTAAATTCAAGTGTGATATTGTTTATCAATTTCTAAAATGATCTAAGTGTGCCTATGTATCCATCCTTCAGTCCCTTTACACATTTAATCTTCTTATTTCTGTAAAAGTTTTTACTAGAAAGATAGCATTTCATCCCAACATGCTAACACGTGGAAGATGGCCACAGTTCATGTCAATCTTAATCCTTAACCCCTTCACTCAAAGCTCTCCCAGAAAGGCACTCTTAGATTACAATGGAAAATTACTACTTCTGATTGAAAAAAATAATCATAAAGACTTTTAGACTCTATGGTGGTCAGCTAATAGTTTAGCTGCCCAGCATCCTGTCCTCTCTTGGTCTATTTAATATTTTTGGTGGGGGGCAGGGCTAACAACACCTCCCTCATTTCATCTGATGATAGTGCAGCTGCCAGTCAGCATCCTGTTCCTGTCACAGTGATTCATTTGTCCCTTCAGCAATTATTAAGCACCTACTTTGTGCCATGTAGTATTCTAGGATCTTAAAATTCAGCAGTGAGCGAAAGTAAAAATGTTCCTGCTTTCTTAGAGCTTAGATCTGTACCAGGGAGAAGCTTAGCATGTCTGACTCCATATTGTTTCTCTCTCCCGGGTGCTGTGACCTACAGCTTAGAAACTTCTGATGGGCCCTCCACATAGGCATGTTAATCACTGAAGGAATTTTGCTTACAGCTAAGATTTGTGAAAACTGCTTCCCCCCCCCCACACACACCCCGAAACCTACCTCTCTTGGGGAAATAAGGAAGTACATGCAGAAATGACTATGCTATGTCTAAGATTTACAGGAACAACATGACCAGATGTCTGTACACAAAGATCAATTGACCAAGGACAAAGAAGTTACGTGACTTTCCTCAGAAGTCTACAGATATTAATCACCCATTGACTCAACTCTCTCCCGCTTCCCCCTTTTGCTGACATAAAAGGTTAAATTTCATTGTTAGAGGACATGGTTGTTTGGGACAGTAGTCTGCCATTTCCTTGGTATGCTGGCTTTCCACATAAAGTTGCTTTCCTTGCCCCAACATCTTGCCTCTTGACTTACTGGTCTGTCATATGGCGAGCAGAGGAGCTTGGACTGGTTATAGACCGTAGTTGGAAGAGTTGGCCAAGTTAGACCAAATGGAGTTACTTTCCAGAATTTTATATGCAGACAGTGAGAAAAATGTTCTTTCCAACTGAGAGCTATAAAGGTACTATTTACTTACTGACTTACTCACTTATTTTAAGCTCTACACCCAACATGGGGCTTGAACTCACAACCTCAGGATCAAGAGTCACATGTTTGACTGACTGAGCCAGCCAGGTACCCCTAAAGATACAATTTTAGAGCTCGCAGCAGCTATGTCCTCTCCGCCATGTGAGGGCACCAGAAGAATGAAGCCAAGAAGTACCATAGAAGCAGAGAACAAACTGCTGGGGAGCCAGGGTCCTTGAGCTGTTTTGCATCCCCAGACCCAAGCCTGTACTTCTCGGTTACAAGACACAGTTTGGTGCCCCCTGCCTTTTTGTCCTTAATCTATTTATCTAACACAGACTCTGGTCACACATCTCAGAACGTGGGATCTGGGAGTGCTAAGAAGCCGGCAGCAAGAGAGGAGACGCTAAGCTTATGTTTACGTTTTTCTTCTTTCTTTGCTCTAGCAGTACTTCACTTCAGTATTTTACCTCCCCACACATTTCATTCATCCAACAAACATTTATTCAGCAATTGCTGTGCATCAGATAGTCTTCAAGGTGCTAAGGACACAGCACATAAACAAAACACATAAAAATCCCTATCCTTAGCTCAATTTCTAGCTAAACAAAATGAACTAACAAAGAGAGTGGTGATACAAAAAAACAAGCAGGAAATGAGACTAGGATGTTGAGAAAGGGGAGATAAGGGATTGTTAGGTTATGAAGAAGAGCCTGGGAAGGCCTTATTTTTAAGGAGTAGAGGGTTAAGCAGAGACTGAAGCTGAAGTGGGAATAAACCTTGGGAAAGTTGAGGGACTGTGATTAGTAAATAGGAACAGTCCAGAAACACTGTGACACTGCACAGATAAGTCAGCTCTTAGTGTCCAGTCCCTGGAAAGATTTAATTTTAAATAAGAAGGAAAGTGAGGGAAAAGGAAAAAGGTGTTAAAGGCTATCACAGACTTAGTTTACCCTGTTCTTTTAATACAGAGATAAAATGTTATAAGAGTGGAATGTCAAAAATTATCTTTTTAGCATACTTAATAAGGGATTCCCATCTAAGTCTCCATTGGTTTCCAATCCACCTTCCCCACCAGTGTCCTTGCCTGAAGAGTCACTGAGGGATCAGAGAGAGTCCAGATTCCATTGGATTGAAATCTAAAGTGAGGTGTCCTCCACTGAGATGCCAGGAGACACTAATGCCACAAAATCAGGAAACATCCACAACTTCAGGGACAGATAGACACTGTTAGCATATATATACATATAATATACATATACATATACATATAATATACGTATAATATGCATATAATATACATATAGCATACACCTAGTATACATATATATACATACATCTACTATACACACACACACACACACACACACTCATTATCACTAAGACCCAGGCTAAACTGAAATGAAGCTCCTTCTCTGTCAAGGAGAAATGATTCCACTATTACTAAAACCCTAACCTCCTCTCTTCAAAAGAAGTAAGCCATGACTGTGCCCAGGAATGCGGCCCTTCAAAATCAAAGGCCCTCCCCTTCTCATAGATATCTCTACATCTCCTGTTGTGAAATAAACAGGAGATCAAATGAAAGTGCTCAGAAAGCTGTTAGATCACCTGGCTTTAAAACCCTAGAGAATCTTACAATCAGCCTGTCTGGTGATGTGTCAGTGTCTTAGGGGCCTATGGACCCCATGGAGGCAAGCCTGGGAGGCTGGTTAATCAGAGAATCATAAATGCCTTGAAATGTAACCCATTTCCTTTCTTCCTATCCAGAGCCCCCTGGATTCATACATACCCAGTATACTCTTATTGTAGCCTCTCATGTTTGGCCTTCATTTCCTCACTTGAAAATTATAAAGGTTATTTCAGATTTTCATTACGGTCCTCTCCAGGTAAATTCATCCAGCCTTTAGTGTTATTGAACCAAATGATCACCCCTGCAAGGAAAAACCACACCACTAAGACTCACTAAGACACGTGCTCAGTGTTGATCCCAAGGGGACAAGATGAGTAGTATCAAATCCTGCCCCTAAGGGGCTCCCTCTAGTCTATAAATAGTGCTTTCAAGAACGTTTTCTACTTAATTTGAAAGTTTTATATAGTTAGAAGAAAACAGTCCAGTCTCCTTAAAACAAAACAAAACAAAACCTTTGGTTAGAAGAAAGAGGAACCGTGGAACCATTTTTTTCACAGTGTTGGGAAATTCTGTAGAAGGTTATAAAACCTGTGCCAAGGATTAAGAGGCCACTCCCTTCTGTTATGCACTTTGTGGACAAAATGCCAGGAAATCGAGGGACAAGCTACAAATAGCCCAAACCACAGAGGCTTGGAAAGTGGCCAACAACTGTTCCCCATACTGTGACTAACTGGGACTGGCTCTGAGTGAAAGTCCAAGAGCCATGCATGACAGCAGGGCCCTGTGGTAGATGGAGAATTGATGAGCCCTGAGTGCACATCGCCCCCAGACATTTGTCTGTTATTCCTCTTATATCCACTGATGGCAGTTACGGTTTCTAAGTAGAGGGTAAATTTCAAGAGCCTAATTCTGTTCTTTTTAAAAATAAATAACATTTTTAAAGAAGTTTTTATTTATTTATGCATTTTAAGAAAGACAGAGACAGTGAGACAGAGAATCCCAAGTAGGCTCCACACTGTCAGCACAAAGCCCAACACAGGGCTTGAACTCACGAGACCGTGAGATCATCAACTAAGCCGAAAACAAGAGTTGGACGCCTAACTAACTGAGCCACCCAGGTGCCCCAGAAATAAGTAACATTTTATATAAGAAGCATATATAAGGCAGCAGATTACTTCCCTGCCCCTCTCAAATATTTAGCTTTCATACAAGCCTAACTGGCAGACCTAGGTTACCCAACAGACACAAATCCCCTGAGAAAGGAACTATCTTCACTCCAATGAGCTTAGCCTTTCATCTCTGTCCTGCATCTGAATGCCCCAGGGGATGGCATAAGATGGAGACTCCCAAGTCCACAGAGACCTAGTAACTCTAGGGCTCTAGAAGGCAGGGCCCAGGAATCTACACCACAGCCATTATGCCAGGCCATCCTACACACGTAGAACTGAGAATGACCTCTTTAACCGGCAGCAGAATCACGGCATAGGAAGCATCAGAACTGAAGGCCAAGACCCCTGGGTTCCAGCCCACTGTGTGGTCTTAGAGAAACAACTTTTTTTTTTTCTCTTTTTTTTTCCTTTTGAAAGAAAGAGAGAGAGAGAGCAGGGAAGGGGCAGAGAGAGAGGGAGAGAATCCCAAGCAGGCTCCATTCCATCAGCGCAGAGCCCGATGTGGGACTCAAACCCATGGAACTGTGAGATCATTACCTGAGCTGAAATCAAGAGTCAGACGCTTACCTGACTGAGCCACCCAGGTGCCCCTTAGGGAAATAACTTTCTAAAAGGAGCCTCTGCATCAGTTTTCTTTTCTTTTTTGTTTTTAATTTTTTTTAATGTTTATTTATTTTTGAGAGAGAGAGAGACAGAGAGACAGAGCACAAGTGGGGGAGGGGCAGAGAGAGGGAGACACAGAATCCAAAGCAGGCTCCAGGCTCTGAGCTGTCCGCACGAAGCCCGATGTGGGGCTTGAACTCACAAGCTGTGAGTTCATGACCTGAGCCAAAGTCGGACGCTCAATCAACTGAGCCACCCAGGCGCCCCTGGTTCAGTTTTCTAAAGAATGGATTTAAACATCGTTATGACCACTTATACTTTCGTTGTATTTGACATTGGAAGCCAAAATCTTAATGGGACAAGGACTATCACCGGGAAATATTGTATTTGCAGCACAGTTGCAGGCATGTAGAGAAGGAGGAGGAGAGGGAAGCTGCTTGTCCCTGAATCCTATCACATGGGCAGCCGCTCTGCACAAGCAGGCAGGAGCTGAGCCAGCTGTCAGGCCGGCACTGCCGCATCATCCTTGACTGCCCAAACCTTCTGGAATCAGTTCAGCACCTGGGTGTGCAGTAGGGTTATCCCTGACAGAGGATTAAAGTAACTTCTCTGGGATACCATGGTACCTTCAGACAACCGCATGTGGTTTCGTTTGGCTACACAAAGGGTACTTGAGTGAAAAACATGGCTATAGAGGAGGGAAGAGTCAACATCTAGAAAGTCTTCTGAGCTAAACTAGTTAAAATTATAAGACAACAGCGGAAGAGTCAAAATAAGGAGCATCATGATTAGAATTGTCTTTTATAACAATCCCACTCAGATAGCACCATGAAGAGTGAGTGTGGGTGGGGACCAAAATGGAGGCAGAGAGACCAGTAAGAAAGTTGATGGACTGATGTATTTGAGAAGTGCACAAGCCTGGACGAGGCAACGGTAGTGGAATCACAGAGAGAGGAAGGGAGACACATGATGAAATGGTGAGCCATACAGGGCTTCTGACAGGTTGGATATGGCAGTAGAAAAAGAAAAGCCCCCAAATACAACAATAAAATTCAGTGAAACTAGAAACTTTAGGTCCAAACACACTAAATCAACAGTCTGACGAATCTCAGAATGCTGTCTTCTATTGCCATTCTGAATCTCTCTACTGGACAATTTCTAAATTAATATTTCAGGAAGCTGGTCTACACTTGGACAGGAGCCTGCATGTCAAAACTGGGAGAGGGCTTAGAAAAGTAGCTTACAGTCTTCATACAAGTGAAAGAAAAGCTGTCAAACACTCACATCACTCTGCTGAGGTTTCTTCAAGAAATGCTCTTTGTCACTTCATGGCGCTCTGGTATATTGACCACCTCCATCCACTGTCAATCAAAAATGGGATCAAAAAAAGGAGACATGAGGGGCGCCTGGGTGGCGCAGTCGGTTAAGCGTCCCACTTCAGCCAGGTCACGATCTCGCGGTCCGTGAGTTCGAGCCCCGAGTCAGGCTCTGGGCTGATGGCTCAGAGCCTGGAGCCTGTTTCCGATTCTGTGTCTCCCTCTCCCTCTGCCCCTCCCCCGTTCATGCTCTGTCTCTCTCTGTCCCAAAAATAAATAAACGTTGAAAAAAAAAAATTAAAAAAAAAAAAAAAAGGAGACATGAAACATGAGGAATTTTCCAGCAAACTCTGTACCTTGAGAAGCAAGGAAACAAGATTAACTTGATTAATAACAGGAAAAGACAAAGATAAAACTCTCAAAGCATCACACTTCTCACCTTTCCAATCCCTCCCTTCATTGTACTCACCAAATGCTTTCTGATAAAAGGTTTTTTATGTGGTTGATTTTATTTTGTTTTATTCCAAAATAATTGATGCTTACGATATTGGTTAAGCACACAGAGGTCATCACAGAAGAGTCCTCAGGAAATTCATAACATGAGAGTGTTAGGAATCATGTCCCAGAACATGTCAAGGCCATGTGGACAGGATCCATCCTCTGTTTTGTTTGGACTCTTCTCCCGCAGCAACAAGAGTCCTGCCAAATGACCAGATTGGAATGGGGACAGGTCACTCTGCGGAGAATCAAGACATTTGAAATTCAGTCTCAGCTGTGCCATGCAATCTCTCTAAGCCTTGGCTTCCTCATTTGTGACAGGAGGAATTTATAATCATGGCCTCGTCAACCTCAAGGGGCTCGTGGGAGAATCTGAATAAGGTAAATAAAAACCCCTTTCTAAATTATAAAACACTACAGCAACATCAGCTTGTTGAATTATTATTCCTCTTATTATTGTCATCAGATGAGGTATTGGGCTAGCTCAACTGGTGGAGTGTAGGTAGTATGGACCAAATCTATCTTTATTCCTGAAGTCAATCCCCAAACCCTAACCACCCTCTTCAGGTGAATTATTGTTGTGTGTCATTTTCACATAAGGTTATTTGTGGACACCAACGAGAGCTTAGAACAATAACAAATTGTTTCTAGTGCTCATTGTGCCTTGTTGACCTCAGAGAGACGTTACGGAACATGTTTCAATTTGATTTCAACTTGTAGAACAATGGAACAATAAATGCAATGGCCCCTCTACTGTAAACTTGGCACATCTCTTTATTTAGAAACTGTCTGAAGAAAATTCAAGGAAGAAGCTTGGTTTATTCATAAGAACTAATATGTTTGCTTCTATTTTTCTCCTAGTTTGTGGCACTTCTCAATATATTGGTAAATCATCTGATTAAAACTCCTTGTGGGTAAAATGGGATTAATAAATTATAACCGAAATGGCTCAGTGAACTCCCTAACAATCGTAAATTACTCTTTGGTTTCCAAGTTTTTTCCTAATGCTCCAAAATAAACATTTCAGTAGTGTATCAGTGTAACTGGTGGTACTAATGCCTTCTGCTAGGTCATCCCATCCTCAAGAGAATATGCCAAGAAGGGAATTGATTATAATCAGAATTATATGCCACCACAGCTTAACTGTACTCTTATACTAACCTCTAGTTCTAAAATAATGCCTCCTATTTTTAAAATGCAGTTGGTATTTTTAAACAAAAGATAGAGCAGCAGTGAGAGGACAAGATGAGCCAAAACCAAAATGGATGAGTTATTTTTAAATCTAAAACAAAAGTGGCAAGTCAGGACATAAAAACCGTTGTGTCTAAACAACATGGCACATCTAAATGATGACGTATCTAATAATTATCTAAATGTTTGATGTTAACAATGTACTGAAATTCCAGATTAATGGCCGAATTTCCCCTTCTTTTACTCAAAATCTAGTGGACTCGTGTAGACCTAGGTACATGCAGATAGGGAACAGCTCATGTGTAACAAATGTAATCATAATATAATAGTCACTAATCAAGTCATCTTAGAATCACAAATTATAGAATGACAAGGGGGAGACTTCTGCCAGCAACATGGCAGACTAGACTTTTATAGAAACTGCTCCTGTAACAGCCCTAAAACTTAAAATTCTGCATGAAATCTTTTTAAATTCTTTTTAATTCACGGCTGAGTTGGTAGGGAAAGAACTGTGTAAGAGCCAAAAGCAGACATTAGCCTACCATTACTCCAGGAGGTGTAGAGCCTAGGATTTCACAGGCCTAGGGAAGACTGGAAACAAATCTGTGAAAAAAGGTAAGATGGCAGAGACTCGAATTGAATCTGAAACTCCTCCCCCTACCAAGGATTTTCACCCTTGGGAAATAGGAATACATGACTCTCTTGACCTTGGCTGTGGAAGATGTTGGGAAATACCATATGATTTTACTTACATGTGGAATCTAAAAACTAGACAGGCCACCTGGGTGGGTCAGTCAGTTAAGCTTCTGACTCTGGGTTTCCGCTCAGGTCATGATCTCACGGTTTCGTGGGTTTGGGCCCCACATTGCGCTCTGAGCTGGCAGCACAGAGTCTGCAGGATTCTCCGTCTCCCTTTCTCTCTGCCCCTCCCCACTCACACTGTCTCTGTCTCTCTCAAAATAAATAAATAAATTTAAATAAATAAATAAACAAACAAACAAACAAAACAGAAGCAGACCCATAACTGGGTGGAACAAGAGAACAAACTAATGGCTGCAAGAGGGCAGGGGTGTGAGAGGATGGACAAAATGTTCAAAGGGGAGTGGGAGGTAAGGGTTCTGGTCATGGAATGAAAGATACAGCCTAGGAAATACAGTCAACGGTATAGTGTTGTAAGGTGCCATATTGTAGCTACACTTGTGCCGAACACAGCATCATGCATAAACTTGTCTAATCACTTGTTGTACACCTGAAACTAATGTATCATTATGTGTCAACTATACTTCAATTAACAAAAAATGGCATGTCAAAACTCATAGAACACAACTGGAGACAAATTTGTAACTTTAGAGTAAGTATCAGAAAAGAAGACTATAAAATCAGTGAGATAAACATCCATCTCAAGAAAGTATAAAAACATAACGAATAAAAATAAAGCAGAAGCGCACCTGGGTGGCTTAGTCGGTTAAGCATCTGACTCTTGATTTCGGCTCAGGTCATGATCTCATGGTTCGTGAGCTCAAGCCCTGCCCCATCAGGCTCTGTGCTGACAGTGTAGAGCCTGCTTGAGATTTTCTCTCTCCTTCTCTCTCTCTCTCTCTCTCTCTCTCTGCCCCACCCCTGCTCACACTTGCTCTCTCTCCCTCTCAAAACAAACTTTAAAAATAAATAAAATAAAGCAGAAAATGTAAAATAATGAAAAGAAGAAATTAACCTACCAGAAATAATACTTACAGTAGAAAATATTAACTAAGCCAAAACTTGTGTACTGAAAAAAAGCTAATAAAACTTATCAATTCCTAGAGGTATTAGCCAGAGAAAAAAGAAGACATGAAATAGATAAATTCCTAGAAAAATACATCTTATAAAAACTGATACAGAAGAAATAATAAATCTGAACAGTCTACAACAATTTGAAAGTCTGAGTCTGTAATTAAAAACCTATACCAAAAAAAAAATCATAGTCTCAAGAAAGTTGACTTTACAGGACAATATTACCAAAGGATATACTAAGAGTGAACACTATCTAACATGGTTTATGAGGCCGTAATAACTTCGTTATCAAAGCTTGATAAAAACATTGCAAGAAAAGACAGTTACAAGAACCTCACTCATGAACATAAATGCAAGAAACCTTACACAATGTATTAGCAAAACAAATCTAGTAATTTATTTGAAAAGGCAGGGGGGGAGTTACAAAAGAAACAAGGGAAAAGATTTTATTAATAAAGGTTAAAAACTACATTAGACTGCGCACAATAAGAAAACAAACAACACAATTAAAAAATGGGCCAAAGACCTTAACAGACACCTTGCTGAAGAAGACATACAAATGACAAACAAGCATATGAAATGATGCCCCACATCATATGTCATTAGGGAAAAACAAATTAAAACAACAATGAGATATCACTACACATCTGTTAGAGTGGCCAAAATCCAGAACACTGACAACACCAAATGCTGGCAAGGATGTGGGGCAACAGGTACTCTCATTCATTGCTAGTGGTAATGCAAAATGATACAGTCACTTTGGAAGACAATTTAGCTGTTTCTTACAAAACTAAAAACATCCCTATAAATGATTCAGCAATTGCACACTTTGGTATTTACCCAAAGGAATGGAAAACTTTTGTGTGGTTCTGTTCACACAAAAACTTGCACATGGATGTTTATAGCAGCTTTATTCATAACTGCTCAAACCTAGAAGCAACCAAGATGTCCTTCCATAGGTGAAGGGATAAACTGTGGTCCATCCAGACAGTGGAATATTATTCAGTGCTAAAAATAAATGAGCTATCAAGCCCTGTAAAGACATGGAAGATCCTTACATGCATGTTGTTAAGTGAAAAAAGCCAGTCTCAAAGGCTGCATACTGCATGATTCCAGCTATATGACATTCTGGTGAAGGCAAAATGATGGAGACAGCAAAGTGATCAGTGGCTTCCAGGGGCCTGGGGAGGGAGGGGTGAACAGGTGGAGCACTGAGAATTTTTAGAGCAGCGAAACTATTCTGTAGGACACTAAATTGGTGGATACATGTCATTACACATTTGTCAAACCCATAGAATGTATAACACATAGAGTGAACTCTCATGTAAACTATGGACTTGGGTTAATAATAATTTATCAATTTCAGTTCAGTTGTAACAAATGTACCACTCTAACGAGAGATGTAGTCATCTATAGTCACGTGACAAGAAATATCTGATGAACCTGAAAAAAGTCCTCTGAATTGGTCAAGGTCTGATCCAATGGGACATGGCAGCCTGCATCCTGGGAGCTGAGAGGAAGTTTGGGCTTTATTATCTAAGAAGCAGCCTTTGACTTGCTCCTGCCCACTTCTAGGTACATGGCCTTGGGCAGTTATGCAATTACTCCCAGCCTCCACCATCTTCAGCAAAAGAAAAGATTCCTTAGAATAACATCTTATGAGTATTTAAATTATAACACAAGATCCCCTCTGTCAATGGGAATCACAAATCTGAGACCAAATGAACCAATAAAAATGTTGTTCACGGTTCTTTTTCTGAGATCTGTATAGCACATCTAATGACACTTTTGTAGGGAGACTTCTCTGAAATCAACTGAGGAAATGAGCTAGAGACAGATTGCCAATAATATTCAATTGGTGAAATACTTCAATTAGTTGAATTTTCATGTTTTTATCCTTATCTTTTTATCTCTTAAAGTAACTATTTCTAAATTGATGGTACTATAGACACCATGAAGTTACTCATCTTCAGAGTTTCTGTCTGGCAATTTGATACAGTGTCAAGACCATTTCAGTTTCTTAATTTCCTTCGTATAGCAATCACTTAAATAATTGAAACAAATTTTAAAAGTCATATCCTTCCCTATTTATTCATAATTATCCAATCAATTGAAGTACTTTCCTGTAACTTCAACCATAATATAATAAGTGCTATAATCAGATAAGTTTAAAGTTTAATCAACCCAGACTTCTATGTCTATGGAAATGTTTTAGTAATCTAAATTAAAATCACCTACGATAATTCACTCGCTCCTCTCAATGGTATTTGGTGGTTCAAGGAGGCGTACATGTCATGGGGTTAGCATTCAATGGCTTTGTATTGTATTAGGCAAAGTCACTTTCTTTAAGCATAATGTAAATTGCATTTTAATACCTCTATAGATTTCTACACTGGCAAGAGGAAAGCATAGCAAAATTTCTACATAAATTTGAACAGAACTGTTCAGTGCTATTCATCGTTACATCTCCATATTTTAAGGATATGAATTTGCTTACTTAAAAGCCATCTGATGAAATTCTAGTGCTTGTAGTTTGAAGGGCAAATAAGCTTGATCTCATTAGAGTCCATGGTGACATAGTCAAAGAAAGCATATGCACGCGAATTGTTTGTGCTTTGGGAATACTCCACTCCTGTAACAATCCAATTAGATTTTTTATATATATATATATATATATATATATATATATATATATATACATATATATGTATATAATGTATTATATATTATACATTATATTATATACATTACATATATAATTATATAATACATTATATTATATACATTACATATATAATACATTATATATATAATCTAATTGGATATAGAATGCACTATATATATAATATATATTATATATTATAATTGTTATAATTAATAATATAATATAATATAATATAATATATATATAATATATATATAATATTATATGTATTATATATATAATACATAATAGATTACAGACACACACACTGAGAGATATATTATTCAGGTCTATAGAGCTACTGGAGGCAAAAGTCTACTAAATCAGGAAGCCACTTCTGTATCTCAGTACACAGTCATATCAAATACTGTGAATTGATTGCTGCTTTTTTCCACTTATACGTTCTATGAACATTTGGAAAACATAGGCAATGATAAGGAGAGAACAGCAATAATTTGTAAACCCATTTACTATTAAAATATACTTATCTTTAACATTTTGAACATACAGAAGAGTATAAAAAAAAGGCAACAAGAATCGCCTGTAATATCCAGAGATAATCACTTTTAACAGTTTGATATAAACACATATATATGTACATACACATATGTATGCAAGGACTTACGTATATCAGTTTTTTAAATTGGGATTTTATTACTATATATGCAGCTTCTTACCTGGAGTTTTCCACTCAAAATTATACCATGAGTTTTCTTGTCACATTATTAAATTTATTTCCAAAACATGTTTGTTGCTGATGGCTATAAAATATTTCTATTAGACTATAAACTTAATGAACAAAGGGACTATATCTTGTTCATACAGCCAGTACCACATATGCCATAATTTATTTAACCATTTTCCAATTGTTTCATGTTTAGGTCGTTTCCAAATTTACACTGCCTTAAGTATTACATTATTAATGTATGAATTTTCCCACTATTTCCCCTTTGCTGACAGCTTTTTTAGTCTCTATCTCCCACCCTCAGAGGGAGTCCGGTTTTGCCTAATGATGCTTGGAGATTTTGTGATG
Source organism: Lynx canadensis (assembly GCF_007474595.2). Taxonomy (NCBI): domain Eukaryota; kingdom Metazoa; phylum Chordata; class Mammalia; order Carnivora; family Felidae; genus Lynx; species Lynx canadensis. The sequence goes on along the minus strand of NC_044313.2, from coordinate 36,394,987 downwards.
TAGATTTGGAAGGAAAGAGGTGAAGTTGAAGTTGAAGAGTAAGAGGTGTGTGGTCTAGGACCGAAAGAAGAATCTTCTGAGAATTGGAGGATAAGATGTGGGAGTAGCTGTGGAAGAGGAACAGATGGGAGACAAGAGGAACCGCAGTGGTCTCCATAATGTCCTCCCTGTGCTTTTCAAATGCCAAGTGTGAAAACTGAAGTGGAATCAGTTTTTGTTCCTTTTGCCTGCCCAGCATTCATTTTAGTCTTAATCTGTTAATCTTAAAAAAAAAATTTTTCTGGGGCGCCTGGGTGGCGCAGTCAGTTAAGCGTCCGACTTCAGCCAGGTCACGATCTCATGGTCCGTGAGTTCGAGCCCCGCGTCAGGCTCTGGGCTGATGGCCCAGATTCTGTGTCTCCCTCTCTCTCTGCCCCTCCCCCGTTCATGCTCTGTCTCTCTCTGTCCCAAAAATAAATAAATAAACGTTGAAAAAAAAATTAAAAAAAAAATTTTTTTTCTAATGTTTATTTATTTTTGAGAGAGAGAGAGAGGAAGGGCCAGAGAGAGAGGGAGACACAGAATCCGAAGCAGGCTCCAGGCTCCAAGCTGCCAGCACAGAGCCCGATGCGGGGCTCAAACTCACGAACCGCGAGATCATGACCTGAGCCGAAGTCAGACATTTAACTAACTGAGCCACCCAGGCGCCCCTTAATCTGCTTGATCTTCAGCATCTGACTTCAGCTCAGGTCATGATCTTGTGGTTCATGGATTTGAGCCCTACACTGGGCTCTGCTGTCAGCACAGAGCCCACTTGAGATTCTCCGTCCCTCTCTCTCTCTCTGCCTCTCCCCTGCTTGTGCTCTCGCTTCATCAAAAATAAATAAACATTAAAAAAATTTTTTTAATAATTTCCCTAAGGAGGAAAAGTTTTTTTTGAGCCTGGCATACATAGGGCAATTCTTAGACAATAATATTCAACTGTGACATTAGAGTAACTGTCATAGGTTAAAATTTAACTCAGGTATGGCCAACTCAGCCAAATATTTGTTGTTGTTGCCAGAGTTGTTGAGCTGCTTGAAAAATACATTCTTTACCAAAATATTCATAAAATATTTAATTAGTATTTAACCCAAAATATGATATCTATTTCAAGAAGAACAAGCACAAAATTAACTATAGATAGAATTTTTTAACAGGTAATACAAAAGTGTGACCAAACACTTTTAATAACATTAAATTGGAAAGTCCTTCTTACCTTGAAACCAAAGTCAGAAGAAAATGAAAAAGCTTTTTTTTTTTTTTTAAAGTCACCTGGTATAATCACGTGAGCAAATCTTTAAAAACTATATGGAAGAAACTTCTCTACTGAGCCCTGAAACAGTTTAAAGAAAAAAGATACATTCCAAATACACGTTAGAAGCAACACGTAAGAAGAAAGCTTAAACCTTAAGAAGAAAGCTACTAACCAAACTCACTTATGTTGATCAAAGCCATCCTAGACAAAACATTAGGAGATAGAACTGAATGAAATACTGAAAGGATAACAGATCATGAATAAGTGCAATTCATTCTAGACTGCAAGGGCCATTTGACATTACTAAATAAACTCACATATTCTTGCTTAGCTACCCCAAACATGTCTGATTCCAAATCTATTTAAGATTTTTTTGAAAAGCTTGATGTAGGATTAAATGGATATTGCCTGAATGTTAAAAAAAAAAAAAACAATACAGCCTGGGGCGCCTGGGTGGCTCAGTCGGTTGAGTGTCCGACTTTGGCTCAGGTCACGATCTCACGGTTCGTGGGTTCAAGCCCCGCATCGGGCTCTGTGCTGACAGCTAGAAGTCTGGAGCCTGTTTCGGATTTTGTGTCTCCCTCTCTCTCTGCCCCTCCCCTGCTCACACTCTGTCTCTGTCTCTGTCTCTCTCTCTCTCAAAAATAAACATTTAATAAACAAACAAACAAAAAACCAATACACAATGTAACTCTAAAGCCAGCGTTATGCTTAGTAGCTAAATAATGGGGAATATTTCCTTTAAAGTCAGAAATAAGGTAAGAATATCTTAGATCAGTACAATTATTTAATACTGTTCTCAACATCAAAGAAAATGCAATTAATCAAGCAAATGAAGTGAAGCATGCATATCTGAAGGGAGAATGCAAAAGTGTTAGTATTTTATACGTGTGAACTCCTGGAAAACAAACTGCAAAATTTTTGGAACTGTTAAGAGAATCAGGAAGATAGCTAGTTTCAAAATAAAGATACAAAGATGCAATTGCTCTTTTCACATACCAACCATAACAAGTGAGAAAACTACCACATTTAAAATAGCTCACAACAAAAACTCAAACTGAAAAAAAATTAAAGAGATATATGCATGCCCATTGTATTCAGCAGTAATAGTAGTAACCGCCACAAGAACAACATGGATGGTCCTGATATAGGAAAAGACACACTGCCAAGGAGCAGAACAGAAAATTCCAGAAACACTCAAGTATTATGAGAATTCAGAGTAAAATAAATGTGGCATTTCAAGTCACAAGGGAAAGATTTGTTATTCACTAAATAATTTGGGACAACTGGCCAGCCACTTTAAGGAAAAGTCAAATTTCACACATTAAATTCCAGTTAGATAAAAAGCATTCATAAATGTAAAAAATTTAAAAAAATTATGAGAAAACACTTCTGATATAAGGGTGGAACATGACTTTCTTAACTTGACACCAAAGCCAGAAACTATAGGAAAAAAATTTACATCGAAGTTAAATATTTCCTGGCAGCAAAAACAAAAACAAAATACCACAATTATGGAAGTTTTGAGAGACTTAGGAAAAACTATTTAGTAACACACATGATGGACAAAGAATTACTACCACTGTATGAAGAGCTCTTACAAATCAATTATAAAAAGAAAAATGGTCAAAGACTATAAAATAGTCAACTTACAAAAAAATAAGTTAGACTGGGCCAAAAAAAAGACCTGTTCAGTTTCATTATTTCCTAAAATGCAAATAAAAACAAGAAAGACATTTTTATGGTAAGCTCCCCCTCCCACTTTTTTTATTGAGGTATAACTGACATACAACATTACATTAGTTTCAGGTATACAACTTGATGATTTGATATTTGTATATACTGTGAAATGAGCGCCACAATAAGTCCAGTTGACATCTTTCACCATACATAGTTACAGAATTCTTTTTTCTTATGATGAGACCTTTTAAGATTTACTCACTTAGCAACTTTCAAATATGCAATACAGTATTATTAACCATAGTTACCATGCTATACATTACATCTCAATGACTTATTCATTTATAAGTGAAAGTTTATACCTTTTGCCTTCACCTATTTCACTCACAATGAAACCCCCACCCTGGAAACCACCAAGCTGTTCTCCACATCTGTGAGCTTCTTTTCTGTTTGTTTGCTTGTTTTTTGTTTTTTTGTATTTATATTGTGCATATAAGTAGATTATATAGTATTTGCCTTTCTCTCTCTGACCTAATTCACTTAGCCTAATGCCCTCAAGGTCCACCCATGTTGTTGCAAATGGCAAGATTTCATTCCTTTTCATGGCAGAATAATATTCCGTTGTGTATATATTCCACATTTTCTTTATTCATTCATCTGTTAGCGAATGTTTAGGTTGTTTCCATATCTTGTCTTTTGCAAATAATGTTACAATAAACATGGGGTGCGTATAACTTTTTGAGTAAGTATTTTTGTTTCTTGCAGATAAATACCTAGAAATGGGATTGCTGGATCACATGATAGTTCTATTTTTAATTTCTTAAGGAACTCTGTACTGTGTTCCACAAAAACTTTTATCAATTTACATTCTCACTTAATAGTACACAATGGTTCCCTTTCCTCCGCATCCTTGCCAATATGCATTGTTTCTTACCTTTTTGACAATAGCCATCCTAATAGGTGTGAGGTGATAACTCATTGTGGTTTTTGATTTGCATTTCCCTGACAATGAGTGATCATCATTTTTTCACATATCTTTGGTCATCTATATGTCTTCTTTGTAAAAATGTCTTCAGATCTTGTGCTTATTTTTTAATCATATTTTTTCTATTGAGTTGTGTGAGTTCTTTATATATTTTGGATACTAACCCCTTACCATACACATGATTTGCAAATATTTTCTCCCATTCAATAGTTGGCCTTTACATTTTGTTGATGGTTTCCTTTGCATGCAGAAGCTTTTTAGTTTGATGTAGTTCTACTTGGGTTTGTTTGTGTTTTTTGTTTGTTTTTGTTTTTGTTTTGCTTTTGTTGCTTTTAATTTTGGTGTCAAATTCAAAATCATCTCCAAGACTTATGTCAAGGAGCTTATCGCCTATACTTTCTTCTAGGAGTTTTATAGTTTCATGTCTTACCTTCAAGTCTTTAGTCCATTTTGAGTTAATTTTTGTGTATTTTTGTCCCATTTCCTTTCGTGTTTGTGGCTGTCCAGTTTTCCCAACACGATTTATTTAAGAAATTGTCCTTTCCCCACTGTATATTCTTGACTCCTTTGTCATAAATTAATCACATGGGTTTATTTCTGGGCACTCTATCATACTCCATTGATCTATGTGTATTTTTATGCCAAAACCATGCTGTTTTGGTTATGATAGCTTTGTGATATAGTTTGAAATTTGGGAAAGCAATGCCTTCAGCTTTATTCTTGTTTCTCAAGATTGCTTTTGCTATTATGGGTCTTTTGTGGTTCTCTACAAATTTTAGTATTGTTTTCTCTATCTCTGTGAAAAATGCCATTGGAATTTTGACAGGGATTGCACTGAATCTGAAGATTACTTTGGGTAGTATATAATTTTAACAATATTAATTCTTCCAATCCATGAGCACAGAATATCTCTCCACTTATTTGTATCTTCTTCAATTTCTTTCATTAATGTCTTATAATTTTCAGTATACAGGTCTCTCACTTCCTCGGTTAAATTTATTCCTAGGTATTTTGTTCTTTTGGATTCAACTATAAATGGGATTGGTTTCTTAATTTCCCTTCATGACAGTTCATTATTAATGTATAGAAACACAATGGATTTTTGTACTTGATTTTGTATCCTGCAATTTTTTTAAAAGAAATCTTTAAAAACCATAATATTGGCATTAGATGAATGACTAAAGCCAGATGTTGGTGTAGAGGAGGCAAATTTTTACCACCCCTCTTAGGGTTTCTCAGCTGACATAAGACAGATTAACAGGAGAAACACACACACATTTATATTATTTTACATGACAGAAGAGTCCTCATAGGGATTGAGACCAAAAGAACTGGTAAAGTTCCTCTGAACTTTACCAAAAGAACTGATAAAGAACCTCTATAGTAGGTTGAACAATAAGAGGCAATTGTACCAAAGTAACTGTATGGAGCGGCCAAAGGAAGATAAGATGTATTTGAACAAGGTCTGCTCGAACAGATTTCTTTCTGCTTCAGTTCCTTGTCACTGGTGATAAAAATGTTCTCCTTTCTCCCGGTACAGGGTGGACACCTTTCACATGGGAGGTTTATCTCCTGCCTTCAGAAATAAAAAGGAGGGTCAGAATGCCCTCTTGTATCTGCCATTTCTCAAGTGCCTTTAACTCAAAATAATCAACATACCAAAGCAGCACACTTTGGGGTGATATGTTCTCCATTCCTTTGGCAAAGGAGACAGAAAACAGGCATTTTCAAAAGCTGTTGCTAGAGGTCTGAATGGATACAACTTTTCTGGGAGGCATTTTTATCAGTCCATACCACAGTTCTATTTGGGGAAATCCATTCAATCCAATAATCTTGTATCTAGAAATTCTCCACAAAGAGGTAGTTATACAACAGGAAAAACATATGTGCATAAATACGCCTGATGTTTTAATAATCATAAAAGCAAAACCAAAAAGATAAAGCTAAACAAAATGTCCATCATTTAAATGACTGGCTAAGTAAATAAGATATTCTGCTATCATTAAAAAATTAGGTAGTGTTTTATCTACTGAGGTAGAAACATGAAACCAACATGTTTTCAACTGAGGGGGAAAAAAAAGGCTGCAACGTAGGATGAACTTATTTACAAAGCATGCATATGCCCACATTTCTATACGTGTTGTCTGTGTACATTTAGAAATCTGGAAGTTTATCTCTGGATGATGACATTTTGGTGATTTTATTGTTTTTTTTTTTTTTTTGCAATTTATGTCTTATTTTATTTTTATGTTTTTGATAATGCGCATGTATCATCTTAATGACCAGATATTAAGCTTTTTCAAAATAAGTCACCTTACCTCCCAGTTCCTTAACTCTTTTTGTTGTATTTGTCCCTCCTTTGCACCAATTTTACCACATTTTTTTCAATGCTAAATTGCATACGTTTTTTTTTCCTACTGCCATGCATCTTAAAATAGATGGCATTTCACAATTGCTGTTGGCCAGGGGACCAACATGACATGGGTGTCATTGCCTGTGTATGTGCAAACTTGGTCATGGTTATTCATATTGCCATGACTTCCAGTACAACCTCTGTTGAGTTTAATTGACATTTAAAATTGATTTGGTTAATACTGTTGTTTAACTCATCACCTCAGAACTCGGAGGCTTAAAACAACAATAATCACTTTATTATTTCTCACAGTTTCTGTGGGCCATGAATTCAGGAAGGGCTTGGCTGGGTGGTTTTGGTTAAGCAATCACTCATGACATTGCAGCCCTTTAGAAGCTGTAACCAAAAGAGCAGAGGTTGGGGAAGCAGGATCAGCTGGCAACTGGCAAAGCATCTTTCTCTCTTCATGTAGTCTCCGGGATTTTCCACATGATCCCTCTGGAGGCGGGGGGGTTTGGGCTTCCTCACAGCATGGCAGCCACAGATCACAGAGGCTGTTAACATGGAGGCTCTGGGCTCCAGAGCAAATATTCCAGCCAGCGAAGTGGCATCCGTATCACCTTCTCAGACCTAGCTTCAGAAGTCATGCAGAACTGATGCTTTCTATTGGTTACAGGCAAGTCACAAACTAGCTTAGATACAAGCAGGAAGAAATTAGGCTTTCCCTCTTGATATGGAAGTACTTAAGGTTCTAGAAGCACATGTGGGACAAGAACTATTATCGTGGCCCCTGGGAAAAAAAATATCTGGTACAAAACATTTTCAAAGAATTACACTATTATTTAGCATTGAAGCATAAAGTTTTTATTTATTTATTTATTTATTTATTTATTTATATTTTTGAGAGAGAGAGAGTGGGAGGGGGGTGGGTAGAGGGAGGGAGAGAGAGAGAATCCCAAGTAGTCTCCATGCTCAGCAGGGAGCCTGACATGGGGCTTGATCCCAAGACCCTGGGATATGACCAGAGCCAAAATCAAGAGTTGGACGCTTAACCGACTAAGTCACCCAGACGCCCCAGAATAATGCTACATCTTACAACTAATGGCATATTAGAACAGATTATGTAATGAAGCACAGCTTTAGAACTGATTTTCCTTTACTTTACATGTCAGCAAGATGAACGAAGTCTAGCCTGTCCAAGGCCTTCCCACCGTGGGGAGGGGCTGGTGGAGCTGGGAGCTAAAATATGACATCAGGAATATTCCATGTTGTAGATGGGCACGGGCGCTGGACTGTGGGGGCAGTGATCCACTGTCATATTTTCTATGTCGTAATTCTCTTGTGCTATAGACACACATTCAATGTTTGCTCCTTGTAACAGCCTGATCTTATCTCTGAAATAAGCAAGGCCCAAACCTACCTGTGTCGTGTAGCAGAAATAGAAGAGCAGTGAGAAGGTGAAAACGGTTACCAAACAGCAAGAAGTGACCTAAGAAGGGTGGACAGTTGATGGAAGTGATGAGGAACGGTCTACATGGGGTAAGGAGGGGCACGGGTGATTTCTTACTTTGGGCACACTGAAGACCTATTGGCCACCTACAGTTTTTTGCACATGTACTCCATAAAGTAACTACGCAGCCACTTGAAGATTTCTCAGATACCTAGGGAGGGAAAGATAATGAGGACAGCACTCCCTGCTGCCACATGTGACTCAGGGTGTCAAAGGAAAGGACAGATCCCTGAAGACTGGGGACACCTGGGCTTCATATAGTTTTGAACCCAATTAGGTGAACCTATTTCTTGAACACTTTTATGTAGGAGTCCAATCTTAGCACTTCCCTGAATGCTAGTGGTGGGAATCTTAGCACATCCCAGCATGCCAGTGATGGGAAGCAAGCCAAACTTCCCAAATCATCTTGGAATCTGCTTAACAATTTTAGCAACTTCAATTCTGTCAGATATACCACAGGTACATTGCACTGAAAACCAGGCATATTCTTTTCAAGTAGGAATGGTTAAGGGACACGTTTGTGCTTTTGTCTGATCAGTTACGGATTCTTCTGAAAGTTACCAAAAAGGAGTGTGCAGACTCTAGTTGGTTGTGGAAAGCCACTTTATAAAAATTCAGTAAAACCTTTTTGGAACAAAAATATTATTTCAAAGATGACCGCCAAGTGAATTTCAATAAAAATAAATCCTATTTTTCCAATAATTCTAATTACTGAAATGTGTCAAGAAGGGGAAAAAAGGAGATTATATTACCAAAAATAAAAGTGATTAAAAAGGATCTCAAGGAGAGTTAGAGCTTTGCACTCCCTGTACTGTTTATACTGGAAAATCCCTTGCAATTTTCTCCTCTCTCTACCTCCCATCTTTTTCTCCAGATTATAACAACTGCTCTACATGCAAAGATCTCTGTTTCCAGGACTATAGTAGTTGTTACTTAACTTTCTTTCACCTGAGTATCTGTCATGTCTCCTACAGACTGGCCGGGATGTTGCGTTTTGTCAAAGGTGCCCACCTCCCTCAAACACACACTTCTCCAGATAATTCTTTAATATTCCAAAGTTATAAATAAGATGTATTTAAAATGAGAATTATCTGAAAAATAACCCCATTCTGAGGGTTTTCTGCTTTCATTTGTTAATGGATTAATCAACATTGTTAGGGCAAATAGGAAAATAGGCTCATCTGTATATTATTTGCACCCCCCACTGAGCCTAACATCATTCAAATCTAACAAACCCCACCTACCTGCAACAGCAACCGTGGACAAATATTCCCAGGAATTCCAGTTGTCCATATATGAAATATCTGATGCACACATTTCATATTGTAACTAGCAGGGGTACAGAAGCATAAAGTGCTTTCCCCAAAACAAGCTGCAAAAGTCAACATGTAAAAACGAGTTCCCTGCATCACAAATACGTACCTTAACAATTGGCAAACAGGCTAAGATATGAGGGAGACAACCTGCAGAAGAGGAAACGACAGCTGGTCAAACCGTGCATGAAAAAGAAGTTCAATCCCACCAATAATCGAGATAGTGTAAACCTAAAAGTACAAAGTGATAGCATTTTACACCCTTCAGTCGGGCAAACCCTTAAAAGTTGACAATGTTAAGTGTTTGAGAAAATGTAAAAGTAGGAGAACTCTCAGATACCATTAGGGGGAGTGTAAAATGGGGCAACGACTCAGAATTTGGCAAAATCTAGTTAAGGATATACCTGCCTCCTATGCAGCAGTCAGGCACACGGTAGGGCTATCGCATTCCTGCGTTTTTTTTAAGCGTGTACTCCATAAGATAATTGTGAAAAACTGTGCAGCCACTTGCAAATTTTAGACATGTAAATTTTCAAATCATAAATGTAAATAGTTGCAGAAGATATAATTTGGCAACTGTTATAAATACTGACATTAAAAAAAATAAAGCAGTGATGTCATTCTTTTAAATCTATTCAAAAGTGGTGTCAGATAACAAATACTATTTTTAAAACTACACAGGGCCGCCTGGGTGGCTCAGTCGTTTAAGTGCCTGGCTCAAGTGATGATCTTACAGCTTGTGGGTTCGAGGCCCCACATCAACCTGGAGCCTGCTTCGGATCTGTGTCTTCTCTCTCTCTGCCCCTCCCAAGCTTGCACTCTGTCTCTCTGTCTCTCGAAAATAAATAAACATAAAAAAAAAAAAAAAAAAACCCTACACCGCTCTTGTTTAACATTTGGAAATTTTATCTTTTTTTTTTTTAACTTGTATTTCCATTCCACATTACACTAAAGTTTATTTTAACGTAACGTTATTATGTTTGAACATCTTTTTTTGATCAACCTATCACCTGTTACGCAAATGTGTATATAATGATAAATTGCAAAAAAAAAAAAAAAAAAGTGTATTTAAGACTCTGAAGTCTAAACATTTTTTTCTTGATTTAAAAAATTATCACTAGGGGCGCCTGGGTGGCTCAGTCGGTTAAGCGGCCGACTTCAGCTCAGGTCATGATCTCACGGTCCGTGAGTTCGAGCCCCGTGTCAGGCTCTGGGCTGATGGCTCAGAGCCTGGAGCCTGTTTCCGATTCTGTGTCTCCCTCTCTCTCTGCCCCTCCCCCGTTCATGCTCTGTCTCTCTCTGTCTCAAAAATAAATAAACGTTAAAAAAAAAATTATCACTAAATAACTATTTTAGGTGGTAATTTACATTACTAATTCTTATTAAATCTCATCACTATTAAATGAACTACTAAATTACTATTGGCCAAAACCAAAATGTATTGCACATACTGATAAGTATTAACTGTAAAAATGTAAGTTTTGATTGGAAATGCTTTTAATGAAATGAAGGGAGAGGTTTTTTTTCATCTAGTTCATGTATCCAGATATGAATATTGCTTATTGCTAAAATGAAAACAGGGCTTGTGAAATTAACAACAAAATAAAAGGAATGAAGCCACCAGCAGTATGAATTTACCAACAGTATATTCATGATTAAGTGGATTTTCTTACAATAAATTCTACTAAATATACCTAAGTTATATAAATATAATAAGTACATGGCCAAAATGAACAAATGAGCTGAGAATTGGTTGATGGGCAACATTGAGCAGGAAATTTAAGTCCAAAGGAAGAGTGTATATGGATTTATAATGTCCGATAATCTTTTTGCAAAGGTAATGCAAATATTTCTTCTACAAACCTGATGAAGTGTTTGAGAAAACAGAAAACACTAACTTACTTGGAACGTGAGTTTCTTTTACTCAAAGGTGTAATGTCGACCTCTAGGAGATACGCACAAAAGTGTTTACCTCCTCCTTCCTTAAATCACGCAAACAATGCAGGTGAGTCAAGACCAAGCCCTGTGAGTAATCAGTCTCTAAACTTTCTCCCTTTTAAGAATGAGAAATGGAAGGGCGCCTGGATTGCTGAGTCGGTTTAGCATCTGACTCTTGATTTCAACTCAGGTCACGATCTCACAGTTCATGAGATTGAGCCCCACATCGGGCTCTGTGCTAACAGCACAGAGCCCGCTTGGGATTCTCTCTCTCTCCCTCTCTAAATAAATAAATAAACAAACATTTTTTAAAAAAGAATGAGAACTACAGGCCGCGCTTCTCACAGACTGGTGTTTTCCCAGCATTCTTTTTACAACTCCTGAATATTCTTAGTTTAACACAGATGGATAAAGACCAAGGAGTTGCCATGAGTTCAGTGTCCCAGTGAAAGGAGACACAAAATTCTCTCATTTCTTACCTGTTTTGCTCACACAACTCCTCTTCGGGAGCGATGTGTTCTTTGACAATCAGGAGAAAGAACAGGAGAAATCATTAAACAAAAAATGTCCTGACACCCGCTTGACATTATATCTGAATCCAGATCATCCCATGGATGAAAGTACCAGCTCTAACTCCACTAGGGTTGCCAAATTTAGCAAACTTTCTATCTGCCTCTCTCTCTCTCATGCATACACACATAGGATGCCCAGTTAAATTTGAATTTCAGAAAACAATTTTTTAATATAAATGTTCCCACAGCTCATATTGAGACATACTAGATCAGGATATATTTATACTAAAGTAATACAAAACTACCTGTGGTTTACCTGAAATTCAAATTTAACTAGACATCCTGTATTTTATCTGAATTTTAAATTCTACCCAAGTTTTTGCCTTTAACAGAATATGTGCAAGGAAAGTCAGGAGGCCCTATAGCAGATTTATAGGCCCTCAATTAAAGAAGACCATGTGGATCCCAATATTTTGAATTGTCCCTTTGAGACATTATATTAGGATCTTAGGTGGGCAAGAGACCTTTCTTTTAGAAAATGGGAGAAAAAGATAGTGAATGATGAGGTGGAAACTGCATGTGGCCCTCAGGCAGGTCAAGTTTAGGATGTGGAAATCAACTACTTTAGCAACCATCCATATTGGGAAAACGTGTGTGTGTGCGTAAATATATATTCGCACACACGCGCATGTGCGCGCGTCTATGTGTGTGTAGGCAGTGGAGTGGGGATGGAAATTGGTGCAGTGCATATACCCTAATTTGAAGACCAGTATTCTGGGCAGAGTTTCCCAACAGGTCTGCACTAAACAGGTCAGTGGGCAGTGGTCATGACACAAGATGCTGACCTCTTCAGCTCTCGGGGCAGCTTTGGATTAGAGGCACAGTGACATCTGGCAGAGTGACCCAAGTGAAAAGGGCTGGGAAACCCCATATATTACAAATGCTCCCTAATATGTGTAGGGTGACACATCCATAAATGCTCACAACAGCATTTTTTTATAGTTACAAAAATCTAGATGAAAGCTAAATGTCCATAAGAGCAAAAACGGAGGAATGAGTCACTGTATATTCAGCTAACCAAGTATTATAGTCCAATTAAAATGGAAAAACTTGACCTATAACTCTCAATATGAAAAGATGTCAAAAACCTAGCACTGAGAAAAAAGCAGGCCACAGAAGGATGGTACACACACTATGACAATACGTGTAAAATTTACATAGTTAGGGAAACTAAAAAAAATACAACTGTCATGTATTAAAAGCAGACAAGCACTGATTAGAAGGAGGTACCATAACGTCAAGGAAAATGCCTGCTTCTGGCAGAAGAATGGGATTGAGGACAATCTCATACGAAGTCACGCTAGCCATCATCCCTCCGATCAGAACTACTAATAAATGGATCCTTCACACTAGCCACATCAATTACCATCCAAGAACACATATGAATAGTTTTCCCCACATGGCCCTCAGCCATAATATGGTTCATGTCAACATTAGCAGAAACCAATCAAGCTCCCTTTGACCTAACAGAAGGAGAATCAGAACTCGTTTCTGGATTCAACGTTGAATACACAGCAGGTCCCCTCCCCCTATTTTTCCTAGCAGAATATGCCAATATTATCATACTAAATATCCTCACTACAATCTTATTCTTTGGAGCATTCCACAGCCCATATATACCAGAACTCTATACAGTCAACTTCACTGTCAAAACCTTACTCTTAACACAATTACCTTTCTAGGAATTCGAGCATCTTACCCACAGGTAGGATTGCAAAAGAACGATCACAGAGGACGCCATTTGGGCATCAGTGGGTCAGGCTCTGTTCTTCATTCTTTACACTGTTATTCATTGTATACACTGTCAACAACCCCATGAGGTGCTGGATAGTGTTATCCCCATTTTACAGATGAAGTGACTGATGTACAGAAACACAGAGATTAGGGGATTTGCCCAAGGTCACACACCTCTATAAAGGATACAAAAGGGTCCTTAAGTGTATATTAAATCTTCTTTTATTAAAAAGGACTTGAAATATGACAAAATGACAATATAATAGATGGTTATTTATGATACTTCATTCTTTTTCTTGCTTTTTTGAAATATCAAATTTAAAAGTTGTTTTATTCTTTCAGAAGCTCAAACTTGCCTAATAAGATCATTCTAAAACTCTGGTTATGAGGTTTTTTTCATGAAAACATGGGTTTTTATCTCAACTGTCCTCACCAACAGTAGATAAATTACATAAATGAGTGTTCTTTTTATTTTTGTGTGATGAGATAGAAGTGGAGACATTCTATCTCAGTCTATATTACACAAGTATGGCCGTAAACTTCTGTGCCCCACTACAATTTATGGTATAATATTTAGGGATGGTTTTCATCCATAAAATCTATGCTCTGCATGATCCAAATGGATGAATGGGAATTGGGCCCCATCTTCCCTCAAATGATTTAATTAACTAAATCTTTTATTTTTTTATTTATTCATTTTTTTTGTAGATAAGTTAAAAGCCAATATTTAAAAGCTTGCTGCAATTAAATTTCTAAGAGCCAGGAGAATAAGCAGTATAAAGAGTAGTCTTTGATTCATGCATCCAGAATAGTTTCAGGTCTTCATTTTATCTCCACTTCCAAAATCTATTCTAACATTTCATCCCAAGCCGTTGATGAGGAAGTTGATGGAATAATGGAGATGACAGTCAACATTCTTCACTGGGATTGCTCTCTTACGCCGGAAGGGCAGCCGAAACTGTCTCACAGAAGCACATCTCCACAGAGACTAGGATGCCGGCAACTGGCCAAACCTCCCTGACAAATCTCACTTGTTACTGACTCACCCTCACTCGTTTTTGCTTTCAAAAGCTAGTTGTTGGCTCCATCGTGAGCAGGAGAAAGATCCGGCCCAAGTCACACAGATGGGTCTGGATAACGGCATGCTTTCAGCTGCACAAGCCCCTGGGAGTCTGTAAGTAACTAAACGGCTGTAGGATTCACAGAATCCTAGACGATGAGGGAAACACACGGGTATGATTTCAACCGCTCTGGCCACCACCAACTTGTCACACTGTCTGAAATTCCTATCAACACTTTCTCAGGTTCAGACCTCAGTCTAAGGGATTGCTGGTCTCAGTGTAACTATGTGCCTTGTAGGAAGGGGATATTGCCCCTGAATATTGGATTAGTGTATGTGATTAATTGGCTGCCAGTTTAGAGACAGCAGAAGATAAGAGAGTGGGACACAGAAGATAGAAGTTTTAATGAGAAGAATCTAAAAAAGCACACATTATAACGCAATAGCAATGAAGGCAGTGTGTGTATGTTTGTGTGTGTGTGTGTTGTGTGTGTGTGTGTGTGTATACCAATATTCTATTGATAGAGTTATATCTATATATATCCTTGAAATCTATATAGGAAGTTTTATATACAGAGAGATTCATTAAAGAATTGCTTGTGTGATTATGGAGGCTGAGAAGTCCCACAATGTGCTGTCTGCAAGCTGGAGACCCAAGCTGGAGACCCTGCAAGCTGGTGGTATAGTTCAGTCCAAGTCCAAAGGTCTGGGAACCAGAAGGTTGGTGGTCCCAGGCCAAGGGCAGGAGAAAACCAATGTTCCAGCTCAGCCAGTCAGGCAGAGTTAATTCTCCCACTCTCCAATTTTTGTTCTATTCAGACCCTCAAGGGATTGGATAGATTCCACCCACACTGGGGAGAGGATCTGCTTTACTTAGTCTATGGATTCAAATGCTAATTTCATCCAGAAACACCCTCACAAATTCACCTAGAAATAATGTGGAGCCTAATCTCTGGGCACACTGTGATCCAGTCAAATTAACACATAAAATTAACCATTACAGGCAGTCTGCAATAGAAATGCAAACCAGGAGAAAACACTGAGGTGCTAAATGCGCAGATCTGGAGGAATCCAAGAGTAGGATTAGGGACTAGGAATCACAACCTTTGCCCCCTTCACATTATCTGGGCTTTAACCTTGAACAAGCATTTTGAGGAATTCAGTGACCCAAGAGTCCTCTCAGAGTTCAGACGCATATTTCCAGGCCCACAAAACCAGTCGGTACCACTGAGATGCATTTTGTGGAATGGAACGGAGGATGTAAGAGAAAGTACAAATCAGCTGGAGGGCTGTTCTGCTACTTACAAGTTAATGTCCTTGAGTTCTATAAATGTCAGGTCCCTCATAAAATGGAGGTAACACCCCCCCCCTTTTAGGGTTGTTTTACTAACAGAATGACTAACGAGTGATAAACATTCAACCTATGTGAGCTGTTTTAATCACTGCCATAATACACACACACACACACACACACACACACACACACACGTAAAAGCATGGACCTTGGCCAAAGTCAACATCTCATTCTCATTGGCTAATATTCAATACCTATGTTCAAAGATCTAGTCTTTGCTTTGTTGACAAACATTTGATCAGCTGCTTAGCATGGAGACAGAAAGGTGATGCATTGATTCTCAGCTGACCTTGTGCTAGCACCAATATGAATTAGTTAATGCCAGGAGTTACTCAGTAATGTAGGAATTAACCAGGACTGCACTTAAAACCAAACTCCATGTGTCTTTAAATAAAGTTGAAAACAACCTAAGGTGATCTGTGGGTTATGTTCTTCCACAAATTGCTGGATTTTTTGGTGCCAACAGCAGGTACTGAATATTTAAGGGTATGTAAGAGAATCTGTGAGCATTTTGTGTATTTCTCTAACAAATGCCATAACTATATACAAATGATTTAGATGTTATTATTTCATATTAGTTGTGCTTTTCCACACTAACTGCACACAGTATCAGCTACATGATTCAGTTTGTCAACATGTTCGGCAATAGTAACTCTCAACTCGTGGCACCCAGCTCAGCTGGAGCAGAATCACCTGGTAGGTTGGCTAAAGACATTCTTCACCCTGTGCTACACCCCACAACATAATGAATCAGAATTTCTGAAAATGGGGCCCAGGAGTTTTCATGTTTAACAAGCTCCTTAGGGGCGCCCGGCTGGCTCCATCAGTAAAGTATGCGATGCTTGATTCTGGCTTGTGACTTCAAGCCCCATGATGGGCCTAGAGCTTACCTTAACCTAACCAAAAAAAACAAGCTCCCTAGATAATT
Organism: Lynx canadensis; assembly: GCF_007474595.2. Lineage (NCBI taxonomy): Eukaryota > Metazoa > Chordata > Mammalia > Carnivora > Felidae > Lynx > Lynx canadensis. The sequence goes on along the minus strand of NC_044313.2, from coordinate 36,378,284 downwards.
CTTACTCAGAGTGAAGTTTAGAACATATTGAGTGTAAGGCAGAAGGCAGAGTAGTCACTTGATATTACCCTTAGCCTTTCCTATACCACAATCTTTTGCCTTTAAACTATTATTGACCCTGTCAAAATTTAGTCTCTTTCTTTGCCCTATTCAAGAACAATCTGGGGGGCACCTGGGTGGCTCATTTGGTTGAGTGTTCGACTTCAGCTCAGGTCATGATCTCACAGTTTGTGGGTTGGAACCCCACCTTGGGCTCTGTGCTGACAGCTCAGAGCCTGGATGGAGCCTGCTTCGATCCTGTGTCTCCCTCTCTCTCTGCCCCACCCCTGCTTGTGCTCTGTCTCTCAAAAATGAATAAACATTAAAAAATTTTTTTTTCAAAAAAGAACCATTTGATTAATATAATCATTCTAAAAATTAAATACCTTTCAGCGCCTTCAGGTCAGCATTCTGGATTCAATTTAATTTTAGATAATGAAAGAGGAGAAACACAGGGGAAAAGTTGAGTTATTTGAGTTGAGTTACTGGAATGCTCTGATTCGTGAGCGGAGGTCACGCAAGCATTAGTCCTACCCCAAGCACAGTTCTTAGAAGGAAGCTGCTACGTGTAGTCCCCCCACCCACACCCCCTACAGCCTCCCTGCACCACGCTCACCATGACATGCTGTGGACAGGCCTTGCACACAGTGTCCTGCACACGTCATGATTATGCTCGTCATTTCTCAGTCCGGGAACCGTCCGGCTGTCCCTAACCGTATGCTTTCGGGGGACGACGGCCAGTGTTGACTTTTTTTTCTTGTTCTCCATGTTATGTTTGTTCTGACCGTATTTCCTGAGCTGCACTTTTAGGTCTACTGATCCTAATATGAAAAAAACTGAACTTATATTTTATATTTTCTTCTCACTTTTCTTGTAATTCATTTTTATTGTAGTTTGCAAACGCGCAGCTGTGCAACACATTTTTTTAAATAATGCTTCCTGAAAGATAGCTTGCAAAGCACTGCCGTCCACCACGTTCCTTTAAACAAATTGAGACAAAACACAGCTCTACTCCAGCATGTTCTCACCTGCTAAACAGTAGGGGGTTGTCCTAGGTCACCCATGAGCTTCCTCTAGCTCTGCAGTTCTCTGTGGATACAGTTATATCTCATTTTCCTACAGGTGACAAACTTTTATGTTCCAAGTGGACTTCCTGCTGTCCGGTCGCTCCTCTACACCATCTCTCCCACTGTGAGACTGTGTGGGTTTAAGGAATAAAGAGCATTTTAATAATAGCGCAATCAAAATGTAATTAACAAAGGTAATTTGGCACCAAAAATATTATGTAATACACATCAAAGATAAAATCTAGATATTTTTACCATCTGCTACTTTGGATTCTCACTTCTCTCCTCCACTGAGATTTAAATGTTCGTATCCGTATATTGAAGTATGCATTTCTTTCTGGATCTCCTTGTATTTGCCTCATCATCATATGTCTCGCACTGGATTTTAATCATTTGTGTCACATGAGGCTTCCTTGCTAGATTTTTAGCTTCACAAGAATGGAGACCATCTTTGTCTCACCACTAGGTCCTAGGGTTCGGTCTCTGACATATTAATAAGTATGTATGGGGGCGCCTGAGTGGCTCAGTCACTTAAGTGTCCGACTTCAACTTAGGTCATGATCTCGTGGTTCGTGGGTTTGGGACCCGTGTCGGGTTCTGTGCTGCCAGCTCAGGGCCAGGAGCCTGCTTCGGATTCTGTGTCTCTCTCTCTCCCAAAAAAATGAATAAATATTAAAAAAATAAAAATAACTAAATAAATATGTATTGGAATAAGGGAGTGAATGGAAGAATGAATGAATTTCTTGGTGGTAGAACCATGGATCAGGCTTTCATTTCTTTATAGTCTTTATATTTCTTGCCCATTACTTTTTTTTTTTTGGTTCTATAATCTCTGAGCATAAATTTTATAGTTTGAACAGAATCTAAGATTTCAGGTGTGTTCAGAGAGCCACGGTTACAATATCTCTTAATTCCCTCAACTCAGAATTTCTTTAATGCCAAATCCCCAATACAATTGTCTGCAAGTCCTATTCTAATGGCCGTCAACCTCTCACTTCCTGCTTCAGATTAGCTCCGTGAATTTTCCTTTTACATTTTTTATTGTAAAAAATTACAATAAAAAATATTACATTTTATTCCCTGCCGCTTGTACTGCATAAGCAATTTTTTTAAAAAAAATTTATTTAGCCAGCAGGGGCTTAAAAAGCAAAGTATTTTAAGAAATTCTTTTCTGCTCCAGAGAAAATGTGGACAAAGTAAGTTTAAAGAGAGATCCAGTTACGTCAACTTCTGTCTCTGAGAATTGGATCCCCGGAATTGGTTCTCCAGGTCTCCCTGCTTCACACCGAATGTCTGACCAGGTTTTCCTTTTTGGATCTATACGGCTTGGATTAAGTAAGGGATGACCTCACAACATGTATTTCGTCCAGTGCTTCCTCAGCACGCTGACCCCCTGAAAGTTGTGGAATGTCTTCTTTGTGTGCTGGTAGGGACCATCTGGCGAGCTGTACATAAACAAGTTTCAACATGTGGGCCATAACACATACGTGGCTCTGCCCTACTCGTGCAGAAAATTAAGAAAAGGTTGCTCTCTTGACACGAGAAGTTCATGTAAAAGAAGGAGCACCGTGCAGTGGAGCGCCTGCCCTACGCTGCACACGGGAGACCTTACTTCCAGCCCCTTCTGTCCCACTCACGGAGCATGTCACTTGATCGCACCAACTTTCCTTGACTGTCTCCTCCGAAAATTAAAAAGGAAGCCAAGGAAACTCTGGCCTTCCACTCTCCCTGTCCTTTCTCTCCCTCCTTTCTGTCCTTCTTTCCTTCCTATTAAGAACATTTATTACATGCCTCCTATATATGTTGCAAGCACAATGCTAAGTGCTGGGCACATTGGTGAGGAAAACAGACACGGTCCCTGCCCTTGAAGAATTACTAAACCATGATGGAGACATACATTAAATAAATCTTTGAAAACAGGAGAAGTATTCTGAATAGAGGGGGAAAGCGTGTGTGAAGGTCCTGGGATGGGAAGCCTAGACTGTTTAAAAAATGCAGGATTTATGGGGTGCCTGGGTGGCTGATTAGGTTAGGCATTCCACTCTTGGCTTTGGCTCAGGTCATGATCTCACAGCTCGTGAGTTCGCGCTCCAGGTCGGGCTCTGTGCTGACAGTAAGGAGCCTGCTGGGGAGTCTCTCTCTCTGTTCTTCTCTCTCTGTCCCTCCCCTGTTCATGCACTCTCTCTGTCTCTCTCTCAAAATAAAAAAATAAACTTAAAACATAAATAAGTATAAATAAATAATGCAGGATTTGTAAACATTTCTATCCATTAAGTCGAGGAGTCAGTTGACAGTCAAAATGCCGCAAGGAAAATTCCTACCACCGCCAGATGGCAATTCAAACAATCATTACATTAGCATAAACTATCTATAAAATGGCCTGAACTTTCTTTTTTTTTTTTTTTAATTTTTTTTTTCAACGTTTATTTATTTTTGGGACAGAGAGAGACAGAGCATGAACGGGGGAGGGGCAGAGAGAGAGGGAGACACAGAATCGGAAGCAGGCTCCAGGCTCTGAGCCATCAGCCCAGAGCCTGACGCGGGGCTCGAACTCCCGGACCGCGAGATCGTGACCTGGGTGAAGTCGGACGCTTAACCGACTGCGCCACCCAGGCGCCCCATAATGGCCTGAACTTTCTATTCATATGGTTGATATCATGCCTGTAATCAATGAATCTAATAAAACTCCATGAAAATATGATCATCGAAAACATATACACGCATCTCAAGCACATGAAACTGTGGTAAAGGCTTTAAGAATTATGAAACGGTTTCGAGAAAACCTAGGAACTCTATGAGTACCCCTGTTTAATATTTACATAACAAAACTAAACACGAGGTAAGAGACATTCAGTTACAGCTTATGAGCACTGTCCTTCCCGAGCACCATTTTGCAATCCCCAGCCTTGCAGGGTGACAGCTGACACTCTTGAGTGAGTCGAGAGATAAGTCCTAACAGTCATTCTCGCTGAACAGTCATAAAATATGGGTACAGTGCTTATCTCAGTGATTCTCCCAATTCTTGGTTAAAACAAAAGCTGTGCCTTTGGCACAAACGTTGTCCTGTGTGGAATAGTATAAATTGTTTGATATTTCTGTCATTCTCTCTCGGTTTCTCCCTTTCCCTTTCAATTGGCCGCCATGCGTGTAAAAGCACATGTGGCCAGAGAGTTCAATCACCAGGCATTCAAGTCAGGCATGATAAAGAGCCAATGTGAATGTCAGAATTTCAAAAATTAAACCCATTTGAGAACCTGAATCAATCCAGTTAACCATAATGCCTTGTCTTGTGCTACAGGAAGGAAACCGGTCATTCCTTCCAAACTGCCGAGGCCCTCCCTAAATGATATGGTGACCATCTGAGGAACATCTACCTTCAACCTGATGGCACACTCCTTAAAAGTAAGGACTTGCACTATTCATCTTTGATCCCTCTATGTCCACCATGCTGAATGTCGTAGGAGCCCAATAAATGCCCATTAATCAAATCAAGGACCCAACAGTCATTCGTAAAAAAAAAAGTGACAAGTGACATGCAGTGAATTACAGACTGTCTTAACTACCTGTTAGGATTTCAGCAAAACCTACAAAGCTTGCCCTTTTGCGAGTCTACAGACAGCAATATTTATGACAGCAGACCTTCAATTAAAAATCATTACTTAAGTTCCTTTATTACAGCTACAAATAAACTTTATTTGATGTAATGTAATAAAACATTTTCAAATTTAACAACATTTATCTGACCAGAATCAATAATTTAAATTATGAATGTAAGTATATACAGTCACTTTAGCAAATCTGCGGTTCAGGAATTTGTACAAGCTTTGTCTGAAGCCCACCTCCCCTTCCAGACCCTTCTTTGTGTCTGGTGAGATGCAACGTCAGTGAGAGCGGAAGAAATCCATAATCCACGTTATCCACGTTACCCGCGTTGCCCACAATCCAAATCCATAATTCCACATTTTCCAGTGAGAGAACAGCCACATTTCTTGTAGGAAAATAATTTTCTCTGTCAGTTCTCTTTTATCAAATGAAGGTTTGTGTTCGCTCTTTCCCCTCGGAGGTACCCTTCTGATCCGCCACCTTCCTGTCTCATTACGTATTACATAGTACCGTTAAAAAAAAAAAAAAATACCATCCACAAAGGGGCCTCTTCTGTTTCCTGACCTGCCCTTAACATCTACCACTTTGGGGAGAGAGAGGAAAGAAGAACAGAATTGGCCAGGCACACATTTGTTTTAGGATACAGAGAACACAAAAAACAAATCCTCCTGAAGGAACGGAATGGTATTCGGAGTGTTTCCCAGCAGCGGCCCCAGCGACATCCAACTCGCACCATTCACTTTAATACAGGGCTGCCCAAGAAGAATTAACATACTGATGCTCTGTCTCTGAAAGCATCAGAACCTTTCATGGAAACCCCATTATTCCCACACTTCCTCCCCAGAAGAACACAGTTATGGACCAGCCTGGGAACCCACTGCATCGGTGAGAACCCGAGGGCCACAAGTTCTGTGCCAATAACCGTGCTTGTATACAGTACAGTTAGGTAGCACTCCCTCTTCGCCCAGGTACACATCCTTCCTCTCAGAAGGAATCCCCTTCATCTCTCAGGACCCTTCAGAAGAAGTGTGAGTGCAAGAAAAAGCTTTATTCAGGTTTTAGGATTCTCTCCATCCTGAGATCTGTTCCTGAGTTAAACCGTGACAATCAATGAGTTAACAAAGAAAAGTACATTGGTAGGGAAGTGACAGGAACCCTGCAAAAAAAGCAAAAACTATTTGACAGAAGCTTTAAACCAGACACTGCTATGGGAAATCATTTATATTAGCTGATGACGGGATTCTGTTTTCTAACACAGACATGCAACATATTCAACACTACGCTTACCACAGTTTGCTTGGAAATACACCCTTCTGTCCTACCACAAAATACATTCTGTCTCGTGAGTGATTCCTGAATATTCACCACAATGCCTAGACTCGGAAGCATGGGAAGTGAGCATTGGAACTTTCTTCTGTTTGTATGGACTTGGACACACGCACAGCACCAGAAACTGTTTCCTTTCTGAGACTCAACTCTGTTTGTATGCTTTAGTGCTGAGCCGATCTGGCTGTCTTGAACTGAGCACTATTTTCATTGGCACACAAGAGCACTGATCCACAGAAAAAGAGGAGAGGTCACCATCTCCCTCCTAATATGCTTTGTACAACAGATCACCCTGCTTGTCACGTGTCAGCCATCCCAGGAAAGGACAAAGCCACGCTCCATTCCGCAGTCTCAGCAAAGGATTGCATTGTTTCCACCTCTGTCTTGCCTGGTTTATTTCGTCTCCGCTATTCCGCTTTTGATCATGAATCATGACTTTTTTTTCTACAGTAGTCAGAGTTTTGTCTATAAAGAGAAAGAGAGAGAGAGAGAGAGAGAAGACAAGAAAATGATTTAGCAGAACCATAAATGTGAGGTTTCGTTTTGTGGTGGGTGGATTCACTTTTTTACAGCATTCAGTAATTTGAATCAGTTATGGCTTTTAAGGGGTTATAGGAGCTTTTCTAAAAGGAAAGAAAGGGTGCTGTGGCTCTTTTCATAAATTTTATAACTTCTATAAGTTGCCGGGGCCTTAATATATTTGCAAATCAGCCCCGGATAACCCATTTAGACATTCACTTCGATAATACAGCTGTAGGCAAAGATGCCTCCACTCTCGAAAATCCCTGCAAAATACTATTGTACGTGCCCCGCATGAAAAGGATAATGATGACCGCTTATGAGAAGTGTCCCTCCCTTCGAGCCTAGGGGGGTGCTTCATAGAAAGACAAGTGTACAGAGGCCAGGAAACCCCATCTCCCTCACCTCCTTCCTCCCAGATTCACGGAACTGGCATGAGTCACGGAGGAGTCTTGGCCAACAGCTGAGGACAAGACTCTTTCTCCTTGGTGTAGAGCCACATTCCCTCCAGGTCCACACTCCCCTAACTCTTTACCTTCAAAGGACTCAACTTACTGAACACCACATGTGAGCTTGAGACCTAAGTCTATCTGGGTTGTGGGGACCGGCCCTGCAACCCTGGGCTTTGCCTCCCCATCTCATCGACAGTGCCACTCTCACTTGGTTCTCAAAACTGGGCAGATGGGTTTGCCTGGTGACAGGCTCAGTTTCTCCAGAAGACACCGTCTCTTGCTTTGTCCGTCACCTCACAGAATGGTGCCTAAAGAGAAGCGCCACACTTCAGCTCAAATCCGCAGCCCTAGGCTCCTGGGTTTGTGGGAACAGGCACCAGAGACAGGCCATGTCCCTGATGATGCTCCACACCTATTCTTGGCCTGGGGCCTCGGCTGGATCTCAGTACAGAGCGGAGACTGCACTTCTCTGCAGCTCAGCGCAGCTCGGCTCACATCGGTTCGTGAAACGGACCGAATCCCTCCAGTCCTCAAGCCATAGCACCATCTCCCAGGCCCCCCTTCCCTTGCCACCCGCCTACCAGCCAACTACCAAATGTTCAGACATCCTTGGCCTCTTTCCTGTCTCAATACCACCCTTCTCATGTGGGCCCTTGTGGCAGGAGACCTCACGTTCATATTGGTCTCTTAACCCATCTCCCGTCCTCTATTGTGAAGCCCCATCTACACTGCAGTCCTGCTCTCACTCCTGTTCGAAAGCCTTCATCTCACCTCCTACCCGCCTGGACCTCCGTGCTGACTCTACCCAGCTCCCAGGTAGTGCTGAAGACCTGCCCCAGTTTCCTTATCTACCTCCCTCCACATCTGTGTCCCTGTGTCTACACTGTCCCGTCTGCTATGAGTAGACTCAGCCCTACTTCCACCCCTGCCATTCCTCCTTGTTAAATTCCTGCTCTTTATTCAAGGCCCACTCCAACTACCACCTCTTTCAGGATTCCTCTCCAAAACATTCCCCCAAGGCTTATTTTTCTTGTATACCCATCTGTACCATTCGATGTTATTTGGTGCAGTGTGTACTTACTCAGAAAACAAAACAGTATGTTAGAAAAAGCACGAGAGGCCAATTGCCCGCCTTTCCTGTTTTAATTTTTTTTAAATGCTTGTTTCTTTTTTGAGAGAGAGAGAGAGAAAGACCGAGCATGAGCGGGGGAGGGGCAGAGAGAGGGAGACACAGAATCTGAAGCAGGCTCCAGGCTCTGAGCTGTCAGCACAGAGCCCAAAGCGGGACTCGAAACCACAGACCTGAGCCGAGATCATGCCCTGAGCCGAAGTCGGATGCTTAACCGACTAAGCCACCCAGGCGCCCCATTGCCTTTCCTATTTTAAAGAGATATTGCAAAGTTAAAATGCAGGTCGCTGCCAAAGCATGACACAAACAAACTGTTATTATTACTAACTGATGATTTAATAAAGAGCCAAATTACAGTTAGTTAATGATGAGGAAACTACTACCATGGGGGTGGGGAGGGAATCCCCGAAACAGCAAACTTTTTGTTCATTTCTGCCATTAAGGCAACGTCCCACCACAGAAACCCAGAATTTCAGGGCCTTCCAGTTTCCACTAGGATCCATTTTGTTGTTTTGTTGTTGTTTGTTTTTTGTTTTTGTTTATCACTGGTTTCCATAAAGAAAAAGCAGAATCACCCTGAACTCCAAAGCCGCAGCGCTAAGCGTGGGGCAGCAGAGACAGAATTCGTAACAGGAACCCAAGATTATTCTGCTATCGCTCACCACTGAAATCAACAGGATTATAAAAGTCTGTTTTGAAGAGAAAGACACTATGATCACCAAGGAGAAGAAGGGAGAGGGGAAGGAAGACCTACGTCAGCACAACTCCATGAAATTCCTTTATATGGAAGTATTTCATACGTTGCTTTTCCATATAGTTCACCATAATGGTGTCTAAGAACCAAAGTTGTCACAACATGACACGTAAAAATAGTTGACGGCGATTCAAAGCAAATCCATAGATAAGGTTGTCAAATTAAAAAGAAAAACAAAAGGATGCCTGCTTGTGTCACAGTATCACACTTGGTTTTGTATAACCAGATTCGGACACTTGTGAAAAGGGGACAAAGGTTATAATTTAAAAGTGAATTAATATTACCAGCGAGGCACACAGAGCTTTTCTCTCTATCCACTCCCTCCATCAAGGAAGATTCCCTACTGCCTGTTGGACTCCTGACTCTTTTGTTACACTGATCAAGAAAACGGGAAGAAATGGGTAGGTATCTGGAAAGAGCAATACACAATCTAGTAGACTGTTTACACCGAGAAGGAAGAAAACTATTATGCAGGGGAAAAAAATAGAGCCAAGAAGGCAGAGTTAGAACGAGAGTAGAACCCAAGCAGCCAGAGGAGGAAAGGGCTGGAGAGACTGGAGGGAGGAACCTTGAGTCTACAGGCTGGCCAACAAGTGTAGGTGCTGAATAGAAAGGCAGGGGGTGGAGAGAGGATCCTGAGAAGGTTTGCTGTGAGCTATGGATTTGACACTAATCGTTGTTCCAGAAACTCCAGGAGAGTTATGAGTTGTTTGGGTCATCCAGCTAGTGTGTGCCTGAGCGCAAGCGTGCAGTGTGGACTGCACGCGGTACTCTGGTTACTAGTCTCTTACTAAACACCACCGCCACATCTCCTGCCACCCTGGCCCACCGGACTGTGAGCTTCCAGAAGCAAGGCCCGCTCACTTCCTCATCTTTCCATCCCCCGACGTGCCTGGCGTCATGCCTTGCACAGAACAGGCCTCAAATGTTTCTGGAGAAAACCAGCCACTGGAGAGACTTTACTTCCAGCCTCCACCTTCTGACTCATCTCACCTTGTGTCCCTGGATCAGTCTGTCACTTTGATGATTCCCATTCTCCTATTTACAGAGATTCAGTCAAGAGCTCACGGCTGTCCACACTAGGGCTTTGCAACGTCAGCATTACAGAATCGAGGGTGGGGTAATTCTTTGCTGAGGGAGGCTGCCCTTGCATTCCAGGATGTTTAGCAGCACCCCACTAGAGGCTGGTAGGCCCTCCCCTCCCCCAACTGTGACAACCAAAAATGTCTCTGAACACTGTCAAGTGTCCCTTGGGGGCAAAACCAACTCTGGTTGAGAACCACTTGTCTACACTAAAACCCCAAATTCCTGGGGCCAGAATGGAAGAGCCTTCATAATTTCATCTCACGCTACCTTTGAGTTGTCATCTCCAAATCTTGCCCCACCCCAGTGCTCAGCATCAGCCAGACTGTCCTTTGCATAAGGTCCCACACGGCTGCCTTTACATTTCTACTCTCCTTTAGCTATAAATGCTTGATTACTTTCAGAGACATACATGAGACCACATCCTCCGAGGTCTTCCCTGGTCAGGGTTAGGGTCAGCTCTCAGTTATGTTCCTCTGCTTTGAATCCCATAGCTTTTCCTGTTGCCACCTTTCTGTCGTTCTTACTACGAACAGGATGAGTGTGCATATGTGTATGCTTATGTTTGGTCTGTCCAATAGAGATATACACAGGATGGGAAAGATCATGCATTTTCTACATCCTTCTCAATGTGTGGCAGAGTTGTGAGCAAGAACTTAGAAAGGAGCCTTCACACATTGGGCGGACTAGAAAGCTGCCTGGTATAGATCTTTTCAATCAGCAGCTATTCCAGCTCTCTTATTAGAAATTTCCTGAAGTTGGGGCACCTGGGTGACTCGGTCAGTTGAGTGTCCAACACTTGATTTTGGGTCAGGTCACGATCTCATAGTTAGTGAGATCGAGCCCCATATCGGGCTGAGCACTGATAGTGCGGGGCCTGCTTGGGATTCTCTCTCTCCCTCTCTTTTTCTGCCCCACTTCCCTCTCAAAATAAATAAATAAATTTTAAAAAAAAGTCCTGAAGTTAATGGATATTTAGGCCAATTATTCCAAATGATTTTCAGATTCTATAATTATAAATAAAATCAGTAACACCAAATCAAACAGAGAGAGATGTAATGAGAGGACAGTGATTTTTCTTAGACCAGGGGACAGCAAACTATGACCTGTGGGCCAAATTCTCCTGGCTGCCTGTTTTTGTAAATAAAGTTTTACTGGTACAGGACCATGCTCATTTGGTTACTTATGTCTATGACTGCTTTCTCACAACAAAGGCAGAGATGAGTAGTTTCAAGAGACCTACAGCTGGCAAAGCCTGACCTACTTACCATCTTTTTCACAGTAAAAGTTCACTGGCCCCTGTCTTAGACTAACAGGAAAACAATATCCAAGCCTCCATAAAAAGCTATGGACCCAGAGGCAAATATGTTCTGTTAGTGAAGTCAGAGAACAGTGGAGCTCCTAGAAGTTTTTAGTCATTGGTGGTGGAGTTGGCGGTGGGTGGCGGGGGGCAGTGGGGGGGGCGGTGTATGCTAGGTTTGGAGCCTCTGGCACTTTGGTGTCCTCCTGGAGCGGGGCTGCTCCCCCGAGACAGGTGGGAGCAGGAGGAAGGTATCCTTTGCCATGGTTGTTACACATGTTCATATGTGTATATGTTGTCACACGTATTACATAAAGGAATGTAATATATGAAGAGTTCATGGAAGTCAGATTAAGATGATGCACTAGCTCACTGGGGGGCCACCTTGGTCTCCAGCTCTGTTACCTCGTCTGCCAAATGAAGGGCCTGGACAAGATGGCCACGGCGGCCCACGGTTCTCTGGCTGCTCCCTCCCTCCGGGTCGGGTGAAAAGTAGCGCCTCCTACTCTCCTGTCCGACACTGCTCTGCTCTCTCTCTCTCACCAGTACCTTCCATCCTCTCATCCCAATTTCTTCGCCCCCCAAACAGCTTTCCCACAGGAGGACGTGGCCACTGCCTCAGATTTAAAGCAAAATCGGGTGTGGCCAGCTGAGCGCCCTAAAGAACTCCACCGTCTCCTTCCTGCTTTACGATGCCAAACTCACCAGGTGCGGGCTGCGCAGGAAACACCCACCTCCTTGTCACCGCTGGCCCTCTGCAAATCCCCTTTCAGATCCCAGCACCTACTGCAATCGCTCCTGGGAAGGTCACTGAGGCCTCCTAGACAGACTCAGCAACATTATGGGTTCTCTCCTCCCCCGAAAGGTGGGCAACGCTTCCTAAAAGCTCTGCAGGCTTTCAAGACTCTGCCTCATCCTGGCACGTCCCCATGCTAACCACTCTCCTTTGTCCCAGGCTGCTTCCTTTTAGCCTGTATGAATTTGCTCCCTTTCTCAAACGACTTTATCAGCCAAGGATGAGGTCATCAAAACAGCTTTACTGGATGGAAGAGAAACAGCAATGAAAGCAAGAGTGTTACGAGGATGGGAGATCCGGGACACGATCTGGATGTTGTTGATGGGAAAAGGATGGGACACAGCACCTTCCTTGTCCCATCACACCGACTGCAATCCGTCAACAGATCAGTCCTGTCTTCCAGTCCCGCAAACTACCCGACTTTGGCTTTGGGGACTGGGAATTCTGTTGGGCGGAGGACTGGAGTTCACAGCATTCGCAATTCTGACCCGATCTGCTTGGCAGAACATCAACTAGCCCTCTGGGATACGCTTCAAGAAGTTCCATAAAAGGGGTGGGGGGGTGGGGGGGGGGAGAAAAGGAAAACAGTGATAAACGACCTTACAGCACAAACTCGGGTCTCTCCGGCCTCTCGGCGAGCTTCAGGGCCTCATGCATGCCTGCGGCCGAGAGCTTGCGGTTGATATTCCGGTACTGGCACTGGAGCAGGCTGCGGTAGGTGGTCCTCAGGTCCCGGTTGAAGAAGGCATATATAAAAGGGTTAATGAGGGAGTTTGCATAGCCCAGCCACAGAAATGTCCTCTCCACCCACAGCGGGATGCAGCTGCAGGCGGTGCCGCAGATGAAGGGTCTGGCCGTCGAGAGGAGGAAAAACGGCAGCCAGCACACGGTGAACGCCCCGACGATGATCCCCAAGGTGGTGGCTGCTTTCTGCTCCCTCTTAAAGATGGAGATGTTTTTCCTCTCGTGTTTGAGGAGTCTCGAAAGGTTGGCACACTCCTCCACCTCCTTCTGGAGCTTCACCATGCCGTTCAGGGAGATGATGCTGTCGGGCTCCTCGGGGCGAGGGAAGCCGGGGAACTTGTGCTTGGCGGCGCTCTTGCGGGCGGCCTTGTAAATCCGGTAGTACATGAACAGCATGACCGACATGGGGATATAAAATGCCACTGCCGTGGAGTAGATGGTGTAGCCGAAGTCCTGGCTGATCAAGCACACCTTGTCATCGTTGACGTTCTTAGCCCATCCGAAGAGCGGCGGTAACGTGATGGAGGCAGAAAGAAGCCAGACGGAGAGAATCATTTTGGCCATGCACTTCCCATTCTGCCTCACCGGGTACGTGAGCGGCCTCGTGATCCCAAGGTACCTAGGTGAGAAATGGAAAGCGGACATGTGACCCTGGGATCCCACCTGAGCAGCGAGAAGCACGACCAGCCAGGTGTTAGGCTTTACACGCGGCAGTCCGTTCCTCGGGACAGCCCTTCGAGGCAGGCACCATTATGCCCATTTTACAGAGAGGCAAACTAAGGCTCCGAGATGCTACCTACTTCTTTCCAGGTCACAATTAGCCCGAGGTACTGCCAGGGGTCAGCGTGGGAGCCCTCTATGACGCCAGGCCATGCTCTCCTTATCCTTTGCAGCCTCTCCTACTCCACACAGTCAATGAACTAAAGATTAAACATCCGCCCTCCCCCCGCCCCACCGCCACCAAAATCAGCTGGGAACAAAATGTCAAGTCTGACGTGGGATGTTGTGACACATCCTCACAAATTAACCAAGGTCTACCACACTCTGATAGTATACACCCACTGATCTCCTGGGTTGTCTTAATTCAGACAGGCTTTTAATTCATTTTAAGTTCCCCTTTGCACTGTAGCAAAAGCATTTCCTAAGGATCACAGAGATTTGTGAGATATTAAGGAAATCCTAGGGTTTTGGAATGCAAAGCAGCAACTGATCATTTTTTATGCCCAGAAAATTCTCACACAAGAGTAATTTCAGAAGAACAATCTATAAAATAAAAACAGCCTACCTCGTCTCTCCTCTCCTGAGAAGGATCACAAAAAAGGGGCACAATTCTGAAAAATATGAGGTAAAGCCAACGTTTTTTCTGTGCTTAGTTCTAGATAGAGAATAAATATTTCTCCGTCTCCGTTATCAAGGATTTCCAATGCAAAAGAGACTCAGCAAACAGAAAACATACACAGCAAGATGTTTTACCAAATGTTTAATGGTTTTCAGCTTTCCAAATTTGTTTTCTTCTCTGTATTTAATGGCCTTAGCTTCTATTTGGAGGAGGATGCAAAGAGCCCGTAAGAAGCCAAGACAGGTAAAAGCTGATCATTTTGTTGGTTTTTTATTTCATGGATGTATATTAAAGATGCACTCTTCACACATGAAAAGGAAGGGTACAGAGTCCCCCAACTTACCAACAGGTTATTTTCTGAAAATCTCTCAGTTGGTAGGTTGAAATTTTAAAAATAATTGTTTTGTGCTAGACATAGCCTCACGTGTTTTGCTTAAATTACCCCACAAAAGTCAAAATCATGCTTTCCCAATGAAAATTAGCATCACTGCAGCACTTATAACAAGTTAAAACGGAAACATCAGTAAAGAGGAATCGGCCATATTTGCTTATTCGTCGAGAGTATTTATTCACTCCTTCCACAAATATCAATCGAGCTCTTTCCATATGCCAGGTGCTGTCTTCAAAGTTGGGGATACGGCAGTGAATAAAAGAGACAAAAATCTTGAATGCACTTGGGGAAATCATGTTGGGTTGAACACGAGGACTGAGCCTCGTGGTAATATTGAAGGGACTCCTGATTCTTTCCAAGGATTCGGGTGTTACTGGCACGGCTTCTTCATTTCACAACCTCTAGGTCCCTTTCCCCGATAAAGCTAACCCACAAGCAGTATCCCTAGGCTTCTCAGGCAATGTTAGGACTAAGTTTTGGCTCTCAAACAGAATGAAGGACGAGAAAGATGGAGGTTTTCCTGAGAATGCAAGAATTAGAGCTGCAAAGGAGGGAAAGAGAAAATGAGGCAGGAAGTAGGCAGCAAGGGAGGAAGAGGGGAAAGAGAGAGCAAGGAAGGGAAATGTGGAGTAGCCTTTGCCATTTTGGAATTATCTGAAATTATCTGAGTTTTAAGCTGTGGAGAAAAACTTTAAGACGATAAAAAATAAAAATAAAAAAAGGTAGATGAGGAAACCCCTGAAGAAAGGTGTTGGAACCAATTTCTCTGGTTCAGGGTTTTCCTGCTGCAACTGCTTTGCAGACCTCTGTCTTCATATCTCATATTTGCTCTCTAACAACTCCTGTGGATGTAGCCTTTTGACTTCTTCCCTGTTTCCCCACTCCCCCGGCAAGCCTTTGCCAGGACTTGGATGTTGATTTGATTATCTTCTCTCTTTGCCTGTAGCCACAGGCAGAAGCTGCTTGTTTCCAAGCCTGGATCTAGCCAACCCAGGCAGGAGGTGCAACAGGAGACCAGTTCCTACAGTTCCCCAGGTGGCCACCAGATGGCACTGTCAGACCATCTTACACTTACTTATGGGGGGAAGGGGAGGGGAGGGGGTTGGGATGTGGGTAGTTAGGGCAGGTAGGTGTCTACCAGAAGGAGGAAGTAGGATCACTCTCAACAAGAAAAGTTCTATTTTACTTGTGGGGTCATATAAAATATTAGCAAGCCTGGAATTCACAGCCTCGTAGACTCCTATTCTTGAAGAAGTTGGTTCAGTTTTCCCTTCCATTCTTCCCATAGTCCTTACTTAAACAGGGAATTCTATCTTCAGGCTTAATTAAATCCAGCCTTTCTTCTGCTCACATAAATAATATGGAATTCACAAAGATTATACCTGAGAGATTGAGTACCAAGGACATCTCACAATATTAAATAATCTCATAAGCACAGCATGCTTATTCATTCTAATATATTTAGTTTGACTTATACTGCATTTCCATGACAGGGGTCAGCCCACATTTGGTCCTTCCTGGAGGTACAAATTATATTGCATAAATTCCTATTTTAGAGTCCATTCTCAAGTCATGTCCTACACTAAGGCAATTATATTTACTTTTTGAGTCTCCTGGGTACCACCTGGTGAGACTTTTCAAGGCTAAAATCCACCAAAAGATGATTTAAAAATATGTATGAGTGCTCATTAAAGTGTCTGGAAATAAAATAAATAAACAAAAGTCAATAGTTTTTTTTTTTTTTTTAATTTTTTTTTTCAACGTTTATTTATTTTTGGGACAGAGAGAGACAGAGCATGAACGGGGGAGGGGCAGAGAGAGAGGGAGACACAGAATCGGAAACAGGCTCCAGGCTCTGAGCAGTCAGCACAGAGCCCGACGCGGGGCTCGAACTCACGGACCGCGAGATCGTGACCTGGCTGAAGTCGGACGCTTAACCGACTGCGCCACCCAGGTGCCCCAATAGTTTTTTTTTTAAATCAATTAATAATTAGAAATATTATGAGAGGAAATAACTCTATTCAAGACAACAATCAACTAAAGTATCTAGTTAAATGTTTTAAATGCCAGAGCCTATATGAAGAACACATAAAATGCTACTGAAAGACCTAACTAAAACTAAAACTCAGTATTATAAAAGTGCCAATATTCCCTCAATTCTACAACTATATATAATTTTACAAAAATATGTATACAAAGAGTATACACACACACACACACACACACACAAATACGATTATACATTAATATTGGACAACTCTACTTGAAATTTCCAGCAGGGCTTTTCTTAATTTGACCAAATGATTTTTAAGTTCATCAAGTAAACATGGAAAAAACAAAATCTGAAAAAGAAGAAAACTGAAGGGATACTTATTCCATAAAAAAAAAAAAAAAAAAAAAGTATAAAGCCGGGGCACCTGGGTGGCTCAGTCTGCCTTTGGCTCAGGTCATGATCTCAGGGTTTGTGGGCTAGAGCCCTACAACGGGCTCACTGCTGTCAGCACAGAGCCCACTTTGCATCCTCTGTCCTTCTCTCACTCTGCCCCTCCACCATTCATGCTCTCTCTCAAAAATAAATAAAATAAGAAAGAAAATAGTGTAAAGCCACAGAAACAAAACACAGTAATAGTTATTCAGAAATAGGTCAACTGAATAGAACAGAGCCGAGAAATAGATTCAAATATATAAGGGAATAATGTAAGAAAATGAGTCACTTTAAATCAGCAGTAAATTGGGTATGTGTTCTTGAAGTCTGACAACTGACTAGCAATGGGGGTAAGTAAAAATAAAACTGGCTTATCTTTCTCCTTACTCAAAAATAAATCCCAGATGGATCAAAGATTATCATGTAAAAAAATTAAACTCTAAGGCTACTATGAGGAAATATGGGTATTTCTGCAATCCTGGAAGGAAAATCATCATTCCTAACTATGATACCAAAGCTTAAAACTACGAAGTGACACAGTAATAAATTTTGGACAAAAATTTTATATACAGAATAAAAACAAATAAGTGACATTTAATTTAAATTAAAAATCACTGTGTGCGGAGTTAAAAGTCAAACGACAAACTTGGAGTCCAAATAAGAAAAACTCAATATTCACAGATCTCTTACAGGTCAATGAGAAACAGGCAAAACTATCCCAATAAAAATACTGAAGGGGTTAAACAAAGAAGAAATAGGGATATCCAACAAGCACTTGGAAATATGTACAATTTCATTCAGAATCAAAGAGATGCACATTTTGAAACGATGACAGAATTTTTGGCCATTTGTCAATTTTTAAGAAAGACAAAATCCAATATTGAGAAAGTGTAAAAAAAAAAAAAACACGCACTCTATCATTTTGCTAGGAGGAGTTGCTACTGAGATAACCACTCTGGAGGGCTGTCTGGGAATTGATATACATCGGCATTTACCTCTCGGCTCAGCAATCAGGCTTCCAGGAATTTAAGAATATAACTGTACAAGTGTAAAGTGATAAGTGTGCAAGAATGTGAACTAAACACATAACAGAGAGGGAGAAGCTGCAGTATAAATGTCTATCAATAGGAGGTTAAATTAGGGAGTATATGCATGTATATATAGATACATGGATATATATGGATAGATATGGATATATAATGTAACCACTAAAAATTATCAGGTACTATTGACTGACATGAAAGCACACAAAAGTGGATAGAAAACAATGTCTAGCCCTAAAAGACAAGTAACAAGTATTAATTTTTTTATGTAAAACTAGGTGTGCGTATGAGTGAGTGTGGGTCAGTATGTGCGTGTATACTGAGATGTCTAGAAGAAAATCTACCAACTATAAATGGCACTTTTATCTGAGTTATAGAAATTTGAGTAGTTTTAAATTTTTTCTTTTTCCTTTTTTTTTTTTTTTTTTTGGAAAGAGAGAGAGAGCGTGTGCACCTGTGAGCAGGAGAGGGGCAGGGAGGGGGAGAGAGAGAGGAAGAGAATCTCAAGCAGGCTCCACACCCAGCACAGAGACCAAAGCAGGGCTCGATCCCACCACTGTGAGATCATGACCTGAGCAGAAATCAAGAGCAGCTGAGCCACCCAGGAGCCCCTCTTTGTACTTTTCTATGCTAAATGTTTGTTAACTGTATGTAAAAGGAAGGAAGGAAGGAAGGAAGGAAGGAAGGAAGGAAGGAAGGAAGGAAAGAAAGAAAGAAAGAAAGAAAGAAAGAAAGAAAGAAAGAAAGAAAGAAGAAAGAAAGAAAGAAAGAAAAGAAAGGAAAGAAAGAAAGAAAGAAAAAGAAAAGAAGGAAAGAAAGAAAGAGAAAGAAAGAAAGAAAGAAGAAAGAAAGAAAGAAAGAAAGAAAAAGAAAGAAAAACCATTTTGATTCTGAGAATACAATAAAAGATTAAGGAGGATTCTGTGATTCCTAAGTCACCTAAGTGTTTTTGACAATACAGATGACCTGGTTCATAAAATCTTTAAAAAGCTGATAATTAAATCTTAGATTGTGTTATTTGATTAACTTTCCACAAGTGTTTTATTACATTCATAAATTCACACAAAGGAAACAGAACTCACCAGCATTCAAAATCCCATAATTAGTATATAAAGTAATACTGGCATTCAAGGAAGTGTTTGTCCAAATTATACATGCATTCTCCCAAATCTTGTATAGTATAAGTCTTACTTTTGGGATGGGGGGGGGGCGGTGAATGAAGCAATCTAGATTGATTCTGAATATTCCCTAATATGCATAGTTAATATTTGTCATACTACCTTTTATGAACATTTATGCTCACTGTTAATTAGAAAGCAGGGTGCTTATAAAGCCTTCAGAATTTAACTTTAAAATGCATACAAATGTGAAAATACAGTAAATCTCAGAGACAAAGTCGCCAAAGTATTATATAATTGAGAAGTGCATGCAACTCACAATAGGGGCTCTACTAAAGAAGGGGTTTGTAGAAAGAGAGGGTTAGGGAGTTATAATCTAGGGAGGGGGATTAGAAAGCAAATTAACTCTGCTGCCTGTCTTCCATTCTAACTGTATAGAAATTATAGATAATGGTTCTTCAATTAAAGGGCTTCTCCTGAGTTTTGCTGCTATAGAATAATAATTTAGGGGGTAAAAGAAACAGGATAGAATTACACGTCAGGGAATGTTAGGCTTAAAAAAGTTTTGCACATTGAGGACACCATTTCCATGAGAACTCTCCTCCTTACAGGTGAAACCCATAGCCTGTCTCAGTGGTTCCCAAAGTTGTCAGAACATCAGAATCACTAAGAAGTTTTTGAAACATACAGATTCCCAGATCGCCATCCATAAACTCTTTGTTTTTAATTTTTTTTAAGTTTATTTATTTTTCGGGGGGGGGGGGAGGAGGGGCAGGGAGATAGAGGAAAGCACAGAATCTGAAACAGGCTCCAGGCTCTGAGCTGTCAGCACAGAGCCTGACCTGGGGCTCAGACTCTGAAGGGGGAGATCATGACCTGAGCGGAAGTCAAACACTTAACCGACTGAGCCACCCAGGTGCCCAACACAGATTCTCTTTCAAGAAGGTCTGGAGGCCCAAGGCT
Organism: Lynx canadensis; assembly: GCF_007474595.2. NCBI lineage: Eukaryota > Metazoa > Chordata > Mammalia > Carnivora > Felidae > Lynx > Lynx canadensis. The sequence continues at coordinate 36,358,193 of NC_044313.2, read as the reverse complement.
TTTTTGTATTTAGGGCTGTTCTGTTCTTTATCCCCACTACTGCTCTCAGAGTAGCCTACCCTTGTTCAATTACAGACTTCATTCTTGTATGACTTTACTTTCGCTTTACATATTTCACCTTAATGGTGAAGCACATCTCCATTATCCCAGCTGTTACTTCTGTCTCCCAGTTGTGTGCTACATGCAAGTGAGATAAGCATGGTTTTTATGTCTTAATGAACTTGTGGATTTTTTTCAAATGCACAGTATATAGCAGGGTTTTATAAACCTTTCGGACAATAAGAAATAAGAACAAATATTTCTTATAAGAAATATATTTTCCACAGTCACTCAGTACACAGAGACTTACGTATACAAATAAGAAATTGAGGCATACATATGTATACATACGTAGGTATGCAGACATAGACCTGCATATGTTTGTATATGAAATTGAAACAAAAATTTCACAATAGCAACTTACCATTATAATTTGCAATTCACTCTCTTCCATGCTGTTCTACTTCAGATTTTTCATATGTTGGTCTTAATGCACTCAACTGATTTCATGACCCAATAATAGATAATGACTCAAAGTTTAGTAATTACTGGCCTTCGATAGACATACGGAAAGGCGTTAAATATCACAAGTCATCAGGGGAAATGGAAATTAAAACTCACTGACATACCACCAGCACCCATCAGAATGGTGACAATTAAAAATGATGATGACAATGATGGTAAAAATTGCAGTGCTAAGAGTTTTGTGAAGACAGGAAGCAACTGTCATTCTCCTACATTGCTGGTGGACATATAAATTGATGCAGTAACTTTGGGAAGCTATTTTTTTAACATGTATTAAAGCTGATTTTAATCACACATAAATATATATATATGTATATATATATATATATATATATGCTATATACACATATATATGTATATATAGGTTATACATAAAGCTTATATATATATATATATGTGTGTGATATATATAATCTCCAGCAATTCTTCTAAGTATACTATGAACATTCATCAAAACACCAAAATACCTGCATAAGAATGTTCATAGCAGCACTAATGATAAGAGCCCCAAATGAAACCAACCCATTCCACAGGAATAAAATAAGTACAATTCTACAATAGTAAAATGGGTATGTAAATTGTGGTATATTTATACAATAAATTCTATAAAACAACAAGAGTGAACCAACCAACTACTGCTTAATGCACCAACATGAATGATTCTCACAAACATAATATTGAGCTAAAACAGCGAGAAAAAAAAAAGAACACACATTTCAAAAAAAAGGCAAAACTAACCTATAGTACTAGACACAAGAATAGTGGTTACCTTGAGGGGACGGGGGATGTTAATGAGTAAAAGGGAGCCTAAGGAAAATTTAGAGTTCTGGAAATGTTCTACTTCTTTATCTGGGTGTGTTACATAAATACATCCACTCTGTAGAAATTAAGTGAGCTGTGGATCATGATTCTGCAGTGTTGGGAATATAAATAAATAAGGTTAACATTAAAAATTAAAAGTAAAATTTTAAGATCACATCAAACTTACCATTTGCCATTAACCTACATGTTGACCTGTTTTCTAAACTGCTGTTATAATGGGGTTCCACTACACTTTTAAACCATTTTCATCAGTGTTTCCAGGCTGTAATTACAGTCAGGACCAGTAAACATTCTAGATTCTAGATTCCCCATTGTGGCCTCAGTATTGAGGAAGAAAACTGGGCGGAGGGGGTGGGGGGGGGAGGAAAAAATACCAAAAACACCAATAAAATTTGGAAACGGAATAATAAAAGCTTTCTCTTTGAAAAAGTAAATGATAAGAAATGATAGTTCCCTGTAGGGAGAAAATTAGGCTTAATTAAAATAAAGCAAATCACTTAAAGCTAAAAGTACTTTTTAAAAATTCATCTATTGTATTGGTTTGCTGTCGTTACATAATTAATTACCACAAGTGAGTGGCTTAAAATAACACCAAATCAGCAGGTGTTCTCATAATTCTGTAGGTCAAAAGATTGGACACAGCTCCACTGGGTTCTCTACTCAGGGTCTCATGAGGCTGAACTCAAGGTGTCGGCTGGAGCTGAGGTGTCATGTGAAGAGAACTCTTGCAAGCGTTCATGGTTGGCAGAATTCACTTCCTGGATGCTGCAGAACGCATAAAGGTTGCATCCTCAAGGCCAGCAGGAGAGCACCTGCTACATGTCTCAGTCTCTCTGATCTTTAAATCCTCTTTGCAAAGGGCTCACCTGATTAGGTCAGACCCGCTGGTATTGAAGGGGAAGGAATTATACAGGGCATACACACAAGGAAAAGAGAATCTCGGGGCCATCTTACAATTCTGCCCCCCACCGATACTCAGTGATAACAGAAGCTAAGGATACAGAAAAATTTCCACCCAGTGAGCTCAACAGAGATCTATTTACTCCTTACTCAAGCTGACACAGACCTTCCACTGAGACTAATCTTGTCTGTACTCTATTGTAAGGCAATTGTTTTCTGCTGAATTTTCCATCATTCAATGCAAAAAAAAAAAAAAACAAAAAACAAAAACAAAAAAAAACACCCCAAACATAAGTTTTCTCTTACCTTCAACTCAATTTTTAGCTACCTAATATGTAACACTCTTTGTCTATCAAAAACTACCTAACAATTTTTTTTATAATTACATAAAGTCATGAAAATAAATAATGCAAGAGATTAATAGTGACCCCTGAATTATGCTTGGTGTTTAATCACTTCAGTTGTGTCGAACTTACACTAAAGTCTGAATTTTCCCACTGAAGAATCTTATTCCTCAGAAAAAGAGAGAAATGAGCCAAAATTTTACCAACAACAATAAAACAAAGGAATGGCAAAAAACTTTAGTTAAAACTTCAAAAGAGTACAGGCAGGGAAAAAATATGTATTTTGTTTTATGATAGTACTTAGTGGTTTCCAAGTGCACACCACCCCACAGAAGCAGTATTGAAGAAAAAGGGTAAGTGAATAAAATCCTTAAATTTCTGACCAGGATTTATTTGAAGTAAATTGAGGTGACGAGGAGCCACTGTAAGGTAAAGCCATGAAACATCATCAACAAGGGGAGCCCTGACATATCGTTTTAGCAAAGGTGAGAAGGGGCACCAAAATTTGTTATCTTTCAAGGCACTGAGGTTGAAATGGGAAATACGCCAAGGTCCATAAGGTGGGTAAATCCTTAGCATGCATAGTGGAATGTGCTCTGATCGGGACCTTTAATGAGGATTCAGAATAAAGAACAGTCCTCCACTGAGGCCTTTTTCACTCAGCTACAGTGAAGTCCAGTCCCTCCCCCTCCCCCAACCCTACACCCTCAGGCTACAGAAAAGTAGGTACGATGAATAGGTTAAAGCTTAAAGCAAGGAAAATAACTGCTATGGAATGAGGCAGAACATCAAGGTGAATTCAACTACATGATGTTAGAACAAACATTAAGATTTAAATAACTCACATTAAGAATGAGCCAAATGGGAAAAAAAATGTTACAGCATCTATACAAACATACTACAATAATAGCAGTGAAAGAAGAAAGCAAGAGAACACACAAAACTGTTGAAAAGCCAAACGAAAAAGAGAGCATACCCTTATATTAGAAGCAGTCTTCTTAGAAACACTTTTCATTGTAAAGGACCTCAGTACAGCTGACCAAGTACAGCTGACCTTCGAACAATTCAGGGGGTAGGGGTGCTGTCCCTCCATGCCATCGAAAAGCCATATTAACTTTTGACTCTCCCAAAACTTAATTACTAATAGCCTACTGTTGACCGGGAGGCTTCTGGATAACATAAAGAGTTGATCAGCACATATTTTTTTACGTAATATGTATTATATACTGTACTCTTAGAAAGTAAGCTAGAGAAAATAAAATGTTAGGAGAATCTCATAAGCAGAGAAAATACATTTACAGTATGTACTGTCTTAATTTTTAAAAACCCATGTATAAGTGGACCCACGCAGTTCAAACCAGTGTTGTTCACATATATACGTAATCACTAAAGCAGAGACTCAAAGATGAGAGGTTGAAAACAGCAGAATGAGACAGAAAAAGAGACTGTCATTAAGGAAATAAGCTGAGGTCAAAACACCACCAGTTCAGGTCTAATAGATAAATCAGAAGCAGCTAGGAATAGAATAAACACACTTGAAAAGCAGATCACTGGCATGAAATGAAGGCTGAAGGTAAAATAAAACAATGCAGAGGGAAAAATTTATTCATGGAATTAGAGGGAAGATGATAGACAAGGAGGACACACAAAGATAATACAACAGAAGGATAACTGGTGCTCCCAAAGAAACAAAAGAACCCAACAAACAAAACGACAACCACAAAATGTAAGTAGAGGTGCAAAATGTAAAAAGTACACAGGGATACAACATAGGATATTTTCCTTAAATCCATGAAAGAGGTTAACATCATGATCAGAGGGAGACACAACACAGCTGGAAAAAAATGGCATAGAATTATCATTAACAAGACCTAGCCAGGTAAAGTTATTGAACTTCAAGACACAGCAAGATGTGGGGCGCCTAAATGGCCCCCCAGTTAAGGGGTGGACTCTCGATTTCAGCTCAGGTCATGATTTCGCGGTTTGTGAGATGGAGCCCCACTTCAGGATCCACGCTGACAGGGCACAGAGACTGCTTGGGAGTCTCTCTCTCCCTCTCTCTCTCTCTCTCTGCACCTCCCCCACTCACATTTGCACTCTCTCAAAATAAATAAATAAACTTAAAAAACAATAAAAATAGGGGCGGTTGCGGGGCGCCTGGGTGGCGCAGTCGGTTAAGCATCCGACTTCAGCCAGGTCACGATCTCGCTGTCCGTGAGTTCGAGCCCCGCGTCAGGCTCTGGGCTGATGGCTCGGAGCCTGGAGCCTGTTTCCGATTCTGTGTCTCCCTCTCTCTCTGCCCCACCCCCGTTCATGCTCTGTCTCTCTCTGTCCCAAAAATAAATAAAAACGTTGAAAAAAAAAATTAAAAAAAAAATAGGGGCGGTTGGGTGGCTCAGTCAGCTGGGCATCCGACTTCGGCTCAGGTCATGATCTTGTGGTCAATGAGTTCGAGCCCCACGTCAGGCTCTGTGCTGACAGCTCAGAGCCTGGAACATGCTTTGGATTCTGCCTCCCCCTCTGTCTGCCCCTCCCCCACTCGCACTCTGTTCTGTCTCTCAAAAATGAGTAAACGTTTAAAAAAATTTTTTTAATAAATAAATAAAAATAAAAATAAATAAATAAAGACATGGAAAGTTGTATGCAGGCATCTACAATGTAAAAAGAAATTAAGAAATGTCTGAAGGGAAAACAATCAGGCAGATTCAAACATCATCATTCCATAATGGAACATAACACAAAAATGCCTAGAAAGATGTGAGTGTGCTGGGGTGCCTGGGTGGCTTGGTCGGTTAAGCGTCCAACTTCGGCTCGGGTCATGATATCACAGTCTGTGAGTTTGAGCCCCACATCGGGCTCTGTGCTGACAGCTCACAGCCTGGAACCTGCTTCAGATTCTGTGTCTCCCTCTCTCTCTGCTCCTCCCCTGTTCACGCTCTGTCTCTCTCTGTCTCAAAAATAAATGTTAAAAAAAATTATTAAAAAAAGAAAGATGTGAGTGTGCAATAACGTTATACCTATTATTTAATGTTATAAAGTCAACAAGTAGACATTCCCAAACATGAAAGAATTTGGGGAATATGGTACCCATAAATTCATTTCGGGGGGATGGGGGATAGGACAAAATTCATCAACCAAAAGATGAATCAAAATGAAGAGAACCAAAGGAACCATGATTATCACTGAACCTGTTTAAATGTAGAACGAACACCTGTGGGAATTATATTAGAAAAACAGAATGTGTATCTTACAAAGTAAAAATAGCAGAAGCCACAAGAATCAGGAACTGAGGAAAGTGGTGTAGGATACAGTGTTAGAAGACTGATCGCTTCAACTTTCATAGTAGGGAACAACTAACACTGTCTATAAAATTTTAACATATAGTTTATATAAATCCAACTTCTTGATGGTTGCATATTTTTGCCTTATCTTCATGTAATCTTTGAGGAACTAATAGATCTAAAATTATAGCCCTTACTTCAGGTTTTTACTTCCTTCATTTTAATTTTATTTTTCTTTTAAATTCAAGTAAACTGTGTTTTAATATTTTGTTAGAATAACAGGCATAATGTGATCTCCTTCTTATAATTTTTCCCTCTGTCAACTTTCTGCCTCTCTGTCTGCTGAGTCAGTCAACAAGAGAGTCAGCAATCCTTCTAAGTGAATGGAATTATAAAGAGACCTCAAAACGATACTCACAAAGTGTTAGCACTTTTTTTTTTCTTCATCTGCACAGGGAGAGTTTAGATGATTTGCTCCTTCCTTGTGTTTTTTACAAATGCTTGAAATCTTTATGCTGAGCATATATAATTTGCACAAAATTAAATTATTTCTCTAAAATAATGAAAGGCCTTTTTAAAAAAAAATTATGGTTTCAGCCGGTAATTTCATTCACCTGCCAGTTGGTCCTTCTTTACAGATCTCTCTATAAACTTGGCAAGTTTGGGATTAGCTGCTGATTTAGCCATACTCAATTTCTCAGAAAATTGTGCAAATTATCTTTCCACTGTAAGTTCTCATTAACTTCTTGAAATGTCAAGTACATCTTGGGAGGAAGCCAGTTCTGGGCATCTTAACAGTCTAATCTCCTAACGAGCTGTGGTGGACTACAGGGGGCTACATATTCTTTGCCACTCTGTCTTCGAGAGGTAAACTCTTCCCCTTTACTTTATTCTGGGCTAGGCTTGTGACTCATCTTTCCCAGCAGAGAGTGGGGCAAGTGACGTGTGACTTCCGAAGCTGTGCCTTACGAGATCTGTGGCGTCTGCCTTCACAGCTTGGAAACCTCCCTTTTGGAAGCCCACCACGCTGCTAGGGAAGCCCAAGCTAAGCATGTTAAGAAGGAGAGCACCGTGGAGAGGAGCACGGAGGAGTCAGACACGTGAGGAAAGCTTTCTTGGATCTTCCAGTCTGGCCCAGACAGCAGTTGGGTCCAACCAAGTAAATAAGCCCTTATGATGCCATTTTGTGTCAATGAACCACGCACATGAACTCCCGATCACAGAATTAGGAACAGTAATCGATAAAATAAAGTTACAGGGTGGTTTCTCATTCAACAACAAATAACTGAGACAGAACACCAATGCCATATTCTAATTAGCACGTGATCTCAGAAATTGTACTTGCTGACAAGCACTTCACCTCACTCTTGGCATCTGCAGCCCCTAAAAGTGAGCCACAAATACTCACTGGTCTTTGAAGCAACTCCAAAATTCATTCTACGCCTTCCTTCACTTGGACTCCAGCTTAACTGATTCATTTGTTCAATCAAAGAATGTATCCTGGGTACCTACGACACGCTAGGTACTGTTTAAGGACTGGGAATACAGTAGTGAACAAAAGAGACAAAAATCCATGAAGCTTGAATCTAAAAAACCAAACAAGTGAACAAACAAAAACAGAAACCCAAGGATAAATAGAGAGAACAAACTGGTGGTTGCCAGAGGTGGGGGGCGGGGGAGGCGCACGCTGGAGGGATAGGCGAAATAGGTAAAGGGGATAAAGAGGTACACATTCTGTAACTTTTCAGATCCAAAATAAGTAAGCCATGGGGGTGAAAAGCACAGCACGAGGAAGAAAGGCAATAATATTGCAAGATCTCTGTGCAGGGACACGTGGTGAGCACACTCATGGTGGTGAGCGTCGCCTCATGTTCCGAATCGTCCAATCGCTATGCTGTGTGCCTGAAAATAATGGGACTTGGTGTGCCAACTATACGTCAATATAAACAAACAAACAAACAAACAAATAAATAAGTGGAATTTAAAAAAAATCTATGAGGCTTACAACCTGGGGTGGGGCAGAGAGATCATAAATAAGTAGTAAGAATATACAATAGGTCAGAAATGGTGTAAGTGCAATGGGGAAAAACGAAGCCGGGGAGGGGAACAGAGAGTGGAGGATGGGGTGGGGGCAAGCTGCGGTCCAGGTGTGCACTGTGATCCCTGAAATGCGGTGGCAGACTGCCCAGCCTTCCTTGAAAGGCTCCCTGCTCTTCACTTGTGTGGCACCGCGGTCACCGGTTTCTCTACCTCAGGCTGCGTGGAGAAGCACGGTCCCCACATAGCGGCTAGATGACATTCAACGTCTGAATAAAAGGAAAACAGTTTACTTATTTCTGGTTTTTAAACGTTTATTTTTAAGAGAGAAGGACGTGTGCACGCCCAAGTCAGGTAGGCACAGAGAGAATCCCAAGCAGGCTTCATGCTGTCAGCACAGAGCCTGATGTGAGGCTTGAACCCATGAACCGTGAGATCACGACCCGAGCCGAAATCAAGAGTCGGACGCTCAACCAACTGAGCCACTCGGGTGCCCCTAAAATGAAAACAGTTTAAACCCTGCATCAGGCAGATCTGGTTTGAATTCTGGCTCTGTCCTTTTTACTAGCTAGAGTACTCTGAAAAGGATACTCAGCCATCCCAAGCTTCTGCTGCCTCACATGTGACAAAGGGGGAAAGAATGGAGTCACTTTGACGGTTAATGAGAAGGTGCATGTGAAGTTTTCACACCACCCACTATCTAACAGACGCTCAAAAAATAGAGCTGACTTCCTTCCCTCAGAACCCCATTTTAAAGAAAGGAGCTGGCAAATAAGCCGGCAACCAGAGTTGATCCCAAAGGAGAGGAAGAGGACTATAATACAAAGCATCTGGGAAAGGAAGAGCAGAGGGTGGTTATGCCCCACATACGAGAGCTTGGCAGGGCAGGACAGGGGTCTGTGGGACTTGTTGGTATGAGGGCTAACTGGACTTGAAGTGGGCAAGTGGCAGTATGAATAGAGAAAAGAAGACAGAAGCAGAAGATACTATTGAAACAGAGTAGATAGCACTTAGAAAATGATTTAGCAAGGACTGGGCGGAAAACCGGACTAAAGGAAAGGAGGAGTTGAAGAAGCTCATCAGTTTTCAAGCCAGGCAGACTGGGAAGAGGGTGGGACCATTATCTGAAATAAGCCATTCCTCAGCCTACAGCGACCCACCTCCCAGCACAAGAGGTCTCTGAGACAGAAATCGAGGGGATTATCGATGACCTCTTCAGACCCAGGGGACATTGCTCCATCCGCATCATACTCGACAGCTATGCAGCCCTTAGCATGTATTCACTGGCTGCTTCTTGGAACTTCCCTTGGTTCAGTACTGACCCACTCCCAGCTCTCTGGCCCACTCTTGCCCAGTCTTCTTGGCTGCCTTGTCCTCTACTCTGGGGCCCTTAGGTTTTAGAATTCCTCCAGGCTGGGTCCCAACCCCACTTTCCTTCCAACTCTGTATTCCCTAGTTGTGCTCATCCATTGCCAGTGCTTTAAAACCCTCTATTGGCTGATGATCCCAGCCCAGACTTCCCCATGGAGCTCCAGACTCACAAATCCAGCTGCCTCCTTCACATCTCTACTTTGATTATTTCTAAACCATCTTATGCACGACTTCAACAGACTTTTTTAAACACCCTCATGGGTCTAGCACCATCTCAACGTGTCTAGTCATCACTTCCACAACCTGAGCCTCCTTCTATTTTCCCAACTTAGTGAATCCACCTAAGGTTATGGTTCAGGAACCCTGGGAGTCATCCTGGACTCCTTCTCATTCGTCATTTCCCCTGCATATTGGCCCAGTCCCACCTATTTCACCTCCTCAGGAGCTCTAAAACCTACCTACTTCTGTCTCCACTGCCACCATTCAGGAATCATTATCTTGCCACGGATTACTGCAATGGCCTCTAAATTGGCCTCTCATACCTATTCTTCTCCTTCCTAATCCAATCTCCTCCTACCTCCAACATGATCTTTTCTTTTTTTAATTTTAATGTTGAATATGTAACATCTTCACATACTTAAAAAATTAAAATAAGAGTGTATACTGAGAAGTCCCTTGCTTCAAATCTTGCCCCATCCTCCTCACCCCCTACTCCCTATATGTATCATTTTTATTAGAATCTTTCGTACACTTCTACCTTTTCTTTGTACAAAGGCCAGCAAATAAGAATATGTTTCTTCTCTTCAACTTTCTTATATATAGAACAGCATACTGGATATACTGTTTTGTTCATTGCTTTTTTCACTTAAAAATATATCCCCGAGATACTTTTACACTGGTGCATCAAGAGCTCCCTTGTGCTTTTTTTAGAGCTGAATAGCATTCTATTGTGGGACTTTGCCATCATTTATTTATCCAGTTATAAATAAATAATGGTATAAATAAATTCTAATGGTATCCACAACATTCATACTCGCCTGTCCACCAATCAGAGCCAAAAAGAAATCCACACTTGAGATGCAAACACCCAGGCAGAAAAACCACAAAACAACACCAGTGTCTTCCTTGTGATGTCAACTCTCAAACTTAGGGGCCACCTGTCCTTTGGTCGGCCTTTGAAGAAAAGGGAGGACGTTGTTGGCCAAGTCTGGTATTCAGCTACTGACGATCCCACTGACAGAGCAAAGAGCTGATGTTTCTTTCTACAAGCCAAGAATACTCCCATTAACTGGAGTCTGGAGCCTAGTTTGCAAAAATCCTGCAATGGCTCAGGGTGTGTGTCCCTGAGCCATCCTTGCAGAAAAGACAAGAAGACAGATTTCTTCAATGTAGCTCAAGTTGCTGCACTATTTGAATGTAAGCATTATTTTCCTCCTACTTCATGAATATCATACTCGACAGTCTAAACAATGTTCGAGTTTTTAAAAAGCACATAAAAATATGGCACCTAGAACTCTGGGGAAGACGTTTATTTCTGTATTTAATACTTTGATAACACCATTTTCCTTTCTTAAATGAATTGTATGGAAAGTTATATATTAAATTTACTCTGTGTTCTCTTTCCGATTTATTACCATTGATAATTAATTTGCCCATTTCCATTTATCTTCCTCCAAAGCAATCAACTAGCAAATATATTTTAATCTTGAAATGCATATTATATATGCATAATTTCAATGTTTTCTTTCTGAACTAGATTGCTTATCTGCTCTAGGCCTATCACAAATGTTCACATATTTCCACTGAAATAGAATATAAACCGGCACATACTTATCAAAATGTATTTTCTGGTTTAAGTTTTAGCATAATAAGCTTTGGACCTTATAAGTACCTATACAAAATATATACTTTAAAATAATTATGAGAATGAATGAACAAAAGAATTTTTAGAATTAGAAAATCAATTATATAATATATTCCAACCTAGAAACATAATTTTAAAAATTAGATTCTAAAAACTAAAGGAAAAATAAAACAGTAACAACCGAAATTGTTGGCAAAATAACAAACACCAAGAGTGAGTTTGTTGAACAAAATGAATAAAATTGAAAAGACCCTTTGTAGACTATTAAATGAGAAAGGGATGAAAAGAGAAAAGAAATGAAAGAGAAAGAATATCGCATTTAAAAAGATCAACAGTGGGGCGCCTGGGTGGCGCAGTCGGTTAAGCGTCCGACTTCAGCCAGGTCACGATCTCGCGGTCCGTGAGTTCGAGCCCCGCGTCAGGCTCTGGGCTGATGGCTTGGAGCCTGTTTCCGATTCTGTGTCTCCCTCTCTCTCTGCCCCTCCCCTGTTCATCCTCTGTCTCTCTCTGTCCCAAAAATAAATAAAAACGTTGAAAAAAAAATTTAATAAAAAGATCAACAGCTTTCAAAGTAAACTAAAGCCTAAAACAAAGATTTTTTCTTAAAAAGAACCTTTTGGTAAGAATGATAAATCACTGCTTGTATAAAAACAATATTTAGGAAGATAATTGAAAACTGCTTACAAAATTACCATAAAATAATTCAAAAACTCCTAAATTTAGACAGAATTAGAACAAAGTTCTGAAAACAAAACTGCACATTGTAACAGCATAATTTTTGTTCTGATCTGCTTAATAATCTTAGTATCTACTTATCCACCTTAAAAAAAAAAGCATACAGGCATCAGGTATTTTGGTTAGTTACTTATTCTCTTCTTTAGTATTAATCCTTTATTCTCATAGCCTTTCAGTATTTTTTCCTTAAAATGATATTATTCTACTAGGTTGAAATCGTATTCAGTACTAGCCGCTGACATAAGTCTAACCACTTATATGTCTTCCTCTTAGAAACACAAGATTTTTCTCCTCTTCTTCCTTCCCCTTTTAGCACACTTAACCATTAAAAAACCACGACAACTTTAATCCAGATACCCTTCTTCCCCTTAGCCTTTTTTTCCATGACACATTTTACATGAAGGCAAAACTCTTCCAGAATAAAAAATAAAAATAAAAAAATCACAGCTGATAAGCTTATTTTCTACTCGTATGGGGAAAAATTTATATTTCTTTTATACACGTGTCTACCCAGAAACCCAACCCGCTTTGTGTGAGTTTAATGAAATATGGCATATACTTTTCCTTTTATCCCCAGAATGATTATGCTAAAAGACTAAGAAGAGAAAAAATAATTCTGCCTCATATTTTCCTAGCATTTGAATACTACTAGCTAACATTTACCAAGCACGCAAAACGCCAAGCTGTGTTATAAATGCATACTTACGGCTTTGGATTCGGTCCTTGCAACCCTATATGGTAGGGATTAGCCACATTTCACAAATGGGGAAAATGAGGCTCTGAGAGGTTAACTTACTCTCCCAATGATTTCACACGGCTAATAAAGCTCAAAACTGGATTTCAAACAGCTTTTTTTTCTGACTCCAGAGCCTCCTCCTAACCAATACATATTTTCTACTTAATCATTTACAAGTCACATCTGTCTACGTGCCCTCGTATAATCCTCTTTTTCCATTTATGTTGGAGAATCATTGCAAGTCTAGTTGGAAAGAGCCTAGAAGCCCGAACTGACTCAATTCAGAAATTCCCATTTAGAACATCCCAAGTTTTTGGTTAAACTCATACATTGTTGGAAAAGTCACAGCAGCTTAAAGCAAACAGCTATGCTGTTGGATAGTCACATGTGTTTAAAAGTTCTACATTAGGTATAGGACAAATGTGCCTTTCGATGGTTCCCCTCTGTGGGTGCCATTCTTTTAGAGCAACTGAGAATAACTGTCAACCTTTTCCATATGACAGCTATTCAGATGGCTTCAGACATTTATGATCCCTTTTCACTCTTCTGTTCAGTTAGGTCTTTTCTATGGAGATGACAGAACCCTGAGCTCAAACAGGAGTAAAAAAGAAGGCAAATATAATGGCTTATGAATAAAGAAAGTTAAGATTATGTTTCATGCATGTCTTGATCCAGGGCTCAAATGATGCACTAGAATCTGGGTTCCCTGCAATTCTCATCTCTACACTCAACCACATGGCTCCATTCTCAAACTCAGCATATGGCAATATGGCTGCCAGCAGCCACAGAGTTATATTTTGTAAGGTTCAGCCTGATTCAAAAGTGTACTCTCTCCCAGCAAACCCAGAAAAGTCTTTTTTTGTTTGTTTTTTTCATTTTATTGTCTCTGATTCATTCACATGCCCATCCCTGAGCCAATCATACAGGTCCGGAAAACCACACCCTTCCCACCCAATGGCCAAGTTGGGGTAGCATCCACTCCCCCTGAAACACACAGAGTAAGAATAGGGTGGGGTAGTTTCCCACTAAAATAATAGTTGTTACACACACCTTCCTTCTTTTCAGTAGAATTTGTCAGCAACCTTACAGCATGACTACAGAAGTGAACTCAGGACTCCAAATGTGTCTGAATCATCGCAGATGACATAAAAAGAGGAATCGGGTTTTTTTCTTCACATTTTTGTGTTATATTTATAATTCAAGTTTATATAATTATATTGATAATTCAAAGCATTTCTTCTTTGGGGAGCTTAGGTGGCTCAGTTGGTTAAGTGTTCGACTTTGGCTCAGGTTATGATCTTGCATTCGTGAGTTCAAGCCCTGCGTTGGGCTCTATGCTGACACCTCGGAGCCTGGAGCCTGCTCTGGATTCTGTCTCCCTCTCTCTCTGCCCCTCCCCCACTTGCACTCTGTCTCTTCCTGTCTCAAAAATAAGCAAACACTAAAATAAAAAAGAATTCAATGCATTTCTTCTTTTTTGGAGTTGTTCTTCTCTTAAGTACTGAGCCAACTATGTCCCTAGCCTAGTCCTTAGGGAGACACTATTATACAACAGTATCTCTTATTATGACTTCTGCACTTTTGTCTGACAAGTTTATAATTTGGAGGCTGCTTCACCTGAATTTTGTTGCAGTGTTGCATCAGTTACATTTGGCTGGGAAAAACATTTTCAGAAAACCCAGCTCCAAATGACCTAACCAATGAAAATGATTTATTATAGCCCCAAACAAGAAGTCACAAAGTAGGACATCCCTGAGACAGTTAATTTGTCAGCCCGACAACATCATCAGGGACTGGGTTTCCTTCCAGCTTTTGAATCTGCCATTCTCAGTGTTCAGACTCAGCAGCTCCAGGGACCTAATATGGCTACTGCCATGCCAAGCATCACACACAAACCAAGACCAGTAGAGCTGTGGCAGACCAACATACCAGTCCTTCATAAGCATTTTTTAAGTTTATTTATTTATTTTTGAGAGAGAGAGAGCAAGCACAAGTGTGGGAGGGACGAAGAGAAGGAGAGACAGAATCCCACGCAGAATCCACGCCATCAATGCAGAGCCCAACGTGGGGCTTGAACTCATGAATTGTGAGATCATGACCGGAGCCAAAACCAAGAGTCGGACACTCAACCAGCTGTGTCACCCAGGTGCCCCATAAGCATCTCTTTTTAAGTGTCATCTTTCCCAAGTGGCCTCCTTCTCAGAAGCCCTCTGCCCACAGCTCACCAGCAAGAATAGGTATATCACATACCTATTCTCAAACCAACTGAGGAAAGAAATGTAAGACTGCCCTGAATGGCCTGGTGAAACAAGGCAATGGGTAGAAGAGGGAAGGCCTGGACAAAATAGGTTCTTTTAACCATGTGCTTGGGTAGATAGCAGAAAAAAAAGAAAATCATCCATCACTGAGAAATAGATCTTATTAACATATTGGTGTTTTTCCATCCAAACTGTTATTGTTTCTTCCCCTTTTCTGGTTGCTTCCTTTAAAATTGTTTTATTCATTTGTCTGACAAGTATTTATTGAGGACCTACTACGTTCCACTACTGTTTAAGGCAGTGGAGATTTGGTACTGATAAAGGCAAAGAAACAAATAATTTACATGTTCTTTTCAGGCAGTGTTAGGTGCTTTGCGGATGAATTTTAAAGGGTAAAGGGGGGTACAGTGGGATGGAATGAGATAGTGAGTTGAGAAGAGGCCTGAGCAGAGTCCTGACAGAAGCGAGTGTGTGAGTCACCTGTGGGTCCAGGGAAAGCAGACCTACATGCAGAGGCCCTGGGAGCAGCACTAGGCCATGCTCACAAAGGCAAAAGGGCCCAAGCAGCACGAAATGCTAGCAAGAAAGGAGAGAAGCCACTGATTGGCAAAGTGGTCAGCAACCAAACCTTATGGGCCTGGCGGCCATTATGGAGCCTTGGGTTTTAGTCCAGGTAAAGTGAGAAGTTACCAAAGAGCTGAACAGGGCAGACAGGGCCTGCATTACATTTTTAATGGTCAACTGGGACTGCTCTGTGGAGAAGAGACCTATGTGGAGACAAGATTCTAGGAAGCAGATTTTTCAAGATTCTCTGACAGCTTTTTAAGTTCATTTTTTCCTCAGTTACAAGAACAATGCTTCTTATTCACCAGCTTTCTCCTGTATCTCTGGGAGTCTATTTCAATTACTTGTTTTAAACCAGCACCATCCAAGAGTAATATAATGTGAGCCACAAACGTGAGCCCCATATCTTTTAAATTTTCTAGTAAAAAAAAAAAAACTAAAAAAGAAACAGGTGAACTTAAATTTAATAACATACTTTATTTAATCCATATATCCTGAATATTATCATTTCTACACATAATTTTTAATGACAGATTTTACAGTCTTTCCTTATATAAAGTCTTTGAAATCTAATGTCTATTTCACACATACACAGCACATCACAATTCTTGCTAACCGCCTATCAAGCTTTCAGAAACCACATATGGCTTCTGGCTACCATACTGGACGTGCAAGTTTGGGACAATAGTTTCCACCTGTTCTTTATTCCTTCTAATGTGTCCCTTATGCTGTTTCATGCCTTTAATATGTGACGACTTAATTTCATAAATGTTTTCATTATAAAAGGTCTGACCCACTTTAATTTCCAGTATCACTCAGATCTGTTGGATGGACATTGTCTCTCATTCTACTGCCTCTTTAGAGGCACTTCTTAGGGTCGCCTGGGTGGCTCAGTCAGCTAAGCATCTGACTTCAGCTCAGGTCATGGTCTCACAGCTCATAGGTTCGAGCCCCACTTCAGGCTCTGTGTTGACAGCCCAGAGCCTGGAACCTGCTTTGGATTCTGTGTCTCTCTCTCTGTGTCCCTCCCCTGCTTGTACTTTGTTTCTCTCTCTGTCTCTCTCTCTCTCTTTCTCTCTCTCTCTCTCAAAAATAAATGAACATTAAAAAAAATAGATTCACTTATTTTCAAATACTTTAATTCAAATACATACTCACATATATGTATGCTAGCCAGCTTCAGTTCAGGAAAAACAAAATGCTGGAAATCTTTATAGCTTCAACTAACTAGATAAATTCTATTAACCTTAGAAAAGATGTGAAACTTAAGTATTTTTTATTTCTCTTAAATTTGTGACCTAAATTTGATGTAATCATATAAGTAATTTCATAAACTTCATACCTCGCACATCACATAGCAGTTTTCACATAGGTTGAAAGCACACAACTTCTGAAAAAATTTTAATCGACGTTTAAGCAGAGTAAAATTAAATTATCAGTTATAAAATGCTGATTAGCTAGAACACTTAGGGAATAAGATGATTTTGTTAATTGAATTCTAAAGTTAATGTTTGCTCCTTATTGTGAAAAATCTTTCTAAAATATATTAGGCAGATTTCCATTAATGAAGTATAGTCTGCTGCCTATAACAGATTTTTCTTTGATGACTCCAGAAGTTATGCAGTCTCAGCATTATTATTCTGAATAATAGCCATCTATGTACAGAGATACAAAGGAAAGAAAATCCAATTATTTAAAGTCTTAGTTTAGTTGAGGTCTAGCCAGAACTCCCTATAGCATGGCAAAAGGGAACAATTATTATTATTTTTTAAAGTTTATTTATTTATTTATTAATTTTGAGGTAGATGAGAGAGAACGTGCATGAGCAGGGGAGGGGCCGAGGGAGGGGTAGGGAGAAAGAGAGAATCCCAAACAGGCTCCATGCTGACGGTGTGGGGCTGGAACCCACAAACCGTGAGATCATGACCTGAGCTGAAATCAAGAGTCAGATGCTTAACGGATTGAGCCACCCAGGTGCCCTGAGAACAGTTATTCTTGTACAGAATAAGTGAGGGTAACTAGCTAAGAATGCTTTTGGCTAAATATAATAACCCCTCCAAAGTGGGATGTGTTTTCCTCTGGAGGAGTCCTGAATAGCTGTGGTGTCTCTACCATGCCATCAGGAACCCATTCTTCTAAATTCCCAGTTTTAACAAACTTATCTTGGAGACTTATGATGGCACCTATCAAAAAACAGCATGCCATCCATGTTCTAGGCTAGAAGGCAGGATAAAGGCCAAAAGGCAAAAAAGATAAAGCTAACCAAGTCTTGCCATATTTGAGCACTTCTCCAGGAGCCACCCCCAAGAACTTGATAAGTCTCAGTCCTACTGGCCAGGACGGTGTAACCTGACCACCACAGCGCCAAGAGAGGCTGGAAGAGAAGTATTTCAAATGGAAGCATTGCCATTCTAAGCAAAACCAGAGCTCTGGTGATCAAGAAAAACAACAGAATGGGTTTGGAAAAAAGTAACCAGCAGTTGCACACAAGGGAATTACGGCATAATTGTGGAGAAAGGGGAATTGGCTTCCAAATTCCCTACGTCTCATGGGAGTGGGTCGGGAAGTGAGCAGAGAGCATCAGTACAAGAGAACACAATTTGTGTTGACAAGTAACCATGCCGCTTCCTGACCCTCCATCCCAAACCACATGTGTCTCTTGGTCTCTTCCCCCTCAGATAATGTTAGGCTCCATGGACACTTCCAAGTATACAATTCCATACTGTTCTTTCCTCCTCCGTTGCCCCTGAAGTGGATTCTAACTAGGCAAACCATGGACCCCAGGGGACAAGGACGAGGGCATGTCTGTCTGCACCAGCCAATTCAGTTAGCAGGGCAGACTACTGGACATGCTGAGTAGCAATGAACTGAAAGCAAAGTCTCACCATGTGGTCCGCTCAAAAAGGACTCCTTTAAATGAATTGGGGTCCCACAGAAACACAAACTGGATATGTGCCCTCTACCTCTATAATTAACTCAGGCCACCTCCACTTGCCTACACCCACTGCCTCTCACACTGGGCTTTCCTGTTTCTTCTAGCATCCAAATGTGGCTCCATACCTGGACAGCCGTTGTCTATGTGATTCGGGTCATGACATTGGTGAAGGGCCAGTGCGGGGGGAGGATATTAAACATGCCACTTGATGATGGCGCTGCCCTGCACAGCCCTTAGGAGCAGTCCCTGAGGAAGTGTGTATGCCTCTTGAAGATGTTTAAAAAGAATTCCAGCAAAGGTAAGCTCTCTTCTTCCATTGCCCCTCTTTGGAGCAGAGAATGCGGGACCAGAGACATTAGGACAGACAGACAGACAGAAGAGGGACCAACACCATCAGGAATAACAAAATCAAATGCTCTCCATTTCTAAATCTGCTGAGAATTAGAATCGGACGTGATTGCAGGAAGTGGTCAGTGTTTTATCCCAGGAAGAAGACAGCAAGACACGGACAAGGTTCTCCGCGCTCTAACCCCCTGCCATTTGCTCCAAGCTCATTGTAGGGCACTCCTTTCCTATACCTGTTTTTTGTGTCTCACATACTGTATTGGCTCAAAGAAGCTAGCTTCTGTTGTCATAAAAAAACAAAACAAAACAAAACAAAACACTCCGAAGTCCCAACAAATTTTTTTCACTCATGTCACATCTTCCATGAGTCCAGGTAACTCCTCAGGCCAGCTCTCCTCCATAGCGATGGCTAAGCAGTACCTCTCTGTGTCAAGCCACGCTTCCATGATCCCGTGGCAGGGAAACAGTATCTGGAGACTCCACACCCACAGCTGAATACTTAACCATTTCCACTCACATCCCATTGGCTAAAATGTACTATATGGCGGTGACTAACCCCGGCGCGGTGAGGAAGTCTGTCCACAAGTGCAGAAGAACAGATGGAAATACTGCTGAGCCACACGAATAACCTGCCACACCTTCCATATTATCGTTTCACCTCCACCCTTTAGCTCCTCAAAGTGGCTTCTCTCCATAAGATGCTCCACCCCCACCCTTTCCTTGGTTAACTCATATTCCTATCAGTTTTTCCTCACCCTCTAGGCCTGCACCCAGGCTATCAGAACTCTCTGCTCTCATTACACTTGCCACATTATTTGCTTATCTTGACTCACAAAATTACACACTTGTAAAGGCCTATTACTTGTGTTTTGAAAATTCAAGTATGGACTTCAGTGTGTGGCACATGGTGAGGGATTCCAGAATGTGTGGTAAATGATTAAATGAATAAACACATAGCAACCTAGAAAGAGCCTAGAACAGCAAGAGTACAATGTCACAGGGGAGTGGAACGGACAGACCCACATCCAGTATGAAGGTCAGCCATCATCAAGAAGGACAAAATCAAACTTTCCACATTTGTGAATCTGTAAAAGTAAAATCCAATGAATTATGGGATGTGATTTTGTTTTTGTTTTTGTTTGGGGGGGGGGGGGGGGTGGTTTTGTTTTGTTTTGTCCCAGCAAGAGAATGACAGAGCCCAATGCCTACAACATTATTTCAGGCTTCTATCCTTCATAAGAACACCATTGGTTTGAGGAAGAAAACACAGAAAAACAAAACTCCCTCACAAGAAATAAATGTTCTACAATGTATGTGGCTTGAATTTAAAGTTTTGTTTTTTTTTTTTTTTTAAATTGAAGTATGACTAACATACAGTGTTATATTAGTTTGAGGGAAGCAATACAATGATTCAACAATTCTACACATTACTCAGTGGTCATCACGGTAAATGTACTCTTAATCACCTTCACCTATTTCATCCGTCCCCCACCCACCTCCCCTCTTGCAACCATCAGTTTGTTCTCTATATTTAAGAGTCTGGGGGGGCGCCTGGGTGGCGCAGTCGGTTAAGCGTCCGACTTCAGCCAGGTCACGATCTCGCGGTCCGTGAGTTCGAGCCCCGCGTCGGGCTCTGGGCTGATGGCTCGGAGCCTGTTTCCGATTCTGTGTCTCCCTCTCTCTCTGCCCCTCCCCTGTTCATGCTCTGTCTCTCTCTGTCCCAAAAATAAATAAACGTTGAAAAAAAAAAAAAGAGTCTGGGTTTTCTGTTTGTTTGTCTTTTGTCTTTGTTCATTTGTTTTGTTTCTTAAATTCGACATGAATGAAATCATATATTTGTCTTTGTCTGACTGACTTATTTCACTTAGCGTTATACGTTCTAGCTCCATCCATGTTGTTGCAAATGGCAGATTTCATACTTTTTTTTTTTTATGGCTGAAAAACATTCCATTGTGTATATATTCCACTTCTTCATCCATTCATCTATCAATGGACACTTGGGTTGCTTCCATATCTTTTTTTTATAATGTTTTACATTTATTTAGTTTTGAGAGAGAGAGAGCGAGAGAGCACGAGAGGTGTAGGGGAAGAAAATGAGGAGAGAGAGAGAATCTCAAGCAGGTTCCACACTATCAGTGCAGAGCCTGACATGGGCCTCAAACCCACAAACTATGAGATCATGACCTGAGCCAAAATCAAGAGTCAGAAGCTTAACTGACTGAGCCACCCAGGTACCCCAGGTTACTTCCATACCTTGGCTATTGCAAATAATGTTGCAATAAAATAGGGGCGCATATATCTTTTTGAGTTATAGTTTTTGTATTATTTGGGTGAATTTGGGTGGTGGAATTACTGGACCATATGATAATTCCATTTTTAATTTTTTGAGAAAACCTCCATACTGTTTTCCACAGTGGCTGCACCAGTTTGCATTCCCACCAACAGTGCAAGAGGGTTCCTTTTTCTCCACATCTTCACCAACACTTGTTTCTTATGTTTTTATTTTAGCCATTCAGAAAGGTATGAGGCAGTATCTCATCATGGTTTTGATTTGCATTTCCCTGATGATAAGTGATGTTGAGCATCTCTTCACATGTCTGTTAGACATCTGTATGTGTTCTTGGAAAAAATGACTATTCAGGCTCTCTGCCATTTTTAATGGAATTATTTGTATAGCATTGAGTTGTATAAGTTCTTTATATATTTTGGATATTAACTCCTTATCAGATATGTCATTTGCAAATATCTTCTTCCATTCAGTAGGTTGTCTTTTTTTGTTGTTGGTATTTTCCTTACTGTGCAAAGGAAACACAAAGAAAATGCTTATATCTATGACGTGTGGCTTGAAATTTGAAAGTTTTTAAATTTTTCTCATTTTTTTATTAGAAAGTAATATGGGACCCAAAGCAAAAATTTAAAATAATACAAAATGACCTGAATTTAAAAGTGGGAGCCTCCCCATTTCCACCCTAGATCCCTAATACCACTCTCAGAAGTAATCACTGTTAACAGTGTATTCTTCCAGAAATCTCTATGCATATTATATTCCTACATGTTGATATATAATCTTTCCAAATAAACAAGATCATATTCTACATATTCCACAATTTGTTCTTTTTGCTGTACATTTGGACATCTCTGAATCAGTACATATAAACACACCTCATCGATCTTAAAGCTAAGAGTGAGAATAAAGAATTTGAGCCAAACCCCTAACAAAGAGGCCACAACTTTTTGGAGTTTTAAATATATCTTTCAAATAGAAAGTCTTCAAGGCATTGTCCTCGATAAACAATGAGAAAACAGAGTTCATATTCTACAGAAAAGCCAAAAGACATCAGAAGGGTAATAATAAATGGTCAA
Source organism: Lynx canadensis (assembly GCF_007474595.2). NCBI lineage: Eukaryota > Metazoa > Chordata > Mammalia > Carnivora > Felidae > Lynx > Lynx canadensis. The sequence goes on along the minus strand of NC_044313.2, from coordinate 36,336,074 downwards.
CATTATTGTAACTATTCATCTTTCAAGTGAAGTTAAGAATCTGAGAAAGTAAATGTTTTACTTTCCATAGAAAATACAACGTGTGTGATTCTATTAGAAGAAGAAATCTGATTTCAAATGTCCTTATTTCAAACATTTTGTCTTATTATGTAACAAGGACTCTTCTTGGTTTTTTTTCCTCACAAGAAAGAGAATCTGAATTAAAAGCCTTCCCCCATCAACTTAAATATTCATGTGTCAGATTTTCTGGATCAAAATCAGGACGTAGCTGGGAAATAATTTGCTATTTTTTGACCACAATAATGTTCCTGGCACAAGCTGCCACAGTGAGTACGGGCAGCAGGCAAGTCCCACTCTGCACCTTACTCAAGAATTACTCCCTCGGCCCTGCTCTTTGCTCTGGGCACATCTTCCTTTGGCTCCAGGCCTTGGGTCTCTCATGCCTCTGCCTAGGTTGCATCAGGCTGGACTCCAGGACCAAGGAGTGACCTCTCGTTGTGCTCTGGTTCCCCCCTGGGAGGCCAATTCCTGCCATTAATGGACATCACAAAAATAGGGAAGAGTGCTCCATCCCACACCTTGGAGAAGCTCCTAGATACTAGCTTGGCTGGGTCCATGGCACCTCCAATTCCACAGTCACAGGCAAGAGACAGTGCACCCAATACCCCAGACTCTTCAGGATATCACGCAGAGTGCTCTGCTTCTCCAAGAGGGCACTGATCAGTCTCCAGAAGCGCCAAAGTGTGGGAATGTCAGCTCAGAAGTCAGGCTGACTGGGTTCACACCCCACACCCAAGTTCTAACTTCATAGGCTTGAGTGGGCCACTTTCCTAAGACTTCATGACCTCATTTGTAACAGGATTATTAATAACACTTACATAATAAGATTAAACAAAGTATAACGTTACTTAATAAGATTAAACAATCCATGTCGTGTGGCCATCGCAACGCAGAAAGCACAGCAGGTACTAAATAAATGTTCATGGAGATGACGATGATGGCAATGGTGACAACACTGACCTCTCCAAAAAGTGTGTGTAATTCCTGACTTCCTTGAGCAACTGACCCCCTAGAATCAGGCCCCGTCACCTTTCCTATGCTTCAAGGAACGAGATGGCCCAGATCCTTCCAGGGGAAAAGGTACTCTGAAAAAGCCACAATGGCGCCCTTAACTGGCCAGCTAGACTTAACCAGGATCCTCTGAGACAAGGTAAACCCTCGCCCATGCCATGTTCCTGGGGCTCCTCCAGAGTGCATCTGAGGCTTGTACAATCATCTAACACCCATCCTAAGAAAGGTTTCTCTTAGAGGGAATCTGACCATTTTTGCGCTTTTTTGTTCCTCGTTCTCACTTCTGGTTCAATTTTTTTAAGCACAGTAAACATGGGTATCTTGTGTTCAACATTTGATGATTACATCTAAAGTCTGCAGGTCCAGTTGTGCTGTGTGCAGTTTTTTTCCAGTAGTGACTGGTTTCCTGAGGAGTTTTATGATTTGGTGAATATGAACCCCTTCCTCCTGGAACTTTAACGGTGGGAATTCTCCGGAGCTTACATCGAAGGTGTACTTCTCCAGACTATTTGCATCTATTTCTGCCTGGTGAGGCAGCACTGCCAATCCAGGGCCCCTTTAAACCTAAGTCTAGTTTGGAGGTTTTGCTTGTTTGATTTTCCTGGACCTCAGGAGTAGTATAAAGGCGACCCCAAACGCTGTGAGTGCCTGCTTATGGTTACAGATTCTCAAGAGAGACTTCTCACCCCCCAATGCCAGGGTTAATTAAGAAAGGCAAATCTCCCTGTTAAAGTCCCATGCAAGTCTTCCCCCCTTAGGTCAGCCTTTCAAGAGCCACCCTCTCAGAGACTTGGGTAGCAGCTTCAATCTCACTCCCTTTGCTGTGCAAGGAACTTTGCAAAACCCCTGGGCTTATTCTTGCCTCTGGAATGCAAGAAGCCTTTATATTTAAGACTTTAGGTCACCAGAAATCAGCAGCTAGCCCCAAGGGAGGCCACCAGCTTCCAAACTGGCTCACCTCTCTGTTTGCTGCCTCTCCATTTTAGGCCTCTGAGGATTCTTCTTAGTTTCTTGCCAGCTCAGCCATGCAATTAAAATGACATGTATTTTTAAATTTTTATCCAGCATTTTCAGAGTTTTGCATTAGATGAGCTTTAATAGAATATCTAGTCCGTCCATAATACTACCACAAACAGCCTGGATTTTAATTTGATGTTAAAATCTACTCGGTATTTTCTTCACCCTATTATTTGAGTGGTTTATGTTTGCCTCTCCTTGTCATCTTGCTTCAATAAACATGATGTTCCTTCTCTCCTTTGGAGCCCCCACTAACTCCCCTCTGAGTTTTCTCTTATATTCTCCTCTCATCTGCCATTAAGCTGTGGCACTTCATCACGAAGTTTTCCAACTAGGTCTGTCCATAGGAGAAAGGTTAGTATATAATTATCATTTTTATACTGTGATTTCAAGCAAGATTTCTAGAAAATTTAGGTACAATACAATTACACAAAGAAAGGTGGAGATTAATTACCTTCTTGCTAAGACAAGTCCCATTAAATAGATGATGTGGAATAGTATAGCATTTTATACATTATCTGCCACAAAATACACGACATACAAAAATGCCTAATCATGTTGCCAACCACCTCAGGAAATATAACCATCTACCCACTATAAACCTTTCATTATTTTAAAATTAACCACAAAGGACTCTGGAAAGATCTATTAATAACCCTTGCATCGCATACTAAATACCTCCATGTGGTCTCTTTTCTGAAGCTCAAGCATCGGGGTTCCATGCCCAGACTTTGGGACAGCCTGAGTTTGAATCCCTGCTCTAATCCTTACCAGGTGAGAGGGCACGAGCAGGTCACTTCATCTCCCAGAGCCTCTGGTCCTCATCTGCACAATGGGAATAACTGCTCCTCCCTCACGTGACCGTATCAGGGTTGAAATAAGAATGTTTGTAAAATCCTTGGTACAGGGCCTGACACACAGACTGTCTGCAGTAATTGCCAGCTTTAAGAATAATCTATTAATGTCTAATTAAAAAAATATATTCATCTAGCATCATCCCCACCAGAATAGTGACCAGAACTGAGCCAGTATCAGAGTTTAGGAAACCAAGAGGTTTGTTTAAGGAGTGGGGATTAGTATGTGCTAACCTACCCACCTCTTCTTCTTGGCCCTCTGTGGAGTCAACCCACAGTCCAAGATGGTCAGTCAGGATGAAGTCAATGGTTCCTGCCTTAGTTCAGGAAGTGTAACAGCTGACCGTGTGACTCGGCATCATTAGCAATTCTTGCAGTATGGTACTTGCAGATCTGTGTTATTGCCCAGTTCATTCGTCAGCCATGACCACTCTGGGGAAGACTTAAGCTCCTGGCCATTGCACAGGCTGCTCCTGTGTCTGGAACAGTCCATAGTCTTCTTCAGGCTAAGTCCTACTCATTCAGTAGAGATCAGCTTGGATGCCATTTCCTCCAGAAAGACTCACGTCTCACTGACTGCCCCGCTCAGAATTCCAGGGGCATTGCCTCATCACATCAGCAACTACCCTGGACCATGGTCATCCGCTTATCTGTTTGGATCCTCAGTAATGGAAGATGCGTTAGGACAGGAACCATGTTTTTCCTGGTTTAGCACTAAATCCCAATCCTAGTACAATGGCTGATATGACAGGCATTAAATAAATATTGATTGGATGAATGAATGAAACATGCAGAGAACTGTAGTAAAATACTTATTATTTGCCCTATTAGACATCACTTAGAGACATGAGAAATATTAGAAGTGTTTCGTCATTCAGACAGACCTAAATATCTAATTGAGACGATCGAATTAAAGAAGTGACAGAACATACATTTCAACATTGTCTTCTCTGTGAAAGCCAAGTAGAATCTAGGGGATTTTTAAGTCCTAGATGCAAATTCCTTTGCTACCTGTGTAATGTCCCCCTTCAGTCTGTCTGTTCCTCTCCTACCACTACTCACTACACACACACTTGTCCATATAGTACATGGCTCAGTACCTTACACATAAGCACCAAATAAATGTTACCTAACTGAATGGCACCCCTGCCATTTTCCCCCATCAAATCCTAACACTTTGCCTATGGCAATAGATACTTTGGCCAAGAACCAGTAACCAAACTCCCGCAATCCACTTTGAGCCTCCATTTTGTGATGTATTTTTTTTAAGTTTCTTTATTTATTTTGAGAATGAGAATGAATGGGGGAGGAGCAGGGGGGGAGAGAGAGAGAGAGAGAGAAGAGAGGGAAAGAATTCCAAGCAGGCTCCACGCTGTCAGCGTAGAGACCAATGTGGAGCTCGAACTCACGAACCGCGAGATTATGACCTGAGCAGAAACCAAGAGTTGAAGCCTTAACAGACTGAGACACCTGGGTACCCCATGATATATTTTATTTAAAAGAATTTTTTTAATGTTTATTCATTTTTGAGAGACAGAGAGTGAGCAGGGGACGGGCAGAGAGCAAGGGAGACACAGAATCCTTAGCAGGCTCCAGGCTCTGAGCTGTCAGCACAGAGCATGACACGGGGCTTGAACCCATGAACAGTGAAATCATGACCTGAGCCTAAGTTGGATGCTTAGCCCCTTTTCTTTTTCTTTTTTTCCCCCCTGTGATCTATTTTAAGTAACACTATGATGTATTCTTATTCTTTGGTCCTTGAAGTTGTGTTTATCTTTTCCCCAACATTTTTTACTGTTCCTCAAGCTGTACCACAATGCCCGATGACAAGGACTCAGCCCAGAATACAGTGATGCACGAGGTCCTACGGCTGCTGCTCAGGACAGCCCAGGAAGCAGTCACCAGGCTCCCTGCGAGCAGCCCAGCATCGGAATGTGTCTGCCCCTGGAGTGTGCTTCCTCACCCAAATTCATGTGACCCCCAGATTCTGGCCTTTCTGCAAGGTGCTTCCACACCACTTGGCTTCTATCTTAAAGACTACTCACTCCAGGCATTTCTGCTGTAGGAACTTTCACAGCACATTATGCCCAGGTTATGTCTGGCCTGAACCAACCTGTGTTTTCATTAAAAACACAGATTTTACAAGAGCAGGCAGGTTAACACCCGATCTTTGCTCAGCATTTGCCCATATGTCCAACAAGCAGGCTACCCACCATGGGGGCATTAGCACTCTGTGGAGGCCAAGTGGCCAAGGGCAGGCTTCGCCTTGGGATGCTTCATCCACTTCATCAGCAGGAAAATGCCTGGTCATACTTGCCTGCTTCTAGGTATTTGGTTCATGTTTCACTATGCAGGTCAGCGATTTTTATTTATTTGTTTATTTATATATTTACCACACAGGTTCTCCCGGGAACTCTGAAGCTATAGAGGTGGCCAGATATGGCGCCTGGTTAACATTTCCACGTGTGCTTGATCCTGGTATTGGGGCACACGACAGAGGACGCGCTAAGAAATGCTCAAATTAAAAAAAAAAAAAAAAAAGTGATGAGATAAGCAAAGAGCGAGAAAACCTGACAGAGTTTAACTTCCCTTATTCTCGGTTATTACCTGAACTTTTATTTTTAAACTACAAAGCCTTGAAATTCATGAATAATACAGGAAATCTGTAAAACGCCACTTTTCTGGAATAAGCAGGACATTAAAATGCAAATTGCAGTTCCACACACAGCTGTACTCAATGTGACAAATTAAGCTCTTCTTATTCCTAGTCTTGACATTTGCCTTCAAGATGTTTGTTCAACGTAGAGAGAAAGAGCAAGAGAGAAGCGGACAAGAGGAATGGCTACCACAGTGCGCAGGAGGTTAGCCCTCCATAAGAGGTCCCTAGGAAACGAAAGGTCACCCTAGGAGCTCTCCTCCTCCCGCAGAACATGGGGAAAACCATCCTCTGCATTACTGCATTTTCCCAGGAAGACCTCCCCATAGAAACAGCATTCTTGAATAATGAACGTACCTCTTTAGAACAAGCCAGACAGAAATCGAACACAAAGTGAATAAAGCAGTAAGTTGGAGCCCCTTTCAGACCTACAGTTCCACACTTCACTCACTCAGCTAAGCCCACAAAGCCCATCCTCAAACCTTCCCATATAGTACGACATATTTACGCAGGAGAACCGTCCACTCTGCTTGGTGCACTCAGGACCCACCAGTAAATAAAGCAGACAAAGTTCACTGTCTTCATTGGGCTTACCTGTCACAGCTGGGGGTAGGGAATGAATAGCCAACAATTATATAAGCTGTGGTGCTGAATACTTTACATATTTAGCTTAGATAATGTCCATAGCAGCCCTGTGAAGGAGGTACTAATATTATTATTCACATTTTACAAATGAGGACACTGAGAGGTTAAGTAATTTAGCTGGCACACTAGTAAGTGGGTGAACTGGGATGTGAACCCAGGCACTCTGGCCCCAGAACCTGCATGCTTCATCCCTTCATGAAATTGCCTCCCTTTTATGCCCTCTTTCACTTGCTACCTTGCTATCTGTGTACAACAATGAGCGTATCCTCCCAAGGGTAGGATCTGCACCCTAGTTATCTTTGGAACCCACCAATCACAACCCCTACAGAGTGTGGTTCGTGGGTAATTAACTGATAACTTCTACCGAATAAATGATTCACCTATATTACTAAATTACCCTGGGCTGGAGCCACAACAGCAAATATTAGCGCCATCTAGTGGCGAGAAGCCCGGCACAGGAAAGACCACTGTTATGAGTAGGTGACAGCACAAAGGCTGCTGGAAATTAAAGCGATCACCTGGATAATTCAGGTAAACGTCTTCGTGCAGGTACCTCGCCATCATTCTACAGGCCTCTCACACTTGATTTGATAGCCAAAAGCTACTCAACTAGTATATAAAGTTAACAATATCCCAAGCAGATCAAGCTTTGGTATTCTTTTTTTTTTTTTTTTTCAAGCTTTGGTACTCTTAAGGGATCAACAGAGCAGAAGGAACTCTTCCAGAAAGGTCATGATCATGGTCACAACACAACAGGGAAGACCTCAAACTCTTACAGAAGAGAACTTCATATATGTATCTACAAAGCTGCACTAATCTTGTTAATACAGATAAAACCAGTCATTTGGAGACCAAGAATTAGATTGGGTCCAGATATAAAGCCTAAAAGACAATGATTGTTCCTGATCTCTGCTTCTACAGGAACTCAACTCTCTCTGCCCATTCTTTTAATAAATATTAGCTCATTGTAATATCAACGTATCAGTATCAGAAAAAGGCTCTATCTATACTTTGTTTAAGTTAAGACAAACCAAACCAATTGAATATACTTTTTTTTTAAAAGACCTTTCCTTGAAACAAACAGGAAAAATAAATGAGTACTTTATTTCAATTAGTCATTTTAAGTTGCTTTCTCCCTTTGACATAAAGGCGAAGAGAAAGAAAGGAGAGAAGAGGTATATGAAAAATGCAGGGAAACACAGTTACAGGCCAAAGTGGGAAAATGTGGAAGAATCTGTATGCTACTTTTTTTTTTAATTTTTTTTTAACGTTTATTTATTTTTGAGACAGAGAGAGACAGAGCATGAACGGGGGAGGGTCAGAGAGAGGGAGACACAGAATCTGAAACAGGCCCCAGGCTCTGAGCTGTCAGCACAGAGCCCTACGAGGGGCTCGAACTCATGGACCGCGAGATCATGACCTGAGCCAAAGTTGGCCGCTTAACCGACTGAGCCACCCAGGCGCCCCAAGCTACTTTTTCTTTTTTTTACATACATACATACATACATACATACATACATACATACACTTATTTATTTATTTATTTAGAGAGAGAGAGAGAGAGAGAGAAAGAGAGAGAATCCCAAGCAGGCTCTGTGCTCTCAGCACAGAGCCCAACACGGGGCTCGAATTTACTAACGGTGAGATCATGTCCTGAGCAGAAATCCAGTGTGACGCTTAACTGACTGAGCCACTCAGGCACCTATATGCTTCTAATCCCCAGTTCATAACTTGGCAAACTCCTATTCATCCTCCAAGACTGTGCTCAAGGTCACTCCACTGTGAAGTTTTTCCTATCTGTGTCCCTCCTCCAGCTGTTTACTCTCACCATTGAGACCCCAGATTGACATGTACATGATGATATAATATAATATCATAATTAGGCACTGACTTGTCCCTGTCCTCTAGAGACTATGAGGCTTTTCTTCTGAAGTTTTTCAGCACATCTGCCGGCTAAGTGACTACAGAAACCAGAAGTAAATAACGATCATTTGAAACAAATGCCACTTCCTTCTTCCCAAGCTTTACTTTGTATTGTTATACAACAGAAAGCACTTGAAAGTAGCTTAAAGACCCAGCAATTCTCAAGGCCTTTGCTTTGACTCTTCCTTTTGTGATTTTGTGTGTGTGTGTGTGTGTGTGTGTGTGTGTGCATCGTCTTCAAAACGAGTCCTCCCAAGTTACAAAATCGACAATCATTGAAATGTAAAGCAGAAAAAATAACCAAGGGCTTTGGTTTCCAATGCTATTTTTGTCTCTTCTGCCTACGATAAAACTCTGTCAGGAGGGACACCACACACACATCATTGCATCCGCCTGAACTGAAAAGAATGTGGAAAGGCTCACTGGGAGCATCAAACCCACTTTATAAATCCAAGTGCCTGGACACGATCTGTTTATTTAAATGCTGTTGGCAAATGTACTACCGAAGGTTAACAGACAATTAAGAATCGCTGTCGCTCCATGAAAATGAGAAATAAAACACAAGGATGGAATTGCATAGTTACATAAAATCAGCTACAATTAAACAAAAACAAATCACCAGGAAAAGCACTGTACTTGGTTAAATGTATCTTGCTGGTATAGTGTAATGGTTAAAAATATTTGGATTGGGGCACATCACAGAGCCAGAATTCAAATCCTTGTTTGGCCGTGCATAAACTGGGCGACCTAAAACATGTTACTTAATCTTTTTATGCCTCAGTTTTCTCATCTGTAAAATGGGAGTGATAATGGCACAATCCTGGTTTGTTATGAGCACTTAGCAGAGCATCTGGCATATAGTAAACACTCAATAAATATTAACTATTATTCTTTGTCTTTTCTCATTTATTCAGTACTTCAAGAAAATAAGTATTGAGTGCACACCCTGGATATTATGCTGAAAACTGTCACACATACCACCGCAGCTCCTATCTGGAAAAACGAAAGGATCAGACACAATGAAATTTTCCCATGCCAACATCTTTTATCCTAGCCATGTGAATAGTCTAATGGTGTTCCCAGAGTTCTGCAAACGTTTGATTCAAATTTCACAGTTAAAATATATGAATCGTTTTTAAAACTGTAATGTGAAACATCAGCCACACTCATTTACGTTCTCTATCATATTTTAACTCAAAGGAGACCCCAAAGAACTTAATATGTGCTGCCTCTGCTTTATTCCAGAGACCTCATGATAAAGCTTTTCTGTGGATGTATTTGAACTTCCTGGGAATATGACACTGATTACGAAGACCGCAGGTCTTTTGTTTCCCTCTGTTTTGTTTGGTTACAATTCACCTGCACGTGCTTACTTACATACAATCATACAAGCAAATACAATCCTACAACATATGTGTGCTCCACTCAGTTAAATGACAAGATACATTCACATGGTATTTTCTGACAGATGCTGACAAATTAAAATGGCTGAGGAACCCATTAATTGATCCTTTAAGCTGAATACTTAATTAATAACCACACTTGTTACTCGCTGTGATTTTAATTTGAGACGAGTATTTCCTACTCTGGTGAGTTACTGTATCCATTAAATTGAAAAGAAAGCTACTTTTGAAAATACTGTTATTCACAACTACTCATCAGCATGAGTCCACATTTTCCTGACACCATGCAAAAAAAGTATGTGTAGGTATGAGAGAGAAAGAGAGTGAAAGGGAAAATTAAATTGGATGCTTAGAATTGATGTGACTGGAACTGTCTTCCATAAACACAAATTTCACTGAAAGTTTAAGTCAGCCTCCTCGCTCTTTTGGATGACTTTCTAATGATCAATTGTCACAAATATGAAGTCACAAATTTACACTAATAAAATGTCCCCTTAATCCCTTCTACATATTTGAATTACACATGATATTTAAAAGGGAGGTTCAGAAAACTTTGTTCCAAGCTATTCTCTTTAGTGAGCAATTATCATAGGCTAGTAACTATAATGGTTCCTAAATGAGACACACAAAGTACCTGTCCACAAGAAGGCTTAAGTCTAGAGAAGACAGACATACACATATTTAGACTATGGCAATATGTGCAAAGGGACTTCAAAGTGTGTATGTAGATTATACATCTAATACCTAAAGGATCGAGGAGGTAGATTGTAGGATGATAAATTTCAACTAGGAAGTTAGAGGAAAGTTTCATAAATAACATAAAAAAATCAGTATTTATGTGGCACATTGAATACTGAACAGAATTTAATAGGAGAATTAACAGAAACTGCCAAGGAAAGATTAAGAGGTAGAAGATTCAGGAAATACTCAGGAAAGAGAAGTGGTCCAAGTGCATGTGTATACATTTGGGTTCATGTTCACTGAAGGGGGAAGTGGCAGAGAGAATACAACATGAGATAATAAAGGCTAGCCTAAGGTGAACCATGTTGTACTCCTAAAATTGTAGCTAGAATAAAGATGTCCATTTTCTATTTATCCTAGGTCTAATGAGCCCAAAGGGAAAAATGTTTAAAGTGAACTCTGCTGATATTCCCTTTCAGTGTTTGTCTTTCATTCAAGATACCATTATAATTTCCCGTAAAGTGAAGCTTGATAATCCGCTTGTTTCTTGATCTTTCCCAACAATGTCTCACAAACATGAAAATATTACAATATGTGACAGGAGTTCAGGTTTTTCAAATGTCAAATACCTGGTCATAGCTGCTCCCTATAGTTCTTTGTTATTTACTTGGGAAATCTCCAAATCTGTTTTCAGGAGATTTTATAAAAAGACAGAATGAAACTAAAGGGGCACCTGGCTGGCTCAGTTGGTAGAGCGTGCAACTCTTGATCTCAGGGTTGTGAGTTTGAGCCCCACGTTGGCGCAGAGATTACTTAAAAATAAAATCTTTAGGGGTGCCAGGGTGGCTCAGTCAGTTGAGCTCCCAACTCTTGATTTCGGCTCACGTCACGATCTCACAGTCATGAGGCTGAGTCCCACATTGGGCTCTGCACTAGGTAAATCTGCTTAAGATTCTTTTTTCCCCTCGCTCTCTGCCTCTCACCCACTTGTGTGTGCGTGCTCTCTCTCTCTTTTTCTCACTCTTTCTCAAAAAGAGGAAAGAAAGAAGAAAATAATAAAGCCTTTAAAAAAAAAGGACAATGAAATTAAAAATTTTTGAAGAGGAAAGGAACCGTACAATCATGCAACTCAAACTCCTCGTTTCCATGGCATCTATGACCCATACAGCTTGGATGATTCTGATGAAAGGATGAAATGAAACAGAACACGAAACCATTTTTTAACTCAAACATACTTAAAAATTCTTTAAGTGTCACACAAGTTCATCCCACAAGGTCTCAGTGCTAGGAACATAACCACGATACCATGATCCAAAGTGCCAGGTTTCTTGACTTCCAGCCCAAGCTTATCTTCATGCAGGGTGCAGTTGAGAATCAAAAATAAGGCACAAAGTCCTGGGTTCTAAGACTTCAGTGTCTAACTGGGGAGATACAAGATAGGGTCTATAAATAATAGGAGGTTTTTTGGTTGTTCTTTGTGGGTTCTTGTTTTGTTTTTGTTTTTGTTTTGTTTTGTTTTGTTTTTACTACAGCCATACCAGATGGAAATTAATCATAATTCTTGGTTTATAACATATTGTCAACATTGTTCCAGGCATGGCCCTCTTTTTATTTATCTTTAAAAATAATACAATGATCACCATGAATGTGCTATCCGTCCCAAGAACCAGAATGTACACAACCTTATCTATACACGGGCACCTCCCTTGTCCCTTTCTCTGCCTTCCCTCACACAGGAGTGAAGTCCCCTCATGCTGTGATATGGGAAGACTCAATGGAGTGGGTCAGATTTCAGTCAAAGATGATCAGTATCATTTGGATGGATGGAAAAGAATATCCAAACATGAACAAAAGCTTGAACAAAGTTCAAACCTAAGAAAGTCCAAGGCAGGTTTGAGGCGGGACTAGGGAGAACACAAAGATGAATTCAACTGGAATAACAATCTGTGTAAGGGTTTAATGAGGGTTAAGAGAAGATACACCTATGGGCAGAGAACTCTATGTGCCACTTAAATTATCTTAAGCATATTCTGAAGACAGTAGGGAGAATTTCAATGAGGAAATGAATGATCAAAGGGGTGTTTTAGGACATCTTGCTGCTGATTTTGTCTACAGACAAAATAGACCGAAGGGAGGGAAGCCAATATCGGGAAGTTCAGTTCAGAGTTGTACAAGAAAATATCACCGAAATGGCATCTGGTCAACATTCTAGTAGTAGCCACTCCCTGTAAAATATATACCCCTCAAGAGAAACAAAGACATAAAACTTACAAAAATCACTTAAGCGAATAGCCTATTAACAAGTATCCTCAAATGATCTTCAAAAACATTCAACAAGATAAAACTTAAAATACACACATCTATTAAAAAACACAGAGTTGAAGGATAAACAGATTCATCAGGCAAACAATTTTTAAAGAGCACAGATGGTCATAATAATTTCTGGTAAAGTAGGGTATATAATTCAGCTGACTTGAAATGTGTATGGGAAAATACAAATTTCCAAAGTTGAGCCCAAGAGAAACAGACAATGTAAACAGTCCAATAATAATGAAGGAAACTGAAAGATTAAAGAGAAAACAAAGGCTCCAGAACCAGATGTGCTACTATAGACAGAAAGGTGCAAATCCACTAATTCTATGAATCTAATATAATTCTAATATCTGAAAAAACTAGCACCAAATACGAACAAACTACTGAAATTAACTACAGACCAGTCCCACATCTTTAATTTCAAGAGGGATTATATACAGCCTGTTATCTACCCTGCACTACGCTAAAATACAAGAAAAAATATATATGGTCTCTGTCTTCCTGGTACTTGTAGTTTAGCCATTAAACAAGTGATTATAAATGCGATGGGGGTAGATATGCAATATGTGAAAATCACAACAAAATACTGACAACAAAATTTTTAAATAAACTAAAATAATTGTTCATAATAAACATGAAGGAAGTAATCCCAGGAATGCAAGCATAGTTTAATGTTAGGAAATTTATTTATATAATACAGTAGTATATCAACATATATATATATATATATATATATGCTAACATTTCTTTAAAGTTTATTTATTTTGAGAGAGAGAGAGAGAGCGAGAGAGCACACATGCACAAGCAGAAGAGGGGAGAGAAAAAGGGAGAGAGAAAATCCCAGGCAGGCTCTGCACTGTCAGCCAGAGCTCCACATGGGGCTCGATCTCACCAACCATGAGATAGATCATGACCTGAGCTAATTTCAAGAGTCAGATGCTTAATCAACTGAGTCACCTAGGTGCCCCTGCTGACCATTCTGAATATACATATTCACTAATATATAGGTAATGAAAAAAATTATATTTAAAAAGAATTTTTTTAATGTTTATTTTTGAGAGAGAGAGAGAGAGAGAGAGAGAGAGGCACAGCGTGAGTGGGGGAGGGGCAGACAGAGAGGGAGACCCAGAATCAGAAGCAGGCTCCAGGCTCTGAGCTGTCAGCACAGAGCCTGATGGGGGGCTCAAACTCACAAACCGTGAGATCATGATCTGAGCCAAAGCCGGACGCCTAACCAACTGAGCCACCCAGGCGCCCCGTATTTAAAAAGAATTTTTAAAAAACTCTTAAACAAAAAAATAAGATCAGCTCAACAGAGCAGTGTATACTGCAGCTTCAACTCTTATACTCCAATTCCTTAATGTACAAAGAGAGTTTTTTTAAAAATCCATAATAGTATTGGAAAGCAAGAAGAGGTGCCTTTGATGAACCAAAAATCATATGGAATCCCTTAAAGACAGAAGGTAGATTGGATTAAATGAAAAGAGGAACTGCAGTCCAAAATGCTCAAAGAAAATGACTACTGAAAAGTGTGGGCGAGCCTCTGAAGGTGCTAGGAAGTTGGATGGATATGGAAGAAAGATCCAGAGCAACCAACAGTGTGATCTGAATGGAGATGGTTATCCCAGTAGGAACAGACACATAAGCCTATCATCACTCTCCACTCCCGCCCCATGCTTACAACACTACCTAGTAGAACATATTACCTGGAAAGGCAAGATGAGCCCACGACCAAAAGCCACCAACCATATGGGGACAACCCAAATCACCAAAATGAAGCCCTAAACTCAACCAAAACACGTGACACCAGAGGGGGGAAAAATTGTTACAGCAAACAGGTAGAGACTTTAAAATAGTATCATTTTTTTGAGGGCGCCTGGCAGGCTCAGTTGGAACAGCATGTGACTCTTGATCTTGGGGTTATGAGTTTGAGTCCCACACTGAGTGTACAGATTATAAATAAATAAATAAATAAATAAATAAATAAATAAACAAATAAATAAATAAACAAACATTTTGAAAGCATAATTAATATCCTCAGAAGGATCAGGCTACATATTGAATCCATTAAAAAGTAAAAGTTGGCACAGAAAATTGTATCCTAGAAATACAATAGGATAGGGGCACCTGGGTGGCTCAGTCAGTTAAGCATCTGACTTCAGCTCAGGTCACACATGATCTCATGGTTCATGAGTTCGAGCACTGCCATCAGGCTGTCTGCTGTCAGTGCAGAGTCTGCTTTAGGTCCTTTTCCCCCTTTCTCTGCCTCTCTTCCCACTCTCAAAAATAAAAATAAACATTAAAAAAAAAAGAAATACGTAGGATGTTTGTTTTCTCAGAATGAGTCAAGTGATTCTAAAGCTCATCTAGAAGAATCTTTAGATGATACTAGCCAAGAAATTTTGAAAAGGAAACAGTACTATTGATAATAAATTAAAATAGCAAAATACTGGTATAAAAATTGATCATTGGGGCGCCTGGGTGGCTCAGCTGGTTAAGTGTCCAACTTCGGCTCAGGTCATGATCTCACAGTTCATGGGTTCGAGCCCCATATTGGGCTCTGCACTAACAGTGCCAAGGCTGGAGCCTGCTTCAGATTCTGTGTCTCCTTCTCTCTCTCTGCACCTCTCCCACTTGTGCTCTCTCTCTCTCTCTCAAAAATAAAATAAACATGAAAAAATATTTTTAGGGGCACCTGAGTGGCTCAGTTGGTTGAGCATCCAACTTCAGGTCAGGTCATGATCTCCTGGTTTAGGAGTTCGAGCCCCGTGTCAGGCTCTAGGCTGACATCTCAGAGCCTGGAACCTACTTAGGATTCTGTGGCTCCCTCTCTCTCTGCCCCTCCCCTGCTCATATTCCATCTCTCTGTCTCTCAAAAATGAATAAATGTTAAAAAAATTTTTTAAATATTTTTTAAAAAACTGATAATTAACCAGATAGAATTATAGCCCAGAAACAGACCTTGGTACCACAACGTACTTAGAGAAAAGGACAACAAACTTCATTACAATGATGAAAACCACTAAAGAACTCAATGTAAAAAAAAAAAAAAAAAAAAAAATCCAGGAATCATCTAAAATAAATCACAAATATTTCAATTTTCAAAAGATAAACAAAAATATCATAAGCAAAAAGCAACCTAAAATATAAAAGGTAGCTTTGACTATATTAAAAAGCAAATGATAATCCAGAAAAGTATATCTATAACATGTATGACAAAAGAGGAATATCTTCAAATATGAAGAGCTCCAAAAAAGCTAATTTTTAATTAATACAGACACTGAGATACGAACAAAAAATATTATTTGAATATTCACCATTTTAATGGTATCTATCATTAAGCGGTTAACATAAGAATTTTATGTCTTTTATATTTTTTGTACACCCCAAATTTTCTGCAATGAACCTAGTATTTTTACAATCAGAAATAAAAGTTATTTCTCTATCAGTAAAATGAAGATCAATATACAAAGACAATTCATAAAAGAAGAAATAGAAGGCCAGTCAATATATGATAAAAGTTGGACACCTGTAATCAAAATACAAACCAAAATGGGATGCCATGTTTGTTTCCTCAATCGCCAAAGTTAAAAAAAAAAAAAGTTAAAAAAAAATTTTTTTTTAACGTTTATTTATTTTTGAGACAGAGAGAGACAGAGCATGAACGGGGGAGGATCAGAGAGAGGGAGACACAGAATCTGAAACAGGCTCCAGGCTCTGAGCTGTCAGCACAGAGCCTGACGTGGGGCTCGAACTCACGGACCGCGAGATCATGACCTGAGCCGAAGTCGGCCGCTTAACCGACTGAGCCACCCAGGCGCCCCCCAAAAAAGTTTTTTTAATGATACTACCCAGTGTTGGCAAGAATGCAGTGAAACAGACACTTTTACATACTCTTCTTGGTGGCGGAACCTGAATTGGCACAATTTTTCTGAAGAATGTAACAATATATGCCATAAATATTAAAAATACACAAACTCTTACGATTTCCACTTATAAGAAATTATCCTGAGAAAATAATCAGTGCAGCAAAGAAGTATTTTCATTAATATTCTCTCTAATAGCCCAAAACTAGAAACAACCTGAATATCAAAATACAGGAAAATGACCAAATAAATTCTGGTAGACAATTACTCAGACACCAGAAGTTGTAATTTTGAAAAAAGACTTGAGGTTGTGACAACCGTTCTCAACATAATTTTAAGTGAAAAACAGCGAGACTTAAAACTCTGTCTACAGTGGGAATGTAAAATGGTGCAGCTGTTGTGGAAAACAGTATATGGTGGTTCCTCAAAATAATTAAAAATAGAATTAGCATATGACCCAACAGTTCCACTTCTGAGTATATACCTCGAAGAGTTAGAAAGCAGGGTCTTAAAGACATATTTGTACACCCATGATCCATGTTCCTACACCCTCGCTCATGCAGCTTTATTCCAAACAGCCAAAAGGCTGAAGGAACGCAAGGGTCCATGGCCACATGAATGGATAAGCAAGATGTGATCTAGCCATACAAAGTAATATTATTCCACCTTTAAAAGGAGAGGAATTCTGATACATGCTGCAACATGGATGCACCTTGAGCACAGCGTGCTAAGTGAAAAAAGACAGAAGTGTGGTATCATTTCTACTTCTGTGAGGTACCTAGAGTAGTCAAATTCACAGAGATAGAAAGTATTATGGTGGTTGCAGGGAGTGGAGAGAAGGGGAAATGGGGAGTTCTTTAATGTTTCTAATTTCAGTTTTGCAGGATGAAAAGGGTTCTGAAGATTGGTTGCACGCATATGTGAATGTCCTTAACAGCACTGGACCATACTTAAAAGTGGCTAAGTTCTGTAAATGTTATGTGTATTTTACCACAATTTTTTAAATGGGGAAAAAAAACTAGGTATGAAACCATTTGAATAGCTTTTTTTTTTTTTCAACGTTTATTTATTTTTGGGACAGAGAGAGACAGAGCATGAATGGGGGAGGGGCAGAGAGAGAGGGAGACACAGAATCGGAAATAGGCTCCAGGCTCTGAGCCATTAGCCCAGAGCCTGACGCGGGGCTCGAACTCACGGACTGCGAGATCGTGACCTGGCTGAAGTCGGACGCTTAACCGACTGCGCCACCCAGGCGCCCCAGGTATGAAACCATTTGAAAGACATTCATAAAAAATGATCACATCCTTCTACCACCTCCACCACCGCTAACTTCTAAGGAGAACCTAGATATGAGCCCAAAGGTTTCTTTATTTTATTTTATTTTATTTTTTATTTTTTTGATGTTTATTTATTTTTGAAGGAGAGACAGGCAGAGCACGAGTCGGGGAGGGGCAGAGAGCGGGAGACACAGAATCTGAAGCAGTCTCCAGGCTCTGAGCTGTCAGCACAGAGCCCCATGTGGGTCTTGAACCCATGAACTGTGAGATCATGACCTTAGCCCAAGTCGGATGCTTAACCAACTGAGCCACCCAGGTGCCCCAAGTTTTCTTTATTTTTTAATGTTTTATTTGTTTTTGAGAAAGAGAGAGCGTGGGCGCGTGCAAGTGGGGGAGGGGCCGAGAGAGAGGGAGACACAGGATCCAAAGCAGGCTCCGTGCTGACGGTAGTGAGCCCATGTGGGGCTCTAACTCATGAACCCCGAGATCATGACCTGAGCCAAAGTCGGACCTTCAATTGACTGACTGAGCCACGCAGGCGCATGAGCACAAAGGTTTAAAGGCTCTCTGAATAATAAACAATACAGCCAGAAGATACTAGAAGTCTCTAGGAAATAACTAAGAGAAAGAAGGCAAAAATGGCAGTCCACAAAAGGGAGAAGGAGAGTAAAAGAGAAACCCAAAACTCTGTTGCCAAAGGAAATTTACAATATACTATAAATTGCTTACAAGTACGTTTATGTGGATTCTTCCAGGGAAATGCAGAGGAGGCTGGTGGCAGCTGACAACTGGGTTATACATGAAATATCTAAGCAAAAAGACTGGAAAGATGGTTATTTTCTAGATAGTGGGATTCCTGATGGCCTTTTTTCTCCCTTTCGGGTGTATTCCTTTATGCATTTTCTACAACAATCATGCAGGCATTTATTTTTTAGTGGTTGTCTTGGGTAGCGGTGATGGCAATGAGAGAAAGGTACGCAATAGGCGTTTCCTTGTGGAAGATGAATCTACATTACTTAGCAACAGGACTGCCGAGGGACTTGATTCTTCTGCAGTTCATTCACTCAGCAATTCACATTTATCGAGGCACAAAGGCTACCAAAATGAAGAAAACCCTGTTCTTGCCCTCAAGGAGCCATCGGTCTACAGACTCATTAGCAGCCAACCACAAAACCCATTTGCACAAGAAGGCTCTGTACTAAAGATACACTATAAGAAGAATTTCACATCTAGTAGAAGTACTAACTGGGATCTAGGATGGAAAAATGCTGTGAATTAGCGTAAAACAACAGATGGATGCAAGACACTGTCACGACTATCTGTATTATTCTATCAAGGAACAAAAACTCCATAGAACAATGAGGAATGTGTCAAGGAAGACATCCCACGAAGTAAAATTCCCAAACGGTGCATCTTTAAGTAGCATTTTGATAAGCATTATTGAATGAAATCTGCCGAAAATAACTGTGTGCTTTTTTTGCATTCTGAAACAGCATCTACAGAACAAAATCTAATGTTTTCCCGATGACTCAGTGTCATCATCAAAAGCATCAAGCACTGTGCTGTCTATGACACAGTTATGCCCTCAGGAGCTACCAAGTTCTCTGGGAGACTATATCCCCCTACACTGGTCCAGATTTCTAGGTTTTTTTTTCACTCTTGTGTGCTTTTCTATAGCTTTTTATAGCTTTTATCTTAAACACATGGAGTTTTAAAGCTGGAAGTGACCTCAGAGATTAACTAATACAACCTACTCATCTCACAGAGGAGCAAACTATTCCTCCTCCACTCTGAGGCTCTGGCTTCAACATTTTGCTGTTTCAGTGCCTACTGTGAGCAGCGCCTCTCCAGTTTCTAATGTTCCGCTTCTAATCTGACAACTGGGAAACCAGATAAGCAACCTTATTAGAATTATACCAAAAATAACCACGATCTAAATGAAAAACTATTCTTAGAACACAAAGTAGGAGTCTTAATGTTGTTCTCTTGGGTCATACATTGTAGGAATGTGGAGGCCTCTTCTCCATCCCTCAGGTTGGGGGACTGTGTTTACAATACAGTACTAAAGGCTTCTGTGACTGTCATATAGAGAACGCTAATCCTCTGAGAAGGAGGACTCCTTCCCTTCGTGAACTTGTGGTCTTGAGTAAACCATAATCATTCTGAGCCTCGGTGCGCTCACATGTACAATGGGAATGAAGTCTACCTGGGTGGGACAATAATCAATGGACTAAATGAGGTCATGTGCTTTAAAGAGTGCTCAAAAATGGGAGTTGATATTGCGGTTTCTGTCCACATTCCCTCAAGCACCCTGAGAAGACATGTTTGCAAAAGTGAACATAGTATCTTCATTTATTTAGCTCCTTCAGAACGAGGTGCAATCTCACTCAAAACAAGAGTGGGAGTCCCACTTGCAGATATTCGGATTGAATTGGCCTGAGCTGGGACCTAGGCACAGAGGTCTTCAGATGATTCCCGTAAGAGCCCAGGTTGCAAACTAATGCTCCAGAGAAATATCTTGCACCTTGCTGAGCCTCCATACCTGCCTGAATCAGATCAGGACCCTTAAAAGCCCTACTGTCCTCTGGTGAGACTCTAGGTTGATTTATTCTTGGTATTCACACTGATACCCTAGGCACCCTGCCCTGACTCAGGTCCTATTTCTCCCAAATTGCTTGACAATATCAGGTGTAAGTCTCATCTCATATCAGGTACATACATTGGTATGACTGTAACAGTTGTTAAAATATTATAGTATTTCTATTCTAGTTGGGATACAGCTGCTGCCCCAAGCTCTGGAAAACAATATGAAGGTTCCTCAAAAAGTTAAAAATACAACTACCCTCCAATCCAGCAATTGCACTACTAGGTATTTACCCAAGGGATACAAAAATATTGATTTGAACAGATACATGCACCCCGATGTTTATAGCAACATTATCATTAATAGCCAGATTATAGAAAGAGCCCAAATGTCCATCGACTGCTAAATGGATAAAGAAGTTGTGGTATATTACACATACAGAATACATATATGTATAATACATATACACATATATGGTATTATACATATTCCATAATGTATATTATGGAATATTACTTAGCTATAAAAGAGAATTGGGGCGCCTGGGTGGCTCAGTCGGTTGGGCGTCCGACTTCAGCTCAGGTCATGATCTCGCAGTTCGTGAGTTCTAGCTCCACATCGGGCTCTGTGCTGACAGCTCGGAGCCTGGAGCCTGTTTCGGATTCCGTGTCTCCCTCTCTCTCTGCCCCTCCCCTGTCCATGCTCTGTCTCTCTCTGTCTCAAAAATAAATAAAACGTTAAAAAAAATTTAAAGAAAAAAAGAGAATTAAATCTTACCATTTGCAATGACATGAATGGAGCTAGACTGCATTAGGCCAAGCTAAATAAGTCAGGAAAGACAAATACCATATGATTTCACTCATATGTGGAATTTAAGAAATGGAACAGATGTGCATAGGGAGAAAAAGAGAGAGAGAGGCAAACCATAAAATAGACTATTAACTACATTGAACAAACACAGTTGCTGGAGAGGAGGTGGGCAGGGCGATGGTTTAAGTGGGTGATGAGGATTAAGGAAGACATTTGTTGTGATGAGCAGTGGGTGTTGCATGTAAATGATGAATCACTAAATTCTACCCCTGAAACTAATGATTATACTATACGGTAACTAATAAAAACTTAAAACTACAAAAAAATAAAAATAAAAAAATAAAGTTTATGGGTGAGCCCATTTGCATACACAGCACACAACTGGCCTCCTAACTTTATCACATCTTTTTGCTCAAATGTCCTCATATCAGAGAATGTCCCACATCACTCCATCTAAAACAGCACTTCTCTGCCTAATGTTACCATGTTTTAATTTGTTGCACAGTACAAATTACTTCCTACTGTGTTTTTTGTTGTTGTTGTTGTTTTGTCTTAATTTATGTGTTGACGTCCTCCACCAGATCCAAGGTTCTGTGAGAGCGAGGACGGGTCTGGTTTGTGTGCTAATTCCCAATGTGTTGAACAGTATCCATTCCAAAGTAAGTGCTAATAAATATTTGTTAAAAATAAATGATTTTTAAAAAATTTTTTTTTTCAACGTTTATTTATTTTTT
The DNA here is from genome assembly GCF_007474595.2 of Lynx canadensis. Lineage (NCBI taxonomy): Eukaryota > Metazoa > Chordata > Mammalia > Carnivora > Felidae > Lynx > Lynx canadensis. Next base: position 36,314,240 of record NC_044313.2, on the reverse strand, counting down.
GGGGACACAGAGAGACAGAGCATGAACGGGGGAGGGGCAGAGAGAGAGGGAGACACAGAATCGGAAACAGGCTCCAGGCTCTGAGCCATCAGCCCAGAGCCTGACGCGGGGCTCGAACTCACGGACCGCGAGATCGTGACCTGGCTGAAGTCGGACGCCCAACCGACTGCGCCACCCAGGCGCCCCAAAAATAAATGATTAACATAATTCAAATACTACTAAAAAGACTATGAATGGGAGAATAAATCTGCAAATCTTAAATGTGATAAAGGACACGTATCCAGAACACGGAACTCCAATTAACAATAAAACCATAAACAACCCAATTAAAAAGTAGGGGGAAGTTTTGAATAGACCCCTCACCAAATAAAATATCCAATTGGCTAATAAGGTGCTCAACATCATTAGTCAGTAGGAAAACACAAATTTAATGACAACAAAACTCCCCTACACACCCACTAGAGTAGCTATAACAAAAAAGACTGGCATGAACGTGAAGAAACCGGACTCCCATAAATTGCTTTTGGGAATGTATAGCCACTTTGGAAAACAGCTTGATAGTTTCTTAGAAAATTAAACATATTCTTACTAGCAGTTCCATTCACAGTTATCTACTCAAAAGAAATAAAAATAATGTCCACACAAAGACTTGTCTATAAATGTTCATAACAGAACTATTTATAATACCCAAAAAGTGGAATATCCTAGATGTCCTTCAGCTGATGAGTAGATGAACAAAATGTGGTATATCCATACAATAGCATTCTGTACTGCAAGATACACATACATATACATATACATACATACATACATACATACATACAGTAAAACTTTGGATTGTGAGTAACTGACTCTGCGTGTGTTCTGCAAGACAAACATTTCTAATAAATTGTAACTTGATAAACAAGCGATGTCTTGCAATGCTAGTGATATGTGATGCTGAACATCACGTGATCACAACTGAGCCAATGGTTCTTCTCTCTCTCTCTGCGTGATGGTGGGTGATCGTCTCCCATGCTTGTATGCTTGGTCTCAGGCCGTGGTATGTGGAAGAAATCAGTGATTTTTAGAACATCAGAAGGTGCCCACAACTGGCACTAGTGTATTTTTTGTCACTTTCAAGCACCTATGGACAGGTCTTTGCTTTTCCATACAAGAGTAAGCTTAGGAATACTTTGCTTCATTCTAGATCAGGCAACCTGCAGATACAGACCCTTTCCTCTGCTGCCTTATTGCCAGTTACATTAAATACAGTATATGGCAAGAGTTTATTAATACTGTACTGTAGACAATATCTGTGTGAGCGTATACAGTGGCCCCCATGCAGAAAACTGATTCCATTGAACCAAGAGAGAGCAGTGATTCTGTTAGTGAAAGTCATCCTACACTATACCCCTCCTCTCTAGTCTCCCTCACAACAGCCAGAAAGGTTTTCAAAGGTAAGTGCAGGTTAATTTATTTTTCTTTATAGTTTGGATTTTTTTAATGTTTATTTATTTCTGAGAGAGAGAGACAGAGTGTGAGCAGGGGAGGGGCAGAGAGAAAGGGAGACACAGAACCCTAAGGCTCCTGCCTCCAAGCTGTCAGCGCAGAGCCCGATGCGGGGCTTGAACCCACAAATCATGAGATCATGACCTGAGCCAAAGTCAGATGCTTAACCCACTGAGCCACCCAGATGCCCCTACAGTTTGGATTTTCTTTATTATTTTGTATTACATTACAGTATTGTAATCATTTCTATATTAATATTTTGGGGTTGTGGAACGAATCATCTGAGTTTCTATTATTTCTTATGGGGAAATTCGCTTTGATATACAAATGCTTTGGATTACAGGCATGTTTCCAGAACAAATTATGCTTGCAAACCAAGGTTTTACTGCGTGTGTGTGTGTGTGTATACATATATACATATATATATACTGGAAATATATATTTCCAGTATATATACTGGGGGGAGGGGGGGTACTGGAAATATTCCAGAACTGGATTGTGGTGATAAATACACATCTGACTCTTGATCTCATCTCAGGTGTTGATCTCAGGGTGGTGAGTTCATGTTGGGCTCTGCATGGTGTAAAGCCTACTTAAAAAAAATACACAACTCCATACATTCACTCAAAATTACCAATGTGTGTACTTACAATGAGAGAATTTTACGGTATGTAAATTATACCTCACTAAAGCTGTTAAACAACACCAAAGGAAAAAAAAAAAAAGAACTAAAAACCACTGTGGAAATCAAGTGTTCATTTGCATCTCTTCCCAGAAAAATCTCTCCTACACCCTTTTCACTAAAATACTGTCTCTTTATCCACTGTGACAAGCAGAGATGCCCCAGACTGGGGACTGAGGGTCAGTAGGAACTGCCAGGTTTGGGACCTTGTGTTTGAACAGCGTGCCCTATCCCCCCTTCACATCTCCCACATATCCATTGACTTGTGGACAATTTAGGGTTATAATCCTAAATTTCATCATGAAGGCTGAACCTGGTATCTGGTTTCTACTTCTGGGGTCTATCCACTCCCAACTGCATCTCTTGGTTCCCAAGTTCAATTCTGTCCTGGACACTGGTTTTATTTCAGCCTTATTCCTCAATGCAGAAACCTGAAACAAAAACTCTGTATACCATTCCAGACCCCAGGCCAAGAGTCTTATTTAGACTGGCATCAGCTTGCTTCTCCCTAGTTCTGGGGTGAAATAGAGTTCCGGCAGTATCTCATAAGCTAAAGGGTATATCCCAGGGATTCTCATCCTTCTTCAAAAATGAGGACCCCTTTTAAATGTCAAAATATTTTTCAAACCCACACTCAGTAGTAATTGCACTTTTAGTATCAGCTGACTAAAAAAGTACAGAATGACAAAACGTTATGCTAGCGTAAATGCTCTTAAGTAAATTTGCATTTTATTAATCATACTCACATCTACATTTACCAGGAAGGAAAATCTGCTGTTTTTTAAAAGGAAGAAATACTTAACTCCAGCTGCTTCTGCATTTTGAGAAAGTGCAGAATTCATGTTGGGGGGGGGGTGGAATTTTTTCCTCAAGATGATGCAGACTTAAGTTGTGAAAGGGAAGGCTCAAGATTAATCTGATGAGTGAGATAGAGATTGACAGGAAATAATTTGTTTTGCATCATAAAATAATAAAGATCTCTCAAGTAGTTCTCAGGAAGCTTAAGGGAGTGGTAGCTTTTAGATATTGTTTTGTTATTGGGGGGGTGGGCAAAAGAGAGGAAGAACCCCAATAAACTGAAAGAAGTGTTGAGGGGGAAAGCTTCAATGGGAAGAGAGTTGAGCACGAATTCAGATCATTACTTCTTGGAGCAAGGACCCGGATGCTGTCAGACAGGCACAGCCCACAGCATGGGAAATCCACTCCAGGAAACGTGCTTTCTGACCATTTCTTGACTTGTCTCTTTAGAATCATAAGAATCACAAGCGAGCTTCACAGATACTGGGAGATTCCAAGCATCTGAACTAGTAAAACACACACGGATCAGAACGTCAACATAGGACCCATAGTCCCACTAAGTCTATCATTTCAAAGGCAGTTATAACATCCCAATACTACAGCTAAGCATCATTCTCCACTTACAAAAAAGTACCCTTGCACATACGTTTTGATTTTTGCCACAAAAATATCCTATGAGAAAGGTATTATCAACCCAACTCCACAATGTGGAAATTGAGGCTCAAAGAAAGTGAAATGATATCTTACAGTTAGTAAGGAAGTGACAGAATGAGACCTCAAAGCAGGACCTTTGGATTCCAGATGTAACGTTTTCTACGTCATCATTGGTATGCAAAATGAACAGAAAATAAAAAATAAAGAGAATCAGGGCATCAGAATTCTAATTAATTTCATTAGGTGTCAACAGCCAACAAGGACGCCTCAGAAGTCAAAGAATTAATGAGCAGTACTCTAGACAGAGTAGGTGCTACTGATAATTTTACTATTTCCCGCTCATCGACAATATGAATATTCATCATTAAATCATTCAACAAATGTTGACTGTTTATCTTGAGCCAGCACATTGGCAAAAGCCAAGTTTCAGTAATTCCAGCTTGAATACCATTCAATGATGCTACTGATAAACAGTGTGACGGTATTCTTCCCTTGACGGTAAGAACCTGATTCACTGCCACTGTGGTTTGTGGGCATTCCTGAGCTAATGAAAACCCCATGTTTCCTAAAGAACAAAAACCATGTGTCCTGAAAGATGTTAATTACACTCACACACAAACCATCTGCCTACACTGCTTTTAAATATATAACCAGATAAACACAGAAGCCCATTCATGGCATTTTTCATTCTGGAGCGTCCAAGATTAAGGCCAAAGTCATTGTTAACAAGTTGCCCAATTACAGTTGAGCAATAACCTGGGCCAGAGTCATTACAGGAAAACGTGACTCAGTTAAGTTCTTGTTCTACAAGAAAAGGAAATAAAATAAGCAACTGTCTCAACTAATATAGTGGCATTCACTGGTCTTTCCTCACCTGGGCTTATGGGAGAATCACTGGATAAGATATTAGTCCGATGTGCCTTCCAAGTTCTGGTTCTGCCACTTAGCAGTCAGTTGCTTCAGGCAGGCACTTACTGTCTCTGTGCTTCAGTTTTCTCTTTATAAAACATGAAGGCTGGACTACGTGATCTCTAGAAGTTTATATCAATCAAAATCTCAGCAAGAAATAAATTGCACCCTCAAATTAGGATAATTCAGGGAAACTACAGAGGTATGAACAGGGGTAGGGGAGCTATAAAGGACAGTGCAGCAATAGAACAATCATCACCCCACACGCAAAGGGAGGAAGGTAGCAGGAGGCAGCTACAGGACCCAGAAGGAAGGAGTCAGGTAGCAAGAGCCACCTTGAGGGGAACAGTGACTTCCAGTCAAGGAGCACAGTAAGTACAAGGTGACCCTCAGGAAGGGTAGGATCTCCCTTTGATATCATATCTTCCCTAACCTTGCCACCAGCTGAACCCAACTAGAAGCCACAGAGCATATCGGTTTCCCAGGGAAAAGAGCAGAGCAGAGCAAAGTAAAGAGTAGACCCGGAGATCTGAACTAGTGCAGGTCCCTTCCAGTTTTAATATTCTCTCATTCTGTTTGTCTGGTAATTTGGAGGGGGACAACTTGACCCCACTTGACCTCTGGCATGCCAAACCTGGAACTTCTGGACAATCAGGGATAGGTAAGGACCAACACACACACCAAGGCCAACCCCTATCCTATCACTGTACAGAATATTTCAAGATGCTGATGTGGCCCTAGGTGAACCTCCAAGGTCTAGATACGTTATTTGATTTTTGTCTTTAAAAGAAGACACATAATCTACCAGAACAGACCATACTTTCGATTCCCTTCTCTGTGAAGCATAAAAGTTAAGACATCAGCTCTGGAATCAGGCATACCCAAGTTTGATTCCAGATTCTGACCCTGAGTAACCTGATGAAATTATCTAAGCTTTTCCATATTTGTAAAATGGGAGTAACAGAACCTAGTGCATAAGACTATTGGGACGAGTCAATGAAATGGTCAGCACGTAGCACAGAATCCTACAGCTACAGGGTAATGTTTAATCCTTCACTGGGCACTTATCTAACAAAAATTTCTTAGCAACTGTCAATGACTTTTACCTGCATTACCTTTCTCTTCCTTCATTCTGACTCTGAGGATTCCTTTCACACAACTTTCTAGGGTTCCTAAAATGCCAACAATTGAGCAGGGATTTTTACTGAAGTTACAACCACGAAATGAATTTGTTTGAAGAGTCATCACCTTAGACAGAAGGAAATTAATAGCTTTCAGTGGGAAACTGTTCATTTTGAAAATATAAATCTTACACAGCGAAAATCAAATCAAATCTAAATAAAATAAAAATCAATCATCACATAATGCCATTTGAAAAATATAATTATAAAAAGGAAACTTGGATTCTTTTCAAAAAGCTTCATTTTGGCTAGTGTCTTTTGTGACTACATAATCCCATTTTTTAAAAACCTGGGGGACTTTGCTATTACCTATAGATACACTTAAGAAATTATAAGGATGGGTAAGATACCACCATGACTATAAAAGAGAGTATGGAAATACAAAATGTTAAGGGTAGAGAAAACATCACGTTTTGTATACCTAGCTGGAGAGAGGGGAAGAAATTAGTAAAGAGGCTGTTGGTGCTGCAGAAGCCAAGATTCTAAGACATCACAACCGAGCTGTGCACACATTCGTCCAGCCCGCCCACATTTCCAGAGTGCGTTCTTGGTCCCTGGCCCTGGGGAAGGCATCAGGTGGGCAAATCCTACCAGCCCTCCAGACATTGCTTTTGCTCTTGGAGTATCCAAGGTCTACTGGGGGAGACAGACTCATAAACAATCATCCAGAGAACATGACGGACATTGTGCCGTAACATGAACAAATCACTATGGGAAGAGAAGGGATCAGATCACTGAAGGCTTGCTATCCATTAGCTTCTGCTGTGCAACAAACTGCTTTAAAACCTTGAGGTTTAAACACCAGCCATATATTCAGCTTGCTATTCTGTAGGTCAGCTGCACTGTTCTGGTCCCGGAAAATTCAGTTCATCCCAAGTGGGTTTTCTCATGTCTGTGGTCAGGTGATAGCAGCTCATGAAAATCTCATCTGCCTGACTGGGAACTGGCAGCCAAGGAAATAGGGGGACTAAGCCATGAGTCTCTCATCACCCAGCATAGGCTTCTTCACATGGTAGTAGTCACAGGGTCCCCCAAGGCAGCAAAGGTAGGCAAGTTCCAGCACACATGCTCTTTTCAAGTCTCCACCTCAGTCATGTTTGCTAAAGTCCCATTAGCCAAAGCAAGGTGTAAGGCCAAGCCTAGAGTCAATGTGACAAGGGCTGTAAAGTCTCACATGAAAGGCACGTGCATAAAAGAATGGGAAGAATTTGGGGGCATTTTTATCATAATTTACACATAAGTGACATTTGAGGGAAATCTAGTAACAGTCTCTTAGGAATTTACCAGGATAGGAGCTATTCCCTGGAAGAAGAATCAAGACAGGAACCAATGTGGAAATGTAAAAATGCCTCTGACTCACCCAAGATAAAGCAATGAGAGGCTCTGGAGGCAAGGTTACATTTTATTATGTGATTTCCCCTTTTGTGCAAGTGGATTTGAATTATCCATAGCTGTAGTGGATCCCATTATACTATTTCCAGCATCTAGTCTTGCCTCTGGGACTCAGATGCTAACCCCATAAGGTTGCTGGGGATGTTCATGTAATGCACCATGCAGTTAAAAACTCTGTTATGTTGGCCACGTTTACAAATAGACCTTAATGACAGAACATCCTGAAAATGAAATCCACAGTGACTTTATAAATCGTGTGAAGCAGAACTGTGCCTTCAAAGTCAGAAAAAAATGCTCCTGGCAGCTACGATGAGGTCCCCACTCAGGGAGAAAGGAAACAAGGCCTACCAGAGCAGAACTGAATCATAAATGGCGTGGCTTCTATGTCCCTCATTTTCCCTGCCTACTTGTTTCAGACCCAAGACCCAATTAAATAAGTCAATTTTTTGCTTGCTTGCTTCATTCATTCATTTATTCACTCGCTTACGCATCACATATTTACTGAGCACCTTCCACATGCCAATAGAAGCTGGGAACAAACAGAGATGAATAAGATGCCCCTGTCCCCAAGGACCTCAGCATTTGGTATATGAGGCAGGGGAAGAATATAAACAGGTACATTTCAGCATGATGATAATAGAGAATGAATTTCAGGGTTGTAAGGGAGAGTGTGTGAAGAGAACCCAACTCAGACCTTGGTGTCAGGGATAGCTTCCTAGAGACCATGATGTGTTAGCTGAATCTTGAAGAATGTTTAGGAAATAGGAGGAAAGGCGAGAGCATTCCAGGCAGAGGAGACAACAGCTATTAGGATACAGAGGCAAGGGAGGATGTGGTATATTCAGGAAAAATGGAAACAGCCCCCATACTTTCTGTGACACTCAGGAAGTACACACAGAAAGAGCAAAAGCAGGAGACAGCTAGGATGTCATCTGACGGGGAATGATGCGCCACCAACCACCTTCTCCCCATTATCTACAACATTATGTAAGGTACCAGCTGTTTACCCTTCCTGACTGACCCACTGAACACACCCCAGCATGAAGAAATTCAAGTCCCTGACTTGCCTCAAGCAGTGTCTGAACTTAATCATGAAATTGACTTTAGCCCCTATTTCCGGCATCAATGGACAGGTAGGGTGGTTTGGGGGTAGGCTGGCATTCCCTGACGCCTCATCAAGACCGCACACAGACTCTTCCTGCAGGCAGACTTGATTTACTTACCACTTTCAGAATGAAAGAAGACAGGAGAGTCAAGAAGGGCACCAGTAAGCCCTCCAATTCAAACAGCTCTAACCCCAGGATGATGTCCTGACTGGCTGGCAGAACTCAAGTCCCCACCACAGCCCAGAGTTGGACATGAATAATGGTAATAATAACAATGCTCTCAATCTGTGGGCATTTTATAAGAGGCAAGCCCTCAGCTGAACTCTTCTTGGATATAATCTTATTTATTCCTCATATTAACTCTATGGAGATATTTATATCATTATGAGGAATGAGGTTTAGAGATAAGGTATAGTGACTTATGTAAGGTCACAGGAATCACAGAGACAGAATCTGTATCCTGTCCCATTCTCTGGGACCTTTCCTAACCCAAACTGCCTTATTTTACTCCCAAGTTTACCAGATACATTTATTCATTGAGGAATATGTTTGCATCCCGCCTGGTCTACATGAGCCTGTAGATGATGAATTAGACACAGTCTTGAGCTAAAGGGTTTCTGCTCTAGTAGGATATTCATCAATTCATCCTTCCATTCATTCAGCTAATGATTAAGCACCCACTGTGTGCTAGGAATTTTGTAGGTGCAGAAGCAGTAGAAGTAAAAAACAAAGTCAAAGTTCTCGCCCATTGTCATGGAACTTAACACGTATACATAAGGAATTATCACTAGCATACAACACAGCAGACGCAGAGCTCAAATGTAGGTTGCCTGACTCCCAGGTTAAGTAGCTATCAGTGAAACTTCTTGAAAGATCTTTTTCTAGTCACCATCTCCACGTCTTTCCTCTCATCATCTCTGCCTCACTCCATCTGGGCTTCCATTCCACCGCTCCATTGAAACTACTCAGGATGACTAGGCCTCAAGATCACCAAATTGGCCATTTTTCTGGCCTGGCCTTGCAACACCATTTGACATAGTTGATATTCTGTCTTTTTCAAAATACACTTCCCTTAATTTCCACGATGGCACATTCTCCAGGTGTTCCTCATATTGCACTGACCATCCCTTTTTAAATGTTGCTAACCTCTCCTCTCCTCTTGACCTCTGAATGTTTTCTCTCCCTAAGGCTTGGTATCCAGGCCCCTGTTCCTATCTATTCTCTCCCATCCTATGCCTTTAAATATCACTTACAATGACATCCAAATTTGGATCTCTAGTCCTGAATTCTCTCTGGAACTCTAACCACTTACATCAAAATGTCCACCAAGACCAAACTTATCATCCAAAGTTGGACTCTTGATTTTTACCGCCAGTCCTACTACTTTCACAGTCACTAAACCTCATTCCTGTTTACGGACTGTGAAAGTCAGTAAACAGCATCTGTGAAAGCTACTGGGTAGCTTGAGCCCAAAGCACTCACCCTTTATTCTTCTCTGTCCCTCACTCCCCACGTCCAACCCTGAGTTCTGCAGATGCACCATCAACACACCTTGCATCCCTCCACTTTTCTCCATCTTCGCCATTCCCAGTTATCTCTTCTCTTGACTACTGCAGAAGCCTTCCAATTGGTCTCCCAGCTTGCAGTCTTACCCTTCTCCAATCCATTCTCCACAAAGTAACCATAGTGAACTATTAAAATTGTAAATGGGATCATGTCACCCTACACTCCAAACTCTGCAATGGATCCACTGCACGTGGCATAAAATCCAAACTCCACCTGGCCCAAATCCCAACATAATTCGTGACCACTGCTCTACTTGCATTTCCTTCCAGGCTTTCCCGTGATCCCCTACTCCAATCACCTGGTCCAAGGCCTTGACCAGCTACTGCCTTTCCAGAGTGTTTTTCCTCCTGATCTTCACAGAGCCAGCTCCACCACGTTATTTACATCTAGTGCATATGTCACCTCTCCAGAAAGGTCTTCCATGAGTACCCACTCTAATCCATACGTTGCTCTGTTTTAATTCTCCATATGGTACATATTACCAATGAATTAGTGTGCTTTTAAAAAACATCTCTGTGTCCTATTTATTCTTGCTAGAATATAAGATCCGAGAGAGAGAGACCTTATTTGCCTTGTTTAGGATACAGAAGAGTAACTAATGAAGACTGAGTGATCAATCAATAAACGTTGAAGAAGTGAATAGATGAATCCCCTATGACTCCCACAATAAGAAAAAACAATTGTGATATGTTAAGAAGTTGCTTTTAAAGGACTATTGCCTTTGTGACCCAGAAAGGAAGCCAGAGTGGCAGGGGCCAGCAGTATCCCCAAAACAATCAAGTATGAAAGCACAAGGCAATCTACTTATCACAATGGAAGAATTTTCAAAGACTTTTATTGAGAATATCAGAGACTTTTTCACACCAAACATACAGAACGTGTATTCAGGCAACTGGACCAGATAGATTGTAGCTGGACTGGAGCACACCATTGAAGTCTCTCAGGTTTAAGCATTAATACTCGCAGTCCCTTGCGAGTGGGTGGTTCTGGTGGATGTTCCAGATGAAAGAACCATTTGGAAGGAAGAAAGCTATCCAGCTACCATTCTCTGAAAGAGCAGAGAATATTATCAGAATGCCCAGAAATATAGAATGTTCAGGAATGTGAATCATAACAGAGCCCATGATCACAGTGAGAATGCAAACCGGCAAAATGGGCCAAAATAAGGCTCCCCACATAGATGCACTGGGAATGTGCCCCCCAGGTGCCCCAGCTGCTCTGTCCCCAGAGGCGGTCAACCTGTGCTTCACTACAACATCGGAAGAGTGAGCATTTAGGTCTGACCCAGGAGCCATCATTTTGCAGCAGTCCTCAGCAAGAATTCTTTAGGCACAGAAAGACTATTCAAAAAACAGACCAGAGTACCTGGGTTTTTATTGATGGAGGCACTCAAACAAACCAATTGTTTGCAACCAGAAGCTAAATGACTCAAACTCTTCCAAAAAGGTCATCGCTCACAGGGATTGACTGCAAAGCAAAGGTACAAGCTACCTTTTTAAGGGTCCAAATTTTCTGATATGTGAATAAATGATCTTAATTTATGCTCAACTCGACAACCTCTTGAAGATGGGGCCATGTATTTACCCACCTCTGTATTCCCCCCAGTACTTAAATATCTAGTAGACAAATAACAAGGGTTTGCCTATTAAAGAAATCTCAGCTCCACCATCTCCTCTAGCTTGCTCATGCATCCTCTCTCTCCTCTCTTCCTCCCTCTCTCTCTCCCACACACACACACACACACCTGGCTCTCTATTAGGACCTGCTGCTCAAGAGTCCATCTTAAACCTGTGAAGAAGCAGATCCTGATATTCCGTAATGACTTACCCTAACCCCAACCCAAAAGCTAACAGATGGCCTGGAGTGGAGACGTCCTGGATCAGCAACGGAGGAGAGGGTGCCAAAACACACCTGGCCCCTAGGATATTAGGTGAGAGGCTCTGCACTTAGGCTAACATAATTACTGTCATCGCTGTCCTCTGTGGAAGGCAGCAGTAACTATCTAGTGCTTGATGATATTCCAAAGGCAACACCCTTCGGGCCCAAAAGACCTAAGTCAGTCATTTCCCCAGCCAACTGTGATCCCACTACTTTCTTCTTGTGTGCTCTTGGGCAAGGCATTTAACCTCTATGAGCCTCCCTTTGCTCATCACACAGGTGGCCAGAATGAGAGTGCCCCTGGAGTGGTCGTGGGGATGAGATGAGATGAATTACATGAAGCCCCCGGCAGCGGACCAGGCCCACAGTGTGCGCTCAACAAATAATATCGCAACAGCCAGTTACTGTGCTCTGCTACTTGGGAAGCATCTTCCTGCCTGATACCTGTCGCTCTCCTTCTAGGATGTGTGAGCTTGGCTGCAAATGTGTCTTTCGGCTGAAAGAAAAAGGCTCTGGGATTTTCATTCAATTTTGCCTGCATTTCCGTCTGCTTCATGGCACAACAATGGTGATAATAAAGACACAATCCGTGGCTCTAAACTGCTAAGGATTCATATCACTAGGGCTTTGTTAAAGTCAGTGTTCTGCATATGTATGGAGAGCAGAGAGTGACTCACTAGCCTACTACAGCTGGATAGGACAACCCATTGGGGCTATCCCACTGCCTCCGTACCACGTCTGTTCCAGCAATCTCCAGATCCTAACTTGGTTTCCCAAGGAAACTTCTACGTTATCACCAAGAAGGTTTCACAGAATGCTGGAGAATAAGAAGTCAAGGTCTGCCGGACCTTTGAGAATATGAGGCACCCAACCTTCTCAACTCAACCCACCATGATTAACTAAACACCTACCATGTGCCAAGTACTATGCTGGGGATGGGGACACAGTCTCCAACAGGACATCCTGCTATGCAGAGTGTATGGATGATTGATCCCACAAATCATGTGTTCATTACAGTTAATTTCACAAACCATTCCTTACAAATTAAGGTGAGTGTTAGTAAGAAAAAATGCAGTTAGTAAGAAAAAAAGACTGTTTAAGAGAATCTGGAGATTCTAGGAAACTTGCATGGGACAGTAACATCTAATCAAGGACCTGTCTGAAAAGTGGTAAAAATTAGCCAGCCAAAGAGGTAGAACAGTGTGAGGGGATGAGGCAGGGGGTACAATAAAAAGACCTGTGAAGGCCCTGAACATCAAAATGTCAAGGAATTGGAGGAAAAAAACAAAAAGGTTGCCAGAATATTCAGGACTTGGGGGAGATAGGTAGGTAGGCAGATAGATAGGGAGATAGACAGATGGGTATAAAAGTGAATTGAATCAAATCTTGGGCAAAAGTTGGCAGACTGCAGCAGGTCACATGTGGCCTGCCTGTTTTTGTATAGCAACCCCAGCTAAGAATGGTTTTTATATTTTTAAAAAGTTGAACAAATAAGAAGGAAGAATATTTAATGAGATGTGAAAATTACATGAAACTCAAATTTCAGTACCCATAAGTAAAGTTTTATTAGCACACAGCCACTCCCATTCATCTACAAATTGTCTATGTTCAAACTACAGTGGCAGAGTAGTTACAACGGGGACCACATGGCACACAAGCCTGAAGTATTTATGGAAATATTTATCTAGCCTTTTACAGAAAAATGTTTACCAACCCCTAATCTAGTGAACTAAGGCAGAGGTCAAATTGTATAATCTTTTAGGTCACATTAAACATTCAGGACCTTATCTCAAGAGTAGGGGAACTCATTAACCCATTAAAGAAGCAGGAAAACACCATCATGGAGTAGTGCCCAAACCCGTCTGCACATTGGACTAGACTGGAGCTTCCAAAATAGGGGTGCATGAGTCCTACCCCCTGAGACTGTGCATGAGTTGGGCTTATGATGCCCTGGGTGTGCGCTGTGGAATTTTCTGAAGATTCCTAGGTGATTCTAAAGTGCAGGTAAGCTCGGGAACCACAAATAAAATCACATTTGCTTTTTCATTTTTTTTTTTTACTTTATATTTCCCATTTATTTATTTTGAAAGACACAAAGAGAGAAGGAGAGGCAGATACGGAGAGAGAGTATCCCGAGCAGGCCCCACACTCAGCATGGAGCCCAATGTGGGGCTTGATCTCAAGGCTGTGAGATCATGACCCAAACAGAAATCAAGAGTCAGATGCTCAACCGACTGAGCCACCCAGACGCCCCTACATTTGCCTTTTTAAATTTTTTTAATGTTTACTTATTTTTGAGAGAGAGGGAGAGAAAGACAGAGCATGAGAAGGGAAGGAACAGAGAAAGAGGGAGATGCAGAATCTGAAGCAGCACACGCCTGACATGGGGCGAGAACTCATGGACCATGAGATCATGACCTGAGCTGAAGTCGGACGCTCAACTGACTGAGCCACTCAGGTGCCTCCCTGCATCTGCCTTTTTAAAAGATAATCCTAACTCGGGGGCTCTCCATCTGGCTACACATTAGAATCACCTGGGTGGTATCTTCAAACATACCGCTACCCAGGCCCACCCAGACCAATTAAATCAGGATCTCTCTCTCCAAGAATTGCTAGTTTTTTAATTGCCCAGGTGACTCTAATCTTTAGCTGGGGTTACACATGCTGCATTAACATGGGGCAGTAGATACAGGGAGCCCCCTGGGAGGCTACATTGAGTGGTCCATATGAAAGATGATAGAGGCTTGGGTTGAGTTCCTGGACATGGCAGTGGGGAGAAGGAAAGTGAAAGGATAATCAGCAGGACTTGGTGATTGGATGGTGAGAGTGGGGGGCTGAATGGGAAGTTTCAAAGATGGTACCCAAATGTCTAGCAAAGCAAATGGGTACAGAATGATGTCACCAATTGGGATGGGAACACTGGAAGAAGAACAAGTTTGGGGCGTGAGAGCATTAGCTCTGTTCTGACATATTGAGAGGGAGGGGCCTATGATGGAGTTAGTCAGACTGAGGCTATAAGGGAGGCTGGAGTTAAATTATAAAGGGCCTTGACTGTTCTCCTCATGCAGCAAGAAATGGCTACAGTGATATAGGGGAACCCATGGGGTAGACACTGTTCCTCCCACACAGAAGGTGTGTGTTCCCTTAGCTTCCTCATCTACAGAATGGGATTAAAAATGTTCACACTCTCTCTTGTTCCTCTTCGGCCAGCAGAGACATTCAATGACAGACAGTAAATAAACACCCTTACCGACACTCACTAAACACCTTTGCTATGAAGATTAAATGAGATATTATATGTCAAGTCTCTAGGAATTTATGTAGCACAAAAGGCTCTCAAAAATGGTAGTTGTTATTCCTACAGGGTTTCCAAAAAAGAATGGTACTGTGATACCCTCAATGATGTTTTACGATGTATACATGTGGACATCCATGGGAAGGACAAGCGAGTGGGGTAAGAAACTGGCACCTTCAGCAGTTGTGAGAGACAAAATAACGGTATCTGTTCACCCATTACTAAGAAGTCAGGATTCTAGCAACCCTGTGGAATCCACAGCCCTCCAGGGTCCAGGCTACCCTTCCAGCATGCTGTTCCTCCTTCCCCAGTGTGGCCCTCTGTCGACCAAGATGACAGCGAGACCTCCAGTCACCATACTTAAATTCCAGGAGACGAGATGGAAGCAAAGACAAACAAAAAGAGGAAGAAGGCCCACACCAAATGTCTTGAAAGAAGTTTCCAAGAAGCTGAAACACAATACTTCTACTAACATCTCTGGAGTCAAAATTTGGTAACACGGCCACACCTAGCTGCAGGGGAGACGAGAAAATGTAGACTTTATCATGGGCAGCCATACTCCCAGGTGAAAACAGGAATTCCTGTAACTGAGGAGGAAGGGGGTGACGGGCGTCAAGAAAAGGCAACCAGCAGCATCTGCCACAAGGAGACTTGGGCTTTTCCTCACGTGGATGCCTTCTGGCTCCCTCTCTGTAAGTTCACTCACAGACTGATTCACTGCCTCCAGCCTCTTGGCATCTGCTGTTCCCCTTGCCTGGAAACTCTCCTGCCCTTCGATCACCAGTGTAATTCAACACTTCTCCTGAGACCTCGGTCAGGATTTAAGTCCATCGCGGCCATACCTAAACTTCTACTCTTTTCCTTAAATATATTTACATGGGGCGCCTGGGTGATTCAACTGGTTAAGCGTCCAACTTCGGCTCAGTTGGTGAGTTCGAGCCCCACATTGGGCTTTCTGCCGTCAGCCCGGAGCCCCCTTTGGAACCTCTATTCCCCTCTCTCTCTCTCTCTCTGCCCCTCCCCCACTTGTGTGTGCATGCGCATGCTCTCTCTCAATCAAAAATTAATGACCATTTTTTAAAAAGTAGTTTATGGGAATTGTCACTCACAAAAGAGAGGAAGACCTGCTTAATCTCCTCCCTCTCACCCTTTCGTAGCAAAGGAAGAAGAGGATTCTATCAACTCATAAAGTGTTATCTACAAACTGAAAATTAATTTAGAGATGAGCAAGGATGACTTCTTCAAAAAAAAAAAAAAAAAAGGCAATCCAGAGAAGCCAGAACGCACCCTGTGCTGCTGATCATAGCAGAATTAAAGCCAAGAGCACAACTCACATCGTCAAAGTGAATGAGTCATAGTACCTGGCGAGGAAGCAAAACTCCAGCCAGACCCCAGTCAGAACTAAGGGTTATGGCTCCTGCAAATACAGATGAGTTCCTTTAACTGTTAACAGCCCAAAGATGACCCCTGCCCTCATACACGAAGCTAAAAAAAGGAATGGTCGCTGACAGCACTGGAACAGTAACTGCACCGGCTCAGATTAACCATCCATCTGATGTAAATCCAGATACACCCCACAAGATGTCGTCAAATAAATCCTTTTGCCCTTTTGATTATAAAACAAAAGGTACATGCAGGAAATCACCTAGAACATACATGGATGCTTTTACAGTAATTTTAAAAATGAACACTCATGTAATTACCACTACAGTCAAGACATAAAACATGATAGCACTTCAGAAGCATGCCCAGAAGTAATCGCTCTCCTAGTTCTCATGATATATAGTTCTTTCCTTTCCTTTATAAAAGTTCCACTTACGTAGGTCTCTAAGCAGGGTTGTTTGTTTCAAATTTTTATCATAATGGAATTGCATTATACGTGTTCTTTGGGACTCTGCGGCTTCTGCTCATCATTGTGTTTGTGACCCCAAAGTATTTATGGATGAAATGACATGACATTGAAAATTTGATTTAAAATACTGTGAAGACTGGAGGAGCTGCAAAGGATATGTCGAATAAATTGGCCATAAATTGATCACTGTTGAAGCCAGGCAATGGACACATTAGATTCTTCATACTATACCCTTCACTTTTAAATATGTTGCAAATTTTTATAACCAAATATTGTTTAAGTTACTTTGTGAGATTTGTTTTAACCAGTTTGTTCATTTTCATTACCCTATGGTAATGGTTCTCTAAGGAGGGCCCCCAACTCAGGAGCCTCAGAATCATCTGGGAATTTGCTTGAAATGCAAATTATTTGGCTCCCCCCAGACTTACTGAATTAGAAACTCCTGGGGTAGGACCCAGCAGTCTGTGTTTTAATAAGCTCTCCAGATAGTTCTGATACATGCTCAAGTTGGATAACCACTACTGAATAGTATTCTATTGTGTAAACGTAGCACAATTTATTTATCCATTCTATTATTGATACACATATATATTATTTCAAGTTTTAGGATTCCAAGTTTGTGGATATTACAAATATTCCTGTACAAGACTTTTGGTGACAAGAATCTCTTTGATATATACCTCATGGTAAAATAGCAAAATCATAGGGTGCATGTATGTTCAACCACACACAATAATGCCAAACTATGTTCGAAATGATTTACCAATTCACCATCCTACTAGTAATGTACGGAAGTGCCCTTCGTTCTACATCCTTGTCAATACTTAGTATTTTTCAGAGATTTTAATGGTTGCCCTTCTAGAGCATTAAACGCTTTTAAGCTTCCCAACTTGGGATAAAAAAATATATATTAGGGAACAGATATATTAGGAACTAGAACTCCAGACATGAAATCATAGTTTTGCAAATATGTTAGTTGGTGGGTTTGCATGGAATGGGCCTGATGGAGAAACTGAAAAGATCAGGGGGACTATACTTTGCAAAGCAACATGGACTCTGGTACAAACTGTCATTGATAAGTGAGGCAGAAACAAAGCAGAGACCTTATGGATGTGCTAAACACTTTCCATTTTATTCCCAGTGAAATGAAAAGCCAATGAAAGGTTTTCAGAAGAGCAATTTACATAATTGTACTCTGTATTTGTATATATTTAAAATATCTCAGGCACACATCCACTTCTAGCTATGATGAAGCTACTTGATGCTTCAGACCAATGCTTCTGCTAAAACAACTAAAAAAGCTTGATAAAGCACAAAGACACACACACACACACACACACACACACACACACACACACCCCTGCTTGTAGCCACCACAGAATTCTTGAGACAACCAGGAATTAAGGAAAACAAAATAATCCTGGAGAAAACAGAACCACAGAGCAGTGAGTCAAAATCCTGCAGGCACTCTTTCCCTTGAGACATTTGCCAAAACTAGGTGAGGGAAAGGGGCTGAGGATCCAGGCAAAAAACTTCAGCAGAGCTGCTTGTGAAGAGGCAACAATGTCAGAAGACATATTGGTAATCTCTTGAGGTCAGAAAGACAAAATTAAAGACCTCAGAGGCCAACATCCCAGTAATAAGGAAGGGGCAGAAAACTAAGCCCAACACTTGGCTGGTATTCCCCTCAAGACATTGGTTGCATTCTGAAGTTGTATAGGGCAGGAGGCTAAGAAGCCAAGGAAGAAGGCTTTCCTTTTCCCAAAAGGCTTTCAGTGGGAGTTTTAGCAATCTACAGTGCTGAGAAGAGAATAGAGTACCGAACAAGCCAGGGGGAGAAGTCACTGGGAACACCCCCTGCTCTCAGCTGAAATCCCAAGAAGGCTACATCCCAGAAAGAGGCATCAGCCAGTAGCAGACAGAACTCTATCAACACTAAAACACAGTCTATAGTAACACAAACCCTAATTGGATTACAATAATCATTCCACCAATATGCCTGCCTACCAGCTATTTTCTCTGGAGGAAAATAACATCATCTACAGCATCTATAATTCTTCATAAAAAATGTTGAGTGTATAATCAAATGTACTGGCATGCCAAGACATAGACCCAAAATCCAGAGTTAAAAAACTGAAACAGATCACACACAAAGCAACCACAAGTGATTCAGATACTGGAATTAGTACAAAAAGAGCCTATGTATACTCAAGAATGTAATAACAAGAAGGAGAAATTACATGAAAAGGCAGAGAACTCAAATCAACAAAAAAGATCAAATACAGAAAAAAAAAAGAATCAAATGAAATTTCTAGGAGTGTGAAATTAATAACTGAATAAATAATGCTGACCAACAGATTAGACATACCAGAAGAGATGATTAATAAATTGGAAGGCAGGTCAAAACTTTTGTAAAAATGAAGCACAGAGGAAAATGAAAAATGGAAAATAGAGTGTAAGAGACATGTGTGATAAGACTAAAAGTTCCAAATTATGTAAATTTGAGACATAGAAGAAGAGAGAAAGAATGAGACAGTAAAATTATTTAAAAAGATAATATCCAAATGATTGGAGATATCAATGCAGAAGTACAAAAATTACTAAGAACCTCACCCAGGGCTGACAGCAAATAAACAGCAAAAATTAATCAATAATGCCAGACCTGGGAACAGCATAGAAAAACTAATAAAAACTAAAGACAAAGAGAAAATCCTAAAACAGCCAGAAGAAAAAAAGACACATCATCTTCAAAGGAATAATAATAATGTTGGTTAATGGCTGATTTTTCAACAGAAATGATGGAAGCCTAAAGACAATGGAATGATGTTTTAAAGTGCTAAAAAAAAACCCTCAAATATAGAATTACATACTCGGAGAAAATGTCATTCAAAAATGATGGCAAAATTAAAACATTTTCAAATAAGTAAAATCTGAGAGGACTTATTACCAGCAAACCGTCATTTAAAAAAATGCAAATGAGGGGTGCCTGGATGGCTCAGTCGGTTGGGCGACTGACTTCAGCTCAGGTCATGATCTCTCAGCTCCTGAGTTCGAGCCCCACGTTGGGTTCTGTGCTGACAGCTGGGAGCCTGGATCCTATTTCAGATTCTGTGTCTCCCTCTCTCTCTGCCCCTCCTCCGCTCCCATTCTGTCTCTGTCTCTCTCAAAAATAAACAAACATTAAAAAATTAATTAATTAATTAATTTAAAAAATTCTAATGAAAGTGTAACTGGGCAGAAGAAAATGATCCCAGATAAAAACAGGGTAATGTAGAGCAATGCAAAGCTGAACATGTGGGTAAATAAGAGTGGCTATTAACTGTTTAAAATAACAAAAATAATAGATTAGATCTTTTAAATATGTAGATTAAAATGCATGACGACAATAACACAAAAGATGTAAGGGGATAAATAAAATACAATAAGGTACATTACAGCATAATATTTATCCAAAAGAAATGTAAACATGTCCACAAAATGGCATGCGTATAAATAAATGTTTATAGTGGCACTATTAGTAATAACCAGAAACTAGAAACAATTCAAATGTCTATCTACAGGTGAATTGATAAGCAAGATAACTGGAATACTACTCACCAAATAAATAAAATACTGACAGACTAAAATCTATGGATGAATCACACATATACTGAGCAAAAGAAGCCAGAATTAAGAGTATATTCTCTATATAGGGGCTCCTGGGTGGCTCAGTCGGTTAAGCATCTGACTTTAACTCAGGTCATGATCCCTCGCAGTTCATGAGTTCGAGCACCACATCAGGCTCTGTGCTGACAGCTCAGAGCCTGGAGCCTGCTTCGGATTCTGTGTCTCCCTTTCTCTCTGCCCCTCCCCTGCTTGCCCTCTGTCTCTGTCTCTATCTCTCAAAAATAAATAAACATTAAAAAAACTTTTTTTAAGAGTACATACTCTACTATTCCCTTTATATGAGGTTCTAACCAAGTAAAACTCATTCATGATGCCAAAAAGTCAGGACAACAGTCATCCTCGGGAGCAGCAGAACCTGGAAAGGGGCAGAAGGTTGTAATATTCAATTTCTTGATCTAATGGCAGACGACACTAAGGTGTTCACTTTGTAGAAACTCAGCACGCTCGACGCTTAGGCTTATTCATTTCCCATATGTATTTCCAAAAGACATTTAAAAATGTATTTCGGACATACGGAAAGTTATACAAAGAAAAACAAGACTGTATCAACCATTAGAATTAGAAACAAAACATTACCAGTATAGTTCCGTGAGCTAGTCCCTCATGACACCTCCATCCACCCCACCAGAGATAACCACTCTCATGAATTTGGTGTTCTCCATTCCTCTGCACTATTTTTTCCTTTACTCCTTAGATAAGCTCACCTAAACAACATATAGAACTGTTTTGCATGTTTTTGAACTATATATAAAATATAATGTGATTTCTATTTTTAAAAAATCATTGTAGGGGTGCCTGGGCGGCTCAGTCAGTTAAGCATCCGACTTCAGCTCAGGTCACGATCTCGCGGTCCGTGAGTTTGAGCCCCGCGTCGGGCTCTGGGCTGATGGCTCGGAGCCTGGAGCCGGCTTCCGATTCTGTGTCTCCCTCTCTCTCTGCCCCTCCCTCGTTCACGCTCTGTCTCTCTCTGTCTCAAAAATAAATAAAAAACGTTAAAAACAATTTAAATAAAAGATCATTCTAATAGGGGTACAAGGGAACTTTCTGAAATTATAAAAATATTCTACATCCTGGCTGGAGTGTTGGCTACATGGGTACAGACATTTGTCAAAACTCATCAGACTATGCATTTATTATCTTTGCATTTCACTATATGTAAATGTTATCTCACTTAGAATCAATTTTTTTTAAAACAATTTTTTTTATAAAGAGATCATTCTAGCTTCTTTATGGGCAATGGATGCAGGGTGGACAGAAGTGAAGCTAGGAAGGCGAGTTAAAATATTCCAGTAGACCTGATAAGTGTCAAACTTACCTACCTGAGGAGGAAGGAAACAAAGACAGGTTGTGGGCACAGTTCTTTGAGCAGCTTAACTCCAGTTACTGGAGGGAGAAGTGAGGCCAAAAGAAAATAGAAGATCAAGCTTGGCCCATTGAGAGAAAACACTGAAGACAAGAGAGGAGGGATCAAGGAAGGAACAAAATCCTTGGGGTAAAAGGAGATGGGAAGATGTGAGGTGTAGGTGGTTTGGCCTTGGCCGGGACACAATATCATCTCATTTTTTAACTGGACCGAAATAAAAACAGGTACAGATATAACGTGAAAGACTGTTTGGTAGTGGAAGGATTACAGCGTTCCCATCCAATGACTGTTACTTTTTCAATGATCATGAATCATTCATTATCTGAAGAGGATGGGGAAGGGAATGCGGCCACCTAAGAAGAATGGCATGAAATTGCATTGGAAAAGGCTAGAAAAGCATCCAGGTGAGGTGGGGTGTGGCTAAGAAAAATCAAAGGCTCCATTTTGGATAAGTGAAATGCTCAATAGATAGCCAAACTCTTGTAATACAGTAAGAGCTCAAAAGCAAGATTATTATTCATCTTTAATTATGCTGCACAAAGCACACTGTAACCTAACCTTGAACTCAAGATGGAATGAATAAATGAAGACTAAAATTTTTCATATTTTCTTAGCACATTTTTGTATCATTGGTCATATTCTACAATGGAACTGAAGAAAACAACCTCTTTAGAAAGAATTCACCTTAGGGGCACCTGTGTGGCTCAGTTGGTTAAGCATCCAACACTTTACTTGGGCTCGGGTCATGATCTCACTGTTGTGGGATCGAGCCCCAAGCCAGGCTCTGTGCTGATAGCGTGGAGCCTGCTTAGGATTCTCTCTCTCTCTCTCTCTCTCTCTCTCTCTCTCTCTCTCCTTCTCTCTCTGTCCCTCCTCCACCCCTGCACTAGCTCTCTGTCTCTCTCAAAATAAATAAACTTTACAAAACAAAAAAAGAAATAATTCACCTTAGACATCAAACACATTTTCTTTTTTCTCATTTTTTTAATTTATTTTTTATTTCTTTTTTTTTTATTTTTTCTCATTTTTATTTCTGTGTGTTCTTGGAAGAAAAGCAATCTGTGTCTTCTTCCAGTGTTAAGTTTTTCATTTACCTAAAAAAATGATACGTTCCTCCTCTAAAATAATTTTTAAGCAGAATTCACCAATGGGACACTTCTTAATAGGAGGAAATAAGGAGACAGAATCTATATCCCTATGTAGTATCACAATTTGTGACAATTGTAAGGATATACGTGACAAAGAAATTAGAAGCTCTTGCCAAGAAGGATTAACCTCTCTGTATCTGAGACATGCCTGCTGCTTGCTGGTAAGTCACATGTGCACACTGAGTGAAGAAAGCCTTTGGCTCATATATAGGAACCTCAGGGTCGTCCCAAGCCAAACCTGAACGTGCCCAGCAGAACAGAAGCACTGGCTGTGTTAGGACACGAGTTAGTATCAATTATGAAATGAAAAAATTATAAATGTACTTCTTGCACCATAAATTAATATTTGTTGCATTACACTAAATTCCATTTAAAAGGACTGCATTCATGCAAGAAGCTCAGACAGGCTTAGAGGTCCAATTTTTATGCTTACAATTCATGTATATACTTACTATGTATATTGAGTGCACTCTCCTAGTTCCTGTTGCCACAGCCAGACTGTGAGTGCATATGTTTTTGTCATTCTTAACTACAGTAATTCAGAACTTCAGCTGTCAAGTTTAGAGCTAATATTCTTATATATGCTGTTCACGCACTACTCTAAAAACTAATTCCTTGTTTGCTGTCGGAGGCTCCTACCTAGCATGATATAGAAAATGGCAGGATCAATTTTTTAAAAATAACCTAGATCTTTAAACGCAGATACAATATATTTTTTTTTCTTGAAAACACCCCTTTCCTATCGTCCCCTTTCTTCAGTAATTCTAAACCCTGGCCAAGCAGTAAAATAGGAGAACATGTTAAACATCAACAAACCACAAATAGCAGTGTTTACAGGGAGGAAAAGGAAGAAAATCTCAGTTTCGTGCTACACCATCCTTTGAGGCACTGTCATTTTAAATGTGGAGCCACCAATTATTTCTTCTGTGCTGAAAGGTTTACACATTTAAAGGTTCTGTAGGTCCACAAAGAAAATAAGCAATCATTTCTCTGTATCATTAAACACAACAGGATGCCAGTCCTGTGCTAGTTTTAAAACATCAGAATTATGTGGGTGAATATTAAGGTTTAATATTTCAGTTTCAAGAGAAACACAGTGTTATTGTGTGGCCAAAGAGCACTGGGACCATACTTCAAGCTGTCAGTTGCACTGTATTTCTAGGACCAAAGATGCTCCACTGCAGAATTCTGTAATCCTAGAGTCTGAAGAAACCCTGGGGTCTCCTAGCCCGATCCCACACCCAGGACAGGAATTTTTCCCCCAGCATCTCTGACAGATGGTCAGCCTCTGTTTCAATTACTCCACTGGGGAGTTCTCAAGAGAAGATTCCCAAGAGATATGATGAAGGGCTAGAACCAACCATTCAGATACGGAGTTAGGCTCCAGTCAGCACGCCTGCAGGATACAGACAGCGATGCCAAACACTAAAATCAGACTTCCAAAAGCATGAGATTCAGAATCAGCGATCATAGGAGTGCAACGTTCCGACATGTAGAACCCCCAATTCTGGAACCATCCTCAGTTCCTTCACTGGCCCTGGGGAGCAGCTCCCAAAATCAGGAAACAAGGAGGCTTTTCAACGACTGATTTCTTAAAGTAAGAAATGACACTTTCAGGCTCACAGCAAGGGTTTGTCAAGTTCAGAGAGGATCGAATCCCTTCCGTCTGAAAACCAAGCCAAGGGACCCCCTGGTGGAACTGCTAATGCTTAAAATACTTTAACTTTGGTCTTAAAATCCTCACTACAGTAAACTAGAACATTTTGGACTCTTCTTTTAAAGGTGTATATAGGCTATGCTGTAACTGAAGTTGCTCGGTTGGTGTGTGGGGGTTGATATTTTAGGCGCAGCCCTTTATCCCTCCGAGGGGTCTGGCTTATCCTCCTAAGAAAGGCAAGCGCCGGGGGAAGGGGGGCAGCAGCCCGCACACCCCCAGGCGGACCCCGGGACCGGGCGGCCCGGCCCTTACCTTACCTGTCGATGCTGATCACGCACAGGGTCATGATCGAGGCCGTGCAGCACATGACGTCCATGGCGATGAAGACGTTGCAGAAGAAGTGGCCAAAGATCCACTTGCCCCCGATGAGGTCGGTGACGCTGACGAAGGGCATGACCGCCACGGCCACCGAGAGGTCGGCCAGCGCCAGGGACACGATCAGGTAGTTGGAGGGCTGGCGGAGCTTCTTGACGAAGCACACCGAGATCACCACCAGGCAGTTGCCGGCGATCGTCAGCAGCGTGATGAGCGTCAGGATGGAACCGATCACAACTTTCTCGGCTCTGCCGTAGTTGATCTGCTCCCAGCAGCCGGAGGCATTGTCCGGCGGCGCGTCCCAGGTGGGCACCGGGCTGGCGGTCACCTCTGGGACCCCGCGCAGCAGGTGAGGCGCCCAGGAGCCCGCGACCGGGCCGGCGCCGTCGGGGCTCAGGTCCGGCAGCCCGCGCCCCACCTCCGGCAGGAGCAAAGAGCGGAGGTGCCCGTAGAGGTCCGGGCGGCCGCTGCTGTTAACGTCCATCATCGTGCCGCTGTGCGCTGCTGCCCATGGAGCCGGCGCCCCCGCCACGCGCTCCGGCCACCGGCCCGGGGGCTTCACCTCGCCGGTTCCGCTCCGCCCGGCGCAGCCATGGGGCCGGCGCCGGCCGCTGGGGGGCGCCTCGGCTCGGCCTCGCGGCCCCGCACGTCCCGGGCCCCCAGCCGCTGCGGACCACGCGGGAGCGCGGCCGCGCCGAGTCTCCCTGCGGGAGGCGCCTCCGGCACCGACGGACGCCCGGGACGCGCGGCTCGCGGGCCGGTGGGCACGGCTCGGCTGGCCGCCCCGCAGCCCGCAGCAGCCGCGCGCCTCGGCCGAGCGCGCCCGGGAGGCAGCGGCAGAAGTTGCGGAGTGCGCCCCGCCCCTCGCGCCCGCCGCCGCCGCCGCCGCCGCCGCCGCCGCTCCCCTGCGGCAGCCGCGCCGCGTCCCCGCAGCCGCCGCCGCCGCCGCTGCCGCCGCTGCCCGCGCCCCTCGGGCTCCCGGGACGGGTTTCCCCGGCTGTGTCGGGCCGCCGCCTCTCCCGCGCCTCCCAGCTGGGCGGGGGGCGGTGCTCCACGCGCCTCCCGGGATCCCGAGCCGGTTCGCTCGCTCGCAGATCCTGCCGTGCGGCTGGAGGCGCAGACCCCCTCCGACAGACCCGAGCCTCCTCACTGTATGAACGACACTCGGATGGGGGAGGACTCGGGGGCCAGAGGACGTTCGGACTCATTGCGAAATGAAGAACCTGGAGAGGATTTTTTTTTCTTAATTAAAAAACCTTTTTTTCGAGCACTACACCAAGCAACAAATAGATACTTCCGTTTCCTATTTTGACCACTTATGGGAAAAAGCGAAGATGGAAAAGGAGAAGCAGCCAAAAGGGTGGGGGGTGGGAGATCTGAAGAAAGAAAACAGGGGGAGGGTGAGATGCCTTCAGGTCTTGGTACCCGGGTGGAGCTGGGGGCTGGGGGCTGGGCTCTGGGGAAGGGACCTCCATGGGCTTCAACCCATTCTGACTAACCCCCCAGCGTCTAGAAGCAGGCCTCTCGAGCTCTGAAAATAATCCCTGGCTGCTTTTATATTCAGACTTCAAAGCCTAATATATTGAAATGAGGGTTAATTTATCCCATGGTATTCTGGAAATGTTGCACATAAGCGAAGAAATGACCGGTTACAATGCCCTGCAGAAGAATCTTGGAGGTGTATGTTGACTTAATGCCTATTGCCTAAAATCCCCTTGGTATTCAAACCCTGTAAGTGTCCGATTTCTATCATTTGTGAGACTTACTCCACTCCATTTTGTTTAAAGGTTTTATTGGAAGCAAGCAGTGATTCCTTTAGTTTAAGACTCTGGAAACAATCCAATCTGTTTTCTTTTCTAGTTAGGCCCTAGCAGATTATAAATAGGAAGAAAAGGAACAGAAACCCCAAAATGTATTGATCTGAGAGCTAATACTCTCCTTCTTCAAGGTGGGTAGTAACCCTATTTTTCCAGATAAAGAAATACAGTTGCCTTCAGCTGGTAATAGGCTTCAAACCTAGGTTTACCTGATTACTATGTCCAATTTCTTCTCTCTACCCATTCAAAAACAGATTTTTTTTTTTTAAGTAAAAAAAAAAAAAAAAAAAAAAATCCCTAAATGGTGGGCCAGTGTTCACCATGAAAAGGTCAGGGGCTCTCCTCTGCATGAGATAAGCAGGTCAATACCTTAAGTCAGAGGAAGAGTGGAAGAGACTACATCTAGGCTACAAAGCAATACCATTTAATGGTTAAGGAAATGGATGAGGAAATTTCTTCAGTCTTATGTGAGTATTAAACATAATTTCAGACAAAAGGAAACTAGTTTGCAGCCGGAAGCCATCAAAGACACCATTTGTTTATCCTTCAAGACAGAGAGGGAAAGAGAGGTTGGGAGAAGTTTAATGACTTGTCCAAGATCACACATGACTACATTGAAATGGTTTAATTTTTTGGTTTTCAGTTTAGAATTGTGTCAAGGGCGTCTTAAACATTTCTTTAAGGTGGTAATTTCACAAGCTACTTCTGACTTTCCTCATTTTGATTTTTTAACTCACTTTAACTTTTTTTTGACTTTCCTCGTATTTTTTTTTCCCTGAGTAATCAGAGCAACTTACATTCTGTCTTGGCTCTTTTAAGTAATGTTCCACGTTACATAATTATACAAAGAATTTGTATAGTTTTATTATTTAAATCTATAGTCAATATAATTTGCCACCCACATTCCTGCCAGCTCTTACCCAGCCCGCTTACAATCCATAGCAGCTTCTGATGTTTTTTACGTTTGTTTTTTAAGTGTAGGACATATAAATGCACCAAATACTCAGTAAAATACTACTTTCAAATTTACTTCTTCTTCCATTTTCCATATAGCATCAGGTCCAAACTCCCCTTTTTATAGAGCAGTCACCTCTATTACATTATCCTCGGTGATGGCTGAGTGTATTTTCTTAGAGTGGCTAAGTTTTTAATTTATAAGCTGTCACAATGCGTAAACATAGTTATTGAAAATCTCAGCTTCTGCAGCATTACCTTGCTTATGTTGAGTTTAAATTTCATCCATCACTATTCCAAAATCCTGACAGAACTATCTGGAATTCCTTGTTTCCCTCTAACCTTGACTAACAAATCATCCTCTCTTCATAAAAATGCTAAAAATCTCACGTATACGTTTCCATAATCTCCTCATAAAGAAAAGCTAAAGATACAGCTTCACAAAATATTCATAAAATACCTAAGCATTCACCTAAAAAAGGGTTTTGCCCCTTGTTTCCTCACGTTTTAAAATCCATCTCAAGGTGTTGCTTCCCTCCCCCTCCCCCTGCCTACCCACTCTTTGGCAGTTATACTGAAGACACTAAGAAAAGCGTTGGCATTTAAATCAAATCATGTCTTTAGTCTTCATCCGTTTTATTTCTCTCATTTAAAAAATAATTCTGCTGCTTTAAAAAGTACCAAACCTTGTCTAGACTCTCATTTCCTATAACAGCAGTCTCATAAAATTGTCAATGAGGGCACTTGAGACTATAGCTTTCTGATGCTTCCAACTGGTAATCTCCTTCTTTCAGAACCGCTCAAGGGTAGCAGAGAAGAGCAGCTGAGTCCTACAACAGGCATTACCATCTTTTTATAAGCTCTTCTTCCCTCTAGGTACACATCTAGCTCATCTACATGCACATGCTTACTCATATCTACACAGATGCACACGTACCCAACCATAGGACATAAGCTTGGGAGAGTCTTTTGCCCTAAAACCAGCATACTCTGACAATGTAGATTCACTTTAAGAAACTCAAGTAAAATAAACCTTTCTATGCCACAGGACCCATTGGCAACTCACTAATCGATTAAGCGTATTAACGTCATGCTGACTGGAGTTCCAGTAACGTCCAATGCCCGACACAGCTGACTTCCTACAGCTACTCTTTTACTTCCCCAAAGTTTTTCAGCTACTCACTCTTACACCCCATGGCCTCACTCAACTAAATGATTTGCCTGGGTGTCCCTTGATCCCAGAATTGGATGAGAAAAGACTAGGAAAACCAGAATGCTTGGGCAAATGTAGTGCTAAGATTAGTACATATAAATATCCAAATAATACCCTGTGGCTACCAGCTGGTCTGTTGAGCAGTAGCACAGAGAGAAAAGACAGAACACACATCCTCACTCAAGGACTCAAGTCTGTCAACAGACATCGGGGAGGCTCAGTTGGGATAAAAGCAGCTAGTTTAGGACCAGAAATTCCCCTTTCTCTGTGACAACCCCCTTTACCGTAGCTAGTGTCATCCTTTCTAGACTCTTGAAGCATTTTTTTTCCTATTTTTATTACAGCACCTACCTTTGCAGTATGCTTTATATTTACATGACTATCTTCCCATTAGACTGCGAACTCCCCAAGGCAAGGGTATTTTATTTCTGCCACATGCTAGGTGTTCAATAAACATTTGTCAAATAAACTGAGGGTAGAATAATGCCTATAGCCAAGTCATTCATGGTTTAAAATAATTCCTCAGCTTAAAAGTGAATTGTGGGTTTTGTTTTATTTTAGATACATGCATCCTTCAATGATGCCACCTTTGTATTATCCCTTAATGCTGAATACTAAAATGAACTTTATTTCTTTGGTTCCTTCCATTTAGAAATTTTTCATTCTCTTCACAAAATAAATGTAACTTTAAAAAATTGTCATCAAAAAAAAAGATAAATAGAAAATCAAAGAACAGACAGATCCAAGAACACTTGTTTATTTTTAAATTGCTCAATTTTTTCATACTAGGACCATTTTGAAATATAAGCGGTACATGCCCACCCCCTAGTGGGAAATCTGTTCCTCAATACAAATTTCACAAAGAGAAAACCTCCATGGAAAGCTCCTGTCAGGGAACAAATTCAACAATGTTGTCTTTCATGGGCTGAACCTGAAGGACTAACTAAAAGAAAAATGGGAGCGCCTGGGTGGCTCAATCAGTTTAGCGTCCACTCTTGATTTTGGCTCGGGTCATGATCTCGCAGTTGGTGAGATCGAGCCCCTCGTCAGGCTCTGTGCTGACAGCATGGAAACTGCTTGGGATTCTCTCTCCCTCTCTCTACCCATCCCCAGCTCGTGCACACACACACACACACACTCTCTCTCTCTCAAAATAAATATTGAAAAATATACAAAAGAAGAAAAATGAAGTTCTTTAATCTAAAGAAGTTTAAAGAAAAACCCATAAAAGCATCATTCACTCTGGTTGAGTCAACATTTATTAAGTGTCTAATACTCCAAGTTGTAGTACTATATGAAAAGCCTCATAATATAGGTCTGAAATGAAGATGTGGGAGTCCATAGGAAATAGGCATGGATCTGACTGGGAAAACCAAAGAATTCACAGAGACAACATTGCAGTTCAAGTACAAATTTCATCAGTAGACTGGAGGAAAGGGGACAAGGTTCCACAAATATGTGGGACACTTTTCTAATAATTATGTTTAGATTCTAATATATTTAAATTTAGAATTAAGATAACTAACTGAATATCATCAGCACTTCTAATGTACATGTAATATTTTTAATTTTACTTAAAATTTAGCCTTTAACTTATTTCTTTTTGTTTATTTAACACATATTAGATATTATATATAGGACTTA
Organism: Lynx canadensis; assembly: GCF_007474595.2. Classification (NCBI taxonomy): domain Eukaryota; kingdom Metazoa; phylum Chordata; class Mammalia; order Carnivora; family Felidae; genus Lynx; species Lynx canadensis. The sequence continues at coordinate 36,283,599 of NC_044313.2, read as the reverse complement.
TTTAACTTATTTAACACATATTAGATATTATATATAGGATGATAATATACATATATGTATGTATATAAGGGTATGTGTGGTAATATATGTAATATGTATATAAGTGAGTAACTATAAATGTAACTGCTATAAATGCAGAGTGATAGGGCCACCTGGGTGGCTCAGTCAGTTAAGCACCCGACTTTGGCTCAGGTCATGAACTCGTGGTTGGTGGGTTCAAGCCCCGCGTCGGGCTCTGTGCTGACAGATCAGAGCCTGGAGCCTGCTTCAGATTCTGTGTCTCCCTCTCTCTCTCTGCCTCTCCCCTACTCGCACTCTGCCTCTCTCTCTCTCTCTCTTGCTCTCTCAAAAGTAAGTAAACATTAAAAAAAAATAAGTGTGGAGTGATACAGGTGTACTGCATTGTCAACCCAAATAACAAAAGAAGTGTTACTGCAATGACATGATTTTTTGAAATTAGTAACAGCTCTTATAGTTCTCTTGCAGTTCCAACAACTCCTAATTCCAAGCAAAGTAAAGTACAGTCTTCCCTCTGTTTACTCAATAGTTACATTCCTGGAATCTTCTGTGCATATAAAAATTGTGAAAAAAAAATTGCTGTGCATTTATATATAAAACCTATTTAGATTCTAGATGGAAAAAAAATGCTAAACAAGCTTTACCCATGCCAGGCGAGGAACAAGTGTTCACAGTACGAGACTTTCTCATACACTGCAGGGTAGTTAGCATCCCTGGACCCTTCCTGCTAAAGCTAGTATCAGCCATCCCATTTCTCAATTATTGTGACAATAATAAGCCTAAAAAAAACACACACAAATTTTCAAGTGACCCCAGGTTTGGCTAGGAGATGGAAGAGAGGACATCAACCCTTGTGGAACACTGATTTCAAGAAGGGCTCATGAAACATTTTCTGTAAAATATCACATATGTATTTTAAGTTTTCTAGGCCAAGATGCCAGATTGAGGCTGTAATATGGGTCCTTAAATAGCAAAACTTCCTTGTGTAATTTTCATTCCTACTAATGATATTAATTGAAAAGGACAAGTTAAGTGGTATTATCATAAAGTTTAAATGTTTGCATCAGAGTACTTTTTTTGGATCATAGTCTCGATGCTACAGTATGAGGTTAGCCCATAATTTTCATACCAGGAAACCAGTTTCTATGCAGAAAATGACCTAGATTATTCCCAGCCAGATGAGTTTACCAAAAGCACAATTTTGCTAGACGTGAAAAAATCAGTTTACATGCTTTTTTATTATTTTTTAAAAATTATTTATTTCTTTATTTTGAGAGGGGGAGGAGAGAGAGAAAAGGAGAGAGAGAATCCCAAGCAGGCTCCATGCTAACAGCATGGAGCCTGATGCGGGGCTCGAGCTCACGAACCATGAGAACATGACCTGAGCCAAAATCAAGAGTCAGATGCTTAACCCACTGAGTCACCCAGGTGCCCCTATATGCTTTTTTAAAAAGGAGAATGGTGGGAGCAGGGAATCAGAATATTTAAAGGAGATAGAACTAAATCTGGTCCAGTCTTCACTGATGAGCCAGGAGAGATTTTCCTTGATAACATTAATAAGTAGATGTCTTTCTGCAATTCAAGATTTTCTCAGTGTCCACTACATCCATTTACAGCTATTTGGAGCACGAACTATGTGTGGGCCATGGTTAACTACCATAGCCATTATTTGTACAGTATTTAAGTTTAGAGCTCAAAATGGTTTCTAGTCAATGGTACAATAAATTGGCTAAAATTCTATGTCTTGAGAAAATCTTGTGACATTGTGCTTATGTTTCATAACTCTGATGTTAAAAATGACCCCTGCAGGAATCCCATCTGTAGTCATGGTTACCAATTCTGACAAATCTACTTAAAAATTCTCAAAATTCTTCTCCAAACATAAAAATAAGCCACTTCCTAATGATGTGCCTTTTTTGGGACACCATTTCCAGAAGATATTTAGTCATATCGAAATTTTCAACAACACAAATAGCCTTTATATATCTACTTGATTATCAACTGCAATAGAAAATGCCCCAAATAACTTGATTTAAAATTTTTTTTAATGTTTATTTATTTTTGAGGACAGAGAGAACAAGCAGGGGAGGGGCAGAGAGAGAGGGAGACACAATCCAAAGCAGGCTCCAGGCTCTGAACTGTCAGCACAGAGCTCGATGCAGGGCTTGAACTCAAGAACCGTGAGATCATGACCTGAGCCGACGTTGGACACTTAACTGACTGAGCCAACCAGGCACCCCCCAAATAACTTGATTTTTAAATGTAATTTATCCTGCAAGTTCCAAGCTGTATTTCCAACATACTGAGCAATAGAATTTATAGTTATTATGTTTGCAAATGCTAATTTCTGTTCAGGACCTGTTCTTTTGTTTTCAATAAATATTCTTTGTAAACTTGCCTTTGGTTAAAAAGTTGTTGCCAGGGAAATTTTTGTTTTCACTTAATATGCAACAATTTCAAGGCAGCATCACTGTGATGATTAATTTTATCTGTCAATTTGACTGGGCCACAGGATATGTGGGCAAACATTATTATGGGTATGTATGAAGGTTTTTTTTTTTCCTGAATGAGATTAGCATTTGAATCAGATGGCTGAGTAAAGCAGAATTAACCTTCCTAACATAGAGAGGCTTCATCCTCTATTGGAGGCCTGAATAGAAAGTTCTGATCCTTCTTCATATAAGGGAGGATTCCTCCTGCCTGACTGCCTTCAAGCTGGGACAATGTTTTTGTTTGTTTGTTTGTTTGTTTGTTTTCTGTCATTGGACTCAAGCTAAAATATCAGTTCTTTTTTGGCCTTGAGCTTGCCAGCCTTCAGACTGAACTACATCATCAGCTCTCCTGGGTCTCCAGCTTGCCACCTGCCAATGTGGGGACTTGTCAGCCTCCATAATCCCATGAGCCAATTCCTCATGTGATACGTGCATACACACACTTTTTTGGTTCTGTTTCTTTAGAGAACCTTGACTAATACAATCACTTATTTTACTTGTATTAAAAAACCAATCCTGTTGAAATTTCAAGTCCTTTTTCCATTCATTAAGTTTATCATTACACATCTTTTCCAAATACCAGTTCTTCCTTCACTTTCTTTCCTAATGTCTTCTTAAGTTGTATTTTTTTTGGTCACAGGTATACACTGCATCTTAAAGACATAAGAATATTCTTTATTTTCACAATGCTAATTTTTATAATATACCAGCCTTCTCCATCTTGTTTTCATTTCCAAACTCTTGACAGAAGTATAGATATAAAAAAAATTTTTTTCTCTTTCATTTCACTTGCACATTAAAATAAACAAATAAAAAACTAACTAACATTGCAAACAGAGATAGACTACCCCAGCTCAGAAGATGGACCAATTCTGAAGATATCAGGTCAGTAATGGGATTTTCTATGGGAAGACAAGAAGATGAGAGGGAATTATTGATACAGCCTTCCGGGATTGGTGATGTCTTATGGAGTCCCATTAGACTTCTAGGTTTAGCAATTACCTCCTCTAGTATGCCTTATCAAAATTTCTGTGAAAAGTTGGGCAGATCGCTCACTGCACAGACTTACTAGCCATGTGGTGAATGGGGGCAAATACAAGTCTACCTAAAGGAAGGACTGCATAGGAGCTCCTGTAAGTGCTCCATCATTGGGAACAAGAAAGGGGGTTCTTTGGGGGTTGCTGGTGTATCATACCAGTGCACTAGATGCACAGTTCAGTGAATTTCTGGCCATGTATTTAGATAACCGCATACATCCGACAGCTATGGCTGTAATGACGTGGGTATGAAGGAGAACAAGAGCTCATGGGTTCATTGATTAAATCTGCAAATTTTGACTGAGCACCGCCTACTTTGTGCCAGTTCTGGATATACCCCAGACCTCTGCATCTTGTTACTTCTCAATTCCATGTATCAAAATCTAAATCAAGCATTCCCTTCTCCAGGAAACCGTCCTTTATCTCTTCCAAATCCCCCAAACTCCCCCTCACCCTGCCAGATGCTCCTGATACACCTGTACAAATCATGTTATAGTACTGCTTTCTTCCCCTGCTGCCAACCTCAGCCATAAGCTGTCAGAGGACAGGGGCCCAGTGGAGTGTTTCTTGGCGCACCCAGGAAAGAGGAACAAATGAAAAGAGAGAGTCAAAGGCTAGTGAACACACACTGACTTTTAGGGACCAGCTTGAGAAAGACAGGTCTTTGGAGAGACTGAGAAGAGCTCAAAAGTTGCTTTGGATGTCAAAAGCCATCCCCTCTTTTTAAACTCCCCAAAGAAAAGGAAATGACTTAAAAGCCATCCATCTCCAGATATAATAGGAATAACAATATCTCCCTCATTGGCTGGTTATGAGTATTAATCAGATAATGGATACAAAGTAGAAGTGGATAAAATTGGATAAGTCAGATAATGGACACAGAGTACATAAATTATGCAGTACTATTATTTTCCAGGCAGAAATTTTCAGGGTCTTCTTCAGATTCCAGATCCTGCTGCCTCAGCTTCCCCTGCAGGCCAACGTCCGACCCTTCTTCCCTATTCTTCTCCCCTATCTTTGCCTCTTCCCACTCCTCCAGCTCCTCTTCCACCTCCTTCCTCCCCTTCCCTCTCACTCCCTACTTCCTCTTTCCTCTCCCCTCTGACCCACCTTTCTCTTCTTCCTTTCCCTTCTCTTCTCTCACTCCCTCCTTCCCACCATCCAACTCTCCCCACTGCTTGCTCTGCCCAGCTGACTGTATGCGAGGTGAAAACTGAACCAAACTGCCCATATCTACATGTAGTTCTATCTATCACTATTACCTGAGCCATAGATTTCTCAGATGTAAAGTGCAGATGTTGCTAAAACAAAACAAAACAAAACAAAACAAAACAAAACACCAGTACTTAATTCACAGTTGCTTTGAAAATTGAACACCTAGGCCCAGGATGAAGGTGAAAAAGTCTAAATGGTACAGTTCACAATAAGAACACCATGAGTTTCAAAGAAGCCCTCTTTAGCCTAATGCTGGCATCAAAGAATCTTATTTCTAACCAATCTAGATTTTGTGGTCATAGGTGAAGATGCCTGTATGATCTTGCAAAATTAACACTAGATTTTTTGATGAAAAACAGTTTGTATGACCTTGTTCTAGTTGCAGAAGTAAAAAATTCTTCTGTTCTGAGGAAATATTAAGTATGAGAAAAAGCAAAATATTTCTTCTTTATAAAATTTAAACAAAAGGAGAATTGCGTGCTACTACACGGAACAGATCCCTCTTAAAATTCCCTTCTGAAATCAGGAAAGAAATCATGTAAAAGAGGACTAATCAAGGTGTGATCCATTGACTCTACCTTGTTTTAAGTACTGAAATTGAAAATGTTTAGAAACGTTTACAGCACTTTAGTATTGTCTGGATATCCAAGCCCCCAATCAGTGGTGTCTTCTTACTCAGTCGAGTGTAGGGCAATTCGGTTGTTGTCAAATTAGTTTTCTGAGGCAGGAGCTCGTCACCGGTAATTCACAAGGCACCACGACTGGTCCGCGAAGAATTAGGAGGTGGGGTAAGGTACCATAGGATGGGGTGGAAGTTAGACTGGCCCTTCCGCACGGTTTGAGAAGCACCGATGTAAACTATAGTTCCACAATTTTACGTTGTCGAATAATTATCAGTCTTCAAGAGTTCATTTATACGAGGTCCAAAAATGTGGAAACATCAAATGTGTGGGAATTACACCACCTTGTACACTTAGCAGATGGAAAACCGACCCATTTTGCACCTCCCCTGTCGAACGTGTCTGGCTAAACCACTACTGGAGCTCACCGCTCGTCCCAGAGAGAGCCCTGCCATCTCGTGGCTGCAGATGTCGACCGCAAGACTAAGCAGCGTGCTGGGCACCACGCGTTCTGATTGGCAAAATGACGCTTTCTCCGAGGTCTTGTGGTCAGTTCTCCCTCTTCTCGGCAAGTCCATTTTAAACAACGGAATGGACTTCAGGAGGAGGGAAAAGGGTTTCTCACGAGTGTTTCAAAAGCGCTTCTAGCTCTTGGCAAAAGGGTCTGGTTCGTGGCGGGCGCTCAATAAACGTTGTAAGCGTGCATTTCGAAAGAATCACTTTCTACAGTATTTTCTAGGAGGAATGGTGGGAGTTGTGAACCCCTCCAGAGGGAACCAAACATTTTCATTCAGAAGGAGGCAAAGGACTGGAGCGAGGTTGCTGATTCGGACGCACTAACTTTTGTTGGTACTTGAAGGCGAGGCAAGCGCCTTATAACCTTGAAGTGACTACTTACGAGGAGGGAGGGGCGGACTGTGCAAATCAACTACAATTCCCAGGATGCCAGAGGGGGCGGGCCCCGCGACTGCGCTAACGGGCGCGGCGCTCATGTGACTTCAGCATGGCGGTGTTCGCGGATTTGGACCTGAGAGCGGGTTCCGACTTGAAGGCGCTGCGCGGGCTGGTGGAGAACGCAGCTCACCGTGAGTCTCCCAGGCGCGGGCGGCGGTGCCTGCCCAGTCTCGCTGCCCCTCAGACCATCGGCCACAATCAGGAGGAGCCCGGGGCCTGTCCTCGTCCAGGTCTCCTGGGATCTCTGGGATGTCCCTGGAAGCTGATGCCCCCGCGGTGTTGCTCTGATCCCGGGCGCGGGAAACTCGAAGGCACTTGGGAGCTTTCATCCAGTCTAGCTCCTTCTCTCCTGCACATTGAGGAACACTGAGGCTCTGAGAGGATGGGAGATTTGTGTAGAGCCCCACGGCTGATGGATGGAAGAAGCCAGGGCTTCCGAGTATATACATAATGCTTAGCTTGTACTTTTAGTATCACCCCCCCCCCCCACCTTCCTGCCTCACGGCAGTATCGCAGCAATATGGGAAACAGGTGCACTGATGGGGAATGCTGTGGAGATTCAGAGAAGGGGGCAGGGACTTGAGGGTGACATTGTTGGAATACTGTTATTAAAAAGGGGAGGGTGGTGGGGTCGTACTAGGGAGGGAAGCAGCATGGCCAGCGTGTTCGAATGTTACTCATATTTGAATCCAAGGGAAGCAGAAGCCCTGAGAGATAAGATCCTATTTTAATTATCGGAGTTAATCGTGACTGCTGCCTTCTTCCTTCCACTGTAAAGTGTGAGGATAGAGAGGTTTAAAAATAAAGAGGTTCTGCAGAGCCTGTCAAATACTGGATGCTCAATAACTATTTGAGAGGGGAAGGAAGGAAGGGAATCGGACCAAATCTGATGAGAGGGAGAACCACTCTTTTGGCATTAATAAGCATTATCTTTTAATATTAGTATCCTGTCATCCCCATTGGTGTTTAAATAACTTGAAGATAGGAGTCATGATTTAGACGTATTTTTGGTTGTCTGAATGTCCATAACAGTGCCGCATTGAGGCTGATAAAGGCAGGCCCTGCCCTCACAGAGTTCCCAATCTATTGATGGTGGATAGCTGGAAAGGGGAAGTGAGCAGTGGTGTGAGGGAGTTGTTATTCCATTTCTCCCTAGAAAAAGGGCCTCTGCAGGAAGTAGTAAGGGTAAAAAGCAAAAGAAATGAGCGAGAAAAAAGCTGTCACGCTAATAATACACCACAGAGGTCAAACAGAGCCCTGCCTCTGCCTGCACCTGCTCTAAAACATCTCTGCTTATTATCTTAATTTTCATGACAGCCGTGTAAGAGAAGTTCTGTTGTTAGCACCATTTGATAGTTGAGGAACCTGAAACTCGAGGTTGAGTAACTTGTAAGTGGTAATGCTTAGATTCGGAAGAAGGCAGTCTGAAGCCAGAGCTCACATGGTCCCTCTTGACCCCTAATCTTGACCTGAGTCAGGCTGAGCCTATGTGTACAGGAAAGAGGTTGTTACATTTAACAAGAATGTTCAGTTTTTCTTTTCAGTGGGCTATTCAGTTGTTGCCATCAATCATGTTGTTGAATTTAAGGAAAAGAAACAGGTAGGTAAAGAACATTTTCTGAAGTTAATAATAATCAGCTTTTACAATTGTTTTTGTTTATATTGGTAACATAGAAGCTACAGATGAGCATATTTCTTAAATGCAAGCTCTTTGGCACTATCTTATTTTGTATGCTAACAGTAGGGGAGATGCAGAGTTTTCTGTCAAGTACCAGGGCAGATGGAAGGATTCTTGAAGTTGAGTTGATGTTAATTAAATAACTTGCAATAACTTTTAAAAGTATATTGTTATTGACTAAATGGTAATCACAGTATGTAGTCCTTTTTATTTTACTGACTTGGACTCGTTACTAATTGATTTCCTTCTTAAACATGCTAGTAAATATGTATGTTTCTCTTTAGGCCAACAGCTGTACCTTATAGATTATTCCAGTCTAAAAACGATTTTTCATCCCTTTCATCCATTGATGTTCTCAGCTGCTTCTCTGCTTATCAGCTTTCTTCCTTTCAAAACAAAACAAAACAAAAAATATATTTAGTGTTTCTGGATGCCAGAAATGAACTTTTCTGAAAAGCCCTTGTAAGTTTTCCATTACGCTTCATTCCATTCACATGTAAAATCTAGGGTAACTGTTTATCATTTGTTGTAGGAAATTGAAAAACCAATAGCTGTGTCTGAACTCTTTACAACTTTGCCAATTGTACAGGTGGGTATTTTGTTGCTTAAGAAGTATAATACCTATTCAGACATGCCCAGTTTTATGTAGGGTTCTCTAACCTGCTTTGCTCCTTCCTACCTGCCTTACTTTTCCATCAAGACTCAGCCCTTTCATGAAGGAATCAAGTCAATACTATCGAGTCAATACTTCCTTAATGGTCTTCTTTCCTGAAGTCCTATAACCTTTAAAGAATCTCATTGTGTAGTTTAACATATGTATGTCTTTATTTCACTTATTATATTATAAATTTCTTGAGAAGGAAGAATAGGTTTTACTGATCGTTCCTACCCTTTATTGCTAGTGCCTTTTATTTATTTATTTAAAAAAAATTTTTTTTAAACGTTTATTTATTTTTGAGACAGAGAGAGACAGAGCATGAACGGGGGCGGGGCAGAGAGAGAGGGAGACACAGAATGGAAAGCAGGCTCCAGGCTCTGAGCCATCAGCCCAGAGCCCGACGTGGGGCTCGAACTCACGGACCGCGAGATCGTGACCTGAGCTGAAGTTGGAAGCTCAACCGACTGAGCCACCCAGGCGCCCCTATTGCTAGTGCCTTTTAATGGCCATTTTCCAAAATGGAAAATCATTCATTTGTATTTTGAGCTTTTTTTGATAGAATGTTTTTGATTATAGGGAAAATCAAGACCGATTAAAGTTTTAACTAGACTGACAATTATCGTTTCGGACCCATCTCACTGCAATGTTTTGGTAAGTTAATTTTGCTTCTTTTTGACCCTGTAAGTTGTATTGGTTGAACAGTGTTGTAACAGTGTTTTCATCTCACCCCCTCCTGACATACCCTGCCCCCGGGCATGACACCTGCCTGTTCTCCCTGTCCTCAGAATCCACATAGCATAACAATCTCTTCTACTCTTGGCACATATATAGGGATACCATAATTAAAGAATCCTTTGACAACTGCTATTCGCTGAATTTACATGAATGAGACCTAAGGTGGGTGCTGGGGATATTGCTGTGAATAATACACAGTTATTGAACTTAGGAAGTATAGTTTAATGGGCAAGACAGGCACTAAACAAATAATTTAAAATGTGAGGAATATTTAAAAAAGGTGGAGGCAGTAAATAAAGGATGCTCTGGGAGTGTGTAATGGGGGAGCCAACCTAAGGAAGTTGATACTCCAACTGGGGCCAGAAGAACCAGTAAGTGTTACATAGTACTGAGCAGAAGAGAGAGTGTTCCCACACAGGATGGATTATGTACAGGTCCTGGATCCAAGGAAAACATGGTGTGTTCTGGGAAATGAAACAATACCAGTAGGGCTGAGCCTAGTGAGCTGGTTAACCTGAGATGAGGTTAGGGAGGTAGGTAAGGGTGAGCAGTTGGGTAAGCCCTTGAAGGTTTTAACTGAGGAAGTGAAATTATGATGGTTGCATTATTGGGAATGGATCAGAGGGGTTGAGTGGATTTGAGAGGTTTGGTGAGGTGGTCGTGGGGGGGTGGGGGGTTGACAATTTTATGACTGATTGGATACAAAATGATGGGGTGGGGGGTGATTGACAGATTTGATGATTGACTGGGTACAGAGTGATGGGGTGGGGGGCAATTGACAGGATTTGATGGTTGACTGGACAGAGTGATGGGGTGGGGGGTGGTTGACAGGATTTGATGGTTGATTGGATATAGAATAATGACTCCCCAGGCATGGCCTAAGCACCCTCCTAGGTCGATGGCGGTACCCTTTCCTGAGAAGGGATGTACAAAGAGCAGGTGTGAGGGCATCATGTTTGGAACATTATTGTGAAGGTCAAATGCGCAGTTGGAAAAAGGGGTGTAGCCTTCAGAAGAGTGGTCTGATTAAAGATACTGATTTGGAAGTGGTCACCCTGTAGAGAACAAATGAAGTGATGGCAATGGATGAGAATCCCTGGTCCAAGTGCAATGTATATAAAAAGTTCTAGGACAGAGCCTGAGGAACTTCAGCATTTAGTGGTAGGGCAGAGGAGGAGGAGCTAGGATTGGAGACTGAGGAGGCACTGTAAGAAATAGGAAGACAGTGAGCAAAGTGAGGAAGGGTGAGCAGCATCAGTGGGCCCAAGCAGTCCAGCAGGAGAAGGGCTAAAACATGTCTTGGATTTACTGCCAAGGAACTCCTTGGTTGCCTTAGCAAAAACCATCTCCATGGAAATGGTAGGGATGTGAGGAAGTGCAGATGGCGTGTGATGCTGACTTTGCTTGAGAAACTGACTCCACAGGGGAACAGAAGGCACAGGGAAGTTTGGATGAGAACCTGCTGTCTGGGTTAGTCAGGTGGGAGAGGGAGGTACTCCTGCGAATGGGAAGGATCTCACGAAGGAGAGAGAAAGAGAGATCCCGGAGAAACTGAGTTTTATCGGGAGCTGGAACAGACTCCTTTGCCATAGAAAAGGAGTCATCAGGGAAAGGCTGGCCTCCTTTATAATGATTAGTGTTGCTAAAGAAATTGTGGAAAGCCAAACTTGGGGATTTTATACAGCTGCAAGGCAGGGTTCTGGTTCTCTAGGCCCAGGTAGGTGTGAAGGAGCTGACTTTTGGTGGGTCACAAACACGTTCATTTTTTCTTGTTACCATAATATCCTGGTGGCCCCTTTTTGTCCCGTTTCCAATTGGGAGAGGCCAAGTAGAGGGCAAAGAATCCTAGATCTGGACTTTCCTAAGACCGGGAGCTGCTCTGTGTTAGCATGGGTTTTCCCAGCAGCTTTTCCTGTCTGCTTCAGCTTCTCTTCACCCCTCCCCTTTCGTCTTCTGATTTTTCGAATGCCTTTTCTTTTTACAAAGTAAGAAGTAAACATCTTAAAGGTGCAAACAGGCGAAGAATAAATATCACATATTATCCCATCATTCAGAGACCGTTTGAGTATACAGTTGACCCTTTAACAACACTGAGGTTGGGGGCACCGACACCCCACCCCTACCCCACGCAGTTAAAAATCCGTGTATGACTTTTGACTGATAACATAAAGAGTTCACACACATTTGGTATGTTATATGTATCATACGCCGTATTCTTAACAGTAAAATAAGCCAGAGGAAAGAAAATGTTATCAAGAAAACACAAGAAAGAGAAAATGCATTTATAATTCTGTAGTATACTTATTGAAAAAAAAAAAAAATCCATGTGTAAGTGGACCTGTGCAGTGCAAACCTGTGTTCAGGGGTCAGCTGCGTGGATTTCCAGCCTTTTCATATACACACACATACAGCTTAAGTTGGGGATTTTCGTTTTTAAGCAGTAACTCTTTAACTGATATATTCCTCCCTTTTTTTAAAAAAATTTTTAAACGTTTATTTATTATTGAGAGACAGAGAGAGACAGAACATGAGCATGGGAGGGACAGAGAGAGGGGGAGACAGAATCTGAAGCAGGCTCCAGGCTGTCAGCACAGAGCCCGATGCAGGGCTCGAAATCACAAACCGCGAGATCATGACCTGAGCCGAAGTCGGACGCTTAACCGACTGAGCCGCCCAGGCACCCCAGTATTCTTCCCTTTCTGTCCTAGGACTGTCAGGTATATTCTTGCACATCTAGCATTTCAATTTCTAGTTAAGAGTATTCTCATTGTGAACCTGATGGTATCATACTTAGTACGTGTATTTCTTGTGTCACAAAAAAATGGTGAGTTCATCGAGAGCAGAGGTACACCTTAAATGATTTTGTATCCCTTGTGCCCCTCACACAGTAGATGCTCACTGTCTGGCAGGCTCCTGCACTCCCTTGTAGGAGCAAGAGCTATCCAATTTGATTCTTCTATCTCAAGCACAGTTTGGTACCCAGTCACAGTGTAACAATGTAGGAAGGAAAATAATTGGTGGGATCTAAAATCTCACGTGCTTAGGCAGTCTTTTCTGTCAGCATGCAAAACAAAGCAGAAGTGACATATAAGAAGTATTGCGTGATTGAAATGTAAGTGCAGCTAGGCCATGAGTCAGAATTCCATGTGTGTACTCGTCGTTATTGTACAATAACATTCTTTTTGTATTGCCAGAGAGCAACGTCTTCAAGGGTCCGGCTGTATGATATCGTTGCTGTTTTTCCAAAGACAGAAAAACTATTCCATGTAAGTAACAGTTAGTGAAAGAAAATAGGATTTGTTATTTTACGTAAGAAGTCTGATGTTGTGCTTTTGCAGGTGCCCTGTTTCACTCCGTCTGGAAACTTAAGATTTTTCATTTACGCTTGGAATTCTGGAATTTCATGAGAGGGTGCTTAGGTGGCATGTGGTTTTTTGTTTTGTTTTATTCATCTTGCTGGATATTTTATGGGCTCAGATTGAAAGAGTCCCTCTGGGTTTTTTTCTGTTTCTTTTTCTCTGCTTCATTCACTTACTCGTTCATCCATTTGAAACTGCCCTTAGGTAAATATTGGTCCGTCTCTTTCTAGCTCAGAAATCATTTCAGTTTCTGCCCTCCATGCTGCTCACTGCTGTCTGTGAGGAGAGAAAGGTGCAAAGTTCTACTATGGCATAAAAGATCTCCTCTCTGTTGTTAGCCTTCTCCTTTGCATGTTCTGAGGTGTGGTCCATATGCCAGCACGATTAGTCAGCCTTTAGTCTTTGAAATCCTTCAGCATCAGCCATCTGCTCCTACTATTACCCTTCCTGTTCTGAGAGCCTTTATGAATTTAATTCCCTTTGTACTTTTAAAATTGCCATTTCCATGACTTCTCAGGAGGAAAGGTTGGTAAACATGTCTGGTCATTTAGTCAAATTGAGACCAAATACATGGAGTATTTTATTTTGTTTTGTTTTTCATTTTATTTTATTTTTTTTCACACTGGGCATTTTAAGTGATTACAGGAAAGAAAAAAATCCAACTGTAATTTTTTTTTCCAGGAATATGTTTTACTCTGTGTAATAGGTACAGCAGAAAGTTCTGAATGTTGTCTTCATCTAGATGCAAGAAAATAGCCATCTACCAAACCTATATCCACCCAACAGACATTGTAGGGAAAAAAATGTACTGGTATTTGATGTTTTAATTTTATAGCATGGTTAATTTTTAAGCAAAGTCTGTTCTAAAATTATAGGAAGTTTTCCTTTAAGTTTATCCAGTAGATGGAGCTGTTGACCAGGGAGGCTGATGTGTGATTACATTTAGTTTTTAAGGCAACTATCAATTCTTAATTATTCATATTAATTCACACAAAATGAATTAGCACAAATGAATGAAACAGCACAAATTATCTTTGAATGCCTTTTTAAAAAAAATTCTTGACAATTCCCTTCGTAAAATACCCAATTATAGTAATTCTCAAGAATTTTGTTTCAGGAAAAGATGAATTGGATCAAGTGGTTCTGTTTTCAAGAGGCCCTTGTCGAATTTTTAAAAATCAGGAAAGTCAGATCTCTCACTACTCAGGATTCTGATCTAGTAGGTCTTGGGTTTGAGTGTCTTTTTTTTCAGGTTCCACAGGAGACTCTCATTCAGTGTTGAAACCCTAAGGAGGAGGCATGGGTGCATGGAGCTTCTTTAAATAGCAACTTAGTTTTGTTATTAAGCAACAGCAACTTAGTTATAATGTAGACTGAAAGTTGGCTGTGTACCTCATTTTGTGTTGTCCATTTGTTTGTTGAACTGATTCTGAAGCACAGTTTTCATTTCCATAGCCATTTACTGGTGATTGGAGAAACAAACAAAACACTTAAAAAAGACATACACTTATATATACTTCCAAAGACTTCTATGTATTATCTTTAACACAACAATCCCGGGAGTAAACTGGACAGATATATTTTATTATCATCATTTTTTAGAAGATAAAATTGAGAGGCTAAATGATTTGCTGTTAATCTCAGGTAGTGTGTGGTAAAGCCAGGACTTTAGGTTTTAGAGTACATTAAAATTTCATTTAGCCATTTTATCTTACTACAGTTGATCCTTGAACAACATGGACTTGAACTGCACGGGTCCACTTTTATGCAGTTTTTTCAGTAAATACATTGAATAAATGTACAATGTAATTCAGTAAATACATTCAATAAATGTACAATGTAATTTCAATAAATACATTGAATAAATGTATAAGTAAATGTATTTTCCTTATGATTTTCTTAATTTTTTTTTTTTTTTTTTGGTCTAGCTTTGCTATGAGAATAGTGTATCTAATACATAAAACATATGAACCTGTTAATCGGGCCTTGATGTAATCAGTAATGCTTCTAGTCAATAGTAGGCTATTTGTAGTTAACTTTTTAAAGAGTCAGAAGTGGGGGGTTGGCGCCCCTAACCCTCACATTCAAGGTTCAACTATCCTTGTTCTTCTCAGATTATTCAAAAGTGTGACTTCAAAAGCATGAACACATGCTTTATATGGTGGGTAGAACTGTCAGAAATACTCTGGGAGATGATTAAAGCTATAAATAACATGCAAGATATTTGGAATTGACTATACAGATATACTCAGAAAGTGACGTGGTGACAGTTTTTGAAATTGGAACATCTTCCTCTTCTCTGTCCAGATCTTACCCATTCATTAAGACACAGTTGAAGTTAGCACTCTCCCTGTTTTCCACAGAAAATCAATTTTAAAAAGACATTTTTCTTTTAATCATAACGTAGGTATATCACGGTCTGGAATTGGGTCAGACGCAAGCAGTTTGTTCCTTAACAGGTTGTATTCTATAAGGGATTTTATTTGTTTGGTTTTTAAGCTGATTATCTAGAATTTAAACAAGCGTCCCTGTAGATGTAATGTTCTAAAACTGAGGTCTCTAAAATGAGTCATAAAAGCAAACACACACACATATGTTAACAATTAGTAGTTTAAAACCTAACCACCTTAAATAGCATTGTTTCCATGGGAAATAACATACGATTTTCCATTCTGAGTGTCTGGAAGATGTCTCATGGATAAACCCTCCCTCGCCATAGTTACCCCAGGGGATAAGGCAGAGATGAAAGATTGTGAGGGGAGTCCATTAGCCGAGGCTTCTTGGGATGGGAGATGGCAGTGGAATTTGGCAGACAGTGTTACGTAGAAGCTTCAGGAACTTTTGAGTTAGTTATTCCCATTTGAGATTTAAAGTAACTGGCGGAGAGGCGAGGAGAATTCAAGTTATTTAGTGCAGTGGTCGCCAAAGTGGTCTCCCTATAGATTTAAAAAGATACTGAACCTTCATCCCCAGTACATGTATGTTTATTTTCGTATAAATTGTTTGTATGTTCCATTATATCAGTGTGATTTACGAAAGAATATACACACACAAAACAGATTTTAAGAGAATGAATTAAAAACTAAATGGAAATAGAAGTTCTGTTTAGTTCTTCCTTCCAAAATCCGTGCCTTATCCTTTGAAGAGCTGTGTTGCAGAGTCTGCTCCCAGCACCTGAGGCCCTTGAGGAGACAGAGTACCTTGTGAGGCAGTGCTTCTCCAGCTGTAGCCTGACTCCACCAGCTTCAGTATTGATAGGGGTGTTTGTAAGATGCAGGTTATTAGGCCCTACTTACTGACTTTATTACTGGGAGAAAGGCCTGGTAATCTCCATTTTAAATAAATGGAGTTTGTATATATATATTTACATATATACGTACATATATGTATACACACACACACACACACACACACACACACACTTTAGATTGAGAGGTACTGTTTATGGACCTCTCTCTTTTCCCTGGGTAAGTCTGGCTCTCTCTTGCATGTTACTTATCATAAAGTACCACCATGTATTAAACTGACACCCGTGAAGGGGATTTGGGGAAGACTGAATCTCTACCCTCCTGTTTCCCTTGTTTCATAGAATCAAAGGTAAATGTATCTGGGGGTACGTGCAAACCCCTTAAATCCTTGTAGGAGTCCTTGGCCAAAAAAAAAAAAAAAAAAAAAAAGGTGAAGAACAGTTGATACGAATTCATATGCAACTTGCCAAAACCACCATAATAGAGTTCTTAATTGCAAATATTACTTGAACAAAATTTAGTCCATTTTAATGATTTGGAAAGTATCTCATTAGAATGTGAAATTAGCTCTTATTTTATAGTTATCGAAATGTATCAATTAAACAGTTGTATTAATAGAAAAATAACAAAAGAATTCGGCTTGAGACATTTTACATTTGAGGTGTTAGATGGAGCAACTGAGCGTTTATTATAATACACGTATTTACACCAACACAAGAGATATTTTTGAATTAGCTGCTGTTACATAAGAGGGGGAAAAAGCAATACATAAGTTAAAATGTAACCTAATTTAGCTTTATTGTGGGGAAGAATGCTTAACAGACTTTTAAAAAGTGAATCTGTTTTTAAATGAAAAATAATGACAATAAACTCAAACAATATAGAGCAGTGTGCAATGAAAAGTACGCTTTCTTCCTACCTAAAATTCTCTGTCCCTTGTCTCCAGAGGCAACCGCTACTAACAGCTTTTGTGTATCTTAGAAATAGATATTTACCTACTCCTTCCTTCCGCTCCCTCCTTCCCTTCTTAACACCATGCTTTTTTTTTTTTCCATCTAACAGTGTATATGGTTCCATAATATCAGTTAGAGATGTACCTTATTCTCTTGAAGGACTCAGCATATTCCATTGTTTACAGGGACTGTAATTTATTTAATATAGAGGGATATTTAGTTGCGTCTTTTGTGATTGATACTGCAGTGACTGTCCTTTCACTAATTAATATTCTCGAGCATTTGTAGGGCAGATGGCTATAGAATATATTTCTAGAGGGTCTCTATAGGATATATTCCTACAGGTGAAATTGCTGATGTGTGTTTAAAATTTTGATACCTTTTGCTAAAATGCTTTTCAAGACCCCGTACTAATTTAAAGACCCAGCGAGTGCCTGTTTATTCATTGCCTTGTTAGCAGTGGATTACTGAACTTTTTGATCTTTGCTATTCTGGTAGTTTGAAAATGGTGACCAGAAGCTGAACTTGTTTTGTCTTCTGTTCGGAGCTTTTCATCCATTCTTATCAAATTTTCAATGAGTCTTTTATGAGTTGGACAGCTGTAGCATTTGGGATGGGGCAGATTCTTTATAAGCCAAATGTTTCTGCCAAAACAGCATTACTTCCCAGGCTTACTAAGTTACTATGACTGTCTAAAGCCAAGCAGTCTCTGATCACTGCTTGCTTCCTAAAGCCCTGCTGTGGGGGTAGGAATGACCAAAGTGGGAATTCTGAAGAAAAAAGGCAAGGTGTGACATTCCTGTCACTGGTAGAAGGCCAGGCCAGTCATATGGGGGACATTATTGCGTGTTCTTTACCCCTCTTCCTTACCCTGTCCTTCCCCTCCGTGCATGTCCCTGATGTTGGTTTGCCAGCATAGCCATCCTGGCAGTTTGAATTTGTTCATCAAGCCTATATGCACCACATTGTCAGTAAGGCTTATTTTTAACACGGTATGAAATGGCCAATTCTGTCACCGTAAATCAAGTCATGGTGAAGTCAGAGCCAGATCTGCATCTTCTAGCAGTGGTTTTGGCCTTATACTCATGCTCGTAACCTTTCCCCAGCTTTGTTTGCTTCCCTGGTTTTCCATTTATCCTGTTTTCCTTATCTACTTGTTTTGTTTTGTTCTTGGTAAGCCATTTCAAAGTAAATGCTGACTATTGATCAGTAAATAAGAGCAAAAATTAGAACAAAGGAAAAGGAAACTAAAAGTTGAAAAATGGATTCAGTATCATTTGATTTGTAACAGCTCTGCTTGGACCATTTATGTAGACTATTTCTGTTAGAATTTGAACAGAATGCTGTTGGTAGGGCCATGTTAGTGTTCCTCCAGCCACTCAGTAGACTGATGGTAGCCACAGGCCTGGGGTGATTCCTGGCACAAAAATAAATCTGTGGAATAAATGGACCATGCCTATATTCCTTTGGCTTATTTTTTTTCCCCATTGGATTTCAGAACAACTAATTGCTTCTTTTCTGGAACAATCTGAAGTTACTTTCCAGAAACTGAGCCTCTCTTAGCAACCCATCCTTATGTAGCAGACCATGAGTTAGAGGGTCTCTAGGCTCCGTCTGTTGAGATGGTCTGTGGACATATCACTGCTTCAGCTAGACTACAATTAGACCTTTCACCCAAACGTGAAGGAATGGCTAATCACTGACAGACACATTTCAACACAGAACCATTATGATGCCTCTGGAGTGAACCACGTCTATTTATATTCCTTTAAATCAAGTACAACCATATTTCTTAAGATGAACCAGTTTTTCCTTTGGCTTTACCTATTTTTTTTCTTCTTGACAGGTTGCTTGTACACATTTAGATGTGGATTTAGTCTGCATAACTGTAACAGAGAAACTACCATTTTACTTCAAAAGACCCCCTATTAATGTGGTAAGTGTCATACTTTCCATTCCACATGTGAATCTGTACAGATTTGCACTAACAAACTGGAAAAGGGGCAAAAGGAACTAGTGTTCTTTAGAAGGAAAAAGCAAACGCGGTTTAGAAAAGAGGATTTTATTTTTGGAAGCTGACCAAAGGTAGAAAGGGAACTTAAAAACTATCCAGTAAATTATTGAGATGTTTTTAAAAGGCTTTAGAAACCCGAGTTTATGAAGGATATTTCTTAAAAGGATAGCCATAATGACAGACACTTAGAGCCTGAACGTGGAACATGAAGGGGACTGGGTAGTTGAGAACGAAGAGGTAGGGGGGAAAAATACATCGAGGGTTCCTGAGGCACCAGTGAGCTAGGACGGGTAGGAACAGGAAGGAGCAGGGCACGGAAAGCACCGTAGGCAAAGTCCAAGCACAATGAAAATCTGCACTGATGCCTGCCGTTTCGCACAAAAGCCCCAGGGTTACTTTTATAATCACCTAAGAGGGCAGCCATGTGTGCAGGGAAGTTTGTTCCTTCCCCTGCGATAGAAGGTTTCTCATTCCCTTTCTACGTAGCTTCTCTTGTTTTTCCCTGCCGTTTATCTTCCGTCTGTCACACCTTCTTGTCCGTCTTCTCTCACCATAAAGGTGGCAGTAGCTCACGTCAATAGCCGGCAGGTCAGCACGCTCTCAGCTGTTTGCCTGGGCAGCCAGATCCTGCGGGAGGCTTAGGACGTTATTTTAGAATTGCAGCCTCGAAACCTGTCTCCCGTTCTCCAAAACTACTGTTGAAGGAGAAAAAGGGTTCAGCAGACAGTCCAGATGACATGCCCAGTCCTGTCAGAATTGGAAAATTAAAAATGTATGCACTTTTTCAAGATCGATAACTCCCCTATTCTTTTGTCTCTGTAGAATCACAACTTCGTTGGGTTTTTGTTTTGCTGTCGCCACTGCTAAGGAATTGGCTCAATGCCAAGAATAGGGGGAGACAGTGAGAGGAGAACATTGATCTATGTGGTGTGCAAAAATTGAATCCGTGTGGAAAAATTTCAGTTGGCTTATGTTCTACCCCTAAAAATATGCTACTAAAAAACTTGAAAAGTACTAAGAATTTTAAAGTCATATATGTAAAGGGGAAGCTATAAACCATGGCTTTTTTGATAAATAGAGAGTGCTACTGAACATACAGTATTTATTAAGCCCAAATCATTGTTTCCCATGTTCTTACTGGTACTTATAGATAAATAAGTAGACAGTAAGAGAAAACCCCAAATCATCACATTTTAGAGCTGGAGATCTATGTTGTTTAGCAGCTCGCTTATGAAGTGTGGTAGAATGAAGGCCAGCACGGAGAAGGCGTGCAGCTCTTCAGTCATAGGGTTGGGACTGGTCTGGTCGATACCCTGTCAGATGAGATCTCTGCTCTGCCCCAGCTACCTGTGGTAAAAGGCACAGACGAATACAGCACCCAAGGTGATGGCAGTCTTGTTGGCCTCACGTATTGTTCCTCTCCAGAGGTACCAGTCTCTCTAGAGGTTTGCCAAGGCTTTTTACCAACCTCAACCCGCTGGTCCAGTTTCTACGTAAATGGCACCCCCTAGAGTTGGGAGGTGCAGCCATTGGCAGCTGCTATTCAGCTTGCAACTTGTTTACCTTTCTCTTCGTCTTCATGAACAAGGAAGGCCATTTTCCAGAGGCCTTGGCCTGAGTAAACCCACGTATGGTTTTACCAACCGTGTCCTTCGCTGGGAGGACGTAGTAGCATGTGGTGGATTCTAAGGCCAGGTCTATGGTCTGGAAAGCAGTGCACCGCACACAGTTCCTCACGCCCCATGACAGTGGAAAGCTTCTCAGTGGCTGTTTTGGTAAAGGCTTTCAGTTTTTTGTTTTTTGGTTTTTGTTTTTTAAGTTTATTTTGAGGGCACGTGTGCACAAGTGGGGGAGGGGCAGAGAGGGAGAGAGAAAATCCCAAGCAGATGCCACGTTTCCAGCTGAGAGTCCCAACTCGGGGCTCAAACTCATGAGCTGTGAGATCACGACCTGAACCGAAATCAAGAGTCGGACGCTCAACCAGCTGAGCCACCCGGGCGCCCCTCACTTCGTTTCTTTGGAATGTGCCCTACTGTTCAACCCTGATTGTGAGCCTCTGGAGAGAACCACCTGTGGGTTGGGCCTTTTTGAAATTACCCTAATATCTTGCCTATGCTGGATACTTCCTAAAATTTGTCAGTGGAATGAATATATGTCTAATTTAGCTTCCTAAGGTGCAGCTCGTGGAACATGGATAAATCCTGCTCGTCATTAGTTTTGAGCAGGTTGTCAGTATCTGGCAGGAAGCAGAGGCCAGGAGGGAAGTGGGGCACTGGGGCAGCGTGAGGAGGATGGCACTGGGGACGGTGGCACTAGGACAGTCCACTGTCCGCTTCCATCTGTAAGTTCAGGAAAACTGATGGATATTTTTGGCTTAATTCCCACATACTTCAATTTAAGAATTCTGAAAAGTAAAAATTTGACAAGTGAGAGGGATATGCAGTATTTAACATAGTGTCTGCTTTTTTAAAAAATCTGGTGTGAACATTTTACATATGTTGTTTAATAAAAACTAGATGATGGAGTGGAAGGAAAGGCTGTGCAAGATTATTTTTAGTCTTCATCTAGTGTAGGAGTAGGCTGTGGTGTGAATTGGTCAGGAGGCAGAAAAGTCCCTATTAATTTATTCACCACCCATTTTTCATTTGAAAGAGGAAACTGGAAACATATAATAAGGTAGCTAGCTTATTGTTCAGGGGGAATGAGAGTTGTATGGATGTGTATGTATTATTTGTATCTCATAATAGCTATTCTAGATATGGAGCAATGTGTTTACATCAACATATGGAAATAATATTCACCACGAAAGTATGGAACATGTAGTATGTGGGTAACCGTTAAGTCTTAAGTCTTAATCCTCGCATGTTTCTTTGGACTTGAGAGTAAACTTGTCTTTGGCCATGAGAAGTTGATAGGTTGGCTTTATAAGGATCACTCTATGGGGCACAGATCTTAATTTGGATAGGATTTGTACTCTTTTCTTTGTGGTGGTGAAAAGCATTAAGATATTTTATTCACTAGTCCTTTACCTAGAGGCTTTAAGCCATAGGACAGTTATCAGCTCAAAAGGCTGGGATGATTGGAGGATGTGAATTTTCTGTTATAGGAAGAGTAAGTTCTGAGGATCTAATGTACTTGGGTGACTACAGTTCATAGGAATGGCATTGTGTACTTGAAAGTTGTTGAGAGTAAATCTTAAGCATTCTCACCAAAAAAAAAGTATTGACTACGTTAACTGTCAGGTGAGGGCTGTACAAATTATGTGGATCTTGGTAACCATTCCACAATGTATATGTGTACCAAATTATTGCATCGCACACTTTAAACATGTACGATTATATTTGTCAGTTATTCCTCAATAAAGACAGAAGAAGAAGGCGGTTCGGATTATGAAGGAGGGGCTAGAGCAGCACGCCAGAGCACTCCATTTGTACCACTTACAGCTCACAACCCCTCAGTTGTCTTCACCACGTGCTTAGGGCACCATGATATCAATTATGTGATTTCCTCTAAAATCTACAAACCTCTTCTGGAGCCTGGGTAACTTGTATGGGAACCACAACTTTACCATGTGATAGTTGGATTTCAAAAAAATTGAATTCAGCTCCTCTTCTTGGACAATCAGATGACTTGTAGTTAACTTATGGTGTAGGCGCACTCACCTGCTCTAGCCCAGTAGCTGCAGGGTGGGTAGATGTTGATGACCTCTGTTATGCAGATAAGGAATTGAAGTTTGTGGCTCTTCTCTCAAAAGTTGACTTGGGAATTGTATTCAGCTCTGATTCTAAATCTGCTATCATTTCCCACTGGGAAATGCTATTTAAAATTACTTTACAGCAGAGCTCTTTGTTAAGCATAGAATAATTTCATAGTTCAAAATGTGATCTTTAGGAATTCAGGTTTTTGAGAAGAATTTTTTTTAAACAGTACATACTTTTACCCTCGCTTTGATTTTTTTTTTTTTTTTCAGTGTTATTGCCATTCAACAATGACTTCCAGTCTATGGAGTTATTTCAGTGCTTGTATGTGTTCTGCTCTCTGATGTTTTCCTCTCAGCACTTCCTTTAACTGTAATACATTTCTCTCTTCGTGGTCCCATTAGTCCCCACTGAGAAATGTCCAGTAAATAGTGTCTCAAGCGGTGAAGTTGTTCCAGGAATCATGCCATATATTCTTGAGCTGGGTGAGAGTGCTCTGTAAACTTTCTTTTTCATCACACATATTATGAACCTAAGTGTGTTGAGTGCTTTATCGATCCAATGCTTCCACCAGTGCTAGCAAACTGGCCGGTCTCAAAAATTTTTGTGTGGCATAAAAACCAGAAAGAAAATTAAAAGACCAGTGACAGACTGGCCTTAGATCAGAGACAAAAGGCTAATCTCTCTAATATATAAAGAGCTCCTAGAAGAGAAGCTAAGAAAGCCAGATGAACAATCCCTTTTCGAAAATGGATTAAGAAAATGAAAAAGACATTTCACAGGAAAGGAAATACAGATGGCTCTCCAACACGAAAGGTACTTAAATTCATCAGAATAGGAAAAACTCACATTAAAATCACCTAACTGGCACAGACCCAGAGGTCTGATGATACGCTGTGTCGTAAGGTTGAGGCAAAGCAGGCATTCTCATGCGTTGCTTCGAAAAGTGTAAATTGGGACGATCGCTATTGGGAAGTGGATAATTTGGCGACAACCATCAAAATCCCAAATGCTTTACGTTCTGACCTTGTGTCTTAGTTTCCGGGGCTGCCATAACAAAGTACCATAAACTGGGTGGCTTAAAACAACAGAAACTCGTTGTCTCACGCTTCTAGAGGCTAGAGGTCTGAAATCAAGATGCCATCAGGATCATGCTCCCTCTGAAACCTGCCCTTGGTTTGTAGTGTCATTATGACTGTTATTTTTCATTAGTAAAGAAATCCCTCAACACACTTAGGTTCATAATATGTGTGATGAAAAAGAAAGTTTACAGAGCACTCTCACCCAGCTCAAGAATATATGGCATGATTCCTGGAACAACTCCCTCTGAATCCTTTTCTCCCTCTTCCTGGCTTCCGGGGCTTGCTGGTAATCTCTGGCAGTCCTTGGCTTGCAGCTGCATTACTGCAGTCTCCGCCTTTGTCCTCACAGCGTGTTCTCCCTATGGTCATCGTTTTGAAAGGACAGCAGTCATCCAGTAGACGCCAGTGACTTCATCTTCAATAATTACATCTGCAACAACGCTATTTCCAAATAAGGTCACATTCTGAGGTACAGAAGGCCAGGACTTCAACATACCTTTTATGGTATGTTGTCAACCCATAATACCCAGCAATCCCACTTTAGTGTTTATTCTACAAGTATATTGAAACAACCCAATGTCTGTCAGTAGAGGCTTGTTTAATTACATGCCATACCTCTAAAATGAAATACTATGCAGCTATAAAACAGTGCAGAAGTTATGAGCTGACCTGGAAAACCCTTTGAGTCAGAACAAGAATGTGGTAGGCTACCTTCTGAGTAAGAGGAAAGGTTACATATATTCATATTTACTCATATTTATTTGTATGAAGACACTCTGGAAGAAGACACAGAAATTAATAGAAATTATGGGAGGTGGGGATGGGGCAGATGGAAGCAGAGGTACAAGTGAGACTTTATATTGCCTTCTTTTTTTTTTTTTTAATGTTTATTTATTTTTGAAAGAGAGAGCATGAGCAGGGGAGGGGCAGAGAGAGAGGGAGACAGAGTTTCTGAAGTGGGCTCTGCGCTGATGGCAGAGAGCCCGATGTGGGGCTCGAACTCATGAACCATGAAATCATGGCCTGAGCCCAAGTTGGACACTTAACCAATTGAGCCACCCAGGCGCCCCTTTATACTGCTTTCTTATGTTCCTTTCATTTGTGAATTATATGAACAAATTACCTGTCTTAAATAAATGACACGCCAAAAGGGTGTTGAATCCTTTTGAATTCAATTAAGAATTTTTATGAAATTAACAGAGAATCCGTATATTGTCCTAGTAATCAACTGCCTATTTTCTTCCTGTCATCTTAAGCTTTGCTTAGTTCTTGGAATTTTACCACCAGTATTTCTCGATTCGAGTATCACACACCTGCCCTTGGTTTGTAGTGTCATTATGACTGTTATTTTTCATTAGTAAAGAAATCTAATCATCTGCCTATTCCAGAACCTTGGTCAGAGATATGAACAAAAACCAATCAGGCAGGCAATGTCATTCTTCATAAAAGAGGCTGTTAGGAACAATCATTTGATGAGCATAAGGCAATTTACATTAGAATGGTCTTAGAAGCAGGCCCAGGTAATGAGTCTGTATTTTATCTATCTAAAAATTTAAAATACGGTAGTATTATGAAGGAAATATTCACAGCCTTCAATAGCACACTATGTATGATTTCTGTATCAGACTTTTAGCTATTTAAAAGTGAACTTGAAAAAAAATAAATAAATAAAAAATAAAAGCAAACTTGATTAATGTACTAAGAGCAAAGGCAACTTTTTTCTTAGAAACTAATTAAGCTGATAATTGTCACTTTTCTTCCTCCCATCCCCAAAAAGAGGAGGTTTTAATTTTGATCTTATCCCCAGTGGGGGCTAAAATTTTAGATACAGTTAGGAATACTTTATGACCTAATCACCCAGTTGTGTGTATCGTCCACATCTTTTGATTTCCCCTCTTCTCTACTCAACTGCGTTGTGTTTTAGTTCAGCAAATAGAAGGATGAAGAAAAAATGTCAGCTTCTTTGGTTAACTAGTAGTTCTGGTAAGAGAAGTAGCCAACGGGATAGTTGAAAGTATGGCTAAAGGAAGTGTTTTGGTTTCTCTGTTGAATAATTAGCCAAGTTCACCCTGTTTCCTTTTAATATGAATAATCCTTGGTGAGCAGCATTATCACATAACCTCTTTTCTGTAAGCTACTGTGTACTCAGAATATACATATATTAAACACTTTTTATATAAAAGACAGTTACATGTTTTACACAGTACCATGACACCAGCTCTCGAGAAGTGTACGAGACAGGCAGGAGGAGTGAGGTGTATATTTAACTATGGCACAAAGACTATCATAACAGACATCATTCCTGGAAATAAACAACACAGGCCCAAGGATTAGGAGTGGGAAAAAGTTGTCAGAAAAGGGGAGAGGGGAAGGTTGCAGTATGGAAAATAGCATGTAAATTTTAACTAATATCAGATATGTAAGGAAATCTAAAATAAAATCTCAGAGCCTTAAGGCAGGAGGCCAAGTTAAGTGAAGAGAAGATTGGGGGATGGGAGAAAGGCAGTGTCTGTTCAGGGAGAGAAAGTAGGAGCCTGAATTAAATCAAGGTGGGCTCCCAGTTCTGGAAGAAGACAGGTTTTTCCATTCCCTGTGGACACTCAGGAGTAGACCTCCAGCGGCCATAGCCCACCACCCCCAACTCATCCTCTGGGTGATAGAAATTCATTTGCCAGACACACAGACTTGGACCATACTGCCTGGTTTGTGCCTGCTGTCATTCCTTTGTTCATTCAGAACACCGCTGCAACTGAGTGACTTTGCCATTGCCCGTGGTAGCATCCTTCAGATGCTTCCCACTGCTGTGTCCTGTCCCTAGTCCTAACGACCTGCACAGTTGGCCCTTCCCATCCTCCTTAGCCTCCACTCCCGCCATAGGGGCCCCCTCACTCTGTCTTCCCCAGCCCACAGCCTCCTCCCAGTGCTCCCATACTCCCTCCAACCCAGAGCCTCTCCATGTGCTCCTCCCTCTGAAAATGCTCCTTTCTCTACTGTTGCCTCAATTCCTTCCTCACCCACTCCTAAATTTCTCTTTGATCGCACTTCTCAGAGTTGGAAGTTTTGTGCTGTTGTGTAATTATTTGATAGTCCCCTTACTAAACTATAAGCTCGGAAAAGGGAGGAGCCATGTTAGCTTTTGCTCACCATTTCCACACGTGGTTGGCTTAACACATATCTGTTGTGAATGGATGAAGATAACTGACTTGCTCCTCAGAAAAGATAAACAGTGTAGTGGTGGATTTCAATTGTTTCCACTCCTTCCAGGCTGTTTTCTTACCTGTGGATGCCTATCTATTGAGAATGCCTTAAGGTGGAAAGAAGTTTTCTTTTCCTTGCGTGGGAGGCCGAGCCTGTCTGGTGATCTGGGCGAAATCGTCAAGAGCCCAGGTTTCTTCCATCTTTTTTGTTGGGCATCCATGAGCCCAGCCAAAACTCAGGGACTCTATTAGTAAATAAAGAAAAAGGAGAGAACCAAAAAAAAAAAAAAAAAAAAAAAAAGGTGGGGGAGAACAGATACTGGGGGCAGTTAGCAGTCTGTGCCACAAGGCCTGATAAAGGTATCATAAGGGTTAAATATATGCACAAGACTCTTAGCACAGTGCCTGGCACTTCCTTCACACTACTTCCTTCATTCAGCGTATGTAATAATTGACTTACCTGAGATGTCTTCCCACCCCTGTTCTTGGAGCTTTTTTTCAGCTCTTCATTTCTTTGTCTCTTCATTAATGGGTCAAATTACTTTTTTTTTGGTTTTATTATATTTGCAAATAGTTTATTTACCCTAAGTATAGGGAGCATGTCTCCATTTTCCTTTTAATAGTTCATGGAGGAATGGCGCATTTGCTACCCGCCCTGGGACTTTGCTCTCCATAGCCTCCCCATGATTCCTGTTAATATAAAGTCAGCTTTTCCACAGCCAAGATGAACTTTTGATCAAACAGAGCCACATACCTACCTTCTCCTGTGGATGGTGCCATCCGGGTGTAAATCTGCTTTTGTTTAAGGCTGTACCTTGACATGCAGGAGGTGGGCGGTGGGGTTGAGGAGGAAGATGAGGGAGAATCTTAGTGAAAATAAAGTAGGGCAGTGTGTTTTTATCCGGGACGGTTTATTTTCTTTATTTCCTGTGAAGGCAATTGACCGAGGTGTGGGCTTTGAACTTGTCTACAGCCCTGCCATCAAAGATTCCACAATGAGAAGGTACACAATTTCCAATGCCCTCAATTTGATGCAGGTCTGCAAAGGAAAGGTATGGTTCCATAATTTTCAGATGTTTTTTCAAATCTAGCGGTTAATTATTATTAATACACTAGAATTGTTTAACGAATTCCTTTTCCCTAAAGCACAAAATTCTTGAGGCCCAGAAACAAATTCTCTCATCTCACTGAGCCCTGAAAATTTTAAAGGAAAGAAAAATATCGAAGGAAAATAACATGAGGTGGGGTGGCGAGATGTGTTGAAATCCTTTATCTTCCAATAAGGAATTTGCAGTTTACCTACTATGAAAAGAATGGTCTAGTTTGTCATCAGTGAGTTGAATTAAGATTATATGACCTTTTCAACTAGTTTTTTAAACAAATTAATCTTTTCTAAGATCTGGTGGGAAGGCTTATTCTATTTCTTGTTATATATAGGCTGCTGTTAATGATAAGCTCTTTCATTCTTTGACTTTGATTTTTTACCTTATCTTTAAAAGCGGTTGGTATTTGTAGAGCCTTAAAATGTTATAAAGTGATTACTGGTTACTTGTATTAGAAGATTTCAATTTTTTTTTGGTTTACATTTATCTAAGATTAATACTATTGGTCACTTTCTGTCCTGTAGAATGTAATTCTGTCTAGTGCTGCGGAAAGGGTAAGTCTGCTTTTGCGTACTTTGTTTTCACTTTTCAAGTTACAAATCTGGAGGAAAATGTAAAATAGTCGTGTAATAAATCTTTATTGTGTATTTTCATGTTGAACTGCATTTGCTCATTGTAATTGCCGAAGAGTAAAATGTATCCCCATTCCTTTTGGGCTACAGTTTTTGTTTATATGAAATTTTGTTTTTATGCTATTCTAAAATGCTTTCAAGATTCTTTTAGAAACTTTTAGCAACTTAAGAAAACCATCAAAATTATAAGAACTGGAATTTATGCAATTGATTTCTGTATTTTTGGATGCTTAAGCATCCTGTTAATTTACTGCAGGTAAAATCATTGAAATGTTATGAATAACTTCTCTCCTATTTTTTTTTTTCATTTTATTTTAGCCTTTAGAAATAAGAGGCCCATACGATGTGGCGAACTTGTATCCTTTTCTGAATTAGAAGTTGTTGAAATGTTCTTTTAGGAAATTTGGAATTTGATGTGCTATTGCGGTTTAGCAAGATTTTTTTTAACCTTTTACCATAAGGTTACCAATTAATAGCTTCAAAAGCAAGTTACATCAGGCCAGAGAGAACCTCATCCTTTTGTTTTCTGGGTCAAGGGTGAAGTAGAAAAAGGGGAACGAGGGACTCTTGAAGCTTAGAGCGGTCTCCTTGCAGATGCCTGTTCCGTTCAGGCCGAGAGCTGCTGTAGAATGAGAGTCTCTTGGCGTGAGCACGTTGGGCTGGCCTTGGCAGTTGTTTCTGTTCATCTCCTGTCTTTGGCTGATGCTGGGTTGAAAGCTTTAATGGCCCCACCAGAGGGTTGCTGTTCGGGCTGTCTGAGAGTGATGCCAGGGCTGCCGTGTCCACCAACTGCCGAGCAGCGCTTCTGCACGGAGGTGAGCAGGTTCTTCCAATAAAGACACCAAATGGGCATTTTAGGAGCCAGTCTTTGTTATCCGACAGCGGAGCCATATTTGCTTTTACCGTCCTGCTCTGCAGAGTTCCTTCAGGGTCGCCTTCGCTCAGCTTGTTTTAATTATACCTGTCAACGCTTTTTGCCCTTCATTTTGGGCTTTACTCTGTGTAGTCTGTGGAATGAATATAGCCTGTGTTACAGAAATAAGGACGGAATGTGTTTTTCCAGCTCTGTGTGTGTGTATCCCTGTCTACAGTTCGATAGGCTTCTAGTTTCCCTTTCTCCCCCGCCTTCTCTCCAGAGGGGCATGCTTCCCTGCTGAAAATCACTGTTTTAGAGAACTGAAACATGAAAAATTGATGTTAAGCCATTTATTAGGAACACAAAACAGCGGATGCATTTTCGAAACCCAACCAACAAACCCAAATAGTCATTTTTCACACGTATTACAACTCGTGATTCTTTTTCTCACGTGTTGTTTACATGCTCACCTATGTGCTCACTATATATACTCTTTACTCACATTTCATTTACCTATATCTACCTCCTCACCTTAATGCCCCTACTTGAAGCCACGGAACCTCCTATTCATCAGATGATAAAAATTAAACCACAAGTATTTGATATGCCAAGACTTTGGAGAATGAAAATGAGGTTTTATTAAAAGAAAAAAATGTACACTTTGATCTGCTGTCCTATCTTCATTTCGTGATTTTTAGCATTAGTAGTAGTGGTCACGAGCCAGTTTACTTGATATCACCTAGATGAATTTTAAACTTCAGAAATAGGTTGCTACACGTAGATGAGGTTATGTGGCATATGAATAGGTGAGTTACTGAGGCCCGTGTTGTTGTGTCTAGATTTTAATGATCTCATCTCCACTTGGGAGAACTGGGTACTGTATTGCCTTACCATGAATTAGATGATTTTCCTTCAGTTTTCAACATTTTTAGTTTGAGATTGTTATATGGCCTAGACTCCATCACATTAGCTCTGGGAATGGCCACATTAATTAGGACTTCATCAAGATTTGCTTGAAATTAGGGAACAGTTGGTTCATGCTTTGGTTGTTCTGCCATTATTTTTGTCTGTTTTAAATGAACATAAGGAATCCTTGAGATTTTGGATAACAATTGGTTTTCCAAAATAGATTAAACAAGAAAGGGAAACTAATAAGAACATATAATGGGAAAAATATGAAGTTCTGCCTTTGACTTTAAAAAACTCAACTATTCAACATGGGTCATATATAAAGCTCGGCTTTTCTAGAAGCTAAACTAAAGGAAGCCCTATGGACTTCAAGGTAGCAGTCATCTTCACCCTAGTGTGACAGTCCCAGTGTATGCCCGCTGTCCCTGCAGAATTATCAACACATCTAGAGGAGACAGTATGGTTACCCAGGTTTTAGTTGACATTGAGATCAGTATTAGATTGTGGTGTGGTGGGTTCCTAAGATTGCTAATTCGGCTTCAGGTTACACTAGAAGAAATAAAGGAATCTGAAGCAAGAGGATTCAAAGTCTCATTACCCTCTGCATAGATGAGGTCCCAGCTGATGTGTAGCATCCTGAGCACCACATGTCAGAAGGGCAGCAGTACACAGGAGCACTTCTAGAAGATGGTCAGTAGGCTCTGAAAGGGCTTGGAAACCTCATAAGAGAAAGTGTTAAAAGCAGTGCTGAAATGCATTCCTGGAAAACAGAAGACTTAGACACGTAGTAGCTGCCACTCAACACTGGAAGGCTTGTTACGGGGAATCAGAATTAGGTGGGTCCTGTGGGCTTCCAGAAACCAGTGAAGAGCAATTCTAAGGAGGGTGTAGAGAAGGGACAGGGGAAGTTGGCATTTTAATGACCTTGACAGAAGTTCTGTCCCTTTTATAAACTAAAATGCTTTAAATAACTGGCAAAGATCTAGTAGACCTGGTAAATTAATCCTGATAAATGAGAAAGTAATGCTTGCGTAACTCTTTAGAATTAACTTTACTTTTATTACTTCAAACAAGAAATAATTCTTAACTAAATTTATGTTCATGAAGCTACTTTGATTCCGCCTTCTTTGGTGCTAATGGATCTCTCTCCTCCCTAGTCCTTCCTTATTTCATAAGGATTAAATTTGGATCTGTGTTTTCATGGCATGGTAGTTCTTCACAAGCTCCCCCTCCTGCCCTGTTTCCCCCTAATTTTTTTCACACTCCTCCTTCACACCAGCTTATTGCCTCTTAAACATACTAGGCCCTTCCTACTTCTCTCTCCATGCTTTTGCAAAGGAATCCTCTCCTCTTCTCTCTCTCTCTCTCTCTCTCTCTCTCTCTCTCTCTCTCTCTCTCTTTTGCATTCCTAGTGTTACTTCTGTTACAATACTTTCCTGATTCATCCAGGCAGATGCAGCTTCTTCTGGGTGCCTCCATTTCTATTACATTTGCCCCTAATGTGCTTATCTCAGTGTACGGTAGGAAGAAACACTAGGTAGGTATCTCTGCCTGGCCCAGTAGTATATTTTGAGCCGATATTGGGTAGATTTAAGTCGAACTCTGCTGCTAGCCTGACCTAACATCTCATAATTCCCATTCTTTTCTGTTGTCACTAATATACAAGAGATCAATAAACACATGAGCTTGATTTTCTTCATTCACTCGACAAGTATTTATTGAACACCTGTTAGATAACAGGCATTGCGGGGAGCTTGACCATACAATACGATTGATTCTTCAGAGGTACATTGATGACCCAGTGAGGGACCCAGATATGGTACGTGCTGTCAAATGAAGTGAGCACACATAATCACCATGGGAGCCATTCAGTTGACTGTTGACCTTGCTGTCTTGATTCATTTTTCTACCATGCATAAAGCGTCTGCCACGCCAAGGTCTGTGACTTGGGTCCTGACTACAGAAGATGCCATGGATGCACCGTTAAGGAGAACTGCCCTGCAGTTTTACCCTTGAGTAATCCCTTCAAAGGGAATTAGATGTAAATAATATACTGATGTTTATCTACCTTGGGGGGAGAGGGTAGTAATGGTGAATGGCATCAGAATCCATAGCCATTCATTCTGGTTTTATCATTTACAGATACTGTAAGGCAAAGTCACAGGGTGTGAAACTTGTTAAAACACCTCTTTTTCACTCATGTCTTAACTTTAAACACTATGGTTTGCCTGTTTGTTTTATAGAAACTAGAAAAACTGCTTTTGGAATCATTTCCACAGTGAAGAAACCTCGGCCATCAGAAGCAGATGATGATTCTCTTCCAGCTTGCAAGAAAGCCAAGTGTGAGGGCTGAAAAGAATCCCCAGTCCTTGTCAGCGCTCCCTTCCTCCATTTGGTAGTCCGTCCACCACAATGGAAATAAAAGCTTTGTATGCTTTACTGTTTTCATTTGGAGCTAGGAATTGGTCGTCTATGAAAACAATTTTATATTCAAGCCATTAAAATAACAAAACCTAGTGAAGCAGTAAAAAAGAAGACCGCCAGCTTAATAGAATTTTGATATACTTTAAGAGAAAAACAGAGACTGGCTTATTTATTATTTGTATTAAGGATAAACAGCAGGTATAATTGAGTAAGATGCTTCAGTATTTCTGGGCAGTTGGGTGGTTCAGTCTGTTGGGCGTCCGACTTTGGCTCAGGTCACGATCTCACAGTTTGTGAGGTCGGGCTCTGTGCTGACGGCTCAGAGCCTGGAGCCTGCCTCGGATTCTGTGTTTCCCCCTCTCTCTGCCTCTCCCTTTCCCCCCACCCCCCCACCCCCAAAACAAACATTAAAAAAAATTTTTTTTAAGATGTTTTCAATATTTCAAGACTCTTGAAAAATGTTTCTTCTTCATTTAAAAGTACATGCTTTGCTGCTTTACTTGATATACATGGCTTATTATTTTTCAGTCTTATGCAAAAAGTGGTTTTCTTGAGGCCTGTTAAGCCATACTAAGGGGTTGGCTGTTAGTCAATCTATTCTTGTTGTAAGCCTCTCTCTCATTATATTCATCAAATCAAAGTTCTTCCTAAAAGAAATTGCTGTAAAGGTTGTGGAAGGAGAAGGTGCATGTAAAATCACAGCCTCTTTCTTTGCTGGTTCTTACCTCCATGATGTTCTTGAAATAGAATTAATTCCCTCCTTTAAGTTGAAAGTCCCTAAAAACCTAATACTGATTTTCCTAATAGCAGTATTAAAAATATCTAACCATTGTACTCAACCAACCTTGGAAATAATTTTTTTTAAGTAGTAGAATCATTATATTAAGAAGAAGTTGCCTTCTTTTTTTACAAATATCTGCATTTATGTTATATTGATATGAAGAAAATAAGTAAGAAAAAGAACACTAGTGTGAAAGAGGAAAGATAATTTAAAAAAAAGAAAGCTTTCGGGGTGCTTGGGTGGCTCAGTCAGTTAAGTATCTGACTCTTGATTTTGACTCAGGTCATGCATGATCTCTTGTTCATGAGTTTGAGCCTCGTGTCAGACTCTGCACTGACAGTAGGGAGCGTGCTTGGGACTCTGTCTCCCTCTCTGCTCCTCCCCCACTCACGTTTATTCTCATTCTCTCTCTCTCTCTCTCTCTCTCTCTCTCTCTCTCTCTCTCTCTCTCTCAAAATAAATAAATTTTAAAAAAGAAAGCTTTTGGGGTGCCTGGGCGGCCCAGTCGGTTAAGCGTCTGAGTTCGGCTTAGGTCATGATCTCACGGTTCGTGAGTTCGAGCCCCTTGTTGGGCTGTGCTGACAGCTCAGAGCCTGGAGCCTGCTTCGGATTCTGTGTCTCCCTCTCTCTCTGCCCCTCCCCTACTCATGCTCTGTCTCTGTCTCTCAAAAATGAATAGATGTTAAAAAAAAAAAAGCTTTCTGTCAGTCTCACTTATGAATATAGTTGCTAAAGTAAAATATTGGTAAAGAGAGACTATTAAAACAGTATACCATGGCAGGTGAGATTTATTCTAGGAACGTGAGGATATTTCAGTTCTTCTTAATGTACTTTTTCATATTTATTAGTCAAATGAGGAAAATCAGAGTTGTCTTAACGGGTGCCAGAAAGACATTTGATAAAACTTAAAACCCACTCCTGGTTGTGATCATAACCATGGCAGAACACAAGTAAAAGAATATTTCACACACACACATATGTATGTGTGTCCATATATATTTATATATTGTTTACATTAAGCATGAAGGCTCTAAAGACAAAGCATTTTTGTCTGACTTCCTCTTGAGCAATTTGATGGATTAGTCACCTCCATTCCCCTCCGTAAAACTGATGGCCGCCGCCGCTGAGCCCGTGTGCCACAGTCGGCCACTTCCTCGAGTGCCAGTTTGCGCCTCCCTCCACCCCACTTGGATTCTCCGAAAGTTAGGTGTGTGTTTCTTCACAAGTCTGTTTATGCCACTGTGGGTAGCGTTGTAAAATAATATACGCTAACTAAACATTATGGAAACTATTGCACTATGAGGAACAAAAAAAAGAATTCCCAGGAAATCCAAGGTGATGCTTTCCCAGGAATTCTTTTTTTGTCTCTCCTAGCGCAACAGTTATCACAATTTTTAGTTAACATATATATATATATATAACATATATAACCAAAGGTGAGCCACTGAAAAACCCTGTAGGGCGCCTGGGTGGCTCAGTCAGTTAAGTGTCTGACCTCGGCTCAGGTCATGATCTCACGGTTCCTCAGTTTGAGCCCCACGTCAGGCTCTGTGCCAACAGCTGAGATCCTGGAGACAACTTTGGATTCTGTGCTTTCCTCTCTCTGCGCCCTCCCCCTGCTCGTGCTTGCTCTCTCTCTCAAAAATAAACATAAAAAAAAAAAAAAAAAAAACCAAAAAACAAAAAACCACACCTGCTGTCAAAGTAGGTCTGAACAGGACAACTAGGATTTGGGGGAATCCAGTAAAAATTCCACACTTGGATTGCTTCGCTCAAGTCTTAAGTTCTCTTTCTTCTTTAAAGAGACAGGGACTCAAGAAGACAGCTGTAGATTTCCCATCGGAGGGTCCATACTCCCAAGAACAGGCGCTCATCTTTACAGACCAGCATGTGAGTGTGCATTTATGTATTTTAAACTCAAAATATTTAAGGGGTCGTATGTTTAACCTCTTTTGATGCCCCACCTTAGTCTGCTTCTTCAGCCAACTAGTTACGTGTGTCTATTTGCCCCAGTTGCACCAGATATCATAACTGAGGGAAGTTACTGCAGATGTGACTGTCCTCTTCATAAAAGAAGCGACTGGGAAAAGATTAGAAACGCAGGTACTTCTTTGTTTCTGCACGTTTGTTAGGTATTTGCAGTTGTGCCCACTTTCTACTTACGCGTAGGTGCTCGTCCTGTTGCAAAATCGGAGGGCGTGCTGGCCGGTCCTGCGGGAAGAACAGCAGGCGGGTTTCCTCTTGAGGTTTATTCTTGTCAGAACATGAGGCACTACTGATTTATTGCAACAAAATGACAATACCGTAAATAAACGTTCAGCGCAGTGGTCAGTTAGGAACTAAGTGCACCAAAAGGTAATAGTTTTAGTTAGTAAGTTACTATAAAATGTCATTTTAAGATGACTCTCTTCACAAAGACACAGATCATGCCTACATAAAAATATATATAGGACCTCTGTGAAGAAAACTCTTTACATGCAATGTTTTTAAAAGCTTACTTATTTTGAGAGAGAGAATCCCAAGCAGGCTCTGCGTGGTCAGCACAGAGTGCAACACAGGGCTCGAACTCACAAACTTTTGAGATCGTGACTTGAGCTGAAATCAAGAGTCGGATGCTTAACTGACGGAGGGAGGCACTCTTCTTTTGCATGAGGAGGCATTGTTCACCAAAGTCCCCCCCAGAGTATGAATTTAATAAAATCCAAAATAGTGTCTGCATATGTTTGCTTCTGTATATGTTTGGGTTTTAAGCTACATTTTGAAAGAATAAATATGAGAATAGCCAGGAAGTTTCTGAGAAAAACACTGGGAGGGACTTGTATGCCCCGATACTAAAGAGTACAGCAGGACCCTAGTGATGAAAACTGCATGACTGGTGCAAAAATTCATGTAGGTCAATGAAAGAGTCGGGAGTTCAGAATGACTCCAAATGTAAGAAGAAATGAGGGACTTTTCAATTCAGTGGCATTGGCACAACTGGTTCCCTATGTGGGAATGGCAGTGCGGCATACCAAGTAAGTGCAAAGACGAGACGTTGCCTGTGTTAAAATCTGAACTTGCTGGTACTTAGTGCCTGGGACCTTGCATAAATCACATAACCACTCTGTGCCTCACTTTCTTCAGCTATTTTCATACCTGTGGTGCTACTGCAAGGGGTAAGTAGATTTATATTTGTAGAAGGCTTCAAGGAGGATCGGTCGACAGAATTACCTACCTTTAAGTATCAGCTATTGTTCTATCATTTAGGAAAGAAAAAGCCTAATCCCTATCTTCTCCCCAATATACACCACACTAAATTCAAGCGGATTAAAGAAATTAAAAAAAAAAAAAAAACACTTGTAAAATACTAGAGAAAAGGTAAGTACATTTTTTGTCTAAAACAACCTTGGGTTGGAAGAAACCTAAATGAGGTCATCAAAGCCAGAAATGTGAAGCTTGATTAATTTACCTATAAATATAATGTTCTGTTAGAAACGTGCAAGCAACTAGGAAAGTGCATTTATAATGCATCTTATAGAGCAGAGAGGTCTAGCATCCTTAGTAAAAGGTTAAAAATGTTTTTTAAAAACATACGCAACATGATAAATGCTATTAGTGTCCGACAGGTCCCTTTGACCAGGCTGATGTACCCCTCCTCCGGCTGCTTCAGATTTGGGCACTAATGGTTGATCTTCACTCTTCCCCAGAGCATTGCCCTTGGGCTGATGGAAGTCACCTTACCCAGGGATGCCTGGGAGGTTTTACACCCCCCACCCCTTGCAGTTGGCCCGAGGCCAATGCCTGACGCAGGGCATTCCTAGCCGGCTTTCTGGCCTCTGTGGCATGATTTATGCTCCTGAGCTGGGATAAGGCTGAGGAGAGACTTCTCCTGAAAGCACATCTTTGCCTGTTTCTTCTTCTGCCCTGTCCTGTTTCCCTTGTTGTCTTCCTAGAGCACGCTCAATAAATCACTTACGTAAGAATCCTCATTCCAAGTGCTGCTTCCAGGGAACCTGACTTAATAGAAAATGCAACAAAGATTGAACCAGAAAAATGCTCAATAAACATGAAGCTGCTGAACTTTCTAAGTAATCAAGGAAAATCCACCAAAAATAGATCTTTTGCTGATCAGGTTGAAAACTAAAAAATGTAGGGGCGCCTGGGTGGGTTAGTCAGTTGAGCATCCGACTTCGGCTCAGGTCATGATCTCACAGCTTGTGGGCTCGAGCCCCGCATCTGGCTCTGTGCTGACAGCTCGGAGCCTGGAGCCTGCTTCAGATTCTGTGTCTCCCCTCTGTCCTACCCCTGCTCACACTCTGTCTCTCTCTCTCTCAAAAATAAATAAACATTAAAAAAAATGGAAAAAAAGAAAGATAAAAATGTATAAAATGAAACTTCATGATTTGGGGGAAATTTCTTCTACAAATGTATATCTTCAGAAATAGCTGCTTAGGTGTAAAGGGTGCCTGAGTCAGGACATTCATTGGACAATGTCTAGAATAATGGGAAATGCCCTGTCTGCCCCTCCCCCACTCACGCTGTCGCTGTCTCTCTCTCTCTCTCTGTCTCAAATAAATAAACATTAAAATAAAATAATGGGAAAATGGAAACAACCTAAATGCCCAATATAGGCCTAGTTAAGTGATCCATCATAAATTGAAACATAATGATACCATCTATATAGATGTGTAGAATAAATTGTTCAATTGAAACCAAAGTTACAAAACTAAATGTACAGTGCCTATGTGTAATGTGCACAGAAATAGCATGAAATAAGGATTATTGGGGGTGTTTGCTTTCTTCATTATTCATTTCTCTAATTGGCTTAATACTTGGTGAGTAGGTATTACTTCCTCAAGGGGAGAGAGATTTTTTCCCCTTGACGGGTAAAGGCAATCCCATAGATGTAAGACACCACTGGACTAAAAACAAAGTTCAACAGGAACCCAGGTGGGGGTGGGGGACTCACAGTGTAAGTAAGGGTCAAGGACGGCTTTGTGGAAAGAAGACAGCTAACCCGAAGGGGAGGAATGAGGAGAAATGGTGGGGTAGGGTGGGGTGGGAAGGAGAGCCTCCCAGGGAGCTGGCACAGTATATGAAAACAAAACCAAGTGCCTGGGTTTTGTAAGAATTGAAAATTCCAGAGCTGAAATTCAGAGTTTAGCTAAGAAAGTGATGAGAAATAGATGAGAATAGGGAGTTAACAGCAGTCAGATTTCAAGGATTTTTGAAAACATTAAGGAGTTTTCATTTCATCCTAAGGGAAACGGGAAGCCACTGAAGAATTTTAAAGAGGATGACTTGACCAGATTTGCATTTTAGCAAAATCACTCTGGCCGAAACTTCAAGAACAGACTGGAGGGAAGAGAGCCAGAGGCCAGGAGCCGGGCAAGGGGCCATTTGAGTAATCCGGGGGACACTGTGGCCGTCTGAACGTGTGGCTCCTGGGATGGGGGAAGTGGGCAGACTACAGAGCTGCTTAGGATTCTTGGTAAGAAGACTTGGAGGTGGGTTGGAAGAGAGGGGTGAAGAAAAGAGAATCAAGAACTAGCAGAAGTCTGTCGGTCAATGGGACATTCCCTTCACTGAGGAAAACACAAGACGAGAGACAGATTATGGGCAAGGAGCTGGATCAGGTGAGAAGAGGAGGAGCTTACAAGTTGACCACCTGTGTGACAGAAACTTGAAAGTTTTGCCTAAAGTGTTTATCTTTTCCATTAACAGAAGGTGACTGAGCTGGCCTTGTTCCAGTGGGACTTACCCATGCTGTTTCTTATGCTCTCTACCTCTGTGCTACTGGAAATCTCTCTGTGTGGTGACACGAAAGTGTTTCAACCCTTACCCTCTTCTCCCCTCCCAGCTCTGGCGGGGAGGGGGACTTGAAGGCATCATAGAGAACTTGGTCACATGATAACTCACTAAGTTATGCCTGTGGGAGACACCAGTACCAGCAAGAGAACTGTCACTCTCGTCGTAGGTGCTTTACTAGGAAGAAATGGGAGGATGCTGAGCCTTAAGGCAAGACTAGTTAGAGCCAGGACCCTAGCAGGAGGGCAGAGGGATGGCAAAAGGGGATTGATTGAGAGGGAGGGAGACAACGGAGGGATTGAAGCTCCTGATGCCCTTGGAGGTTAGGAGACTAGATACAAAAGACCCAAAAATATTTCAGACTGTCCTCACAACTTAGGTGCCCATGACCAGCTAACTGGGACACCTTCTGGTTGTGGACGGTGCGAGTACATACTCTCAGTGTTAGAGGCAAAGCTGAGGCCGTGTGTTAGTTATCCCATCTGGGATGAGTTTTGAGGGGAGGGGTACCAGTACCAGCGTTTCACGTTGGCCTTCATACATTTCCTAAAGGGCCAGACTTTTCCCATGACCTTGCCCTTGCCTGTGTCTCTCTGCTGGCTGGAGCACTGGGCTTGAATGGTTCAGTTTATCCTTCAGACTCCCCTGAAAAGTCTGTAGACATCCCTGCCCTTTGCAGCTGAGACTCTCACAGGACTCTGTTTTTTTACTTCGCTGTACTTACCTCAGACCATTCCGATATATTTCTGGGATTATTTCTTTAATATTCATCTGTTCCAGGAAGTCAGGGCAAGGACCATCCGGTTTTCTCATCACAGGTCTTAGCACCTGGTCCAGCATCTGGCAACAAAATGGCTCCCCTTGAAGGTCAAATAGCATTGACCAGGTGTGTTTCCCCGTGGGCAGCCTCTGACACCAACAGTCGGTGTCCACAATAATCACTAAACCCCAGATTAGCCCTGATGGGAACTTCCTAAAGAGCCCTTGTTTAGCTTGCAGTAATCACTCTGCCCACCAGGGGTCTCTTTCTCCCCATCACTGGGGCCAAAAGAACTCTGGAACACCCCTGTATCTTGACGATGGTTTTCACAGCCTTGTTGCTCTACGTGCTGTTGTGGTGTACCCCCACCTCTGCATCACCTGGGAGCTCATCAGAAATGCAGAGTCCCAGGCCCTGCCCGCAACGGGATGGATCAGAATCTGCATTCTAGCAAGGTGGTCTTGCTTAGACCACTGGCGGTCTGTGTACACATTAAATACTGAGAGGTCCTATTTCACAGGACATTTCTAATCTGAAAAACTCGGAAGAGAAAAAAACACTTCATCGAAATGGTCTTTTTCATCTGGTTCTTTCCCACCACACTCATAGAAGTACTTAGAGGTTCAGAATTTGCTTTTATTATGAATATAAAATAGACATACAACATAATATACATTTACACATTTACACTTCGCAGTCCCTTTCATCTTTTTCGAGCAGATTCAACTCTGCACGGCCCAGCGGTCCACTCCCGCCACTACACCCCGCCCCTTACACTCACAACATTCTCTTCACCTTGGTACCACATGTGACTTGGTAAGAAATACCAGACCCAGGCATAAAACAATTGGCTTTACCGTCCTTCTCACAGAATCCCTTTCATTCTACGGTTTCCTTTCCTGTCACGTCATGCCTTCCGTTGCCTCGAACTTCAGCATTGAAAATTCAGGAGAAAAGAGGGCTGCAATAATCACCCCTGTCTTTTAAAAACGCCTTGAAATAGCTTCCACGAGCGAGGCACACATAAGTAGACACTGACCACATTGCTCGTTAACATGGTTCAAGATCTGCTGGAAGGATCTGAAGTGTTCTATACAAATGAAGCTTTGCTCACCAAATGGATGATTGTGAAGGATCTGAGCATCAGCGGTGTCGAAGTAAATAAATAAATAAATAACCAGGAACAAATAAAAATAGAGTGTGCTTCACTAAGGGACATGTCTATACCTCTAGCCCCGTGCTTTCTCAAAACCTCATTAGGTGCAGCTTTACAACAGGTGGATAGAAGCTGGGTTTTATGACTAGTTGCTCTTCTTTGGGGCCGTGCCCTCAAAATACCAGTGAACACCGATGAAAGAGGCGTGGTTTCCTTCAGAAGGAGGCCAGGCGACAGGTTTTGTAGGAGTTCTCCTTGAGGCTGTCAAATATTGCTTTGGTTCCATTCTGCCAGTGTAGCACCAGATCCATCGGGGTCTTCCCAGCCTAATCAAAATACATGAGGAAATTTGACTTCCAGATGGGAGGCATCTATAAATTCGCATCCTCTGTGTGTGTTTAATGAGGTAATGGATAGGTGTATGCTTTATTGAACTGTTTTATGCTTTCCACTATGAGTGATTTGCGGTTTATATTCAAATCAGCCCTTCACTGTTTCTCACAGTAATGCTTTTGGCATTTCAGATTAGCAATGTTTGTTGTTGTTGTTGTTGTTGTTGTTGTTTTTCCCTGTGGGACTATCCCAGGTTTGGGTAAAAATCCCTGGTCCCTAGGTAGTAAATGGCAAGAGCATGCAAAGTCATTTTGAAATTCACAAAATGGCTCTATGCATCTTCAGGATCCTGCAGAATGGGCACGGGGAAGTGGTAGTCAACAACCAGTTCCGATCAATTTGGAAAATGATTCCCGATTGATAAAAACTGGTGGTGAGTGAGCTGCTTCGGCACCCTGGCTGGTGTCCTCAGGTACCCTTCAGAACGATTACTGCTCAGAGGAGTAGAGTTTTCACAACTGCTCAGAAATTACATTGGGATCTCCCAGGAAATTTCATTTTTCTTGGAGGTGACATCAACAGTGTGGAAGTAACTTTTGAGACCAAAATTCTTTGTCCCTTATGCATGTGTCTCAAGACATTTATAAAAAGGAAAACCATGTCACCTCTCAATTCTTGCCTTTAAATATGAGAAGTCTTAAATTTTTCCACCTCTATTCATTTGGAAGTCTCTCTAACTCAGAGACTGTAACTCAGACACTGGCAGCTTTGAGATGCAAATCAGTCGAGAGACCTGTTTTGTTTGGGCCCAACCAGAGTTTAGGTTTTTTTTTAAAAGCTGGACTTAATTGGCAACAGTTGGAAATTAGATTTCCCAACTGACTTTGTGAGCTCTCTGAAGAAATCAGAAGAATTGGTAGCATGATCCCTGTGGATCCACAGAGCAGCAATGGACTGGGCTAGGGACGAGCCCTTTAAAATTTTGTGCACAGACTCCTGCAGCCGCCATTTAAGTAATTTAGGTGCTCTGCTGCCATGTACTTATTTGAACTAGTGGCCCTGTAACCTTGATTTTGGAACTTCCCACCTCTGTAGCATCTTCCTTGAGAAACACTCTCAGGACACATGATGGCGGAGTTTTGGACAACGACAGAATAATGTATTGCGTGTCGTTTCCAATTCCCTTCAAGATGGTGTCCAAAGGCTCACAGGTCCATTGGGCAACATCCAGCCATTGGGTCAATGACATTAATTGTTTCTGGGCACTTATGCTGTGGTCTGATAATTCAGAACCGTTGGTATATTTTGGGCTATTCTTCCATGAGTTCCTTCAACTCTTCTCTGATAGAATTTATCTCCTAATTTTCTAGCTACTTACACAGTCTCCCCAAATATGTACGCTGTTTCTTTCTGCTGGTAGTGTCTCACTGCCTAAACGAAATCATTTTTTCTGCAGTTTCAGAGATCTCATTAAATCTCTTTTTCTGGTAATTTATTTACATTATTAGATAAGACCAATCTCACTATCAAGGGAGCCTACTATTAAGGCTTTCCCATCCAAGCAGTCTCTATTTACTGCTTTTATCTTTTGTTCTTATCACCGAGACAGTTTTGTGGGTTTTTTTTTTTTTAATGATAAAATATTCCTCTCGGTCTCATAGTAACACAATAAGGGGAAGAAATTATTCACAGTATATGATGACTGGGGTTTTCTTTTCCTTCTTTGTAAAGTGATTCTCCACCAAATCTTTCAAATTATTTCTTTAGTAATTTATATCCATTCCTCTC
The DNA here is from genome assembly GCF_007474595.2 of Lynx canadensis. NCBI lineage: Eukaryota > Metazoa > Chordata > Mammalia > Carnivora > Felidae > Lynx > Lynx canadensis. Next base: position 36,240,112 of record NC_044313.2, on the reverse strand, counting down.
AGTGGTATTTTTAAAGCTTATATTAGATGATGTTTGTCTGGAAATTGGGACCATGAGAAAAAGTTGGTTCTATTCCCTGGCTTGCAGATGAAGCTAAATTAACACGTACTTGTAGAAGGGACTTATACGAGCATTTTCAGGGCCTAAATATAGGAAATTATTTTGAGGGATATGCAGATAAACCAAAGTGGAGAATGGATAAAAATTATCTCAAAAATATAGGCAACAGCATGTCTAGCCTTGGAAGAAAGGGGTAGCATGGCATGCTGTTGTAAGGGGTGGGGGTGGGGGAGACTACTCAGAATTACTCCTATTAGATCTTGATTAATTTCAGTTCATTGGCTCTTGGCCACCTTGACCAATGTGGAATTTTATCACTTCAGGAATGGCGTCTGTCTTTATACCTGACTACCCCAGGCCTGGCTCAGCCAGGGGTGGCCAAGGCAGATTGGGCTTGGGCTTGGGAGAGGGAACAATTTGACCTGTATTTTCAAGACCAAATCTTAAAAGAATCACCAGACACTATACCAGCGCCAAAACAGTCATGGCGGGCTACACCCATCTCTGACCAGGTGACCTTGCCAAGGTTAGCAATGTCATCATGGCAACGTTAGCAACGTTGTTACAGGGCATTTAAACATCAAAAGGCTGCCCCCAACCCTGAAATCCTACAGCTGTGGGACTATTTTCAAGTACATGAGATATGTTTTTGTTAAGAAGAAAGCCCCCAAGCAGGAACGGCTTAGTTCAGGTACTTACACAATTCTTGATGTTGAGGTCAGCCCCGTACATAATTAGGAGTCTGATCATCTTGTAACGGTTCAGCCTCACAGCGTCGTGCAGAGGGGTATCTCCTTCCTAGAGAAGCAGAGTCAACAGGCTAAAGGTGGACCTAAGGCCAGGAAGTGAGTCCCACAAGGGCACCTAGCTTGGGGAGGGATTCCAGATGAGTGAGGGACGAAGTTGCAGGAGGCGGAGCTTTGCCCAGGTACTCACTCGGTCTTTGGCGTTGAGGTCCGCCTCACAGGCGATGAGATGCTCTGCACACTCGTAGTGACCGGTCCTCACCGCCACGTGCAGTGCTGTGCTGAGCAACTGGGAAATTGAAGAACGCAACCGATTCGCTGGGTGCGGGGACAGAGGCCATCCCAAACCCCAAAGCATGTGGGAGGGGGACAAGTGGCCACTCTGGTGTCCCATACAGCCTGAGCTTCCAGCTGACCCAAACGGTGAGGTGGCTTTGGGAAAGAAAAGGGAAGGGGAGGAAGAGGAGAAAGAAGGGGGAAGGGGAGGAAGGTGGTGGAGGGGAGGAGCAAGAAGAGGAGAAATACCTTATCCCGAGCACTGATTTTTGCTCCTTTGTTCAGCAGCAATTTTAAGACATCCAGGTTTCCTCCACGGCTTGCCCAGTGGATGGCTGTGGATTCAAGCTATAGCAGAAGGTAAAGGGGTGTGACTTAATGTCAAGAAGAACTGGTCAGAGGAATTAATGCTTGGTTCTGAGGCCCAGAAATACCCGATTTGCTAAGGCATCCATGGTGACACTGGATTGTCCCCCTCTGGGTTGCTAATTCCAAGTATTGTAGCAGAAGGCTCTGGCCAGATGCATTAGCTAAACTGGATGGATGTGTGTGGACGTGAGTGTATGCAGTCCTATGTGTGTATCTGTGTGCATGTATTTGCATCGTTAGAAAACTCAAATCTAACAAATCTTTTTTCTTTCTTTTTTTTTTTTTTTTTTTTGGTAAAAGCATAAAAACTACAACTTATGGAGAATTTCCACTTGCCAGAAAGGTGCTACACACTTTCAATGGGTTGGTCCTCCCAGCAGGTGTGACTGCCCTCATGTTGCAGGTGAGAAAACCAAGTCTCCCAAATAGTCAAGTTTTTTGCCCGAGGAAATGCAGTTAGCAAGTATCAGAATAGATATTCAAACCCACATCTGCCCGGAACTTTCAGCCACTTTTGCCAAATAGACTCAGAAGTTCTAGACAAACGCATTTTAAAATTCTGGCATAATGCAAGTAGTCCCTTCCAAGATTTTAATCTGGAGCTGTCACCTCTTCCTGTGTCCCTGTTGTTTTTGTCTCATCTCTTGCTGGTTCTCTGCTGTCATCTGCACCAGCACAGCCTCTGTAACTCAGCTGCCACCGCTGGTGGTCACTGCACACTGCCCTTACTCTTAGGAGCTGCCCTCTTCCCCACTCTGGTATATTCCTGGCCTTCCAAATCACACACTCAAGAATTTGAGTGCCTTTTCATGCAAACTTTATTTATTTTTTATTGTTTTTCTGTGTGTTCGTCTTTTGGGTTCAATTTCGTTCAAGTTCTTTGGACTTTTTTTTTTTTTTAATATCCCTTTTCCACTTTGCTATAAAGTCAAATTGAGTTGCATTTAAATAAATAAAGCCTATTCCCAGCTCAATCTGCAGTTCATGAAATATGCTGTCTGCTGGTCTTTGTAGAAATCACAGTGGTTGAATTATTGAGGTCTGAATAGCAGCTACTTTCCATAGATGCAATTCACTCCGTAGGCAGTTTAGCCCCCAACCTCACTGATGGCATCTATCATAGAAGGTGTACAGCTAGAGAATTCTGACACATTGCTGGCAGCCACGGGGCCATGAGCAGACTGCCGTGGATAATGGAAGGACAGGGACACTGAGAGGCAACTGCTGACTGTATTACTTCTCAGTAATGCTACTGACTTGATACTGACCCAACTCTCTGATGAGGATATTGAATTCCGTGCAGAGGCTTTCACTTCCTTCTTTTCCCTGGAACACTCCTCTGCTTTTCAGTATGTATGGAAAATACTTTCCACATGACCTGGTCCCATCTCCAAACTTCCCTTTGTATGGAGAAATGAGCTTTCGCCCTGTTCTCTCAGATCAATTTTCAATCCAATCAACCCCGTTTTTCATTGTAGGTTTTCACGAGCTTCGTATAGTGTACTTATTTTGGCTCATTTCCAAACAAAGAAATATATTTACCATATCACGGAATTCGATCTGGGCTCCAGCTTCCATTAACTTCTCCACAATTGCCAAGTGTCCTTCTAAGCAGGCTCTGTGAAGGGCTGTCCGTTTATACTGTCAGAATAGAGATTTAAAAAGAGAGACAGCGATGCATATAAAAATGAGCATAAATCCTTCTAAGGGCTGTGGAGCTGGGGACTCCAGTGACCTAATTAATAGAAACTCGAGTGCTTCTTTTGGAATTAGAAATGTCAAATTTACTAAAATCGCAGAACTAGAACAATTATCCTACAAATGAGGTTTGAGTTTCCTACAGGTACATTTCTAAGCCCTCAGAGGTCTATGTGGAGGGATATGAATTTAAAGTTCAAAACTACCTACATGCTGACATTTCCCTTTCTTGAATTCTGTGCCTTCATTGTTTGTGTAGAATTTGCCATGCAGATCAGATGGCTTTCTTCCATCTGGGACTGTTGCTAGGTTGAATATCAAAAAGCATTCAATTCTTTTTTAAGAGATTGGGGGAGGGTTAAGCCTCTGACTTCAGCTCAGGTCACAATCTTGTGGTTCGTGGGTTCAAGCCCCATGTCAGGCTCTGTGCTGACAGTTCAGAGCCTGGAGCCTGCTTCGGATTCTGTGTCTCCCTCTCTCTCTGTTCCTCCTCTACTTGCGCTCTGTCTCTCTCTCTCCCTCAAAAATAAATAAACATTAAAAAACAATTTAAAAAAAAGAGAATGGAGGAGTCATTTTTAGTTCACCTTCTGAAATGATTCTCCAGCCGGGAAAGGATGCAAAAAGGAATAGAAGAAGGCTTTGTATGAATGGATTAATAGCCTATTTGGCCTGGAACAATTGTTGGCATTATTCACTCCAGTGTGCTCTATTTACAGATAAGGAAACTGAGGTCTAGAAAAAGCAAATTAGCTGCCAAAAATCAAATAGCCAAGTAGTGAAAGAGCCACCACTTCAACTCCAGTCCACAGATTCCTTGTGTAAGGCTAATGTGTTTGGGTCCAATCAAGGATGATGCTGAGGTGCCTGGGTGGCTCAGACAGTTAAGTGTCCGACTCTCAGTTTCAGCTCAGGTCATGATCTCATGGTTTGTGAGCTCGAGCCCCATATCAGGCTCTGAGCTGACAGTGCAGAGCCTGTTTGGGAATCTCTCTCTCCCCCTCTCTCTGCCCCTCCCCCACTTGCACACATGCTCTCTCTCTCTCTCAAAATAAATAAATAAACAAAAAAGTTATTAAAAAAAAAAAAGATGACGCTGTTATGTATTTCTCCAAAAGGGATTCATTGGCCCTGCCTTATTAAAAGACTATCCCAAGAATATAAAAAGTTACAGACAAACTGAAAAATCAGTCAGAAGAACCAAAGAAAAGATGCAATCCACAGCTCTAATCCAGCCTCTTTTTTCTGGACTGCCGTGCCATCCTAATATGCTACCGGCATATGTGGTAACAGCTGGGGAAACTGTTTCAGGTGGATTGGTTTCTGGCATCATGTTAGCAAGGCTGAAGTTAAGCATAAGAAACACAAAATTAATGAGCTGGATTTTGCAGCGCTTTGTGTAAGCCTTACCTCATCACAGACATCTGGATTGTTCTTGTCTGACAAGAATTTTTCTACTACTGGCAGCTTATTCTCCAGGGCAGCCTTCAAGAACCTAGGTACATCCACAGGTTCTGTCTAAAGCCAAAAAAATAACGTGAGAGTTACCGCGAGCTTTCCAGCATTCGCCCAAACCCTCCGCAGATATTCCTTCCCCTGTAGCATAATGCCAGACGTGTAGCACCACAAAAAGCAGACAGTCCTTACAATGATTTCAGGTTCAGGTTCCTTCACGGCTGAAACTTTAGTCTTCCTGTATTTTTTCCTTTTCTTCAGCTGAATGATTATTTCAAGGTCTTCTAAATTTTCAAGCTTTGATCTTTGTTCTAGTTTTTTCTTCTTGAGCTAAAAAAGAAATCCGTATTTCAAAATATGGTGAGTTCTACTGACAGGCATTCTGGTTGTGTCTAAACAAAATTCTGCAAGGTCTGAGAGAAGTATGTGAACAGTTTGAGCAAAAAAAGAGAAGAAACAAAACAACTTTAAAAGTAATCTTTGATTTTGACTTAGTGAAATCTTACTCAAGTATTTGGGGTCTAATCTTTCAGCTAATTGCCTTCACCTTCGTATCTCTTGTTTGTAGTTTTTGACTAATTGGAGATAGGATCTAGTCTATAAGTGACGACCTCGTAACCCTTTCCATAAACAAACCCCAGATTTCTGTAGACTTTTTTATTTAACTCAAAAGAATCCAACAGTAAGCGTTAAGCTCTGAAATATCAATGCCAATCTCTTTCAGGTGGCTTACTAAGAAACCAACTGTCCTGGGACTACTGCTAACTAATGCATGCTTTTTCTGTGATTAGTAAGCGATGCAAATTCACCCAGCAACACAGAATTTGTCAACACAGATAGTAAACGCAGCCAAACAATGATTCATGGACCACAAGCCACATTACTGAGAAAAAGAGGTCTCTCTTGCTTCGGACTACCTAGACCGTGTATGACATCAGAAAGTCACTGGACATGTTTCTCTTTCCAAGTCTTTCAAGCGGAAGATGATCATAGAACAGTCTGTCATTGATTTGGAATCCAGAGGTCATAGTCTTGCTAAAGAATTAGTTCCTACAACCTGTCCTATAAAAGTTGCCTCTTTATGGATTTGAATTTGGCAGAGAAACATCTTTGGAACAGCTGCTTTTATTTGGTTCTCTCTTTTCTCCTTCCTGCCTGGCACCTCTTTCCTCTGTCCCGTCCCCAACTTCCCATTAGTGGAATCCAGGGAATCTCCTTACCTCTGCCTCTCGCTCTTTCTCAATCTTCCACTGCTGTTCCCCCAGGCTCAGGGAGTGGGCCGGAAGTGTTTTCAGGTCCTCTTGTTTCTCTACAGTAACAGCAGCTTCATACTCCCCATCTCTGAAATCCTCGGGAAGGAACTCCCCAGTCTCTCCGCTGTTGTTCTTCTTCCCCGTAACCTATGAGGGAAGAAAACTGTAGTGTCAGAAGGAGCAAGACCGGTCCTGGAGTCATTCTTCAAAGAGGATGCTGCAGGAGGGCTCTGGTCCTCCCTGGCTGGTGACAGCCTCCTCTGTGAGATGTGCTTTCAGATCCCGGGCTGGGACACACTGCGGCAGGATTCTAGGATTACCTTCAGGTGATCGTCCTCTTCTCTAGCTAAATCAAGGCTTAGATTAGGTTGATATGTTTAAACCCACTTTGAACCCACTCAATCCCATTTCTCCTAGGAAAACTGCCACCCCTCCATGATTATTTAAAATTCTTCCGTGATTATTTAAAATTCCTCCATTCATAATTTCTTCCAATTCTTCCATGACATTTGGCCTTGAGTTGTGAAGTTTCCAGACATAGCCTCACAATAAAACTTCTTCCCTGAGGCATCCTCATACCTGCCTGTGAAGCTGCGCTTTGGTAAGAAAACCAAAGGAGAAGATAATAATAAATAGGAAACAGAGAACCCATTCCTACCAGCTCCATTTTTCCAGTTTCACTTATTTCATCACATAAGCCAACCATTTTCCATAGATGACATCCGAGTCCCTGGGCATCATGCCTGAATAAAAGGACATTTCTATTTCCAAATACCAATCAAGACCGAACTGATTTTCACTGCGAAATGATAACGTGTCTTACGTACCAGCTCCTCTACCTTCATCACCATCATGTCTGCCTGAGGTTCGGTTTGTCTGTGTGTCTATTCCCCCGTGGAATGAATCCCTTGAGTCGGCCCTGCTGAGCCCCTCCACCCCGGTCAGCTTATATAGCGAGGGCTGGGTGAGATAATCTTCCAACCTGGGAACCCAAGTAACACCCCGGCCCCCACCCGTGGCCAACTCAGAGGCAGGTGAATTCTCATTCCAGACTCAGTGTCTGGGAAGCCGAAGAGGGAGGGGATGACAAGTAACCCCACTTAATATGTGAATCAGGAAGAAATGTGAGAGGGCCATTCCTTTGGCGGTGACCACACCGCTCAGCAATGCGAGCCATCTATTTATCGAGAAGCCAGGGGACAGCTGTCTGTTGCTATTGCACCACAGCACTGCTCCTGTTCCTTCTTTGTCAGCTTTCATATGACTAACCCTATCAAGAAAATGTAAATGCCCTGCATATCACACTGCCAATAATATCTTGCTGATAACCAGACTTATCAACACTTCACTTGGGGGAAGTGTTGCTTCAGGACATCCTATTCGTGGGTAAACAGTCTGAGAGGAAAGGATCCGGGGTTCTAATGGCCCTTGTCTATATCTGTTTGGAATTCTCTGGAGTGATGTCTGGGGCTAAAAAGGCCCCATGACATGCCATCTTACCATCATTGTAAGAAATTGAAAGCATTCAGTGATGCACTTTTATTTCATGGTGTCACTGGCCATAATTAGCACATTACGTGCTCGCTGTCATCTAAAACTGCATACTTACCGGAGCCTTTTTGATTCAGATGGTCCCAAGAAAGATTATAGGAGATCAGTATTAGCAATGGCATGGTGTCGATTAGGTCATAGAGCCGAAGTTCTCAGATGCTATCGGTAAAACACTCGCCTGTGGGAGCTTGTCAAAAATGCAGATCCCCTGGCCCCACTCCAGGCATTCTGAATTGATTTATGATGGGTCCTAGGAATCTGCATTTTTCAAAGCACCCATATAACTCTGATGCATCAGGCTTTGAGACACATCGCTAGAGGGGCAGAGAGCTTTGCTCTAGGGAGGGATGAAGAGGACCTCTGTTTCTGGTTTCTCATCTGAGGTGTTAAATCATGTAAAAATATTTAGGTCCTTTTATGGTTCAAGAAGAGATTGGGATTGTACCTTCAAAGCCATTCAGAACCTTAGTGTTTTCAGTAAGAGAAAAAAGGGGAAGAATGAGAGAAAAAGTATTATTAATGGAGGGGAGTATTAGGATCTATGTTGACCTTTCTGGATCTGTCACCCCTCAGACTTACCCACCCCACAAAACATGGCTGCCAGTCTCTTCTCCCCTTGAACTGATCAGCCCATGGACATTTTCTGGAACTGTCAGAACGAGACATTGATCCCCAAAGGAAAAGCAATGGTAAAGAACCCTCCTAATAACTCCCGTATCTGTTCTGGTCCCCTAATGTTCTTTCCTAAAAGGGGTTTTACTTAAAGGAAATCTCCTGGTGTTTTCTTTGAGGTGGACACAGCTATTCCTGTCTTCATTGATTTCTTCATCTAAGTGAGAAGTGGCCATTTTAGTTTTTCCTACCATTTCTCATGGCTTTTTGTTCCAGGCTTGACCCAAACTGAGGACAGTATTAGGAGACGTCTTTGGGGAAGGGCCAGGGGTTGTTTAAGGGTCTAGAATATGGAATCTCACAGCTATTTGTGCCCTCAAAGTTTGAGCAAGACCAGTGCTTTCATTTTACAGAGGGTGGTGAGGCATAGAAATGTTGAGTAACTTGCTGCAGATACACAGCTGGTTGGTGGATACTGGGTTGAAGAGTTTTGATTGCATCCAATAGGAACAGAGAATCACTGAGCACAGAGCAGATTTTCAAGGAAAGTTCATACCTAGACCCACTCAGGGCCCAACCAAAACTGTAGGTAATAGGCTCTTCAATGTTCAGATCACTTCAAAAAAATGCAAGCAGTGTGGGGGTGGGGGGTGGGGATGGCTCATCAAGCTCTGCTCTTCCTCCAGTCACTGAGTTTTCCCCTCAAGCCTGGCTGATTCTGTCTGGGAAGCTCCAGGAAGTCTTGAAAAGAACTTCACAGAGGCCGACAGTTGAGGATGGTTGACCGAACGGGCTGAACCTAGAGAAAGGAGCGAGCTGGGAAGATCCTCCCTTATTGTCAGGTCAGCAAAATCCCTGTCGGACCTCTCCACTCCCCTTTCCCCCATGTTGATCCAGTCAGCATTATAAACCAAGATGAGATTGTCTCTTCAAAAAGTGATGCTAGGGGCGCGTGGGTGGCTCAGTCAATTAAACCTCCAACTCTTGATTTCAGCTCAAGTCATGATCTCACAGTTCATAGGTTGAGCCCTGCATCAGATGATTCTCTTTCTCTCAAAATAAGTAAACATTAAAAAAAAAAAAAAGAAGCAATTCTAGATACATTTACCTCCCTAATAACACATAAGACAAAATTGCATTTTCAAATCATTCCTTTTCATCAAAATTGAGAACTTCTCAATTAGAGGCAAGTTTTTAAAGAACCTCCTTCCTGTAAAAGTTCACCTAGTGGGGTAAGTTCTGAAAAGTGTATATTTGGCTGGATCATACTCTCAAACTAGGCATAAGCTTTCCTATCCAAGATGAATTAAGACAAGAAACCTTCAAGCTAGTTCTACAATTATTTCACAACCCAGTGTCAACCATCTATGGACAGAATGAACAGGGGAATGGTTCCTGAGCTTTGCCGGAATTACCCCCATGAACCTTTTCCCCAGTTTCTGCAGAGTTTATGCATTTTGAGCGGGGCCAGAATTATAGCCCTCTTTACAGCTGGAGAAAGTGAGGCAGGGGAGCAGAGCATATACAGCATTTACTGTCACACAGAGTTCCAAAAACTTGCTTAGACACCACCCTGGCTGTGGTGCCAGAGCTCAGCTCCAAGGCCAATTTCATGTCTCCAAATTTTTGGACACTGTACCTCTATGTACTTCATCATACGTCTACCAAGATTTTTCTCTTGTTATATTTTCTCCACTATGTAAGTAATATATGCATGTTATTGTTAAAAATTAAAAATGACACAGAGTGTTGCTTAATTGCAGTCTCACTTAGTGTTGATTTGATACTTGATTTTTTTTCACTCGATAACATGTCTTAGGGATTGTCTTCTACCAGCATAAACAAACCTATTTCATTATTTTAATCAACCGCATGGATTTCCTTGTGTGGACAGACCGTTGCTCATTTAGCCAACTCTCCCATCTATGGATATTTAGGCTGTTTTTCAAAACAGTCACTTTTATTTGCTACAATCAAAGGCATTTCATGGCACATAAAATTTTATTGTTATTAACACTCCTTGTCCTTAGAACCCCCACTTCGATACTAAAAGGAAGCACTCCAAGGACTGTGGCCAGATTCTGGCTCAGAAGACACCTTGTTCCACTGTCGCACTTATAATTGCTCATTTTGCTGTCCCTCTTAATAGCCTTCCCGGAGCCAGCTGCTACTCACCTCCCCTGGCTCAGAGAAGTGGCTGACTTTGCCTAACTAGGAATCCAAGTATCCTTACAGCCAAGCCATGGCTCAGTTACACACTTGAAAATGCCAAAGGGAGGTCATAGAAGTGAAGCAAACAAGGTTCAAGGTTGTTTCCCCTCCACCACCAACGGGGAATGCAATCACCTGTATTTGGAAAGCTGAACAGCCTGGGGACATTTTGAGCAGGCTTGTGGTATCTGTCTTCACCTCCTCTCAAAGGACAAAGTCAAGACTAAAGTCCTCTTCTACCCAGGGCTCTGGATACAAAGTGCACGCACCCTGCTGTAAGCAACAGGGCACAAGCTTCCTTTTTGTGGGTATCGGTGGCCCCTGGCGAGAGAGGTAGGTGAGGGCTGTAGTTCTCTACTGCCACACCTTAGAGCAGGTGCTTTGTTCTAGTAAATTACATGCCGCAACCCAAATTCTGCTACACACATGAATCCATGTCAACCAATAGGCTCACACAGCCACACGGACTGTTCTGCACGCTCAATGAAGCCAGCCCTATCTTAGGCCCTCATACAACAAACAGCATACAAGGTTCAGCTGAGGCAAATGAAACCGCATCCTAGCAGCACGTTTTGGCCGATTTTCTGGTGCAATCAGATGACAGAACGCTTCAGGTATGGCCCAACACACGATCTGACAGAGTCCTCGTACTCACTGTGGGGCTAGGTCTCCAAAGGCCATAACAGAACATCTGACACAGAGCAGCGCCATATTTAGCTGACACCTAGCAGGGTTGCTACATGCTCTTCTAGCCAAACCGCATGTCTTGAATCCTCCTTTCAGTGACAAATAATCTGTACCATTTCTAATGCTAATTAACAAAGAATTCTTCAGTACTAATGAGAGGTAAAGATAAAGTGCTTGGGGTAGCCTCTTCTGGAACATGCACAGCTGATTGGCATCTTATAAATCCTAACCACAACAAGTGTAATGTGCCAGCTAGGGCACCTCGGGTATAAATTAGTATTCCCCAGTGGTTCTCAGGGCTGGGTGCATCTTAAAATTGGCTAGGAAGCTTTTAAAAGATGCTAATACCCCAGCCTCACTCCAGGTACATGAAATCTGACTCTTTGCCCTAAGATCCAGGTATGGGCATTAAAAAAAATTCTCTAGTTGATTCTAATTTCCAGCCAGCATTGAGAATACCAACATAAGATACAGATTCCAGTGAATGTGTATGTAAATATACGTACATAAATTCTTTTTTTAATTTTATTTTAAAAAAAATTTTTTTTCAACGTTTTATTTATTTTTGGGACAGAGAGAGACAGAGCATGAACGGGGGAGGGGCAGAGAGAGAGGGAGACACAGAATCGGAAACAGGCTCCAGACTCTGAGCCATCAGCCCAGAGCCTGACGCGGGGCTCGAACTCCCAGACCGCGAGATCGTGACCTGGCTGAAGTCGGACGCTTAACCGACTGCGCCACCCAGGCGCCCCAAATTCTTTTTTTAAAATAATTTAGTTAGCATATAGTGCAACAATGATTTTCCTTAATGCCCCTTACCACTTAGCCCACCCCCCCACACACACAACCCCTCCAGCAACCCTCTGTTTGTTCTTTTATGTTTTGTTGTCCCCCTCCCTGTTTTTATATTATTTTTGCTTCCCTTCCCTTATGTTCATCTGCTTTGTATCTTAAAGTCCTCATATGAGTGAAGTCTTATGATGTTTGTCTTTCTCTGACTGATTTCACTTAGCATAATACCCTCTAGTTCTATCCGCGTTGTTGCAAATGGCAAGATTTCATTCTCTTTGATTGCCGAGTAATACTCCTTTGTATATATATATACCACATTTTCTTTACCCATTCATCCATCGATGGACATTTGGGCTCTTTCCATACTTTGGCTATTGTCAATAGTGCTGCTATAAACATTGGGTGGAGGGGTGCATGTGCCTCTTTGAGACAGCACACCTGTATCCCTTGGATAAATACCTAGTAGTGCCACGCTGGGTTGTAGGATAGTTCTATTTTTAATTTTTTGAGGAACCTCCACACTGTTTTCCAGAGTGGCTGCACCAGTTTGCATTCCCACCAGCAGTGCCAAAGAGATCCTCTTTCTCCACATCCTCGCCAACATCTATTGTTGCCTGAGTTGTTAATGTTAGCCATTCTGACTGGTGTGAGGTGGTATCTCATTGTGGTTTTGATTTGTATTTCCCTGATGATGAGTGATGTGTAGGTTGGCCATCTGGATGTCTTCTTTGGAGAAGTGTCTATTCATGTCTTTTGCCCATTTCTTCAGTGGATTATTTGTTTTTTGGGTGTTGAGTTTGATAAGTTCTTTATAGATTTTGGATACTAACCTTTTATCTGATATGTCGTTTGCAAATATCTTCTCCCATTCCGTCGGTGGCCTTTTAGTTTTGCTGATTGTTTCCTTCGCTGTGCAGAAGCTTTTTATTTTGATGAGGTCCCAATAGTTCATTTTTGCTTTTGTTTCCCTTGCCTCCAGAGACATGTTGAGTAAGAAGTTGCTGCGGGCAAGATCAAAGAGGTTTTTGCCTGCTTTCTCCTCGAGGATTTTGATGGCTTCCTGTCTTACATTTAGGTCTTTCATCCATTTTGAGTTTCTTTTTGTGTCTGGTGTAAGAAAGGGCCAGGTTCATTATTCTGCATGTCACTGTTGAGTTTTCCCAGCACCACTTGCTGAAAAGACTTCCTTTATTCCATTGGATATTCTTTCCTGCTTTGTCAGACATTAGTTGGCCATACGTCTGTGGGTCCATTTCTGGGTTCTCTGTTCTTTTTCATTGATCTGAGTGTCTGTTTTTGTGCCAGTACCATACTGTCTTGATGATTACAGCTTTGTAATACAGCTTGAAGCCCGAGATTGTGATGCCTCCAGCTTTGGTTTTCTTTCTCAAGATTGCTTTGGCTATTCGGGGTCTTTTCTGGTTCCATACAAATTTTAGGACTGTTTGTTCTAGCTCTGTGAAGAATGCTGCTGGTGTTATTTTGATAGGGATTGCATTGAATATGTAGATTGCTTTGGGTAGCATTGACATTTTAACAATATTTGTTCTTCCTATCCAGGAGCATGGAATATTTTTTTGTGTCTTCTTCAATTTCTTTCATAAGTTTTCTATAGTTTTCAGTGAATAGATTTTTCACTTCTGTGGTTAGGTTTATTCCCAGGTATTTTATGGTTTCTAGTGCAATTGCAAATGGGATTGATTCCTTGATTTCTCTTTCTGTTGCTTCATTATTGGTGTATAGAAATACAACCGACTTCCGTACATGGATTTTATATCCTGCAAATTTGCTGAATTCATGGGTCAGTTCTAGCAGTTTTTTGGTGGAGTCTTTGGGTGTTCCATATAGAGTATCATGTCATCTGGAAAAGAGTGAAAGTTTGACCTCCTCCTGGCTGATGTGGATGCGTTTTATTTCTTTGTGTTGTCTGATTGCTGAGGCTAAGACTTCCAATGCTATGTTGAATAACAGTGGTGAGAGTGGACATCCCTATCTTGTTCCTGACCTCAGGGGGAAAGCTCTCAGTTTTTCCCCATTGAGGATGATATTAGCATTGGGTCTTTTATATATGGCTTTTATGATGTCAAGGTATAATCCTTCTATCCCTACACTCTTGAGGGTTTTTATCAAGAATGAATGCTGTATTTCGTCAAATGCTTTCTCTGCATCTATTGAGGGGATCATGTGGTTCTTGTCCTTTCTTTTATTGATGTGATGTATCCCATTGATTGTTTTGTAGATATCGAACCAGCCCTCCATTCCAGATATAAATCCCACTTGGTTGTGGTGAATGATTTTTTAAATGTATTGTTGGATCCAGTTGGCTAGTATCTTGTTGAGGGTTTTTACATCTATGTTCATCTATGTTTGGAATCAAGGTAATTCTGGCTTCATAGAAAGAGTTTGGAGGTTTTCTTTCCATTCCTATTTTTGGAACAGCTTCAAGAACGTAGGTGTTAACCCTTCTTTAAATGTTTGGTAGAATTCCCCCTGGAAAGCCATCGGCCCTGGCCTCTTGTTTTTTGGGAGATTTTTGATTACTAATTCAATTTCTTTCCTGGTTATGGGTCCGTTCAAATTTTCTATTCTTCCTGTTTCAGTTGTGGTAGTTAATATGTTTCTAGGCATTGTCTATTTCTTCCAGATTCCCCATTTTATTGGTGTATAATTGCTCATAATATTCTCTTATTATTGTTTGTATTTCTGCTGTGTTGGCTGTGATCTCTCCTCTTTAATTCTTGATTTTATTTATTTGGGTCCTTTCCTTTTTCTTTTTGATCAAACTGGCTAGGGCTTTATCAATTTCGTTTATCTTTCAAAGAATCAGCTTCTGGTTTCATTGATCTGTTCTACTCTTTTTTTTTTTTTATTCGATAGCATTGATTTCTGCCCTAATCTTTATTATTTTCTGTCTTCTGCTGGTTTTGGGTTTTATTTGCTGTTATTTTTCCAGCTCTTTAAAGTGTAAGGTTAGGTTGTGTATCTGAAACTTGTCTTCCTTCTTTAGGAAGGTCTGGATTGCTATATAGTTTCCCCTGATGACCGCCTTTGCTGCATCCCAGAGGTTTTGGGCTGGGTGTTATCATTTTCATTGGCTTACATGTACGTTTTAATTTCCTCTTTAACTACTTGGTTAGCCCATTCACTCTTTAGTAGGATGGTCTTTAGTCTCCAAGTATTTGTTATCTTTCCACATTTTTTCTTGTGGTTGATTTTGAGTTTCATAGTGTTGTGGTCTGAAAATATGCACCATATGATCTCAACCTTTTTGTACTTGTTGAGGGCTGATTTGTGTCCCGTATGTGATCTATTCTGGAGAATGCTCCGTGTGCACTGGAGAATAATGTGTATTTCACTGCTTTAGGATGAAATGTTCTGAATATATCTGTTAAGTCCATCCAGTCCAGTGTGTCATTCAGAACCATTGCTTATTTTCCTTGCTTATTTTCTGTTTAGATGATCTGTCCATTGCTGTAAGTGGGATGTTGAAGTCCCCTACTATTATGGTATTATTGTCAATGAGTTTCTTTATGTTTGTGATTAATTGATTTATGTATTTGGGTGCTCCACATATGGAGCATAAAGGTTTACAATTGTTAGGCCTTCTTGGTGGATAGACCTCTTAATTAAAAAAAATTTTTTTTAATGTTTATACTTATTTTTGAGACAGAGAGACAGAGCATGAGCAGGGGAGGGGCAGAGAGAGAGACACAGAATCTGAAGCAGGCTCCAGGCTCTGAGCTGTCAGCACAGAGCCCAACACAGGGCTCAAACCCACAAACTGCAAAATCATGACCTGAGCTGAAGTCGGAGTCTCAACCAACTGAGCCACCCAGGCGTCCCTGGTTAGGCCCCTTAATTATGATATTCTACCCTTCTTAATCTCTAGTTACAATCTTTATTTAAAAAATTTTTTTTTCAACGTTTATTTATTTTTGGGACAGAGAGAGACAGAGCATGAACGGGGGAGGGGCAGAGAGAGAGGGAGACACAGAATCGGAAACAGGCTCCAGGCTCCGAGCCATCAGCCCAGAGCCCGACGCGGGGCTCGAACTCACGGACCGCGAGATCGTGACCTGGCTGAAGTCGGACGCTTAACCGACTGCGCCACCCAGGCGCCCCACAATCTTTATTTTAAAGTCTAGATTGTCTGATATAAGTATGGCTTCTCCGGCTTTCTTTTGTCAACCATTAGCATGATAGATGGTTCTCCATCCCCTTACTTTCAATCTGAAGGTGTCTTTAGGTCTAAAGTGGGTCTCTTGTAAATAGCATATAGATGGATCTTGTTTTTTTTATCCATTCTGTTACCCTATGTCTTTTGATTGGAGCATTTGGTCTATTGACGTTTACAGTGAGTACTGAAAGGTATGAATTTATTGCCATTATGTTGCCTGTAGAGTTGGAGTTTCTGGTGGTGTTCTCTGGTCCTTTCTAGTCTTTGTTGCTTTTGGTCTTTTTTTTTTTTTTTTTAACTCATCTTTTCTCCCCTCAGAGTCCCCCTTAAAATTTCTTGCAGGGCTGGTTTAGTGGTCATGAACTCCTTTAATTTTTGTTTGTCTGGGAAACTTTTTATCTCTCCTTCTATTTTGAATGACAGCCTTGCTGGATGAAGAATTCTTGGCTGCATATTTTACGATTCAGCACATTGAATATATCCTGCCACCCCTTTCTGGCATGCCAAGTTTCTGTGGATAGGTCTGCTGCAAACCTGATCTGTCTTCCCTTGTAGGTTAAGGACTTTTTTTCCCTTGCTGCTTTCATGATTCTCTCCTTGCCTGAGTATTTCGTGAATTTGACTATGATATGCCTTGTTGATGGTCAGTTTTTGTTGAATCTAATGGGAGTCCTCTGCGGTTCCTGGAGTTTGATGTCTGTGTCTTTCCCCAGGTTAGGAAAGTTTTCTGCTATGATTTGCTCACAAAACCCTTCTACCCCTTTTTCTCTCTCTTCATCTTCTGGGACCCCTATGCTTCTGATGTTGTTCCCTTTTAATGAGTCACTGATTTCTCTAATTCTTAAATCATGCTCTTTTGCCTTAGTACCCCTCTTTTTTTATACTTTATTATTCTCCATAAGTTTGTCCTCTGTATTGCTGATTGGCTGCTCTGCCTCATCCATCTTTGCTGCCATGGCATTTATTCATGATTGCAGCTCAGTTACAACATTTTTTATTTCATCCTGACTAGCTCTTACTCCTTTTGTCTCCACAGAAAGGGATTCTAATCTATTTTCAACTCCAGCTGGTATTATTATCGTGGTTCTAAATTCTGGTTCAGACATCTTGCTTGTATCTGTGTTGATTAAGTCCCTGGCTGTTGTTTCTTCCTGTTCTTTCTTTTGGGGTGAATTCCTTAATTTCATCATTTTGAAGGAAGAAAAGAAATTAATAAGGTAAAAAAAAATTAAAATCAAAAAAATTAAAAAGAACACACACAAAAAATCAAATAAATTATGCTAGATCCTAGGTGTGTTTTGTTCTGGTTGTTGAAAGGAACTTGATAGATTAAAGAAAAAAGGGAAAGATAAGAAAAGAAAAAACAAGAAAGAAAAAAAGGAAAATGTTTGAAAATTTGAAAAAATGAAGACAGTTAAATAGAAGAAAATGAAATGATGGAAATAAAATAGAATTTTAAAATTTACAAAAAAGTAAAAAATACGGTAGAAAAAAATTAAAGAAAAATATTTTTAATAAAAATGGCAAATAAAAGTAAATTTTTTCTTTCTGTATTTAAGAATAAGAAAAGAAAAGAAAGATAAAAAGAAATTGAATAGATGGACCAGCAAACAGACTGAAATACGATTGAAATTACATCATTTTCCTCTAGAAGTCAAACTATAAAGCACTTTCTAGTCCGTAAACTAAGCAGGTGGAGAGACTTGTGTTCCTGAAGAACAAGGTTGGGCCAGTTGGGCGGGGCTTAGTGTAACAACTCCATTCTCCACTAGATGGCGTTACATAGCTTACTGGGGTGGATTGTTGTGGCGCCTGTAGATGTGTATGTGCATGCGCGGGAGGGGTGAAAATGTTGTCACCCAGCTACCCAGTCTCCAGTATTGGAACTCTGTTCTCCCCGGTCAGCATTTGCACACCAGTCTCCAGCTTCCGTCCACTCCCTGCTTTTACACTGTCCGTGACTAAGCCGTCAGGTTTACCAGGCTGCACCTCCCTCCTGAGTTTTATCTCAGATACTGCTGTGTTTCCCAACCCCTCACTTCTGAGGGACTCTGGCTTTGACCTGTTCTGACCTTCTGGGGGAGGGTCTCACTGAGCAATGGCCGGGGTGCCGGCTGCACCCAGGAACATTTGCGGGACCGTGCTGCTGCTGATGCCTAGAGACTGCGGCCAGGTGCCAGCCCACCCCAGGAAAAAGTTCCCGCAATCATGTAGCAGCAGTGTTTCAGGGATTATGGAAAATCACAACACACATCTGACACCAAGCTTCACTTAAGGTCCTTGTTCCAGCACCAGCAAATGTGGTTGTTTTCCAGGGTCCTCTGCGACCTTTGCCTGTGGGGTGGCTTCACAGCCTCTAGCAAATGTCCTCCCAGCAAGGGAACCACCTCTCCCCATGTGGCCTGATGACCCCGAGGACCTCTCTCTCTGCTCCTGGGCATTTGTCCTTCCCACTAGAGCACTGCCAGGTATCGAGCTGTGGAGTTTCCAACTCTGCACTCCCCCTGTTTATAGAGCCTTAATGGAATTTAAGTCCTCTCCTTTCTCCTTTCTCCCTTTTTTGTTCAGTCCCTGCTGTTGTTTCCAGTTTTCCACTTTCTTGCCAGCTGCTTTGGGGGAGTTGCTTTTCCCATATTCTCCCTGTCTCCATCCCCTTTCCACAAGCAAAAACAGCTTCCTGTCCTCCGTGGCTTTTCTTTCCCCCAGTTCACCTCACTACGCCACATACCTCCTGAATTCTGTGGCTCAGGTTGTGCAGATTGTTGTGCTAATCCTCAAATCCGTTTTCTAGGTGTGCAAGATGGTTTAGTGTTGATCTGGCTACATTTAAGGGAAGAGAGATGAAAAAAAAAACTTCCATACTGTTCTGCCATCTTGGCCCCTCCCCACTACATACATACCTTCTTGAAGGTGGAGGAGGCAGTTAAGCGATCCTTATCCCAGTCTCTGAATTTTGATTGTTAAAGACTCTGCCTTTGCTAAGACTATGGAAGACACACACACACACACACACACACACACACATACACACACTTTATTCATTCAATATTTATTTGGCCCTACTGTGTGTCAGGCATTTTTAAATAACGGAGATATACCAAATCTCACAGCAGACAAATTCCCCTGTCTTCGTGGAGTTTTTACAGTTTTACTGAAATATTTAAAGGAAACCGCAGACCATATGACATGCTGCTTCTGCCACAAAGTATGGAGGGTGTGGGATGAGGAAATAGGGAGCCTGGCTTTTAATCCTGGTCCTGCTCTGTGTCTAGTTGAGCAAGCCCTCTAACCTCTTAGAATCTCAAATCCTCCAATTACCAAAGGAGAGCTTTCAACGAAATGATCTCTGGGGCCCTAAAATTTTATTGAGGTCTTCAAACCACTGAATCAAAAGGTAGAAGAAATAAACATTCATGACTACAGCATTCTATGCAGATGGCAGATTTGATTCTCCAAAGCCTCTAAAATGGGAAAATAGTCCATAAAGCCTTCACTAGCCCTGGGTATTTCAGCCATTTTAAAGACATACCCCCATTTGATAAACATGAAAATCTCACACCTTCTGTTAACATGAATAGAAATGTCAAGATCAACTTGGGGCCAAAACCAAATCAAAGCAATAGTAATTTTGAATATGCTTTTCCAATCTTCCCCAGACCTTAGAGATCTTCATAAAGCTTCTTCCCTCCTTCTTCCCCTCTGAGAATCTCTGCCCAAACAACTTCTTGCCTTTTTGGAATCCATGTAGAAAAAAGGCTGATAAATGGACAGGAAGGACTGTCAGAGACTTTGTATTAAAAGTCTTATTTCCCCCAAACAGAGATTCTTTTTTTAGGCCCCTGCATTAATTTCCATAGTCTTAGTAAGGCAGAGCCTTTAACAATCAAACTCGCAGAGGGTGATAAGGCTGAGTGGATTGTCTCTCACTTGGAGAAGAGTGGGTGTGTGGGAGAATCGGCTAATTTGAATGCATATTGATACCCCTTCCTGCCCCTAAAGTTTCTGAAAAGCTAAACTTACTTCATAAGATGAAATTTCACTGAATGGACAGCGGGATGGTGGAGAGTTTGCATTGAAGCCATTTCAGGGGGAAAAAAAAAGAAGTCTGATTGTCATAGCAATGCTTTGAAAAGATTTTGATGCAACTTCACATCCAATTACATAGGGCATCCACTTGGGGTGAGAGATAAGTGCTTCTGTGACCGCAAACATAGAAGGAAAATCCATTTAACCTTTTTAGCCAATTTATTAAAGCAAGGGAGAATTATTTTTTAAATGCAATTTTTGACTTCAGGTAAGGAGAATTGGAAAAAAATGTCTCGGTATAGTTTGGAGTTTCCTAATGAAAGAGAAAGTGCTGCAAAACATCTTAGGTATGGGTTCTTTGGGAAGCTGGTTTAGTAAAAACCAGTAAAAGCACTGACTGGTCACCAAGTCCACTGTCTGGCCATCAGGAGAGGCCAGGCTCAGGTAGGCAGGACCCTTATTTTAAAGACTGAAACCTCCCTTTGTCAAAATCCTGATAGTTACAATCTCAGTGCAACATAGTTTCTCGTGGCTTACC
The DNA here is from genome assembly GCF_007474595.2 of Lynx canadensis. Lineage (NCBI taxonomy): Eukaryota > Metazoa > Chordata > Mammalia > Carnivora > Felidae > Lynx > Lynx canadensis. The sequence continues at coordinate 36,219,661 of NC_044313.2, read as the reverse complement.
TAAAATCTTGGCAGTTTTATCTGTTTATCTCATTCTAGCTTCAGAAAAGACCATCACCAACAAAAACATTCACTGAACACATTTTACAATGAGTCTTACTAGATCAAGGGAGTCAGAGCTAAAAGGTGAAGTTCCTGCCACTGAAATCCTACAGGAACTAACGCCCTTCAGTTGGTTCAAAGTGCTTCTTATAACTAGGTATTGTCGAGTTCTTTTGAATACTGACTTTTGGAATGGAGAGAAGGCTTCAGTATTGTCTAGCCCAGTCCCCTAGTTAAACTTGCCTTGGGCCAAGTGGTACCTGAAGAAGTGGCTCGTCCCAAATTGCATGCAGGGTCAGGATACAAATCCATGTCTCCCTACTTCCAGGCTCACACTCCATCCTCAGATTAAAGGTATTTTTCTTCACAAAGATATGTTAGCTAATATCTGGTGCTCTATTCCCTTCAAAGTTAATGTTCCTATATGTACTATTTCATGTTTTCTGTGTCCTCTTATACAGAAGTTTATTATCTCTGTCATTTTAAACATATATATTTAAATATATATATACAGATGCGTGTGTGCGAGTGTGTGTGTGTGTGTGTGTGTGTGTGTGTGTGTTGGCTCCCATCCCTTGGAGTAATTGCTGGTTCCAGGTTTGGGACAGGGAAGGTACAAGATGAACTTAGAATATTCGATGCCAAAAAGCAAAAAGGCGCTCATGGGCTAATGTAGTACTTGCTAAAGGAGCAGCCATAAGGGGCTCCTGCTGTCTGAATTTGGGATATGTTGAGCTTCAAAAAGAATAATGGTGGTAACTTACATATGAAACAATCTATTGGGTCCATGGCAATATTCAATAAATGAAGTTTTCTATATAAATATATAGACAAGTAAATAGAGAAAGGGCAGGAAAGGGGAAGCCCTTCCCCTTTCGCGGAATGCCAGCTAGTTAATGTAGAGAGAAGGGTAAAATTAGAAAGTTCACCCCTGTAAAATAATTGATTCAAGCAAAAATCATCAGTGAATGCTAAAGTGATTTTATGAAAGGCCACCGGGCATCAGGATATTCTCCTAGTACTCCTGGATCACAGAGATTATTTATTAAATAATAAGGGACAAAAGGCGTCTTTAAAATGGAGAGACCCAGCAAACCCCACTTTCATGAATGATCAAACTGATTATCAGAGGAAGTGCTGGGGCTCGGTATTGGTAATTTTTTAAACTTCCCAGCTGATTTTCTTTTCCAGTCTAGAGTTGAGAATACCATTGTAGGGTTGAGATTTACACGAGTATGTGTGTATTATATACACAGACATGTATTTTTGAAGCTGTAGTAAACTGAAGCCATCCTGATCGCAGTCTCAGAATTGTGGCAGTAAGACTATGGGAAAGAAATGCACCTTTTATACAATGTATTCATTCAGTGTTTAGTTAGCCTGTGCCTGTGGAACCTGACATTATGCATTTCCTGAAGTGTTGCAATCAAAAGTGCACCCCATCCCTTACATACTCTTCCTACCCAAAATGATTAACCTGAATCCATTCACGAGACAGCGTTCAGACAAATCCAGAATGTCGGACATTCAAAACAGAAACAAAAACAAAACCAGTTGGGCTCTTCAAATGGGTCAATGACTTGAAAAGCCAAACAAAAAAGAATTGGGTGTTCTAGATTAAAAGAAACTGAAAGAGACATAACAATCAAACAAAATGCATGAACTTTGGTTGGATCCTGTTATCTAAAAAACAAAAGCCATAAAATGCATTTTGGGGACAATTAAAGACATTTGAATATAACTTGTATTTTAAGCACTATTAATGAAAGTGTTTTTTAAGTATATTTATTTATTTTTGAGAGAGAGAGAGAGAGAGAGCGTGCACAAGCAGGGGAGGGATAGAGAGAGGGGGAGAGAGAGAATCCCAAGCAGGCTCCACACTGTCAGCACAGAGCCTGATGGAGGTTTGGATCCCACCAACCGTGAGATCGTGACCTGAACCAAAATCAAGAGTCTTAACCGACTGAGCCACCCAGGTCCCGCTAATGATAGTATTATGCGCAGTAACTGGTTTTGAGGTAATGTAGGAGGGCGTCCCTATATATTCTAAATTATTTAGTGGTGAGGTGTCATGATGCCTACTTCCAAATGGTTTCAACAAAAACCCTCTACGTGTGTGTATGTATGTATAGAGAAAAAAGGCCGAGAAAGAAAAAAGAACACAACTGTAAAATATTAATTGGATCTGGGTGAAGTGTGTACGGGTTCTCACTGTCGTCGTTTCAATTTTTCTGAACCTTGGCAAATTTTTAAATAAATACTACCTTTTAGTGAAATAGGAACCCTAGAACATTAGCTCCGTGAAGCAAGGGGTGTCTGTTTGCCTGTTGGTCTCACCGATCTATGCCAGGCACTTGGAGCAGACCCCGGCACCCAGTAGGCACTCAACAAACCTGTGTTTAATGCAAAGCAAACACGAAGAGGGAGGCAGGCTTGAGGCCCGAGGGAGGGGGCGGAAGGGAGGAGCAGGCTGCCTGCGGGCACCGCGCCCTGCGCATCAGCGCCTCTCAGACCTCCAGCCTCAGGAATGCCCCGCTCGGAGCCCTCTGCCTGCATCTGCTTCCGAGCAGCCAGCCGGGCAGCTGTTTGGGGAAAGCGTCACTCAGCCAGAATGGCTTGCCCATGACCCGCTTTTCCCACCACCCTCCAGCGGGAAATGGCAAGGAGATGTTTCTGATGAGAGATTAAAAATGCGGCGTCTGTCAGCACACACCTGCTCAGGCACCCGGTGGATCAAGGGAAAACTTTTTGTCTGTTGACCCTCCGGGGTCGTGAGGTCCGAGAGCCCCCACGAAGGTGGTGAAATTGAAAGGCTTAGGAGAGGGCAGCAGCTGACTTCTCTCTCCATTTTATCCCCTTCGCTGCCACCAAAACCGTGTATTGTTTTCAAAAGATGAGTTTTCTAACATTCCACCAGCTGATGACTTCTCACTTCATTTCCAAATTCTGGGGTTGAATGTGTACTAATGGCTAGAATATGAATAAAGCAAAAATGGCCCTGGAGGTTCGTGGAGGAGGAGAGTACCAGGCGGTGGTGAGGGACTCAGGTGCCGACACAGTGGTTCAGCCCAAGGGCGGCCGGCTAAAGGTTTCTTTCTTTCCTCCCTTCATCCCTCCTTTCCCTTCCTACCTTCCTTCTTTTCTTCCTGCTTTCTTCTTTTCTCTCTGTCTCTGTCTCTCTGTCTCTCTCAAAAACAACAGGGACTGAAACTGAAGTCAGGGGTGAAGTTCAGATGAGCCCAGCCTCCACCCCCTACCACCTGGTAAGTGGAGCCATGCCCTTCCTAATAAGTGCCTGTTTCAGAAAGAGGTTCAGACCCTTGTAACTAGAAAGCCCGGCCCCAGGCATGGCATCTCTTTCCTGTGTAGACCTGCAAGGGAGGTGATCTTACGTCTCCCACTTAGAAGGAGCCTGGCAGGGCTTTCTGAACTGAATTCCCATAAGAAAGGGAAGAGCCTGTTTGGAAAAACACACTCTTCTGCTGCCAACACAAGCAGACCTTTAAAAGGGAGGAGGGAAACTGTAACCCCTCCAAGATCTTTGCTCTCCTTCGGAGCCCAAGCTCTCAGGTTTCACAAAGGAATTTATAGAGCAGACTGACGCCTCTGGGGTTGGAATCAGCTCAGGACTGAGTGGAGAGCCGTGCAGAGGGACAGGCACCCTTCTCTGCTTTGTGCAGGCTGGGGATTGTTTACCAGGGGATGAAAACGTCCTCTCACTGAAAAGGAATGTTTGGCAAGAAAATGACCTCTGGAGGCACAACCCAGTTGCTCCCTGGGGACTCAGTTTGGGTTGGTAACTGATCAGAACCACCGACCTGGACAAAGCGTGCTGGGTGGGGAAGGGAAGGGGAGGGGGCTGAGGTTACAGGAGCTTCAAAGGACAGCTGTCCTCTTTTCTAGGTAGGTTCTGCATGGCAGATGAAGGAAAAGGAAAACACAATGAGAGGTTAGAAATCATTTGAGAAATAAAAGAAATGTTTGATTTGTTTGTGAAAGTGTTCCCTACTGCACCACTCAGCTCAGAGCTTGACCTAGGTCCTTGTGGGGTGATGGTGGTGTTCAAAGCCCGCTGCCAAGAAAGAATTCTTGAAGACGTCTTTGATGCAAAAAGGTGATTTTATTACAGCATGGGGACAGCGCTTGTGGGCAGAAAGAGCTGCACTGGGGTTGTGGTGGGTAACTGATTCTATATCCTCAGGTTGGGAGGGGGTCAGGGATAGAGTTAAGTCTCTAAGGAATTTTGGAAGTGAGGTTTCCAGGACCTCGAGGGGCTAGGTGTTGTTAGGAAAATGGCATTTATTACCGTTTAGTAAAGCCTCAGTCATGAGACCCTTCAGATGTATATCAGGGGGCCATGGCTGGGAGTATGATTGCTAACATTTATCTTGGGGGAGTTGAGATAAAGGAAGTTTCCAGAGGAATTTTTTTATGTTAAAGTAGACTTACAGGATCCTGGGGGCCAGGATAATGTTAAGCCAAGATTCTCTTTTGCGCCTAGCAAAGTGTCATCATTGAGGCAGCTGAGCTCCTAGAGGAAGGTCACACTGCCTGTTTGAAGGACTTGTCAGTGGGCTGTAGGCAGTAAGGGAATTTAATTTTCCATTTGTCTTTGTTTCCCACATCACCATGGCAAGCGCTTAAACCCCTTTACATCTTGATGAGGGTGATCTTAGGGCTCCAGGAAATGGAGTCTATAGGTGTCTGGAGATTAGCCTATGGATAAGATTGTTTTTTTTCTTGCAGTTTACTAAGTTATCCATAAACTGAAGGAGACACTTGTCCCGTGTGACTGTGACCTCTGTCCGTCAGCCATTTGCCCTCTTTCCTTCCCCCTGTTCTTGGGCAGCCAGGAGTGTCCGAGGAATAGCACACATATCCCACCTGGCGGGGACACGGGTGCTGTTAGCCTGCACTTTGCGGCTCAGCTTTCCCCACGCTCCCTCGTCACTTTGAAACCGGTGTTTGGGGGATACTAGACGGTGTTGGGTGAGTCGCTCTGGTGGCTGACATCCGCCCTTGGATAAAGGTGAGAGAGATGATGTCCTTCCTTATTTGGTGGCTCTAGAAGCCACGTTCCCTCCTCATCTCTTTTTTACAAGGACTTGGCCCTGGTCAGCAGAAGCCCAGGCCATTCAGCAGCCCCCACCCTTGGCACTTCCTTATCTCAGAGTCTTTACTGTGGAATTCCGAGGCCTACCCCGATATGCTCCGGATGTGCTTCAATCCGTGGCCTGCCACTTGGCTCCTCTTGTAATGACAAGCAGATAACATAGCTCACATGCCTTCTCCTTTTCCTGCATACCAACCAGACCCCAGCTCCGAAAAGGAAACGCACCACAAACCAAGAGAGATGGAGTTTTATTTTTATAGAGACATTGTTAAGACGGCAGTAAGCCTAGAATTATGGCAAGTGCTTCCCCATGTTGCTCCAGTAAATCTCCTCAATCACCTCAAGATTTTTACAGATGGGGAAATTAGTAGGTGCAGGGGTTAATTAAATACCCACAGTCACATAGCAAGCGTGTGTGTGTGTGTGTGTGTGCGCGCGCGCGCGCGCGCGCACACGCGCAGGGAGAGCATGAAAATTCAAAGCCCGGGCTGACTCCGAGTCCAAAGAACCTTTATTGTAGTTAAATCCCATCAGAACTAAGCCTGTCTCTGAAGGCAGTCACTATCAAGATTTGCCAAGTTTGAGTATCATTAACTTGGAGACAAGTGTTCCTTCTTCAAGGCATGGTACCAAAAGGTACAATTCCATTATTCATCAACATCACTGTGGTTACACCATAACTCACATACGATGGACAAAGTCTCTTTATCTGAGAAACGACAAGAAAGCAGAGGAAATATTTGCTAAACAAACGAATGGGCATAAATCTGAAATCAAGTGGCAGGAGATACATCCAAATGGATACATATGAATGAGTTAAATGCCTCTTTTATTTTTTTTATTTTTATTTAAAAAAAAATTTTTTTTTCAACGTTTATTTATTTTTGGGACAGAGAGAGACAGAGCATGAACGGGGGAGGGGCAGAGAGAGAGGGAGACACAGAATCAGAAACAGGCTCCAGGCTCTGAGCTGTCAGCACAGAGCCCGATGCGGGGCTCGAACCCACGGACCGTGAGATCATGACCTGAGCCGAAGTCGGACACTTAACTGACTGCGCCACCCAGGCGCCCCTAAATGCCTCTTTTAAAAGACAAATACTCTTATATGGGGTGAAACAATACAAAGCAAGCTATCTGCTGTTTATAAGAGACACACGTGTGCCAGAACGAGATTGAGAGGGTGAAACTAAAGGGATGGGCAAAGAGATCCTGTGTAAATGCTACCAAAATATGCAGAGGGGAAATATTAGTAGCAGACAAAATAACTTTGAAGCAAAAAGCACCAAGTGGGAGAAAGAGAGATGAAAAACTCCACCCAACAAGAAGTTCTAGCGATAATTAAGGTTCATGCAGTCGATACCATAACATTGGAAACACTGAAAGACCAAATCTGTGTACTCAGGCATGCTAAAAACAGGTACACGTAATAAAAGTTCCGTTTAGGCCTGATAGAAACTTGCCATCTCTTCCAATGGCTAATGTGTCTGCCATGTATTTAAAGCAGGGAACTTAAGCTCAGACTTCCAGATTGGAAAGACTCGAAGTATTTCAGGGAGAGCTTATTTATGCTGTATGAGTATTTTACGTCAGGGAAGCATTATGACAAATAGACCGTGAAAATCACACCACATCCTAAGGAAAAACAAAAAAGCCAAAGAAGATTCTTGGAGTGTCTCTTCAGGAAATCCTCAAGCATTTAAGGCTCTTGGCAGTTCGGGTAATGTGTTCATAAATTTCCCCTAACAAACTCATTCCAGCATCAGAACATGACAAATCAATCAAACTTTAGAGGATTGATAGCTAAACTCTTCCAGAGCTGTGGGCATGAATCCAGGAAAGGAATTTATGCCAGACTATTGAACCCCTTCCTGCCAAAAATGGAAATAAAGACAGAAAGAAAACCAGTTACTTTACTTCAATTCATATCTGCCACATTTTGGGCAAGAGAGTTAAGGATTCAGTTAGAGCTTCTCACAGGTGAGAGGAAATTCCTAGCAAAAGTAAGTAACTAAAGCAGTCAATCCTTAAATCTCATCTTCTCCAGCAGGACATGGGGCAATGGAGGAAAGGGGCCAAGAAGCTAATGAGGGAAAAGGTTGTCTGTGGACAACCTTGGGCCTCTAGGATTCTAAATGATGTCTTTTGAAGGGACACAATTTGAACTGATATTGAAGAAAAACCCAAGAACTAGTTCGTGCTAATCTAGAGTTTATATATTCTGATAAGTATAAATTAGACAAGGAATTGGTTAGAAATGCTAATAGTTTTCAAGAGAAGAGGACTTTTTCCTCCTGATCCTATGTCAGGTACATAGGTGAGATCCCCGTACTTGAAGGGGATTTGACCTAGTTGAGGTCACTAGGACCTTACATTCTACATCCAAACCAAATGAATACCTCCGAACTCTGTAGAAACAGGGACCAGAGACCCTACTAGGTCATTGACCAGCAAGGTTGGCTGTGAAAGGGTTAACCACACACACACACACACACACACACACACACGTAACATGTGTATATATTTCTATATATAACTTCAGATAGAAAGAGAGAGAGGGGTGCCTGGGTGGCTCAGTTGAGTGTCTGATTCTTGATTTTGGCTCAGGGCCATGGGATCGAGCCTCACATTAGACTCTCTGCTGACAGCAGGGAGCCTGCTTGAGATTCTCCCTCCCTCTCTTTCTGCCCTTCCCTCCCCTCACGCTCTTTCTCTTTCTCTCTTTCTTTCAAAATAAATCAAGAAAAAATTTTAAAAAAGGGAGGAAGGAAGGAAGGAAGGAAGGAAGGAAGGAAGGAAGGGTAGAAATAGATATCAACTTGGGTCTCTTTCTGCCTCCTCTCCATTCCTTGCCTCCTCTTTTCTCTTTCTCCTCCCTGATCTGACTCTCTGTTTCATTTCCTGTGTGTCTGCTGGTAGGTAGGTCTTGTCTCTGAGTGTCTCTCCATGGGGCTCAGTGTATTTCTCTTGGTCATTGGCTGCCTGCCCCTCTCCCTTCCTCTCTCTGTTCTCCTCCCTTCCTTATTCCTGCCTTTTGCTCTGGCCATGGCTGCTGCTGCTATGATGTGTTTTCTATTGATGGAGTGAGCATTAAGGATGCCCAAATATGGTAACGCTTTCAGTCAGGGTTGAGATCATGGTAGCAAGGCAATGCTCACACCCTGCTCAGGCAGTGCTCAGGAAACTCAGGACTGTCACAAACACGGGCCCACCTTCTATCCAGCCTCCTGAGATCAGAGGAAGCAGAGTGATGCAGCCAGACCCTGGTCTATAAAAGGCAGCAGAGGTTTTCTTCTGGCAGCTGCCACTTGTTACAATTCAGTCAATTTTCCATCCCAAAGCAATTTACATTCATGTCTCTGTTGTGATCACTAGGCTGTGCCCTTACTGGAGGGGAAACCATCTTCCCTAGAAACATTTAGATCATTAGAGTAAATCCACTGGAAGAGGAATGCTCGGATACAACAATGCAACTATTGAAAGATTTTTTTTTTTTAATCCACCCTCCTTTTAAAAGAATGTTCAAAGAAATTGCCACATCAGAGTTCTGAAATGTCAAGAATTCCTCTCATTTCTTGCTGGAGTTAATGCCAGGAACATTCTAGAACACTACAATCGCTCATTCCTTACAATGAAGGATAGAGGATTGTTTGCCTGAGATTTAACCCACCTGAGAAGTATTTTTCCAAGGTGCTCCTCAAGGTCAAGACTGGCTGCAAAACTTTCAAGCCGATCTATGGGGAAAAAAAAAAAAACAACTTTTTTATTAAAGAGGTGTGCTTAATCAGTCATTCCTCCATGGCACTTTAGGGATTTTATTTTTACCGAATCTTTCTAGAATATGCGGGAAATCTCCAAAATGGACGGCACCAATTTCAGCTGCAGAAAACAGCGTCACTGAAGGTGAGCGAAGACAGGCAATTGTGAAGAATGTAAAGGGTACAGCTTCATTTTTCTAGATTTCCCTTTTGTGATTTTTTTTTGAAGGGGAGTCCAAGTCAGAAGAGCTGGGAAGCCTATCCCTTAAATTCATGGCTCATAAAATTGATTAGAAAAGGCTTTTAAAGTCTCGTCGAAGGGCTATGTAGGGTGTGAAAATTTCCACCTAGGACAAATTCTGAACTGTACTGGGACTTTCCCTCAGTCCAACCTATTCATTACCATTTATTGAGCACTCACCATACGCCACGCCCTGGGATAAGTGTTTAATTAGTTCGCATACATCTCATAGTCATTTTTAATACAGATATGATTATTTTACCTATTTTACAGATGAACACACGGAGCCTGATGGGTTAAAGAAATTTGTTTACACAGCTAAGAAGGAAGAGATCTCAGATTCAAACCCACATCTGCTAACCTTACAGTCTATGTTTTCAAATACCTGTCTCATGGCCAGACTCGCCACATAAGAGTCCAGATACAGAGAGAAAATTGGCTCTGAGTACCAGTGGCAATAAATGTCCCAGATGGGGAGCCTGCTCACCCTCCCTAGGCCTGTTCAGTAGATCTCAGAATGTTATGGGGATCATTGTAGGAAGAACCACCCAGGTTCATCAAGCCCTATTACCACTTGCAAAGCCTGATTTCTGTTATCTCAGATGATCTTTTCTAGAACTCTATGACTTAGGGGTTGTCATTCCTGTTTTAACAGAAAAAAAAGACTAAGACCTAATGAGGTGAGGTAACTTACTCAAGGTCACATATCTGGTAACTTCAGAGCCAAGGCTTGGGCCAAGTCCACCTAAGTCTTTGTCCAGTGACCTTTGACCAATCTGGGCCAACTCCAGTCAATTGATCATGACTACTCTGAAATATTTTTGAAAAATAGTCTCAGGATGGATCAAGACTTGGTGAGAAAAATTGTCATGATTGATTAGCCGTGTCTGCACGGACACTAAAGTGGGGTGTGGCAGTGCACGTACCATAATTATGTCATTTCTGATCTATTTTGTACAATCTCAAATCTTCCAGAAGAAGGAATGAAGGCTGGTCTCAGAAATTCTGAGAATACTCAGAATTTGAACTGAGTTGATTCCGATTGAACTGGAACAGAATTGAATGAACTGAAGTGAAAAACTAATGTACCTGGACCAAAATAATAATGTTAGGCCTGGTGATCGATATATTACACAATGAAATATTTAAATAGAAGAGGAATCAGCTAGAATTGATGAGAAAGAAAATACAAAGCATTGCCCTATCCCACATTCCCAATATCTAGAAAGCACCAATAAATTAATAATAGTAAATTTTATTAATTAATTTACACCCATAATAAGATGTTGAGATTTGGTATGTATGACCTATGGCTGAAAAATGAAGTGAGCATCTGCATACTATAAGATTTGGGGCCAAAATCCTTACCACAAGGAAGAGATGGTAGAACCAGCCCTGTAGAAGCCCCATTACCACTCCTCCCAGTGTACCTTCTCGGTCTATCTGAATGACTGTCAGGTCCCTCGGACAATACACCTCCTTTAGCAACAAATATTATGCAATGCCAAGTTGCCATCACAAAATGTAATTGACAGATATAATTTGTATATACATACAATTTCCCCTAAACACCCAAGATAATGCCCTAACCTGACAGAAATAATATAAATAAAAGGGACATAATTTGTAATTAAAGTAATAGTCTGCTTTAGTACTTATTTCCTGGGGCACAAGAACACTAGAAGACATAATGAAGTAGTCGATTGCTTGGCCTACTTATAATGAATAAGTTTGGATTAAAAAAAAAAAAAAAGGAAGCCAATACAAAGTTGAATATTGTTAACACCTTGTCTTTATACTTAACATATTGAAATAAGACCTAAATAAGTAAATTTGGTTTTTTGTATAGATTTATTGCCAATGGAACAGATAAAATGTGGATCGATAGATTCGCAACTTAGGCAGTACAAATGGCCTCGCCATCAGTGATTTTGATGGTCCAAAATTGTCAACAGTTCTTGGTAAAATTCCAAAAAAATAAGCACTCTATAATCTTCCCTTTATTCACAATGGTAGTTACATTTCTGGAAAATTCAAGGTCTGTTAAAGCTATATAAAAATACTTTGACAAAAATACTTCATAGTTTTTCTATAAAATGGAATTAGGTTCCAGGCTCAGATAATTATAAAATGTCTTGCAGGGAACTGGAAAGACATGCTGGTTATGAGACAATTCATGGTATGGAATTGTCCCATGCGTTCCTGGCAGTGTGGAATCCCTGGCCTTGCCCATTAAGTGTCAGTGCAGTCTCCCATTCACTGTGTTAACCAATAATCGCTTCACATATTTCCAAAGTGCCCCTTGGAGATGGTGTTACCCTTGTTGCAGACATTGTCCTCTATACAGAAGACCAAGAAAGAAATCAAAGTCTAAGAAAGTGTTATCAGGCATGGCTACTATTGCATTTCCCTGGATGAGATCGAGGGAGTGGCTTCCTACCTAAGCCAAGTAAGGGGAGGTGGGGGCATCATCAAGAGAATTGGGCATAGAGATTGGGGCTTCCACCATGAAAAGGAGACTGACATCCCGCTCCCCAGGTTGGATGTTCACAGCAAACTGCCTCTTCTGCATCTGTGTTGAGGAGAATTGGAGAGATGTGGAGGGTACAGAGAGATTGTCCACAACTTGGAGCAGCTGCATGCCCGCCCACCACTGGGCCTGGCAATGAGCTTGAATTTCCCATGGGAAAGCTGGACACAGCTGATTGCAGGGATTTGGGCTTGAGCCATCTTGCTGTTATCCCACTGAAAGGATTATCTATTGCGCAGACACCCAACAACAAGCTGATGTTGCATTTGCCACCCTTGCTGGGAACTGAAGTGGAAGGAGAACCCAGGAGTAGAAGTAGAGCTGGAGCAACATCTGCTAGTGAGGGGTTTGTAAAGTAGGAAGAGGGAGGGGGGCTTCAGGAGCTTCAAAGAACCTCGGCATGAATATCTGTCATACTGGAGGTGTGGTCATTGACTGGCATGAGCTGGATAGTTAGCAATACAGCAAGGGAAGACCTCAACCGGTTGAGTTTGACAAGTTTGACAAGTTTGCCCTTTCTCCTTTTCCCCACTTGTGATGGTTAATTTTACGTGTCAACCGTAATGGACAGGTTGCCCAGATATTTGGTGAAACATTACTCTGGGTGTATCTGTGAGGGTGTTTCTGGATGAGATTAACATTTGAATCAGTGGGCTGAATAGAGCAGATTGCCCTCCCCAGAGGGGCTGGGCCTCATCCAGTTTGTTCTTTGATGGCTGGAGTAGAATAAAAGGCTGAATAAGAGGTAAATTGAACTCTGCCTGACTATCTCTGAAATGGCACATTGGTCTCTTGCCTTCAGACTCAGACTCAGACTGGAACTTACACGATTAGCTCTCTTGGTTCTCAGGCCTTTGGACTTGCACTGGAACTTGAACTGAGAGCATCAGGTCTCTTGGGTTCAAATGTTTAAATCAAAATGTTTCATGTTGGGGCACCTGGGTGGCTCAGTTGGTTAAGTGTCTGACTTCAGCTCAGGTCATGATCTCACAGTCTGTGAGTTCGAGCCCCATGTCGGGCTCTGTGCTGACAGCTCAGAGCCTGGAGCCCGCTTCGGATTCTGTGTCTCCCTCTCTCTCTGCCCCTCCCCCGTTCATGCTCTGTCTCTCTCTGTCTCAAAAATAAACATTAGGGGCGCCTGGGTGGCGCAGTCGGTTAAGCGTCCGACTTCAGCCAGGTCACGATCTCGCGGTCCGTGAGTTCGAGCCCCGCGTCGGGCTCTGGGCTGATGGCTCAGAGCCTGGAGCCTGTTTCCGATTCTGTGTCTCCCTCTCTCTCTGCCCCTCCCCCGTTCATGCTCTGTCTCTCTCTGTTCCAAAAATAAATAAACGTTGAAAAAAAAAAAACATTAAAAAACAAAAAAAAACCCAAAAATGTTTCATGTTTATACTCCAACAGGTTGAAACTCCTCAGTAACCTAGTGACATACCTGACTTGGTCCCACGAAAGACTTAAAATAATTTATAAGAAGTCAGGAATTTGAAAAACATGAATTTTTTGAAGAAAGCACAATATTGGTTTAAGAAAATAGTGACTCACAGGGGTGCCTGGGTGGCTCAGTTCGTTAAGCGTCCGACTTCAGCTCAGGTAATGATCTAATGGTTTGGGAGTTCGAGCCCTGCATCAGGCTCGGTGCTGACAGCTCAGAGCCTGGAGCCGGCTTCAGATTCTGTGTCTCTGTCTCTCTCTGCCCGTGCCCTGCTCACACTCTGTCTCTCTCTCTCTCTCAAAAATAAATAAACGTTGGGGCGCCTGGGTGGCGCAGTCGGTTAAGCGTCCGACTTCAGCCAGGTCACGATCTCGCGGTCCGTGAGTTCGAGCCCCGCGTCAGGCTCTGGGCTGATGGCTCAGAGCCTGGAGCCTGTTTCTGATTCTGTCTCCCTCTCTCTCTGCCCCTCCCCCGTTCATGCTCTGTCTCTCTCTGTCCCAAAAATAAATAAACGTTGAAAAAAAAAAATTAAAAAAAAAAATAAATAAATAAATAAATAAACATTAAAAAAAAATTTAAAAGAAGAAAGAAAATAGTGACTCACAGAAACTTTCATACTGAAGCATTAGTTTCGCCACTTAAGGCAAGATCTGATTTCCTCGATTATGTGAACCAATTGGCTTTGATTTCTGATACCTTTGTTTAGTATTAGGAAGGCAGCTGACGTGTAGTGAATTTGGAACCTGAAGACCAGGGTTCAGGTTCTGTCCATCTAAATTGATTATCTTGAGTGATGTTAAGCTCCCATTTTGTCATCTATGAAACTGATATAACAAATCCTACCATTTAGGACAAAGATGAGAATATATATACGTAAAAAATATTTTTAAACCCTACATTTAAATTACACGGTATGATATTTCTGTGTTGAGTTCAAACAAAGGAGGGAGGTAGCTGGCTGGCTGAAAGAGGGCTTGGTTAAGAATAAAGAGATCACAGTATTTGCATAGCGGGTACTCAGTAAGTACCACTCAGTAAGTGGTACTCAGTAAGTAGAGTAAGTTAGCGCTCTAACTCCCTGAATTTAGATGAATCATGTATTTTTTAAAAAAATTAATTTCTCTCAACTATTAAATGAAATTAATTAAAGGTCCTCTTTTGATCCCTAAATATTTTGGGGCTTGATGGTTGGTTTGCTTCAATTTACGTTTCCATTTTTGTGTAGGAATATAAATTAGGATCAGGAATATTACTGCCTGGATTTCTATTTTGAAAAAGTGTGAAATGTGAGGACTTCCAAACCTTGGTATTTGTAACTAACACATGTAAAATCACTCACAGTGACTTTTGGAATATTTTTATCTGTCGGCAGATTTGGATAGAGGCATCCATCCGAGTGCCGAACTTCAGATCTTCAACGTGTTATAACCTCTCGTTATTGTTTTAGTTGCAGCTTCAGCTCTTGGAACATTGCCTTTTACTTACAGTTACTGTACTTGTGCCCAAGGGCTGGCACAGCAAAGTACCATAGACAGGGTGGTTTAAACAACAGGGTTGGCTGCTTCTGAGGGATCTGAAGAAGAGTCGGTTTCATGCCTCTCTCCTAGCTTCTGGTTGCTTGCTGGCTGTTATGGATTGAATTACGTTCCCCCCAAATTCATAAGTTGAAGTCCTAACCCTCAGTTCTTGGACTGTAACCTTATTTAGAGACAGGGTCTTTAATCAAATTGAAAGGAGGTCGTTAGGGTGCATCCTAATCCAATGGGGCTAGAATCTTTATAAGAAGGGGGATTTTGACACAGACTCATCCGGAAGGAAGGTGATGTGAAGACACAGGGAGAAGATGTCTACAAGCCAAGGAGAGAGACCTGGAACAGAGCTCTTTCCTTCATAGCCCTCAGAAAGAACCAAACTTGTCAACTTGCCAATGCCTTGATCCAGGATTTCTACCCTCTAGAGCTGTGAGACAATACAGTTCTTTTGTTTACGCCACCCAGTTTGTGATACTTTGTTATGGTAGCCCCAGGAAACTAAGAGACTCACAATTTTCACATTCTTTGGCTTGGAGATGCAACATCCTTGTCTCTTTCTTCAAGTTCACGTGGCATACTGTGTGTGTGTGTGTGTGTGTGTGTGTGTGTCTCCAAATTTCTCCTTTTGATAAAGAACAGAAGTTATATTGGATTAGGGCCCATCCCCTGCTCCATCATGACCTGATCTTAACTAATTATATCTGCTACAACCTTATTTCCAATTGTGTCTCCCCAAATCTTCGTCAAGAGATGAAGTTTATTGTCTCGTCCCTTAAGTCTGGACAGCACTTGTGACTTACTGTGTCTAAGTGAATGTAACAGTAATGACACTACATGAGGTGTGGAGCATAGGCCTCAAGAGTCCTTGCAGCCTCTGCCTTCTGCCCCTTGGACTGCAGCCCTGAGACCACCATGAACACAAGCTGGACCAGCTTCCTAAAGAAGAAGCCTTGTGGAGGGGAACCAAGATGCCCCTGACGACAGCCACCAACAACTGCCAGACATTGAGTGAGACCATCCCGGACCTTTTAAATAGGAGTTGGCAAACCGTAGCCCATGGGCTAAATCCAGCCCAGCTATATTTGTGTAGCCTATGAGCTAAGAATGGTTTTAGCCATTTTAATGGGTGGAAAATATCAAGAGTACTATTTTATAGCACATGGGAATTATATGAATTTCAAATTTTAGAGTCCACAAATGAGGCTTCATTAGGACATAGCCTCACCCCCTTGTTTGTATATTGTCTGTGGTTGCTATTATCCTATAATGTCAGACTCAAGGATTTGTGACAGAGACTATATAACCATTGAAGCCTAAAATATTTAATATCTGGCCCTTGATAGGTAAGGTTTTCTGACCCCTGTCTGAAGTGCCGCCGAGTTTCCAGCTGAATGCAGCTGCGTGAGTGAGCCCAAAGGAAAGCAAGCAGAGGGTCTGTCCAGCCTACCCACAGGAGCAGGAGAACAAATCCTTGCGTGAGTGTGGCTTCTTATGCAACAATAGATAATCAAAATACTTCTGCATCAGACTTCAAGTTAAGTAGGAAATAATTTTAATATGAAACCAAAACAAAACGTGTCTGTCTTTGCAAAAACCAGCAGGCAAAAATAACAACAACAAATCAATCTCTTAACCCACTGGGAACCTGAACCAACCTTCTCAAACCTCTTTTTTTTTTTCCACATGCACGGTTGTAATTTTTCAGGTAATTATTTTTTTTTAACTCACGGTACAGGGAGCAAATAATTAGTCGAATCAAAACTCTTCCCAAAACTATATTAAATGTCCTCAGGTTTACATTGGATTTCATCCTAAACCAATTTTCTGAATTTCATGCTATGTGACTAGTAGCCTATGATTCTGACAAAAGTGCCTGAAAACAGCAAACAAAAGCTCCCTCCCTCCCTTTGTGTACTCCTCACTGCTCACAGAATTGAACTGCTGCAAGACAAACCCAGACGAAACACGCTGCATCAGTTTGCTTTCTGAGGACTGCCATGGTTAGCTGACTTCCTGTGCAGGAGACACAGCCATAGTCTAACCACAGAAGCAGTTTCCGGCCTCTAACAATGAAAGCTGGGACTCATGAGATCTGGGAAAACCTGGGTCTGAATCTTCCCACTTAACGTAGAGCTACTGCCTTGACCACAGCAGCCAAGTTCCCACAAGGTTATCTGAAATATCACTGAGTTAAGAGTTAAAAGACGTAGGGGAGCCTGGGTGGCTCAGTCTCTTAAGTGTCTGACTTCGGCTCAGGTCATGATCTCACAGTTAGTGAGTTCAAGCCCTGTGATGGGCTCTGTGCCGACAGCTTGGAGCCTGGAGCCTGCTTTGGATTCTGCGTCTCCCCCTCTCTCTGCTCCTCCCTCACCTGCACTGTCTCTGTCTCTGTCTCTCTCTGTCTCAAAAAAAAAAAAAAAAAAACCCAAAAAACAAACAAATAAAACATTAACAGTTAAAAGATGTAGGTTCTCATGTTGTGTCACCTTAGGTATTTTCTTCTCCACAGATGAGAAATAGAATATTACGTAGCATGCCACATGGCAATAGTAGAACCTAGGAATACCTGACCATGACCTAGCGTTCATATATTGAATGTTAACAGTGTGTCAGGTATTGTTCTAGGGACAGAGCAGTGAATAAAATTAGGTCATTGCTCTCATGAAGATCCTCATGAAGGAGATAAAATTCCACAACGAGAGGAGATAACAATAAATATATCAACAAGCAAACATGTAGGCTGCATGTGCCATGCAGAAAGTCAATATGTGCCAGGAAAGAAAATAAAACAAGGTTAAGAGTTGCTATATTACACAAGGTGATCAGGAAAACCTTCGCCAGTAAGGTAACAGCTACACCAAAGTCTGAAGGAAGATGGAGCCCTAGGGATATCTGCAGGACGTGTTGTTTTCCAGGCAGAGGGAACAGCATGTGAAAAGTCCCTAAGGTAGAAGTATGCTTAGCATGTTTAAGGAATAGCAAAGAGGCAGTGTGGCTACAGCAGAATGAGAAAGGCAGAGAGGTTGTCAGGGCCAGACCACATGGGATTTTGTAGCTCGCAGGCAGTATTTGAGATTATTCGGAATGAGATGAGAACCCACTGGTGAGTTTGAGCAGAGGAGTGACAATTTTTGACATAAGTTTTAAAGGGATCTTCTGTACACTATGGCAAGAGTAGATTACAAGGGAGCGGGGATGCAAGCAGGAAAACGAATTCAAAGGCTATTGCAATAACACAGGTGAGAAGTGACTGTGGCTTGGTAGAGGTACAAGGGATAAAGGATGTTCAGATGATGGATATGTTTGAAGGTAGAACCAATCGGGATTTTCTAGTGGAGAAGTGGTTGAGTGTGAGAAAAAGAAAAGAGTCAATGATGACACCAAGGTTCTTCTCTGAGTAATTGGGAGGATGGAGCTGCCATGTATGGAAATGGAGAAGACTCTGGAATAAACATATTTTGAGGGAAAAGGAATCGGGGCGGGGAAGGGGAAGGGTGGTTGGTTTTTTGTTTCTAACGTGTTGAGATTTTCAATTAGCCATCTAGGAGATCTGTAGAGAAGGTAGTATTGACATAGACACTTGGAGTTCAGAGGAGTAGTCCACTCTGGAGATACACTTGGGAGTTGTCAGCATAGAGATCATATTTAAAGTCATAAAATTGGCTGCATTATTTGGCCTGTAATCACTGTAGGCAACTAGGCCCCCATTGTGCTGAAGGTACTTTGAAGAGCTATGTAGAGTATGCCTCAGAATTGTCTGTCTGAGATGTGGGATAGAGGAAAAGCCACCGGATCTCAGTCCCCCTTGGTCGAAGTTTGCTCCATGGGGTGTTAAGTCCTCAAACTGCCAGATTTGTGTATGCACCAGAATGTCAGAGTAGATTCCCTTAGGCATTAGAGTATGATGGTGGCTATAGTGGGTGAAATAATGGTCCCTAAAGATATCCAAGTCCTTACCCTTGGAACCTGCAGGTGTGCCTTATATGGCAAAATGGGGCTTTGCAGATGTGATTAAATTAAGGATCTTGAGATGGGGAGGTTATCCTGGATTGCCTAGGTAGGCCTTAAGTGCAAGCACAGCGCCCTTATAAGAGGGACATTTGACTACACACTGGAAAAGAAAGTCATGTGTTTCACACAGGATCATAGAGAGACGATGCTACATGAGTAGCATTGAAGATAGAGGAAGGGGCGATGAGCCAAGGACAACGAATGCAACTCTAAAGCTGGAAGAGACAAGCACATAGATTTGTGGTAATTTGTTACAGCAGCCAGAGGAACGAATAGAGTGGCAGAGAATAGGGTTTTGGGGTTATACCTGCAGACTGTGGCACCAATGACTGGAGTATAAAGGTGGGCCAAGAGGATTTGAGACAAGGAGCAAATCTGGCTCAATCCAATCCACTGCTTGGATCTGTTTGTGGACTCTGTTCAGTCCAGCCCATCAGAGAGCTTACAAAGTGGTGACCAGTCTCAAGGCCTATTGAATACTCAATCCAGGAAGATTAAATGGAACAAGCTACAGTCTCTGCTGCTGCAACTGATCCTCTGAAATGATTTATAGAGAGTTATCCTTTTCCTCCTCCACCATTCTTTTTATATATCTCTCACCTTTGGCTGATCTACAGTAGGTATAGGATGTTTGCCTGGTAGGGTGGCCCAGAACTTCATCTCTGAGGGTCTAGAACTCATAGTTGCTTTATCCTTGTTGGGTCATGAAGCCAGAAATGGCCCATTTATGCTTATCACTGGACATGTAGGTGCTAAGAAACACCCCTGATCAAGATGTACTCTCTCTTGCCCTGACTATATAACGGTAATCCCAGAGCCTCATGATAATTAGGGAAATGAGTTAATATGGTGATTCCTGCCTCTGCCTTTTGGCTAATTGGCTTAAGAAACCAAAATAACTAGATGCCAATGATAGTTTCAGGTTCAGTGGGACACTTAGAGAATCCTCTTGTGAAAATATTCTTCCCCTACCACTCATGGGGGAGTATGACTGGGGGAAAGATATCTAATCCAAAACAACCTAAGATTAAAGGGATAGGAAGTACAAATTTTACAACTGGGTCTTTGGGAATTATGATGAGAGGGGACAATCCTACTTCTATCCTATTTGTTCCTAGAATCATCTATTCTAGCTGTCGAGGACACAGCACCATATATCAGCCATCGGTGCTGTACATATATTACATCCTGGAGGATAGTTTCCTAATTCTGCAGGGTGTTTTTCCTGAGATGATGCCATAGCTGAGTCTTTAATTGGCCATTCCATCATTATATCATGCTGGTGCCTTCCAGGTAATTTGATATATAGTAGAAAAAATGAGTTCCATAGTTACATGCCGAATGTCACCTCTTCTTCACTGTAAAATAGATCTATTGATCTGATACAGAGTTATGTAGGGATCGCATATCAGTAAATCAGGCATTATATAAGACCTTGGATGTGGTGCAGGAAGAGGTGCAGCGGGCAGAGAAAGCAAACCCCTATACAGAAGAAGTAGGTATCAACTCTGGTAAGGATGAATCATTACTCTATCGGGATAGAAAGAGACCAACCTAACCCCTTTAAGCAATCTAGCAATCAATAATCAATAATCATTAACCAATGCCCCCCACATGGCTAGTCTGTTTCCTCAAGATAGAGTGCCATATCAAGTATTCAGTGTCAGTCTCTTCAGTCGTGAGGGTGGAAATTCATGAGTGACAGCTGAGAGAAGAGCCTTAATGAGAGGAATCCCATGATCTTAGGCTCACTTACAGCCCCGCCCCCGCCACAAGAGCCACTCGTGGGCACATTGTTGGAGCCCTGCAGTGACTGAGAGGAGAAGGTGGCAACATCCAGAGGGCAACTTATCCTCCCTACGTATAGTGGTGACTCCTCTTCAAAGACACAAGTCATTTCCACATGACTCGTTCCCAAACTGCCTTTTCTCTGGGCTTCTAATCTTTCTTTTCCTGGGTCCTGACCATCCGGCCATACTCTTTTCCACTTCTGTGTGTATAGCTGTGCGTCAAGCTATTCACAAAGTGCATGACTAAGTGCACTGCTGGAAGCCTTGGTAACTGGAAGGCTTTTCCTTCTGCACTTTTAGAACTCCCTCTGTGTTGTGGTTCTAAAACGTTCACTTAGCACCCATCTGTGACCCTCTGTTAGTTGGTTGCAGCGGCTTCCCCATGAGGCCATAGGTGAGAGCTGCGGTGAAGGCATTGGTACAACAGATGGAGGTGACATGAACGTCTTTGTTACCTTTGGGGTCACAATTGATTTGTTTTTACCTTTGGCGTCAAAACATATTTGTACCTTTGGGGTCTTCTTGGATCCGAGTCTGAATGTACTTTTCCATCAAATGATGGGTTGCCTGACCTTGTGACCTGGTGGATCTGATAACACTTACTTCATTATTAGTACTTTTATGTTCCATGCTCGGTGCTCAATCTCTATGGAGGCTCAGTACTACCACAGATGCTGCTTTGAAAATGGTAATTAGTTCTCTGCCATAGATGATGTGGCTGGGCTCTGTGCTGTGGCTCTCCTATTAGCCCTTGGCTGAGACTCCACACAACATTGATATCTACCATAACTATCTCTAGCACTACTGAGTTTAATGGGTCATAATGGCCCAAGTGGCAGCTTGACTATATTGCAGCTTGAATCTCCTGAAACTCTCTTGCTCTGGGTGCCACTCAAAAATGGTAGCCTTCTGAGTCCTTCGGTAAATGTGGTACAGAAGTATCCCCAAGTGGAGTACATGTTACCTCCAGGATCCAATGAAACCCACTCAGTGCTGTGCCTGTCATTAGTGGAAAGGAATGCAAAATACAATGACTTGCCCTTTATCTTGGAGGGGATGTTCCAGCATAATCTGGACCGTTGGACCCCAAAACTTGGTGGATGTGGAGAGTAGCTAGGTCTTCACAAGGTGTAGCAACCGCTCTCTGGCATATATAGTTTTTACAACAGCATCCAAACTACTTACCACTTCCTGCGCTTCGAATCCAATCAATATGGTGGGTCTGGGTGAAGTTCTGTAGAATGTCAAGGTGATCAAGGCTCTTTAAACTATATCGTGACAGAGAATAGAGATATTCCTGGGATATAATCCTAGAACAAGACAGTAGATGTGTACTGCTCTCTGATGAAAATGAATGCAAACTATTTTTTGTCCTCTTATTGATGTTAATTGAGGAAGTTTTTCTGCCAGATTAATATCAGGACCTAGTGTAAGGTTTATTTTGACTTTATAGGTGAAGAAACTGAAGCTTAAGGTTAACTTAAACTGAAGGTTAAGAAACTTTAGAAAGGGTGGTTTGGAAGTCATCTAATCCATCCTTTCCCCTGACGCGTAAAGTCCCTCTTCAACAGCCTCCAATATAAGGTTATGAGTTCAGGAGATTTAGGGAGGAAAAGATACAGGTTTGTGGTTAGAACTGCAACCCAGCATTGCTATGTAGTAAGCCACCCCAAACCTTAGTAGCTTAGTAACATCTCAGTTTCCCTAACTGCAAAATAGACTTAACAGTAGCATCTGTCTCAAAGGCTATTGGGAAGATCAAATAATAAGATGTATGTAAGGTGCCTAGTATAGTGTTTGAAACATGAGGGACTTTAAAAAATTGGTGGCTCCAGTTATGAAGAGTATATCTGGGTTAATAGGCCTTTTGCTACTTATATATAGTCAGGATGCTCTGGGGATGACCCCTTAAGGTAGCCCAGAGCTAAAGTCTCTCCCTCACCACTTGGTCTTGGGGGTTGGCTTTTGAGGATCCACACTGGCCACATCTAGAGGTCTCGCAGGACTTGGGGACTTAGCTTCCCACATCCCTCAGATGCAACATTCTACAATTCATCGGCTCCACTCTGACTCAGTCACCAGATGGAGAAGATGGGGCGGGGGTGGGGGGGAAGCCCTGTGCCACCTTCTGAAAAAGGCAGTAGGAGTATTTGCCAAGAGTCAGACCAGTGTTCAAAATTTGACTTGGCCACTTACTAGCTGTGTGATTTGGGGCAACTTATGTAATGTCTTAAGCCTCAGTTTTGCCCAACTTCATGAGTCTGTGGTAGACACTACCAAAATGATATCTGTTTGGGATAATGAGTTTCCATGGATGATACACATGTCAAGGAATGGAGGGCGGGAGGAAGAGGTAATCATCAGGGACAGATGGGCATTAATTCTGTACAATATGTGTGTTTTTCACCACCATCAAGCAGTTAACTCAATTCTGACACGCTACCTGGAGATAGCATAAGATCTCACAGGTTAAGGGCTCAGTCCTAGCAGACACATCCCTACTAGCCCCTGCCATTTCCGACACTTCAGTCCAAGTTGTTACCTGTGCTTGGAATGACTTGCTACAAACTGGAGATTTCAATGACCCCTTCCTAGGATCTGATTAATTTGCTGGAGTGACTCACAGAACTCAGAGAAACATGTACTTACTAGATTACTGGTTTGTCATAAAAGAATGTAACTCAAGAAGAGGCAGATGGAGGGGCACCTGGGTGGCTTAGTTGGTTAAGCGTCCAACTTCAGCTCAGGTCATGATCTCACGGTCCGTGAGTTCGAGCCCTGCGTCAGGCTCTGTGCTGACAGCTCAGAGCCTGGAACCTGCTTCAGATTCTGTGTCTCCCCGTCTCTCTGCCCCTACCCCGCTCATGCTCTGTCTCTCAAAAATAAACATTAAAATTTTTTTTTAAAAAAAAAAGAATAGCCAGATGGAAGAGATACTTAGGTATGGGGAAAGGGCACAGAGCTCCCATGTGCATTCTGAATGTGTCTTGCTCCCAGCACCTCTGTGCTTTCAACAACCTAGACACTCCCTGAGCCCCATCCTTGTAAGTTTTTATGGAGGCTTCTCTATACAGGCACAGTTGTCTAATCATCATCCGCTGGTGATTTATTCAACCTCCAGCCCATGTTCCCTCCCTGGAGGTCAAGGGGACTGGGACTGGAAATTCCAACCTTCCAACCACAAGGTTGCTCACCCTGGCAACCAGCCCTCGTCCTTAGGTTCTTTCCAAAACTCACCTCATTAGCATGAACTCAGGTGTGGTTGAAATGGGGTTTATTGTAAATCAAGACACTTTTATCACTCTTATCACTCAGGAAATTCTAAGGATTTTAGGAGCGCTGTGCCAGGAATGGGATGAATACCAAATATCTATTTCCTATTATAAATCATAATATCACACTCTTGCTTTTTTTCCCCATGTGGCCTGGCTGCCAGCAAGTTTAGTCAAGAAGCAGAAGAACCCAATGTCTGTAAACATTTTCTTAAATATAAACACATAGATGTAAGCGCCAGTTTTTCCAGAAGAGTAATACAATCCCAGGTGTGAAAGGGCAACGGCAGAGCAACAGATGTGAGCTTCTCACATCTGTTAAGACTTTACTTTGTGTAGATAACTGTCACCAGAAGCTCAAACCCCTTGTTAGAGCAGGGGCAAATCTATTAGTATAAACTTCCTCTGCTCCTCCCCTATGGAGCTACCTGCTTCTCAAAGTTTCTGGATCCTTGACTCAATAAATCAGGCATATAATAGAAGCAGATAGTAGGTTTGGACCGACTTTTTCTTCGCCCACCAATCTATAAACCACTATAATTGCTGCAGCCCATAAAATACTTAACATAGTGCAAAGCCCATGAAGTGCCCTCAGGAAATAGCAGCTCCTTCCAGCCGTCCTTTCCAGCCAGTGAGGAATATCAGATTTTGATTCTATACCCTTCCCATCACTTCCAGTCATTCAAACAACCTCATTAGGCGGGTCCATTTTAAAACATCCATACATGTCCAATTCGAAGCTCTCTTGCTCCCAAACCTGTTGCTCAGCACAGGCCTCTCTGGTTGCCTGGGATGGGGCAGGGGTGCAGTGAGAGGATGATCTGCCCTCTTACTTCTTCTCTGCGCTTGCTTCTCTGGTATTGGGATGTGGCACAGGGAGGTGAAAGACTCCAAATGCGGCAGCTATGACAACATCCTGCCTGGATCTGGGCCCTTTCTCCATGAGCTAGAGAAGTGGTGGGCTCAGGGACCCCTGCAACGTGCAGTTATTCAGCCCCAGGTAGCAACCCCAGACATGAGTAGCCCCTGGCAAAAATCCATTTGTTCCACTAGCTGAGGACCTCATGCCCCGTTTCTCTGGGGCAAGCTCTTCTGTGCCTTTGACTGTGGTGGTCCCTGACAATGAGCACAGCCCTGCTCTTCCTCTCTGCCCAATGCTATCTATCCTTTGGAGACTTTGGGAACAAAAACTCATTTTGTCTGCCTTTAGGGAAATGAGAACTTGAGGGTGATGTCATTAACCTTATTTGCCTCCACACCTGCCTCTGCTCTCTCCCTAGGGCCCAGATACCCCTGGGGTGGATCTGCAAATCAAAAAGCTGAGCAGACATTCAACTAGGGATCAAAATGGCAGTCCACCCATCAGAGTTTATAAGACAACTCTCTTGGGCCTCACTACCATAGTTCTTGAGAGGGACTAGTGGTGGCCTTCTTCCTGAGAGAAGGGCATCCTCTTTTTGAAAATCATGGGCTACCTCAAAGGCAACCTCCTTCTAGATTCCTGTCCCTTCTTATATCTCTTCTCTCCATGGCCCCAGTGTGGCCTCTCTTGCACAGGTGGTGGGTAGGTGGGTAGTGGCAGGTGAGAGGGGCTCAGAGTGGGGCTTTCTTTGAATTCCAGCAGCTCTGAGAACTTATTCATGTGTCAATAGTGTGTTATATCTGCACCATAAAGCAAAGGAGCAGGAAAACATCCTCGATCAATTATTCACAGCATCCCATTACATACAGGATGAGTTGTTGCAATAAAGAGACCCCTGTCTGTCCCTAAGGACTTATATCACAGATGAGGGCCACTGCCCAAGGCAACTAGGGAAATTCCTACCAACAGAAGAGATGTGGAAATATCTGTTTCCCACTGATGTCAAGGCCAGCAATGGAAATTCTGGCCTAAAGTAACCTTTTCTGGGCAAAACATTCTAATGGGATATTTAACCTCTCTAAGACTCAGTTTCCTGATCTGTAAAATTAGAGTTGAACTAGCCTGCATGGTTTTCCCAGCTCAGATTTTTAAGAGTTAAGATGATGGAATGTGCTGGTGTTGTATAAATAAAAGAAACAAGCATTTTTTTAAAAGCTATTTGGAAATCCCCTGTGCAATTTGTGACTAGAGATAGAATTCAGATTTATAACCTAAAATAATCTTTTCCTATCTCAAATATCCCCAATTTACTCTCTGGCTTACTGTCATATTCCATTGTGAGTTAAGCCAGATATATTTTGTCCTGATTAAATAAAAGCAAAATCAAGTAACTACTTCAAGCCAGTAAGTAAACTCATGAAATTAGAAAGGCATGCCAAAGACATCAACTAACACTCACAGAATATGTTAAAGAAGTCCAGTGACAAATGGATAAGGA
Organism: Lynx canadensis; assembly: GCF_007474595.2. Classification (NCBI taxonomy): domain Eukaryota; kingdom Metazoa; phylum Chordata; class Mammalia; order Carnivora; family Felidae; genus Lynx; species Lynx canadensis. The sequence continues at coordinate 36,193,587 of NC_044313.2, read as the reverse complement.
GCAAGAAAGGGTGTCTTTTGTCCAGGACAATTAAAATGATCTGAAGACTGAGAGGTGGCTTTGTTGGAAGGACACATGGGGATCTCCTGGAACCCAAGGGCAGGCAGGACAGCAGGCTCCACGGGACTGGCCCCTTCTTGCCAGTGATCCAGGCGCACATAGTCTCTTATCTTGGCTCTTCTCCACATATCTACTTCCCTATTACTGGGGAGGAGGTATGGGCAGGGTTGACAACTGGATGTAAAATCCTGCTACAAAATGTGCATATCTCAGCGAGACTTTTTTTCTAATGAAATTGAGTCTTGAGTTTTAGTTACTCATGCATTTAGTTTTAATGGCCTTCATTGCTGGGGTACCTAGGAAGATTAAGTTTGGGGTGCTTTAGGAAAACTAGTAAGGAAACAAAGTGATAAAGCACTGGATAAAGAGAAAGGGAGAGTTGATTGAAAACTGTCAACTCCCTGAACAATCTAAACAAGGCACAAAGCCTCCCATGTCCCTAGTTCATGATTCTGGAGATCGGTGACCTGTTGACTTAAAGCTATCGTTAAAAAGGATGGGTTAGAAATAATGACAGCATCAGAACCTATCATCCATGTTAAGGTCTGACAAAGAGTTAACTTTCAATAAGAAAAAGTGAACCTTTGCTTAGCACTCAGACATCTTTGGCCATTTTTTTTTTTTTTTTTTTTGGAAATAATTTCCAGACCTCACAACAATTTGAGCCAAAAGTTAGAGTCCCAGATCCTAATCCAGGCTTTTTGACACTAATTTTTCAGAAACCATTTTCCTGGAGCCTGGAGTTTGATGAATGGCACAGAATTCCTTCCCTGCTGCCTTCAGTGGCTACAAAGTTGATGTCTTACAAAGGGCTAAAATGCTGGTTCCATCACTTACCAGCTATGTACCCTTGGGAATGCACTTAGCCTCTCTGAGTTATTCTCATAAAGACTTGAATTGTTAGCTTTCTTGTGATGTGTCATTTTTGTTCTACTTCTCTCTCTTCAAAGGCAATGTTTCTCCCATATAATACTTTGTGCTGTCCCCTGTGCCTCTGCTGGCAGAGTGCCGAGCTGGGTGCCTGTGCTCAATAAATGTTTATCATTTTCTTGACTTTGGCAAAATATTAATAGTCATTTATTAAAATTTCACTTGGGGTAAGACATTGAGATTGGCTACTTTGTTGGAGGAGCTGCAAACTTACCTAGTAGTTCTCTCCTCTTCTCTCCCACAATGTGGGACTCTAGGGAGCCATTTAGGAGTACAAACTGTTGGGGACAGAGCTGTTGTCTGGATAGACAGCTCTGGCTTTCTGGTGGCCATGCAGACACAGAGAGGGAGCTGCTGTTCATTAGACGCCCCTCTTTTCTAAAACAAATACATAGCAGACATTGAAGAAGCAATGGCCTTCTTTTCTAGAAGGTTCATTAATTGCCTCAGGGAAGGTTCCATTAATTGAGTCAAGGACCTCTCCTGTGGATTCCCCCTCCTCCCCACCTCCTTATCCTCTACCAGTTCTCCCTGACCTTCCTGGGTGGGAGGTGGAGGTTGGAGGAGCATGAGTTTTGTTCCCATGGCTGAAGGGAGAGGGATGCCGCAGGACAGGAACGGGTGGAAGTGGAGAGAAGGAAAGGTGGGCTTTCTTCAGGTTGCCATTAATTTCCCCCTCAATAATCTAAAATCTAAAATCACTCACAATTTGCAGCCAGAGGACTCTCTTTCTTCTGATAATACCCACAATGTGGCCTGTGTCAGGAGTTCTGATTTCTCCTCTGAACAGAACTTTGGTCCTATTTCTGGTGCAATAACAATTGTGGCCTTACTGTGCTGAGTGAGTACTTGTGCCTTCCATGTTCTGGGGAACTTTGAGGTTCCTGGCACTAACTGAAAATGAAGAATGTCTGTTATCCCTGTTTTCTCCCCCTTCCCGGGTGGGGGAATAGAAGGAGGTTCAGCCAACCTCAAAACAATGATATACAAGCACTAAGGTCAATTCAAGCAGGTCCTTACAAAGGAATCCACAGCAACGTGGGTCCCCTGAAAAATTGCACTGCCTTCTCCATGATTTCTAGAGAAACTGCTGGATGTACACTTTTCCATATACTGAGAGTACTGCACACAACCCAGTGTATATTTTTTTATTCTCCTCACTCCCGCCATAGGCTGTGAGCCATTTGATGGCAAAGGCTGCCCCCACCTCACCAACTTCTTCCTCCTCCTCCTCTACCCCTTGCACACAACTTTTTGTGAAAAGAAAAGAGGGTACTTTTTGCCTCCTGTGTAAATATTTAGTAGATTCAGTATCTCCCGAAGTTCTGAGAGTTATGCTATAAAGTCAGCTCATAAGTCATGAGGTGAGAAATATATTGACAGGCAAAAGATGGATTGGCTTCTGGACCTGAAGCAGGAAAACCAGGAATTCTGGTTCCAATGACTTGTCTAAAGCTGCATGGAGTGCAGGGTTACTACCACAGCCAAGAAGGTTCAGGATGGTTGGACGATGGTAGCTCTAGAAAAGAGACAAAGGAGAAAGCACCTGCAATGTGTCTCCAGACAGTGGCCTGTCTGTTCCTGGTTGTGCAGACAGATGATTCAGCTCTCAGAGGCTTAAGCCATAAAATATTTGTTCATACATGCAATTTCCATTGTTGTGATTTCATGCTCATTGAGCAACTGACAAATTACAATTTGATTGCCCACGTATTATTAATACCCCAGTTTGATCTGAAAAAGGACATAAGAGAGCTTACAAAGATGCACATGCTTCAATTTAAAAGATAAAGTTTAAGGGGCACCTGGGTGGCTCAGTCAGTTGGGTGTCTGACTTCAGCTCAGGTCATGATCTCACGGTTCGTGAGTTCAAGGCCCCACATCGGGCTCTGTGCTGACAGCTCAGAGTCTGGAGCCTGCTTGGGATTCTGTGTCTCCCTCTCTCTCTGTTCCTCCCCCACTCATGTGCTCACTCGCTCTCTCTCAAAAATAAACATAATTTTTTTTAAAGATAAAATTTGATATAAATTGACACAGTGGGTTTTTTTGGCTTTGCCTGTTTCGTAACCATTTTAGCTGTATTGTTTCCCACTTTCTTTGGGGGAATGAGCTGCCTCTTGGGTGGAACTGGCATCACCTCGTCACAGGATCGAGAGGATGTGTGACCCATACCTGGCCCGTCTGAGAATTCCATCCACCTGGTCTCTGTGGCTTGGCCAAGTTATCATGGAAATTCAATTCCGGGAACTTTGCTGGAATTATGGGGAAAGAGCAGCTCTTCTTCCACTGGTACTGCTCTCTGGAGGATGATAGAAGCCTGGTGCTACCAGGAGCTGCCTGGTGAGGAGGCAGGAACCTGAGAATGGAGGCTACAGATAAGAGAGAGAGCTGAGAGGTGGAAGGACACTGAACACTGCTGGGACATCTTGAATTCCTAGATGCAGCCATGGCCGAGGCTAGACCAAGTTCCAAACTGTGTTTTAACAGACATAATGTATTCTTATTGAATTTCCAACCAGTCTCAACAGAGGATTCTGATTAATTCAGCACAGGAGAAAAGTGGAGAGAGAGAGAGAATAAGCATAGAGGAGATCAACAAATGAGACTAGTAGTAAGGCGAGCACTCCCCTCCCCCCAGGCCCCCCCTCCCCCCGCAAAAAACACAAATGTTTGCCATGAAGTCAGTGCCCTTGCCAGCACAGGGCCACAAACTCAGCTCCCACTCACAGCAGTCAAGGCGAGGTAAAACCCACTCGGTTACGTTAATTAGAGGACCCACAAGGTTAAAACTAAGCAAGGTGCTCAGGAGAACTATCACTAGTCCTGATTGTTAAAATTGAAAGGGCTTTCTACCTTGAGCTCTCCATAAAAAAGATGCTGTATAAAACAGTGAATCACACCCTCAATAATATTCTTACAGTAAGTACAATAATGAATTAATGAATTTCATAAGACTGTTTCTCCTAAAATCTTGCAACGTGGACTGTGACATAACATCAAACACAATCCGACGAGAGCAGCTTTAAAACTGGGGGGAAAGGGACGCCTGGGTGGCTCAGTCGGTTGAGCGTCCGGCTTCGGCTCAGGTCATGATCTCATGGTTTGTGAGTTCGAGGTCCACGTCAGGCTCTGCGTTGACAGCTCAGAGCCTGAAGCCTGTTTCGGATTCTGTGTCTCCCTGTCTCCCTGCTCCTCCCCCACTCGTGCTCTCTCTCTCTCTCTCTCTCTCAAAAAATAAATAAACATTAAAAAAAATTAAAGTGGGGGAAATGGCACTGGTCCCATATGCAGCTGTCCGCTGGGATGGCTGAGTAACAAGTTGACCCCAGCAGGATGAACAAGCTACAAACTGGACCCCTAGGGGATTGAATGGTTTGCGCTATAAACCAGTTAAAAATCCTTTGCTTTGGGAAGCTCATCTGGGTCTTTTATTGGCGAATAAAATTTATTGGCGAATAATATTCGAATATAAGGCGAATCCTTGTCTATTAAAGCCATTTTTACTGATTCCATGAAACCAAGTCATATGCAAAGAAGAGAGTGTTCATCTTTCTCTTCTTTATGAGGGAGTGGGTCATGAGGGGGAAGATTCCCACCTAGTTTTCCTAGAAGGAATCCCTTTCTACATTAAAGGAGCCTTCCTGCCTGCGATCTGACAGAGACACGAGGTTGGGTTCTTTTTGCTTTGTTTTTTAATCTAATGAATTTCAGCACTGAAGTAGGTACCGTGGAGTTAAAAGGCATTCAGACAGCGCCTGCTTGCTCACAGAAGGAGGTTCTACACACGCGTGAGTGAAATGTGTGATAGTTGCACCCTGGAAGTATGTCTGCTAAAGGTTTTCTGTTCCTATTGAGATGGATGCATCTATAAATTCCCTAATAACACTTTCTCTCTGGATGTAATCTGGGAAGCCAGGTTTCTAGCATTTTGTATGTCGAACCAACTCTTTTTATTTACATGGCTATTATCCATTTTTAAAACGTACAAACAGGTTCATCTCTAAAAGTCACAAATTTTAATTCACTCCTTTTCTCCATTGACTTGCATTTCTATTCCATTTCTTCCATAGAATTTCATTCTAATATAACATGCTTTTATATCTGAAGGTCTTTTATTGATATTTATCTTGAGCAAATATACTTTTGTAAACTGAAATTAATCCTTTTTATTCTTGTGACTATAAAGTCCCTATAGTTAAGAATTTCATCTGGATTCAGAAATTGCCTCTCTGCAGATATCCTGCCCATAGTATTATTGAAGACCAATTAGCCTGGAAAGTACCATTATTAGACTGTTGTGTTATGGTGTTGTTGCAGGGTAATACCCACTGTCAGTCACCTTGGGAAGAAGTATATCTTCAGACAGGAAATAAGGATTGAGAAGATAGACCTTAGATTAGAGAGGAGGAAACATTCCTTTCTTTCTGTGGGCCTCAGGTGATGCGCTGGGCTATGCTCTGAGTACTTCTAGGCATAAGTGTGAGTGACTTCTTTGTAGGTAGATCAGTATTTAGACAGTACATTAGCCTGAAGATTCAGAGAAACCGTGTCTTATATAAGTTCTACGTTCTCTTCCCATGCTTCCCTAAACCTTGAGTCAAGTTCAACCTAGGCAAGGTTGGGGGAGAGAACATTCCTCCCCCATTGGCTCCTGGTGAGGAAGGACAGAGCAGAGCCTCTTCCTGAGGCCAGAGTGGTGAAAGACTTATACAAACTGCCATGTGCCACTGTGTAGTGATTTCTCCAGACCTTGGGCAGGGGCGTGATGGCTTCATAGGGAAATACTATTACTAGACGCAAGACATTAGTTATCCTCATAGAGGATTCTCTGAAGCAACTGGGAGAAACTCTACAGGAGCAGGTAATGGCCAAAGTCATGTTTTGGCAATTCCACGAAAAATTTGGGTGCTTAAGCAGGTCACAATAAATCAGTCCCTTCTCCCCACTCTGAATTTAGAACCAATAGATGTTTAGACGCAAGAGTATAAAGATGAAAATATCAGTTTTATTACCAGCAGCACGGGCTTGGACATTGCCGTCAAATGACGAGACAGCAGACCCACTGGCTCTACTGAGGCAAAGATAGGAACAGTAGCAGGTGTGTGGGTCCCCACTCCCCACCCTTCTGGGGCAAAACAAAGTGATCTGTGGGGCCAGACATCAGATTCTAGGAAATGGACCCTGACCCTTGGGCTGTGAAGTTTTAAAGCTACATTATCAAAGAAATCACTGAGCCCTCCTCTGGAGTAATTAGTGGTCATAGCACAATAAAAATCGTGGCGTGGCAGAACCTTGGCTTCAGCCCTATCCTGCCTGCTCTTGGTTTGTGGCTGGGGGGGATGGCTGGACCCTCCCCTTGAGTAAGCAGGAGGTGGATCCAAGCCTTGCCTTTGCAGCTGTATGTACATGTACGGGGCACCATCCCACCAACATTCATAACTGGGGAAGTACTGCCTGTGTCCTGGCTTGTTTAGGAGGCTGGGTCCAGCCTAGAGATTAACCTGGATTGGCTGCTTCAACCCTGGGCTGGAATTCACTTCCTTAGAGCTTTGCAGCCAACGACTTTTCTAGAAGGCTAATGAGGAAGAGTCAATCTTGGACAAATTAAGGCATACCTTTCGGAGCCTCACCCAAAGAGCTTCCTACTCCTTCTTTCCAAGTTGACCTCACTTTCCCAGAGCTACAGGCCTTCCCATTTAGGGGCAGGGTCTGCCTGGGTTTACTGGCTGGAGGGGCAGAAAATGCATGTGTCCTGAAGCAGGATGCTACCAAAGAGAAAGCCCAGAAAAAAACCTTAACTGTAGACCTCCTTCCAAATCACCAAGCAGCTTGGTGACTCACCTATACTTGGGGAGGAGGAGTGAAGGGTTGAGGAGTCTTCAGAAAAGCACTCCACTGATATTTTTCCCTCCTTGGGAGGGAAACACAAGTTTCTTGTCCTTTATGGAAATGTGTGGCAGTTCTGGATCACAAATGAACTGCATCTAAATTTCTGGAGATAGATGGTGGTAGTTCTACAACAGTGTGAACATATTTGATGCTACTGCTTAAAAATTGGTGCCTGGGTGGCTCAGTCAGTTGGGCATCTGGCTTGGCTCAGATCATGATCTTGAAGTTCAAGGGTTCGGGCCCCGAGTCAGGCTCTGTGCTGATGGCTCAGAGCCTAGAGCCTGCTTCAGATTCTGTGTTTCCCTCTCTCTCTCTCTCCACCCCTCACCGCCCCCCACCCCCGACTTGTGCTTTGTCTCTCTCTGTCTCTCAAAAATAAAGAAGTGTTAAAAATTTTTTTTAATGGTTAAAATGATAAATTTTATGTTAGATATATTTTACTACAACTAAAAACAAACAAACTGGATCTAATCTTGTTTTTGGTTTTATTATGCTTTGTTTTCAAGAGCTAATTAATATATGCACATGGTTTTAAATGTTAAAAACACAATGGCCTCTCCACAGTCTATTCCCTAGCCAATCCATTTTCTTTTCTAAAGGCAAACAGTAACACCAACATTTGGGGGGATATGTTATGTACAAACAAGAAAGTACATTAAAAAAATTTTTTTGACACAAACAGTACCAAATTTTACACACTTTTCTGCAATTTGCTTTTTTACCTTAATGAACTTTCTTGGGGAATGTTCCATATCAGTATATCAGAGTTCTAGATTCATATCTACCTATTTTGCCAGTACATGGATAGCCCATAGTTGACTCAGCCAATCCCCTTTGTGGTGCAAATATCAGTGCTTTTGATCTTTTACTCTTCCAAATGGTGAATAGTCTTGAATATGTGTCATTTCTCATATCTATCTACTCATAGGATAAATTCCCCGACATGAAATTCTCTAACAATTATCCCAGTAGTTTCCAACACACGCAAAGCTAACCCTACTACTGTTGAGTAGACATTAGAACTGAGCAAGATCTCTAATCTGACAAGCTAGCCAGAAAAATGATGATATGTATCCCACTCGAAAGTCATTGTGTCACATGTGGCTGTGTGTACCAAAGTAGGAAAACTATTGCATGAACCCCAAAACAATAATGTCCATTTTCAAAAAGCAACCCCTTCTGGCAGAGGTCTGGTCAGTCCATAACACAAAACTACCTATCAGTGAGTTTTCTTTAAATAATTCCTTACATTTTCCCCAATGGAATTCACCCATGTTTCTATATATAATATCTTTTTTATAATGTAACAACTAAAAAACCCTACAGGTTAGCCAGAGAAAAGATATTACCTACATATGACAGGTGAGGAAACAGAGGAACAGAGGCCAAGAGAAGTTGCAGCTTGTTTGATAAGCAAGTTAGTGGAAGAGTATGGGTTAGGATCCAGATCGATGACCTAATCTTGCGCTTTTCCCACTAATCTATATTGTCGTTTCTCTCCAGTTCTCAAAAATAGATGAACTCTTCCTTAATCTACGAGGTCCGGGAGAGGTCTCAGTTTGTGGACTGCCAATGATTGTCTTGCTACTTGGAGTCTGTCCTGATGCTTCACAGATGTTGAAGATAAACTAAGGGGACCTCTCAGGCATTAAAAATTGTGGTGCAAATCTAAGTGTTTCTGATCTTAGATTCAAACAAGGGAGATTCAGGAAAGCTGATGACTTCCAGTCTTGCCCACAAACTGATGTGGCTCCCATGCCAAGATGGGAATAGGTAAGTCTGATACTCTTCCCCAGGAAGAACCAGAGGGGAATGGATTTTGTACAGTGGGGAACATTTTTCTCATATTGTGTACATGAAAATGCTATGAACGCTTTAAAACCCCTCCCATGCAATGCAACTCAGGGTGACATAGAACAGAATAGAGAATTCCCCCATCGTACACGGAGAAGCCACTCTAGGAAGACCGGACAACAGGCATTAGATTGATGAAAGCAACTCTGGTTATATATATAGTCAACAAGAAATTCACTCAAAACCTGGACTTAGAGCCATAGTAGACTAAGAAACCAAGAATTCTTGAAAGCTAGTACTTCAACCTTGATCTATGGAAGAGTCCGTCCTGCGTGCTGTAACAAACCACCCTCAAATATTACTAGAGGAACACAGTGAAGTCTATTTCTTGCCCATGTCCCGATCCGCTGGTGAGTGTATGGGGAAGGGGCAGTGGGTGCTGTGTTCCACGTGGTCACAGGAGGGCATCCAACACCTCTGCCCAAAGTCCACTGGCCGTGATGCAGAGGGTTCCCATTGCTTGGGAGGTTGGGGAATCTTCCTCTGCGCTCAGGAGAAAAAGAAGGATCTGGGTGAACACATGGGAGCCTCTCTGCTCCATCACCATAAACATGATCTGAACTCAAATGGTAAGGGACACAGAAGTGGGTAATAAATATATGAGAACCAGGACAGTGAAAGGAAATTTGATCTGAACAGGACTGGATAGAGACATTTGCCCATAGACAAATCTTTGGTACGAAAGGATGTGGATATGGGTTCTAGAACTATGCTATTACTTATGGCCTGTGGGGCATAGAAATGTGTTAAGGCTAGCTGTGTAACAAACTGTACATAATTCTCATTTCATAGCTGGAGTCAGTCATTCCCAGTTGGCTTTTTTCTTCTTCTTCTTCTTCTTCTTCTTCTTCTTCTTCTTCTTCTTCTTCTTCGCTATCTTTATAAAGCCATGGGTTAAAGAACCCTACACAGTATTTCTAACATGAGATGACTGGATAAGGAGAGTCTTACTGACACCTGAGGTCAAGATTCTTGGTCTAGGGGCACAGAGCATGAAGGAGTTCACCTTAAGAGTGGCCACCCTGGGGGCACCTAGGTGGCTCAGTCGGTTGAACGTCTGGCTTTGGCTCAGGTCATGATCTCATGGTTCGCAAGTTCGAGCCCCACATTGGGCTCTCTGCTGTCAGTGTAGAGCCCGCTTTGCATCCTCCACCCCCCTCTCTCTCTCCCCCTCTCCTGCCCATGCTCTCTCTCTCTCTCAAAAATAAACAAGACAAAACAAAAAGAATGGTCACCCTGGACAGGATTATTTCTGTCTGGCATGCCACACATTTCTCTTACATTCTGGAAAAACTAGTGAGGGAGACAGTGTCGACCTCAGGGTCCCCGGCAGGGCTTTTTGGAAACCACACACCATGACAAATCTCAAGGAAGTTAAAAAACAAACAAACAATCATAACCAAGGCAGCCCAGCTAGTTTTGAAAGAGCTAAAGCTTCATGACTTCAATTCAGACTCCGAATTCCTGTGAGCTTCCAACCACCGTATTCTACAAGGAACATCCCTTGGCCAGCCATAATGTTTAGAAACCTAGCCAAGCTCTCTTAGCTGAAGACTAAGTCTTTTTCGACCTCAAAGATGTGAATGTCTACTCGGGAGGGCCCACGAGGGTGGGTTAGGAGGATGTGTCTGTGTTAGAGTGTGTCTAGGTATAATAGGTGTCTGTGTGATTCTGTGTGAGTGTATGTGCATGTGTGTGTATGTGTGAAATTCAGAGCAAGACGGAGGAAGGCAGTTTGCGTAGATCCACGTTTTACGTTACATTCTGTGAAGCTGTAGGTAGTTGGCTAAAGAGAAATGGGAACCCACAAGTGACTGACATTAGGACTGTTAAGAACCTCCCAGAAGACCTAACTCTTGCTGGCTGTGCAATAACAAGCACCTGCAAAGCTCTGCCTCGCCGAGGAGAGACCAAGAGGCACCTGCCAGCCAACACCTGCCTGGAGGGAGGAAAGACAGGGCTTCAACCCTGAGCAGAAGAGCGCCGGCCTCTTCTTTATGCTCAGCTGTCACGCTCAGTTGCATTGTACATGGGTCTGCCTGTCAGCCTGCGCTGAATCCTACAGCACTGTTCCAGGTCTTACCATCTGCACTGTGTTCCAAATGACTTGTCGCCCCTACCTGTGTGCACCCGGGAAGACTCTGGTTTCTATAACAACAGACCCCACCCCCCCTGGAGTTTCCTCGCGGTGTGCAGAGGCCGCTTCCCAATCCATGCTGACTGAACCCAGCCTTCAGCCTGGCCCCTCGAGACCAGCCATGCCTGTTCCCACCAGCACTGAGCGTCAGTTTTTCCCAAAACTGGAAAGAGGAAATGGAGGCTCAGTAAATAAGCAAACAAAAGCAGAGCTTTTATAAACCATTCGAATCTGGGCATCGATTGATAGTTTGAATTTTCCTTCACTGTGCTTTACCTACGTTCTTTGAAGCCTGTAGCAAGACTAGGAAGTCAGCTATCAATTGGCTTACTATGATGTTTTCTCAAAATCTTCCTGAAGAACAGTGGAATTCAAGGTGTTTTCAAAATCTGGAAGCAGAGGCATGTTGCATTTATGGCAATGATACTTTGGAGGAGGGTTAGTCTTTAATTTGCAGGGATTTTTTTTTCTTGAGACCAAATCTGGGGGAGAGGAGAGGTGAGGCGTTGTTCTGTGGGCTTACTGCAATCTGGAAAGAATAAGGTTTGCACAGAAGAAATAGCAGAGTCTTAAAGGATTGTGATTTTGTGTTGTGACTAGATTCACATTTGCAGTCCTTGTAACCAGAAGGACCACGTGACTAACGTGTGCTCTGAAGGAGCGAACAGAACTGTCTGTTCTAATGCAGAAACAGGGGCTCAGGGCACTGCAGGTTTCAGGAGCAATTGCCCTTTGCCGTTGTAGGGTCCCGTATGAGCATCCATCCTCTAGGTGGATTCTGGCGAATTCCTTCTCTACCAGTCGCGGTTGCTAAGAGCAGGTGACCTCACAAACTGTTCTAGCAACTTTTATGGCTGCGAATCATTCTCTTGGGAACCTCAGAAGCTGGCAAAATAAATCTTTGTATTCACTCTGTTTATATTCTGACAGCACTACAAACCTCTGCTTTGAAAAGGAAAGCTTTTCCCAAGCAAATGCAACTGGGGGAATAGATTCCCCGTGTGTGGCTTTGGAGGTGCTAAAGGAATAGTAATAATTGCTTTCATTTTGATAAGCTTTACAGATTCCAGAGTTCTCTCAAGAGTTCCATTTCATTTGATATTTGCAGTTGCCACGTGAAGTAGGCAGGGCTGACCTTGACCGGCCTCCCTATCAGATGCACAGTGGCATTAAATGGCTTGCCAATGTCACAAGGTGCGTAGTTGGCACAAATTGCAATGCAAAGGTTCTGACAAATAAGTCAGTGGGCTTCCTATTCTACCATTCCGAGAAACTTCTAAAATAATCCTATGGATTTAAAAAAATATATAATCGCCACTCATATGCAAACCCTGGAAAATTCCCAGGCTGATGAAAGGGGTCTATTTTGGTGATGCAAGTGAATATCGAGCTGCTGATTTTGAGCAAAAGCAGCCAATGCAAATAAGCATGATATATTCATATATTCATCCATTTGAAAGAAATCTGATGGCAAGAATTTGCTCCAACAAAGCAGATTCTAGGATGTGCCAGCATCTGTACAAATGCGTGTCATTCTCTGCAACCTCCATGCACAGAGGAGGACCACAGATTTCTTGAGCGTGAAGACAGGACAGAGTCTTGGAGATCATTTTATCAACTCCATTTTCCAGGGTAGGAAAGTGGCTTCAGAGAGCAGTGCCTTGCCCAAGATCGCACCGTTCAAGTCAGGAGTATGACAAGACCCCCCAGACTTTCAGACACCACAGTCTGTTCAGAGTGACACTTCCGAGCCTCTGGATGGTTCCAAGTCACTAAAGACCACTAAATTGGGCTCAGTGCAGCATTTAAGCAGACAAGTGCAGTAAGGCCTCTTAGCAGGACTTAGAGCAAGAGAAGACTGGAATCAAAGACTTTGCGGCTTAAGGCCGTTCTTCCAACAGCGGGTCTCTCCAGAGCGCAGGCTGCCTAGAAATCAGCTTCAACTCTGCTTTGCCCTTGAACCTCAGCGTTGGAGTGTGAAGCCAGAATTGCCTGGTGCCTGGTGTGGTGTGATGGCGGGGACAGGGTTTGGCCCCGGGCTCCCTGTGCTTTCCACATGGCCTCATTTATCAGCCAGGGCACAGCGTGAGTCCCAGAAAACCACGCCAAAACAATCCTGACCAATGGCACAAAGGGCTATGGTTTTCATTCAGGGGCTCTCTCAGAAGACTTTCCAAATATTCCATCGGGAGGTTGATTTTCAAACCTTGGTCCAAGACCAAGCCACTTAGAGTTAGGTCAGCCTCTTCGTCCAAGGTGTCCCTGAGCTGCTTTCAGCAGGCTTCTAAAAGAATCCCAGAGACTCGGGACTTGGACTGTGTCTCTGAAGGAATGGTCTGACGCGGGGGTCAATAAGAAACTGTCCCTTACATCTCTGTGTGAGGAACTTGGTGAGATACAATTCTCTTAGGGGCTGCTGGCATGGTGTAGCAGATGCTGCACGTGCTGCTCTGACCCCGCTCAGGACCGAGGTGCGTCCTCCCAGCTGCCCACAGGGTTGCCAGCTCCTGGACCCTAGCTGAGTCCCTCTCTGGGGATCGCCTTTTGATAAGGGTTGTGGTTTCATTTGAGATTTAACCCCTTCCCTGGAAAAAGCCTGCATCTGATGGCTAGTCAATGCGGGGATATGAAGGATTGCCCCCTTGCTTAACTCAGGACATCTCTGCAGGGCCACCCTAACTCCACAGCTCTCTATGAGATCAGCTGGGGCCTCTGTGCTGCTGCATCGAAGTGTAACTTCAACCTCTGCCCAGGCCCGCTTCCTGCTCCCTTGCATGATGGTCCTCCCCAGAGCACTCCCAGTTAGCCACCTGCATGCAAACCTCTGTCCCAGAATATCACTCCCCTTGCCCCCTGCTCCCCTTAGGGCCAGAATCTTGACTCTTGTCTTCTAATGGACATCAACTTCTGCATATAAAATGCCTAGGAGTCTTCTTGAACCAAGATAGCCAAAGCAATCTGTATTCATCTCCTCTGGCTGCTGTAACAAGTCACAACCAACCCAGTGGGTGCGAAGCCTAAAATCTAGGGGTCAGAATCAAGGTGCTGTCAGGGCTGGGATCCCTCTGCCGGCTCTGAGGGAGAAACTGCTTCCTTGCCTGCTCCAGGTTCTAGAGTTGAATTTCTTTGCCTTTCTTGGCCAGTAGCTCCTGGCCCCATTTTCAGGGCCAGCAATATGGCACCTTCCATCAATGGCCACATTGCCTTCTGTGGCAAATCTCCCTCTGCCTCCCTTTTAAAGGACACTTGTGATTGCACTTAGGGCCCACGTGGATAATCCAAAATACCCCGCCATCTCAAGAACTACCCTTGACTTAATCACACACCCTCAACGTCTCTTTTGCCATTTGAAGCAACCTTCACAGATTCTGGGGATTGGGCCTGAGTATCTTTGCAGACTGTTATTTAACCCAATACAGGTCATACAGCAAACTCGGGGTAGGGGGCATACGTTCTGGTTTCAGTTTGGAGTTTCTGTTTAAAAGCGAGGAGGCCCCCAGATCTTCTTCTGGCAATGCATTTACCGTTGTCCCAAAGGCTGGTGTCCTCTGGGAAAACTACTTCTTGGCTCAGGCCTTTTTTATGAAACACGACTAATTCTTACGTCTTACCTGCTACTGCTCGAACTGGTTCTCTCTCTTCTCTCTCTGTCTCTGACCCTCTTTTTCTTCCCTTCTACCCCTCAAACCCATCGAGTTCTGTGTCTGCAGTCACTGTGACAGCTGTATTGTCTACGCTGGAATAACACTCTCCAGCCCGCCATGGCCTCGGTTGGGAGGAGATGGAGGGGAATGGAATAGTGACGTAAGCCTCATTGGCAGATTCTTGTGTCACCTCCACAAAGCATTCTCTGTCAATGTCAACTTGGGATGATACCATAGGACCCATCAGATAGGGATTTGAAAGCAATCTTCACATACTCACTGACTCAAAATAAGGCCTATCTGAAATTCCGTTGGTTCCAAGAAATCTTCTGCAATCTCATTTCTTCCCCTATTTCTTCTCAAAATTTTTAGCATAGTGTTTCTACCTCTTTTATGGACCATGTATGTTGATCTATATATTTATCTTCCTCACTAGACTCTGAGCACCCTTTTTTAAAAAAATGTTTATTTTTTAGAGAGAGAGAGAGAGAGAGCAAGCAGGGGAGGAACAGAGAGAGAGGGAGGCACAGAATTCAAAGCAGGCTCCAGTGAGCTGTCAGCACAGAGCCCGACACGGGGCTCAAACTCATGAACCGCGAGGTCATGCCCTGAGCTGAAGTCGGTGCTTAACCTACTGAGCCACTCAGGTGGCCCTGTTTTTAAAGACTATTTTTTTTAGAGCAGTTCTAGGTTCACAGCAAAATTGAGGAAGGAGAGATTTCCCATGTACCCCCTGCCCCCACACCTGCATGGCATCCCCCGTTATCAATGCCTCCCCCAGAGTGCTACATTTGTTACAGCTGATGAACCTACACTGCCACATCATAAGCACCCAAAACCCATAGTTTCTGTTAGGGTTTACTCTTGGCATTGCGCATTCTCCGGGTTTGGATCAATGTATAATGATACGTGTCCGTCATTATAGTATCATATGGAGTAGTTTCACTGCCCTAAAAATCCTGTGCTTTGCCTATTGGTGTTTTCCCCACACCTCCACACTCCCACACTCCCTGGCAACCACTGATCCTTTCCCTGTCTCCATACTTGGCTCCTTTCTCATCCTTTTATCCCAATAAACAACGATCAAGGTCATCCTGGGAGAACATGACCTCTGCAGAAGCACCCTGCTACCTGCAGTCTGTGAAGTGGCCTAGGGCCCCAGTAGCCCTGGTTATGCCATGTGCACAAAGATAGGCGCCACCATCCAATGACATTTTGGCAGTCAAAGGGAACTTGTGACTGCCATCAGTAGGCTGACAGCCAAGAATGTGGTCCCGGGGAAAGCCCTTCACACGGGTCTTTCCTTGTTGCATTTATATTTAGCTCAAATAAAAAACCGCAACTGTTTGCCTTAGTGACAGGCACCAAACAATAACCAAAAGGAATAAGGAATAATTATTACCTTTCTTCCCTTTAAGACATGGAGTCGTTACATTCGAGACCACATCTCTGACAACCAGCTTCCCCATGCCTGGCCCATGAGATGTACACAAATGTTCATCGTATTAAAGAAGATTCAGAAGGAATCTTGAATTCTGGCCCTCTGGCTTTTTTTTTTTTTAATGTTTATTTTTGAGAGAGAGAGAGAGAGAGTGCAAGCAGAGGAGGGGCAGAGAGAGAGGGAGACACAGAATCTGAAGCAGGCTCCAGGCTCTGAGCAGTCAACACAGAGCCCGACATGGGGCTCGAACTCACGAACTGCGAGATAATGACCCGAGCCCAAGATGGGCGCTCAACCGACTGAGCCACCCAGGCGCCCCTGGCCCTCCAGCTTTTAAACAATGTTTCTGTATTTTAATTAAGAAATACTTCAAACATGTAGAAAAGTGTAGAAAATAAAATACACAACCAACATGCCTACCATCCAGATTAAATAGCTGTTAACATTTTCTCATTTTTACTGAGATGATTCATAACAAAAGAAAAAAGAATACAGCCAACCCCCCACCCCCATTCTTGTTCTCTACCTCTCCCCTCTGCAGAGGTATCTCCGCCTGAAGTTGCTACGTGCTATCCCCATGCGTGATTCTGTACTCCCACTAAACATTTGTATGTCCAAAACAATGTTCGCTGTCATTTTACGTGCATTTGGAATTTACTCAGATGGCATATTGTATATATTATTTTGAGATTTGCTTTTCTTACTGTACAATATATTTTATTTAAAAAAATTATTTTTAAATGTTTTATTTATTTTTGAGAGAGAGAGAGAGAGAGAGTGTGTGTGTGCAAGCTGGGGAGGGGCACAGAGAGAGGGAGACACAGAATCTGAAACAAGCTCCAGGCTCTGAGCTGTCAGCACAGAGCCCGACACGGGGCTCGAACTCACGAACCGTGAGATCACGACCTGAGCCGAAGTCAGATGCTTAACTGAGCCACTCAGGTGCCCCACAATATATTTTAGAAACTGATTCATGTTGTTCAGACACAATGTAGGCCTAGTTCATTCATTTAACTGCAGCCCAGCATATCACAGTTTACTCGTTTCCCTATTGAAGAACAATCAGTTACTTGCTTTGGCTGTTGTCACAGTGAAGGTGCTTGTGCACGTCTCTTTGTGCACATGTATATGAGTTCTCTAGTGTAAGGCACCTGGGAGGAGAATCGCTAAGTGGTAGGGAATGTGCTTCTTCACTCTCCTCAGTAGTGACAAAGTGCTCTCCCAAGTGGTTGTACCAATTCACATTCCTACCAGGTTAGAAAGTCCTGTTTCCCTGCATCCTCACCATCAATTGTGACACTTAAAAATTTTCCAACGTGATAGGCGCGAAAGGCATGTTGTCGTCTTAATTTACGTTTCCTTGATTACTCACAAGCTTAAGCATTTTTACATGTCTACTAGCCAGTTTTGTTTATGTGTCTGTGTGTATGTGTGTGAAAGAGGCAGAGGAGAGGGAGGAGAGAGGGGGAGGGAGGGCAGGAAAGAGCGGGGGGAAGGAAAAGGGAGGGAGACCAGTTCTAATCCTTTGCTCCCTTAAAAAAAACTGGTTTAGGGGTTCCTGGGTGGCTCAGTCACTTGAGCATCCAACTTCAGTTCTGGTCATGATCTTACAGTGTGGTTCGTGAGTTCGAGCCCCGAATAGGGCTCTATGCTGACAGTTCATAGCCTGGAGCCTGCTTCGGAGTCTGTCTCCCTCTCTCTCTGCCCCTCCCCCGCTCGTACTTTTCTCTCCCTCTCTCTCTCTCTCAAAAATAAACATTAAAGAAAAAAACTTGGGGGTTGCCTGGGTGGCTCAGTTGGCTGGGTGTCCGACTTTGGCTCTGGCTCAGGTCATGATCTCACGGTTCATGGGTTCAAGCCCTGCGTCTGGCTCTGTGCTGACAGCTCAGAGCCTGGAGCCTGCTTTGGAGTCTGTCTCCCTCTCTCTCTGCCCCTCCCCTGCTCATGCTCTGTCTCTCTGTCTCAAAAACAAATAAACATTTAAAAAATTAAAAAAAAAACAACCCTGGTTTCTCCTTTTCTACTATATTTGTAACTATTCTGTATTTATTTGGAAGTTATTATTTAAATTGCAAGTATCTTGTCCTAACCTGCATCTAGCTTTTAAAATTTTGTGTATGACACCGCTGTCACAAATCACTTCAAAAATCTGATGTAGTCGAATTCATAAATCTCCTTAAGATTTGTGGGTATTTGTTCTTTAATAGATCTGCTCATAACTCTACATTCGAGATATTCTCCCACATTGTTTTCTAAAAATTCTAAATTTTTGCTCTTCACATTTAAATTTTTGTCCATCTGGAATTTACTTTTGCTTATGTGGTGAAGTAGGAATCTAATTTTATCTTTTTCCGAATAGAAAGTTAAATGTTTCAGCACCTCATAAGGATAGGCTAGCTTTTCCCAGTGTTTGAAATGCCATTTCTGTTAAATACAAGTTTCCATTCACAAGTGGATCACTCCCTTGACTCTCCAAACCATTCGGCTGGCCCATTTCTCTATACCTGCGCCACACCATAATTTGACCGTCATTATAGCTAATGGCTATATTAGCAGTTGGGGCAGTGATTCGCCTCATTCTTTGTCCTCAAATTTGTTTATTTGTTTTCCAGTTTTATTGAGAGATGATTGACAAATAACACTTCTAAGTTTATTTTCTTTTTCTTCTAAGTCTAAAGTATACAATGTGATGATTTGATATATGCATATACTGTGAATGATGACCACAATAATGTTAGTCAACACATCCATCACCTCAACAGTTAACCATTTGTGTGTGTGTGTGTGTGTGTGTGTTAAAGACATTTAAGATGTTCTCTTAACAAATTCCAAGTATGCAATAAAGTACCTATTGTCTATAGACTCAAATTTATTCCTTCTTTAGTTCTTACTCTTCCAATATTTTAGGCTTTTATCCCTATGAAAAACGCATAGGGTTGATAAAGGGAATGCATCTAATAGATTAACTTGGGAAATTTTCACCATTTGTACAACATTGGGTCTTCCTGACCAGAGATGTGATATATCTTTCTACCTAGGCCTTCTTGATAAATTACACATTTATATTATTTAATATAGATTATACTTTTCCCTGTAAAGATTTTACACATTTTTATTAGCTCTCTTATGAGGTTTATATAATGCTTGCTGCAACTGTAAATAGTATCTTTTTAAAAAATTAGATTTTTCTAACAATTTGCTGCAGGTGTTCAGGAACCATTTTTAAAAATCAGTTTTAAATCAGGCAACTTGTGTATTTCCTTATTTCTTCTAATAGTTGTTGATTACTTCTCTTGGATTTTTAAAAATAGATAATCATAGCATCCATAAATAATGATACTGTTATTTAATTTTGAATATTCATCTTATTTCTTTTTCTTGTCATTACTTCATCAGCTAAGATTCACAAAGTAATGTTGAGTAAGGGTTTTTGATAGTAGCCATCCCTGCCTTCTTCCTGAACTTCAGTGAAATTATTTTAGAGATGCACCAAGTGTGACTTTCACTATAGATTAATAGTAGACAAACTTGGGGCACCTGGCTCAGTTGGTTAAGCATCTGACTTTGGCTCAGGTCATGATCTCACAGTTCGTGAGTTCAAGCCCTGCATTGGGCTCCATGCTGACAGTGCTACAGTCTTGGGATTTTCTCTCTCCCTCTTTCTTGGCCCCTCCCTCCCTCTTTCTCTCTTTCTCTCTCAAAGTAAATGAACTAAAAAAAAAAAAAAATAGTAGACAAACTTTATTGGATTATCCTTTTATTTCTGGTATGCTAAGAGATTTTAGTTATGAATGGGTACCAAATTTTATCAAATACATTTTCTTCAATCTTTTGAGGTGATCACATATTTTTTCTTTATCATGTATGTGGCAAATTACATTAATATTGTTTTCTGTAACCCAAGTTAGTTATAATGTATTATTTATAACACTACCAGATTCCATTCGCTAATGTTTATGGCAAAACTTTATGTACTTGCTTATAAATGAAATTCATCTGTACTGTCCTTTTTTGTAATGTCTTTTCTGTTTTTTGTTGTCAAGGTTATATTAATATCATATAATGAGTTGGAAAGCTTTCTCTTTTTCTTGTTTCTGGAATAACATAGGAATTGAGTTTCCCTTGAAACTTGAGAAAAGCTTACCTGTAAAGCTTTCTGAGATGTCCACACATTTTTGTGAATTGATTTTAAATTACCGATTTTTTTTAAATGTATATTTTTGAGAAAGAGAGAGAGAGAGCAAGGGAAGGACAGAGAAAGAAGGGGATAGAGGTTCTGAAGCAGTCTCTGAGCCTGATGTGAGGCTTGAACTCACAAACCGTGAGATCATGACCTGAGTGGAAGTCCTACGCTTAACCAACTGAGCCCCCCCCCCGAACCCCCCAATTAAATATTTAAAAGGCCATAAATCTCTTCAGCTTTTCTATTTCTTTTTGAGCTATATATATATGTATATATATATATATATATATATATATATATACATATATATATATATATATTTTTTTGGTGTTTCCACTTCAATGTTACTCCAACAAAGTCCCGCACCATCGTCTCATGACTTTGTGAATTTTTGTTGTACCTAGAGTTACATCTTTTTCTTTCCCAGTGTGGTCCATTTGTACCATCTTTCTTTTTCTCCCGCTCTTTTGCCTTTGTTAATCTACTCAGTTGTCTTCTATTTCATTTGTTTTGCTCTTGTCTATATCTTTTCTCCTTTGTCTTTTCTTGAGTTCACACTGTTCTTTTTTTCTAGCTTCTTTAATTAGATATGTTCATTCGTATCCAAAATGTCTTCTTTCGGGGTGTATATATGTGTGTGTGCATATCTGTCATTTCCTCTCTGAAGCACTGTTTTAGCCACAATTTCACAATTGTGATATGTAGTTTTCCCCTCATCAGTCGGCTTTAGATGTTTTTAAATTTCCATTATGATTTCTACTTTGAACAATTAATAATTCAGAAGTGTTTTTAAATTTCCAAACATATGGTTCCTTTTTTGTAGTTACATTTTGTAATTTGCTTCCAATTGAATAGCATTTTGGAAGGGGCTGTGGTCTATATGATTTTGATTCATTTGTTGCTTTTAGATACTTGCTTTGTGGCCAAGCATGTGGTCATTAAAAAATAAGTTCAATGTGTATTTGCTAATTGTTAAAGGAAATGCTACTTTCAAGTTATTAAATGTGTTGCTTTTAAAAAAATTTTTTTAAACATTTATTTATTTTTGAGAGACAGCATGAATGGGGGCTGGGCAGAGAGAGGGAGACAGAATCCAAAGCAGGCTCCAGGCTCTGAGCTGTCAGCACAGAGCCCGATGCGGGGTTTGAACTCAGAGACTGAACCATGAGATCACGACCTGAGCTGAAGTCAGATGCTTCACTGACTGAGCCACCCAGGTGTCCCTAAATGTGTTGCTTCTATTGTTTATATGTTTGTTAATTATTTTGTTTCCTTACGCTAGTTAGTGTGGAGCATTGTCTTAAAATATCTCACTATGATTGTGAATTTCTTGTGTGTGTGTTTGTGTGTGTGTGTGTGTGTGTGTAATTCTGGCCATTTGTAGTTCATATGGTTTAAGACTACATTCTTGAAAGTAGACAGTTTCAGAATTTTTGAAGTTTTTTTTTTTAATCCTTTTGTTGGATAGTTTCTGGTCTATCTGTGTGAAAGTCCTCCTTTGCCCCACTTCTTCCTCTTGGACCTAAAACAGATCCAGGGGATTTTGTCGTCATTGCCCAGACCACATCCCCACTGCTCTTGGATTAAGGTTTATACCCCACCTTTGAGACGCAGATTTTCCTAAGTTTTTCTGGGCTTTGCAGCAAGAGTATACTCTCCATGCTTCCACCCCCCCACCCCCCCATACCTCCTTTCCTGATGTCAACTGCTTTGGGGGAGCATTTCCACCTGTTTTATGATTCAACGTTTAGCTGTCCCCCAGTGTTGCTAATATTGAAGATTGAATTTTATTTTTTATTCTTCTGGTTGCTTTTGGATGGTTTCCAGGCAATACCAGTTTTTTCTGCCATCTTCATGCTGGGCTTTTTCCATAATGAAGCCCAAGTTTAATCAGCATCTTTTCCTGTCTCCTGAACATTACCTTCGTCCATATCCAGCTTTCTTGTACTACAAGCTGCCCTGTCTAGTATTTTCCCTACGAATATAACCCCAAACGAATCATCATTATACTGTTTTGTGATCAGTGCTCATTTAGATTTGCCCATGTCTTTCTCTATCTTTCTCTCCACTCGCCTTTGCTTCCTGCCTCCCATGGCTTCTCCCAGAGAGGTAGAGCTTCTGGAATTCCTTCAGCAGGGGCCTGCGAATAACAGATTATTTCAGTCTTTGCTTGTCTGATGATGTCTTTAGCTTGGTTTCACTTTTGAATTTTACTTTAGCTGAGAATAGAATTCTAAAGTTTCCGTTATTCTCCCTCAGCCTTCTGACGTTACTGTTTCATTACCAACTTCTGTTATGCTAGTAAGAAATTAGCAGTTTAAGTATTAATAGCAAGCACAAAAACTGTGGATACCTCACAAAGACACATGTATGTAAATGATAATAACTGTAGGCACACTTACTAAGTCATGATACCCATTTTCAAACCCCATTTATCAATTACACACATTTTGTTTAAATTCAACTATTATATTTTAATTTTCCCTAATGTCAATCAATTATTCTTACACACTATTGGGAACCTGTTGCATTTTTGCATATTTAACATATATGTTCAACCCTCTAAAACTCTTCATTTGGAAGAACTGTGAATGGGTCAGAAATTTCTGCTTCCAAATTTTGTTTTTGTTCTTTTTTTTTTTTTTTTTTTTTTGTAAATGTGCACCTATGAGATGTTTTTCCCTTCACAGGCAACACCCTTACATTGTTTTGGTAAGAAAAAAAATCATATGATTATGGAAAATGTCTTGACATCCCTAACAGCTGGAACCACTTCTGCTAGTTTTGTGTGTCACTTTAGGCAAAACACTTCCACGCTCTGCCCCATGCTCTGGTCCTCCCAGCCCCTGAGATGCTCCCAACGCATTCCTGAGCTGCCCTGCAGGCACCCAGCAGAAAATCCAGGCCTGTGGGTAGATTGGGCTACATGAGTCACAGTGCTGATCTCAGTGGATTTCCAACATGGAGAAAGAAGAAGAAAGAAAGAAAGAAAGAAAGAACGAAAGAAAGAAGAAGAGACGAAGAAAGAAAG